>NC_054605.1:21755933-22365933 GCF_004785595.1 Juglans microcarpa x Juglans regia
AGTGAGGTCTGTTATGCAGTCCCCAAATAGAATTTTTCTAAGCAAATACTCTCGTAGTAGATTAATGGGCTAATTTTCGAGGCCCATTGAACTTCTTAGAATGCTCATTTTAAATTTTGGCCTATTATACTGCAAATAACCGCGAGCTAAGATTAGTGATATAAGTTCAGTTTTGGGCTTAGGAAAGTACGCGCGTAGTAAATTAATAGACCAAGAGGTTGTTTGAAATACACAGTTTATCTCATCTCAAAATTTTTCATAATTTTCTTCTCAAACAATTTTTTAAAAAAAATTTTAAATTTTAAATTTTTTTTATCTAATTATTATCTAATCATTAAGGAAGCACACGTGCAGTAAATTAATGGGCTAAATTTTTGAAGTTGATTGAACTTATGAAGATGCTCATCCTTATAAAATTCAGGCCTAATAAACTATAAATAATCTTCATTCTGATGAGATCAATTAAAGAGAGTTAGAAATGAAGATCAAATTAAAAAAAAAAAAAATACTATAAATCATACTCTTATCTCACTTTCATTTTATTATATAAGATATGGTATATTTATTATTATTAAATAATTTTTTATTAAATAATTTTTTATTATTTAATGATAAGAAATGTGTCAGATCTTATATAATGAAATGAAAATAAAATGTACAAAATTTTTCTTAAAATATACTTGGAAAAAGAAATCTTTTCAATTGAATTTGACATGACGTAATCATTCAAATTTAATTGAGAGGAAAAAAAAATATGCGCCTGAACAATTCCCATTTATGCAAAGATGAAAGATTTCCTATATTTTGTATGGATCGAAATAGTAAGAGAGCCGCCCGTTACTAAAACCTAATATCTGATATCAGAACATCGGAAGTGACGCTTTCTTCGTTGTTGGATGTTGGTGGATCTGGATGCTATTTCTTTATTCTTAGTTATTATCCATAATTATACTTCTTTTTTCCTCGGGTAAAAATTCTCACAACTTGCCTAAAGTTGAGAGGACAACTTGTTATTCTGTTCCACACCTCATTGTTGCATACAAAAGCAGATTTTGCGGTTAATGCCACAAACCGACTTTGTAATTGCAGCCAATTCATGCAAAGTAGTAGTCTTTGACAAACTTGGAGGGTCTGAGGATGGGGTTCTCGTTGGTGGGTTCATTGGGTTCTCAAATTTTGGTGAGAAATTATCATCCAGGGAGGTCAAAGTTTCAATCTTTTAGTGAAAGAGGAACGCATACCATCAATTTCAAGTTATCAGAGGTTCGGTCTCGTTCAGCAAGAATTTCGTTCAGCAAGCGTGAAGCAATTGAATTTGAGGAGAGAACAAGCCCAGATGAGGTGATTGAAATTTGATTGAATTAGGGAACTCCAAATGTGCAACAAACATAGCTTTTTATTGACTGCTTTGTTGGATTATCTATGCTTAAGTAGACTGAAAAGTAAGACATCAGTGACGACAACGATAGTTTTCCATCCATTTCTGTCTTCCTTTTGGTTAGGGCATATCTGATATAATACGTATAGGGGTTCTTTATAAGAAAAGTTTATATACCTATAGGGCTGCAATGGGTTTGGAGGCCTTCTAGATCACAGGACTTGATGCGAATTCAGAGCCTTCTTCATATTATTCAGCTAGGTGACTTTGTTGAACCTTCTTGGCTCCTTCTGAATTAGGTCAGTTTACTACTTCTGACATTAGGATAGCTATTAAATTGACACGGGTTGTTGGTTGAGTGGTTCTCATGTATTTTGTAGGAATTGTATTGGAAGTAGATCATATCATCTCTATTTTGAAGTGTGGTTTTATGGGACGTTTATGGAGGGAAGTAAGGAGGAGTGTTTGAGAGACATTCCAGCAACTGACTGGGGGAGAGTTTGGTTTGGGTATTAAAAAAAGCAAACTTGCATTAGGAGCTGCAGTGTATCATATATGGATATAGAGGAATTGCAGGATCTGTGGAGGCTGAGTTCATTCTGAAGAGAGTATCTTGAAAACCATCACGTAATTTCACGTGGGATGTAAAGCCTCAGGTGTCTTGTATAGATGGTTTTAAAATCACTGGTTTGAATTGAGCTTTATGTCGTCTTTGGGTTATTGCCCTTTTGTCCTTAGCAAATGAGTCATTTGCTAGTTTGTGGGTTGGCTGAGAGTGTTTTTTATGCTCTCTGGTAGGTTGTTTTGAATTTGTGTAGCTAAGATCCTGTGTACTATACTTCATTGCTATTAGTGGAATGGTTTATTCATCCAAAAAAATCACTAACTCCCTTCTGATATCATTGTACAGTGAGAGTTGGAAGTTGCATATGCAATTTATGGATCTTAATTCCAAGAATTGGAACTTCTCATTTGTCTTGCATAAGCAAAATTGCAAATATAGTAAAAATTGTGATACATACTATATTTGCAATTTTGGTGAATGTGCAAAATGGTTTGGCGGCTAACTTTGTTTATTTGTCTGAAAGGTCAGAAAAGAGATAGAACAGTGCTATGAATTGATACGAAGACTTGGGAGGGGAGTTGTTTATTTGGGTTCATCAAGGATGGGACCTAGTCATTCACATTACAAGCAAGCACTGGAGTTGGGTAGAGAGGCAAGTGACTCCGTATTGCTTCCATCATTTCTTTATTTCTATGATGATGTAAATATTGGCATGCATCATGCATCCTGATAAGACTTAGCAGCACGCAACTACAAATCGCATCTTAGAAATAAAATTTTCTTACAGACCGAGGTTTCTTTTCCTTATGAGCTTCTTCCACTTTGCATACAACAGATTGCGAACCTTTTGGACTGCACTTCATGGTCAGGGGCTGGTCCCGGGCTAATGGATGCTGCTACCAAAGGTGCTTTACAGGCTGGAAAACCAGTTGGTGGATTTAAGATAGGTAGAGAAGCTGGTGAATGGACAGCCTCAAACTTTCATCCTTATCTGCCTTCAGAAACGTATCTGACTTGCAGGTATCCTTGCCACCTTATCTCAGATTTTGATGGTTCTCAGTTGAATGAACTGCTTTTATGGTGCAGGTTTTTTTCTGCGAGGAAGCATGGGTTGGTGGATGCTGCAGTCAGGAGCACCAGCTCTATCAGAACTGCTGTTGTTGCTCTCCCCGGAGGTATTGGTACTCTGGATGAGGTGTTTGAGATATTAGCACTGATTCAACTGGAACGGATAGGGTCAGAGCTTCCGGTTCCCTTCCTTCTAATGAACTATGATTCATTCTATTCAAAGTTATTGGACTTCCTTGATAATTGTGAGGATTGGGGTACCGTGTCCAAAGGAGAGGTTGCATCCCTATGGAATGTTTGCAACAGTAATTCAGAGGCTTTGGCTTATTTGGCTGACTTTTATAATCTCCCTCTTAGCGACAAAGGCAGGCTTGCTCAAAGTCTTCGCGGGACAGTCCCTTCGTAGTCTCCAGTGGATGATGAGCCAATTGTTATTAGATTTGTTTCAACGTGTAATGACATACATTTGAACTGCCTATTTACTTGTCTTAATAAAAATATTATTATTTTTAATAATAATAAAAATGCCAAGACATTTGAATGTACAACAAGAAGGACAACTTGAAATGGGGAAATATGGCAACATAAATGATATCTGCAATTGTGGAATTCGCAAGTATCACGCAATCTTTTTAAAAAAGTGAGTATATATAGGATCTACATAAACAAAAAAATAATTTTTTTAATATAGAGTTCACTCTTTTTCAAAACGATTGTGCGGCGTTTATATACTACTACATGTATCGTTACACTACATAAGACGAAAGTACAAGTGAAACTGCATAGTATCTACGCCTTCCGAAAGCGAATCTAGAAAGTGATTTGTACAGTATCTATTAGCCATCTTCGGAACGAGAGAACTGCAACGAGTAAAGATGGACAAGTGAAACAGGGTAAGAGCTACTTTATTTCACTTATTAAGACGAATGCGCCGACGTTATATGCCTTTCGTAACTAAACAAGATGCGTTACGATTGGTGCCTTCCAATCGACTTTGAAACGTGTAATGGCTGGCTTCACCTCGTACTCCTAAAGATATCAAAAGATCCTTATTTTCTACCTGGTTATGTAAATAAGATGACTATTTAATTAATTAATTTTTTTTATTTATATATAATCTATAGAAAATTTTTATTTACAAGTCAGTGTGGATGATATATCTAGTATAGTACTTCCCTGAAATATTTTGATTTAAAAAATAAATTTTAAAATTTAAATATTATAAATCAAATCTTATCATTAAAAAATGTGACAGATGAGATACGCCGATTTGAGAATAGTGCATGTAACTTTACGAGGAATACAAGTAAGAGGATTTGACCTTAAAGTTATTTTGACGTGTACCGGTTTACAAAGAATGAATAAGGCAATTGCATTTTACAGATGCCAAGAATCATCTCTAAAGAATGAATATGCCATGGGAGAGTCAGCAAATGCATTCCTCTAAACACCTAAATATACAAAAGCATAAACATACAGTAAACAAATAATTGTATGAATGAATGAATGATTGGACCCGAGTAGGATCTGATGCAAGCCAGCCCATATCAAACAACAATGGCCATCACCTCCAACTCTTATCTCAATAGCTGATTTTTACTTGGTAGGAAGAGTTACTAGTGCTATTTATATATCGCTCCAAATTCTGATCTCCATGCCTGATCAGAACGTGGGTTTGCGTTGTTGTGCGCTACGTCGGAATCCTCTTGATATAGTGGTTGCAATGCAGATTCTGGCAATCTGCTCTCTGCAAGATACTTCTTCATGGTGATCATCTCCGTCTCATGTTTTCTTTTCAGCTTCTCCATTTGCTTCTTCAACTTTTCATTGTCTTCTTGAACCCTTGTGAAGTTCTCCTGCATTGATGTGAAAATCATTATAAGCATGAGTAACGAATCAGAAAACTACTAACACTCAGCTTGTAGTGTTACAAGAATCATGGTGAACGGTCCCTGAAGAAACTCTGTAAAACACAAGTCATCAAGAAGTATCGTTTTGTACAAGAGACGGATGAGCTACCTCTGCAACAGATGCTGCTTGTTCAGCTTCTCTCAGCCTAGCAAGAAGTTCTCCAGCAGCATGAACAGCTTCTGCAGTGTCTCTTAGTTGAATTCTAAGACTCTTGTTCTCCTTCTTCAACATTTCTCTCTCCCTCTCCCTCTTCACCCTCCATGAAGAAAATTCTGCAACAAGGGATTTGGCAAATCGAGAGCCTGGACCTTTCTTTCCTACCTTTGCAGCTGCCCTCTTTACCTCTGCTATCCTTTCCGTGATTGCACGATGCTTTCCAGCCAAGTCATTATACTTTTCTTGTAGTTCAGCGTAGTGTTCGACCATCCTAGCATGCCCAAGGACTGCTCTGTGAAGTGCATCATCCAACTCCTCAGTGCACTTCTTCTCTAAGCTCAACTCCATCTCCACCTGCTCTGCACGTCGCCGGTGTGATTCTAGGTCAATTCTCAGTTCATCAGTTAAGGATATCCAATCACTCTCCATTTCTGTCCATTTTTGCGTTTCCCTCTCTAGCTCTAATTCTTCCTTACTATGTAGATTATCTACACCACTTTTTCGAAGTTGCATCGATCGGGACAACATAGAGGATCTCAGTATTTCGGTATTGTCAAGAGAAGATGACTGCAGCTTGCCTTTTAACCGCTCAATTTCCTTGAGAAGTGCTTCCTTCTCATTCAGATCAAAATATCTGTTCCCAAACTCAGGTTCCAAGATTTCCTTCACTTCAAATTTTTCCTTTATAACCTCTGGCTGATTAGTCTCGACTGCATTGCACCTTAGAAGCTGCATAAACCACCACACCAAGAAAAAATTGAGAAGGGAATTTCCAACATTTGAAATGCAAGGTTTAATAGAGGAAACAAGTAATGACCTTGTTTAAAGCTTCATCCTTTCGTGAACAAGAATCATTATTCTTGGTATCCTTAAAGGAGACTCTTTCATTCTCTGAATCATCAAGACTAAGTGTATTGCTTACTTGATTATGGACTTCTTCCTTCTCACGTTTGTACTGCTCCACCTGTAGGAATTCAGATTATCCATAATGAAATTACAAGATTGATCCTAAGACTAGGTGTATGTCACAATTCTTTGTCTAGTTTTATTCATTTCAAGATTATATTATTAATTCAATTTCAAAATCAAATAAGTCCACATGCCTCAAATCACAATATCGAACAAAAATAAAAATATGAATGATAAAGCAAACAAGCTACCCAGAACAAACCAACTCCACTATTTGAAGATTAACAAAGTAAGTTTCTTAAAAACACTCTGTAATATGTGGATCACTTACATGCCACGCGTTTTGTCCATACCCATTATACTTATCTATCAACCCAAACTAAATAACAAACGTTACCCATTATTTTGAATTCGGATTTAGCCAATACTAATTTTTTTTTTGATAAGTAACCAATACTAAAAATACCAACACGTAATAAAACCCACATTAGAAAAATTCCAGGATTTATGGAGGTCAGACAATTCTTATTACCAGTAGATTCAACTGTTCAATTTTGGCAGCTTGCTCCAAACAAACATTTTCAAGCACCATTCGCTTGCTAGATTTTCTCATAGTGTTCCCTGCATCCTGAAACAACAGAAGTAGAAAAATGATTAAACAAATCAGAAATTGATTAGATTAAATCACACTTGCCTGTAACTACTATTAAGTGTCCCATACTTTAGGATCTTCATCTTTCAGTTGGGAAGGGTTTTCTTCCTCATCAACAACTGCAATCCATGTCCTCAAGCTATCATGGACACCATTGGAATCCTTCTCAGCTATTCTCTGTTGGCATGATGCACAAAGGAAAGAAACAGATGGTCCATTTGAAGATGGCTTCTCTTCTGGTAGCGCCTGAACAGATGCATTGGCCTTATCAACTTCTGGACAGGGTTTCAATCTCAAGTGCTCAAAGGAGAAGGAAACTAAAGATTTGTTTATTGCCGAGTTCCGCTGGTGACAGTCAATGATCTGTAAGCCTCTTTGAAGACTAGCAGCCAAAGTCTCGGTGGCGCTTATACGTGTCTTGCTGGACTGCATAGAAGATTTGATCTGCTCACCCTGTTTGAGGGACTGTCTTAACACATCCAAGTTGAACTTTGAACTCTCCGATACACAGTTCTGACTTCCTAAATGACTTGACAAGTTCATGCTTTTCCTATTGGAATTTCCAATTTTCGGAGATTCAGACAACATAGGGTCTTGGAGAACCGGGGATTGACAGCATGAGCTAATCGAAATTCTCCCTCTGGATGCAAGGTCAACAGCTGTTAAAGAGTTACAAGCACTTGCAAAATTATCTTCTGAAGCATCATTGGCCTTCTGAAGAAGTTCATTCCAAGGTTTTTCCATACTTTTGATTTCACTCTCTGCATCCATAGAGTCTGTCTCACTACTTTCGTCCATCGAATAGAACTGTATGGAATCCCTATTAATAGATGCTTCTCTAATATCCTCTTCATAATTATGCAGCTTATCTAGATGCTGACGAATTTCACTTATATCATCTTCATCAACATTCATCTCTTCATCAGAATCATTATCCATGGGGTTAAGGATCAAAGAACGGTTAAGGCTTACTCTCAATTGATTTAAGCTTTCACGTACATTTTGTTCTTGAAAATATCTATTTTGACTCCCTGCTGATATACGGACATTAGACTTCGCTCTTATAAGTTCTTCCTGAAAACAGAAAGTAAACAATAAAAATGTATAAAACCACACTTGCTCTAGTTACAGCCTTCAAACTAAGATTTTTTTATAGAAAAATGATTTGTACAAAACTCCGTATAAGCCCTTGTAAAAAAGTGAATCCCACCTAAAAATTATAAAAAAAAAAAACTATCTTTTATTAGGGAAAGTCACTTTTTTACGAAGATCTTGTATGGGACTTGCCTATTTAAGACCTGTACCTAGCATTACTTTTTTTATATGGCTCTAGTAGGAAACTTAATACCTTTAACTGACGAATTTGATCACTCAGATCATTAACGTCATCCTCTGTGATTTCATTTATTACCGGCTCATTTCTAATGAATTTCACCCGTTGTCCAAATCTGAGAGTTCTCAGTGTATCACAACTATTTCTGCAAAAAAAAAAAAAAAAAAAAAACAGATCCATTATTTCAGAGGAAGAAAAGAAACAGAAATTTCGAGCACTGTTTCATTCTTGTTCTAAAATTCCCCGTCTTATGATGATGACTCGATCTAATAATGATACTTTTTTAAAACACAAAACAAGTCATATACTTGTTTTCTGGGGATATGGCACAGATAACTGTGAGTTTGGCATTTCCACCGAATGATTCTTGCAGTAAATTTGTTAAACAGGAATCCCCGTATGAAACATCTTCAGATTTTCCAGACTTAGCACCTTCTGCAAGAATATTCACCAAGTGCCTGCACCAGTAAAAGAGAACAGTGATTATGAAACAATGTTGTTAAAACCAACCATCGCAATTATGTTGATATTTCAATCTGACATTAGCTTCACATAAGAGGGACACAATTGAAAAACTTTAGCAATTCAAACCAGGAATTGCATTGTTTCATTGTACGGAATACAGATATCTTTAGCATGGCTAAAAATATGAAAAAGCCTATAGACCAATTGCAGAGATATAGAATCACAATTCACAAACACACCATCTAAGTGGAAAACTGCATAAAGGATTACTCATGAAACAAAATTCTCCAAGGGTCGTGGCATCATCATACCCAAGTTTTGACAAGGACCTCTTTAAATGTTTGCCTTCCCTTGCAACTTGTCTACCGACATCGTCACCTTTATTTCTATCAAGTCCGGCAAGATCAACAAGGCAGATTCTGCTTGCTTTTGAACTATTAAAACACTCGGATGATGTTCCCTGCGGCATCAGTTGATACAAGAACACATTAAAGTGATAGAAAAACAAGCGGATAATAACAGCTAATTGCAGCAAGTCAACGACTCATTGGCTATGGTGGGATGTGTGTTTAATTAAACGCTGTGATAACTATAGCACCCTCCATGAATAGGTCTATCCGAACTAAAGCAACCCTTTTTTCAGATCACTGATGACTGATAAATATATCCAATGATACCTTACGCCAAGACTCGATGCTAAAAGTAAAAAGAATATGGGATCTCGAGCTCTTAGAATTTAAGCTAGTTGCTCCAACTTTTCTACTTGAAAGCCCCTGCATCAAATAAGAAAAAACCAAACAATACACCAATGTAAAATCATTGTTGAGTATGTAAAGCGCAAAGATATGTTAGTAAATTCATCGAAAGAAAAAAATAATAATATCCAAACGTTCGAAATATTGCCAATGCAAGAGAACTTTGAATGATGAGTGCTGGCTTACCTTGATCAGGATTTGTGTCACATCCTCATAGCTAGTCACATATTCCTCAGTCAAATTCTCAATATACAATCCATTTTTCCCATCATCCTTCATCTGAAACAGTTTTGACCGAACTTGTCATTATAGCGCAAAATGATGTCAAGTTTAAAAATATCAAGGATTGAAAATCTTCACCTCAAGATTTCGCTGCATTGGATCAAGTAAATCGCCAATTCGTTCATTGTATATCTGTGATAATAAATCAGTTAGAAAAAAACATCTTAATCGAAGTAATCAAGAAAAGGAGATATCACTTGTAGACTAAAAAACAAAGTAAATACCTCAAGAAAAGAGCAACGGCACTGATAATTAATATGTTTCTCTTCGGAGTTCTCTTGCTCCTGTATATTACAATTCAAGCAAAACAGTCACCAACCAAATATTATTACTTATTTCCACTTTCAATAGAGCTTAGAAACAAAGCATACTCTCTGAATCTCGGAGAACAACATTTGGAAGATGCGAGGAACAATGCCCTGGCGACTACTAGCCGAGGGATCCTCAACCATGGCGCTTGGCGGACCCCACATCGTGTAAGTCTTTCCACTTCCAGTCTAGTGAGAATTCAACATGGTTACTTCATTGCTAATTACACAATCAAATATAATATTAACTTTTTTCTCTTGTCTCGTTCTTCTTACTTGATACATATAAACCCGATAACTATGCAAGATACTTTGGTATAAGTAAATTTAAAAAATGAAACATAATCTCTAATTACCTGTCCGCATGACAAAATTGAAGTGTTGTAACCAGCTAAAGCATTTCTAACCAAGGGGACTCCAACTAACTGGAATACATCTTCCTGGTATAAACCAAAATTAGATCTCATAAATAAAAATTTTCTTACCCTTTGTTTGTTTGCCAAGAAATATGAGGAAAGCAGAAGGATTAAAAATATGTATCGAAATTCAAGACAGTTGAGAATTTCAGAAAATGTAAATTGTTTCCAAAAATATTCCATTAAGTGAATGTTTAATGTTTAACTAGGTATGAGGTGACAGATGAATTTCTTTGAACAAAGCAAAGTAATACTCAAAAATAAACTTGAATATAAAAAACATGAACACCCGGATCAAATTGCATACCTGATTCGCATTGGAATCAAAAACAGAATCGAATGTAAATTTCCGATCACCAACAGACAATGTGTCCAACGAGACTTTCTTAACCGTCCTATCCCCTCCATTATCAGGCCTGATTCTCACAACCACCTATCAGAAGGTTCAAATTTAAATTTTCATCCGGACTATTCTGATTTTGTTTAATAAAAATACAAAAATTTGTGACTAAGCTAAGATGTAATACCTTTACTGGTGGATCCGGAGGTGCCAATACTTCACACTGACCATCCGAACCTACAATCTCATCCTAAAAAGGCCAACATTCTCAACAGTAAATCTTTCGGTTTTGCTTCAGTGGAAATTTTTAAAGTGAACACAAAAATGTGATTTCAAGAACTATACCGTTACTGACGGAGCCAGTGGTACCCGTGCTTCGCTGGCGATCGGGTGCCGCGAAGTCAATATTTTGGATGGTGAGGATTCGGTCGCCAAATGGGCTTGGGGATCAGCAGTCTGGATGTTTGGATCGGTCGGCGGAGCGTTCTCTGCGTTGAATTTGGATAAATTGAAGTTTGAAGAGTTAGACTTATGCTTGGAGATGGATCTCGGAAGAAGGTTTCCGATCGACGAAGCCGAAATGGTCCCTAAGAACCGAGTCTCCGTGGTCTCTGCGATTTGATTGGACTTCATGGCTCACTGAGTGATCGAACAGGCCTGAGATAGAGAGAGGATGAGAAGATTCGAAGTTGGTTGAGTGGGAAGGAGAAGAAGATCGCTTTTGTCTTTTTTTATGGCGATTTGAACCGTTAGATATTCGAATTTTAATCGTACCTAGTTTCGAAACGTGTGAAATCACTTAAATACCCTCGTCTTTCTTTCCTCTCTTCAAAATCATTTTTTCCGTTGTTCTCGTTTCCTTTGAGATGCGTTCGCGCAGGAGACGTTCATAACAATTCACTATTTAGGTTTTGTTTGGTAACTAAATTCTTCTCAACTCATCTCAATTTATCATTATAATTTTTTCAAATCTTAATATAAAATATAATAAATAATTCAACTTTTTCAAATTTTAAAATAATAATAACATTAAAAAATAATATTTTAACAATATTTTATCATTTCAACTCAACTCAATTCAACTCAGTTCAACATCTAAATATAACTTTAGTCTCTCTCTCTTTTTTCAATTCATATCATCTAATTATTACAATTTTTTTAAAATTTTTACATAAAATAAAATAAACAATTCAACTTTTTTAAATATCAAAACAAAATTAATATTAAAAAAAATTAATAATATTTTATTCAATTTTTTAATTTTAATTTCAACCTATCTCATCTTATATGTAAAAATAAACGAAATTTTTAGAGTTTTGCTATGTATATAAGCTAGTGTATTTAATTTTAAAAAATTAAAAAATAATTATTTTTTAAGTAATTGATGTGAAAATTTTTTACATCAACCATATGTAAAAAGTAAGACTTCTAAATAGATTTTCTCAAATTCTTATATAAATGATCATGTATTAGAATTCACAACAATAATAACAAATGTCATAAAATTCATTTATGTGCCCATCTTTTATTTTTCTTTAAAATTCCAACATAAAATATCTTGCCCCACCTATTATAAGAATACCTTCGCCTTCTTTTTCTCATGGTAGACCCGTATATTTCTTTTAAGAAAAATAATTTATAACACATGAACTCAAATTAAATGGATAAAAATTTGAGCCATTCTATTCTATTAGTAAGTAATAACAAATTATTTATGCCGATTAGAAGATTTGATTTGTAATATTTAATTTGTAATTTTTCTTTTACAAATCAAATTATAGAATGAAAAACTTTACTTATTATTCTTTATACTATATTTTAGCATATGATTTGTTATTTTTATCTTTTTATTTAAATAAATATATATTGATGTGTAAATATATATATTTAAATAAAAAACTAAAAATAATAAATTACATATTAATGTATAACGTATGAATAATAAGTAACATTAGAATATGAGAAATTCTATTTGCAATTACTATTTAGAGATTAAATGTGCAAACCCTTCATTAAATAAAAAAATATTATTTTGATAAGAATATTATTATAATTTTAAAAAAATTTAAAAATAAAATTAACTAAACTTATATTATCATCTCTATTTAAAGACGGTATGTAATATTGCTTTTAAAATATGTATCCTCCGCACTTGTTTCTAGATAAAATTCTTCAAAAAATTACGAGAACGTGGGTTTGAGGGATAGATTTGTCAATCTGGAACTTTCAGATAACTAACCGTTGTAGCATGTGGATCTAAAAGTTACGCTCACCGGCGTTACCGCAGCTGTCACTTTCGGCCGATTACAGCAAAATCTCCAAAGGGTCCCAGTAAACAGAACTCAAGCATAGCCAGATCCTTAGTCCAAGAAATAATCTGGGCAGAAGTTACTATTTGATAGCAGTTACTTTTGTACATATTAAGTGATATTATTCAAACTACATATTTTTTAAATTTGAAATTAGTAGATTAAAAGAGAGCTGAGGAGAGAGAAATGAGGAGAGAGAATAGAGATGAGAGAGAAAGAAGGTGAGAGAGAGGTCGAGATGAGGGATGAGAGAGAGACGATGAGAGAGAGAACTGATGAGAGAGAGTCGATGAGAGAGAGAGAATATGAGAGAGATAGTTGAGGAGAGAGAGAGCCGATGAGAGAGAGATCTGATGAGAGAGAGAGGAAGAGAGAGAGGGCTCTGGTGCGTTGTCTGAGAGAGAGTTGATGAGAGAGAAAAATGAGGAGAGAGAGTGGAGATGAGAGAGAAAGAAGGCGAGAGAGAGACTGAGATGAGGGATGAGAGAGAGAGAGCCGAGATGAGAGAGAGAGCTGAGGAGAGAGAGATCTGATGAGAGAGAGAGTCGAGGAAAGAGATCTGATGAGAGAGAGAGTCGATGAGAGAGATAGTTGAGGAGAGAGAGAGCCGAGGAGAGAGAGATCTGATGAGAGATAGAGGGCTCTGGTGCGTTGTCTGGTGCAACCCAAAAAAAAAAAAACTAAAAGACAATAAACATCCACATAATATGTGTATTGTGTAAATTGCTGCAGTAGATGCTATATAGAAAAACTCTTAATCCAATAGGTGTTGATTAACGTTAAACGTCGTATCGTGTTCGATTTCTTTCACCATTCACTAGCGTTTATAATGCTTCTCAACATGGTCAAAATATGTACGCGAGGAAAATGTTAAATGTAATTTAAAAAAATTTATAAAAACTTACTTATTCATGCATAAGTTATTGCAATACTAAAAATTATAAAATTTAAATTTCAAAATAAAATTAACAAAATCAGTGTTATAAATAAAATTATAAGTAAAACTATAAATACAAATAGCACTATCTATATATATATATATATATATATTTACTTGTCTATTTTTTTTCTCTCTCATTTTCCTCTATTATTTGTTAAATTGTTCCCTGTTTATTTTAAATTTTTAATAAGTATTAGAGCTTGAATTTAAAAATAAATAAAATTTGTGACAATTAAGGGTGTAACAAGTTCGGTTCGGTCGGATTTTGTATATTTTTTAGAACCGAACGGTATATGCCAGTTTTAAAAATTTAAGAACCGATACTTGACCGATTCACTACATAAATTGAAACTTTTGATTTTTTTATTTTTAGTTCGGTTCGGTTCGATTTTTTCGATTAATTATGTTACTAATAATAAGATGTTTACATAAACTAAACTATTATTCTATTTATATTAAAGTATAAGTATATTACTTTATAATAATGAATACATATTAGTATAGTATTGAATTTACCTATTGTATATATAAGTTCTAGACTTTTTTATATGAGTATATATGATCAGACATGTAAAAATTTATTTACAAAAATAATTTATATATTATAATTTATTATGCCAAAAATGTATTTATCCTTTATATATATATATATATATATATATATATATATATCAAAAGTAAGTTTATATTAATAACTTAATATTAATGTTTATGTTGAAAATTAAAATTTTATGTTATATTAATTTTATATTATAAGATTAAAATTTATGTTTAATATCAAATGTTATATTTAAATTATAAGATTAATTTTATATAATACCACATGTTATTTATGTTATAAGATTAATAAATTTGAATAGTAAGATTATAAATTCATGTTATATTAATTAGAAATTTTGTAGATATATGATATAAAAAATTAGATATAATATAAAAAATTATAAATATATATCAGTTCAGTTTGGTTTAAATCGATTTTCAAAATATAAAAACGAGTACCGCAGTAGACCGCTTACAAACCGGATCAAACCCACCAGTTAGATCCAGTTCAACCGATATTTCGATTTTGTTTTCATTCTTAGCGACAATTCAAGTACCATGCAAAAGACTACAGTTTGACACAATCAATCAGCCAAGATAAGACAAGAAGTATAAAATGAATAAAAATAATTTGTACAAATCTTAAACATATAAGTTTTGCAAACTTTATTGTCATTCAATAGTGATAAATGTATTACATTTTACAAGGTAAGATAAAAGTAAGATGAGAATATAGTATACAACATTACTCATATATATACCCATACATTAAACTGAACAAGGAGGAATGCTACCTAGTCGACTACACCATACACCACTCCTGGTTTATTTTTTATTTTTTTTTATTCTTACTAAACTAATTAATTTATTCTATTTATCATCTCTACATCACATACTTGCTAAAGTGAAAAAGGAAAAAGATTAAAAAAATCAAAATATATGTGTTGTGATATAGAAATGATGAGTAGAATTGAACAAATATCTTTATCACTATCCAAACAACAAGCATCTTTGTCATCTTGTACTTCATATTTGGATAACAAAGTGAAAGTAGACATTTAACCATTCAAAATGGCAAGTTTCGATTTGTGTAGCATTATTACAAGTTTCGCTGTTTTAATAATGGAGCACCTTCTCGGTTTGGACCTTTTAAGCAGATTGCATGGTGAATTCGGAGATTACAAATCTCTCATCGTCAGAAGTTGATGTGACACAATTTACACCAATTTAGACATCGGCTTTCCATGCTTTTATAGTAAGATTTGCACAATTATTTACCAATATTATTGCTAGATTTATGATTTATATCGTCTATGCCATAAAACCCGTTTTCTCAAAAAATAAAAATAAAAATAAAAATAAAAATAAAAATGTTATGTTTGATAATTCGTCGTTACTTTTTTTATGATAGTTTTTTTATTTTTTTTATTTTTATTAAAGGCTCGTTTAGATAATAAGATAGTTTTAAATGAGTTGAATATAATATTATTAGAATATTATTTTTTAATATTATTATTATTTAAAAATTTTAAAAAATTAAATTATTTATTATATTTTATATAAAAATTTTTAAAAAATTATAATAATAACATTAAATGATATGATATAATTTCTAGCTCAATGTCTTTTCAACGGAATGCAAAAACTAACCCTAAATGTCTTTTCTTGTTCCCTCTCTCTCATCATGTCACGAATGATGAAACTCTTTCCATCTCCACTGTCATTATTCCTATCTTCGACCCAAAAATTCACGAGTTTTGATACGAATATTGGGTAATACACGTGAACGGAAATAAATAAAAAAATAAAAAATCCTTTACCTTAATTTGTGGGAATCCTATGCATTACACATATTCGGATTGGTATTTTTCTTTTTTTAATTTTCTTTGTTCTTTTATAATGGTTAAGGGTTCATTTGTATTGTTTGTATGACAATGTTGTAGGAATGTGGGATTAGATGAGCATTTTAACGATCGAGGCAGTACCGACACGAGCTAATTTTCAAAGTCAAATACTAAAGTGATTCAAAAAGAGGGACTACTGGCATTGCCACAATTTCAAAACACATAAGACGTTTATTTACTAGTCGTCTTCTAGAAAGACGATTTCAAAAACATGAGTCAACATCTCTTTAAACAATATCGCATCCAATAATTTTACTTTTTTTTTTTTTAATTATTTTTTTTCCCAAAAGATTTCAAAGGTGTTAATGCTCAAAATTGAGAATACCCGTCACCAGCGGTCTCTTTCGTTGGGATTGAAATCAGATGAAATAATTTTAAATGAATTAAATAAAATATTATTAGAATTTTATTTTTTAATATTATTATTATTTTAAAATTTAAAAAAATTGAATTGTTTATTAAATTTTGTATAAAAATGAGATGATTTTTCTATCCAAACCAACCAAATCACTGAAGTTAGTAATATTAGATACAGTTTAAACTTATTTTTTTTAAAATAAAAAATTATGTGAGGCTTAATCTTAAAGGATGATGATAGGGTTACTATTTATTTATTACATATTTATTACTTATAGTGTATTTATTTTTTTATTATTTTTTAATATCCTTAATCATTAAGAAAAAATTTTAAAAATATATAATTTTACTAGTAGTCACTTCTTTTATTATTAAGTAAAATAAAAAATTAAAAAAAAATATAAAAAAAAAATAATAAATAAATAGTAGAATAGTAGTAATTCTATCATTTTTCAATACTAAAAACTGTAACTAGTATTTTTCCATTAAAATGAATATATATTCTAGTGACGTAAATCCCATTTTCAAATTTCCACAATCTCCACCTTCCAAAAATAAGTCGAGGGACCACAACATCACAGTATTCTAGACTCAAAGAGTCAAAAGTGTAGATATTCTTTCCATTTTTTATTTTTTTATCGTTTTGATGCTAAATTGAACGTTTCATTCAATACAAAACAAAGAGTCTTAAAAAGTGTACGCAAATTACGGCACCTGATTGTCTGAACTCTGAACATGTAATAACATAAGTGTTAAGTTAGAACATGAACAGGAGAAGGTATAACAAGAAAGGCAGATAGATGGAAGAAAGGTACAGTTAAATGACTCTTAATTTCCAAGTCTCCTCTCAATTCTCATCCATTTCCATCACTTTCCAAAAGAAAAAGAGAGAAAGAAAACAAAAGACAATCAAGGAGGAGAAAGTGAGTTTCTTCTTTGTCAGGTTATACCCATCATGGGAGACTCTTTTAATGCCAAGAAAAGGGAAAGTGACCTTTCTGGACAAGAGGAGAGAGGCCATCTCTTCAAAAGTCTTCACTGGATTGGATTGGATTGGATTGGATTGCAGGATTTCAAACTGACTTTTTAGCTTAATAAAGATGATTGAAATGGTGAATTATTAGTCATTTTAACTTTATAAAATAATCCAAGAGTCAAGACCCCTGTCCAAAAAAAAAATGTTAATCAGATTCAGGACCCCACAATCCCTAACTAGCCTTTGATTAATACAGTACAAGACATATACATTGGGGGTGGTGGTATCCTTTAGGACCCGTGAAGGAAAGCTAGTGCCCTTGAGGAGGAACTGAACTGTAAATTCAATCTGCTTTGCTATCCACCTGTCTACATTGCATACTTGTTTTATTTATTGGTTTTAATATTTTATTCTTATACAAATAATAAATTTCTTCTACTTGTCATTACTATAACACATACTTACTAAAAAAAAAAAATATAAAAATTAAAAATTAAAGTGTATGACATAGAAATGAAGAATATAATTATTCTTCACCAAATTACTATCCTACACTCCCACTTGTTGGTAATTAATCTATTATATGTACTTCTCCACATTTAAAAAAAAAAAGTTTAATGTTAGATATAAGTATAAAGTGTTTGTCTTTTGTAAAATAATGAATCTTATTTGAAAAGAATACGTTTTCATTTTTTATATATATTTTTTTATAATAAGATCATTTTTTTAATAAAAAAATTATACAGACTTATTTATTTAAAATTTGTACATACCATTACTATTTTCTAAATAGAATACTTTATTTTTGCAGGAAAAGAAATGTTTCCTTCATTTGCTCTTTTATTGTAAAGTCATGTCACGATATCTCTCACAAAAAATGACAGTACAACCATTACCACAGTAATAATATATGACCCCTTTAAGGAAAATCCAATTATATATGTGTGTTTGTTTTGTTGCTATGCTATTATCTCCTCCATTGGAGTCTTTTGTTAGTTGGGTTAAAACAGTCGGTAATGCATCAAGTTTTTGTTCCTAATCTTAAAGATCATTGGATGGAAACATCCCTCGCATCTCAGATTATTATTATTTTTTTAATCTTGCATGAGTAGTTAGACAAGGATATAAATCTAAAAGATATTATTCCGTTTGATTTATTTATTTAAAAAGACCGATTCATTGTTAAAGGTCACCCACAACATGATTGCAAGCCCAACTTACAAGCTGAAAAAGATGGCCTGCTGAGATGAGAATATGACAAAGTGTACATATGGAACAGTGTGTGCCCTTGATCCGTGTCCCACCTTCAAAAGCGCACTAACATCCTCTCTGATTGGTGTGGCCGAGGCGACGCGTGGGGCGGCATATCTGCAAAACCCATTCTCTCTATCTTCCCAAACAATAATTAATACAAAATATTCCATCAGTGATCAAAACAACACTTCGATCTTAGCCGAAAAGACCGATGAATTATTCCATAATAATAATAATAAAAGGCCCAGAAGAGCAAAAACGCCTCATAATTACTGGTAGACAATAAAATATATATTATCCTTCCGACAAAGCCTCAGCCTTCAGGACAGTGTAATTGGATAGATTTTATTCCGTTTCTTGATATTCCTCAATCCTCCGTCTACAAGCACTACTTCACAGCTTTACTTCTCCAAAACCATCTCGATTGACGAACAGGGTCGTTAACGGTTTTGGATTAGTGCACCAGATTCTAGAGCCAAATATCGGTTTGACTCGTTAGACCCCAAAGGTAACACAGATTTTTGTTTTTGTGCCTTTTTTTAAATTTATTTGTTTCCTGATGTTTCTTTGTACGAAGGAATTTCAAGTGGGTTTGTTTTTAGAATGCCGTGACAGGATCTCGGTCACTGTGCTTTTCTTTTTGCTTTCCTCGTTTCACTTCCTTGGATTCCGGTTGTAGTGTTTCTGTGAAGGAAAAGTCGGTTGCTTTATTGGAATCTATTCATATCTGGTGGCTACTGTTTCTGGGTCTCGCTTGCTTTTTAAGTTTGGGGCTGGGTTTTGGAGCAGCTCACTTGAAAGCCTCAGTTTTTTAGGAGATTAGGCGTCTGGTTTTTGCTTCGTGGGTTTTGGTTTTCAAGTAGTTGATGTAAAATGCTCACTTATGCCGAGGGGTTCTTTGTTTTGTAGGGTTTGAGATTCCGCGTTAATTTTCAGCTCAGCTCAGGTTTTCGGTTCTCAAAACTGGCCTTTGTCTAATTGAAAGTTGGTCTAGAGGCTCCCGGCTAGGTTTTGTTAGTTCCTGTGAAAAGTCTTACTCTGAGAATTTGACTTCCGGAGTTGCGAATCTTGCTTTTGTTTCAGCTTAGGCCGGGGATTCAGTTTGCATAGTGTTTGCTCATTGGATGTATGTGAGCTGTTCGCAATTTGGCTTAGGTTCTGGATCTGAGGTGCTCGGTTTCTACCAGACCAAGAGTTTCTAATTTTGGTTTAACTTGTTTCTTAGTTTTTGAGTTGTCTTTTTTTTTTTTTTTTTCTTGAAATATTTTGGGTTGAGTAAGAAAAATCAAAATCGTCTTCGATTTCTTTTGGTTTGGGACTGATTAGGGGAGTCTAAACTTTTCTAATCTGAGGCTTTAATTTGAGGTCATTTGGTTTTTTCTTTCAAATAGATCCTTTTGTGCTTTGCCAGGTTTCACTTCTGGGTGATATCATGGATTCCCCGCAATCTGTTGTGTCACCATTCAAGAACTCCCTCGTAGCCGAGCCTGAGAAGGATAAATCCGACTTCTTCCGCCTGAGCTCTGGCTCCTTGTCAAAGGGAATTGAGGTCAACAGCGAGGAAGCTGCGTTGTGTAACATGGAGGACTTCATTGGTATTCTTGAGGTTTACGTACACCAGGCTAGGGACATCCACAACATCTGTATTTACCACAAGCAAGATGTTTATGCGAAGCTTTGCCTGACTAGTGATCCTGAAAACACAGTCTCCACCAAGATCATTAATGGTGGTGGGAGGAATCCGGTCTTCAACGATAATGTTCATCTCAACGTTCGGACAATAGATTCCTCGCTCAAATGTGAGATATGGATGTTGAGCAGGGTGAGGAATTATCTTGAGGATCAGTTGCTGGGGTTTGCTTTGGTGCCATTATCTGAAGTCTTTATGAAGAACTGGAAGTTGGAAAAAGAGTTCTCTCTATCTTCAACTGATCTGTTCCATTCCCCGGCAGGGTTTGTTCAATTGTCTCTTTCCTATAACGGGGCTTCGCCCGAAGTAATGGCTATTCCTGCAATGCCAACTGCTTTGGCCACAAATGCAACTGTTCAGGATACAGAAATATCCGAGGCTGTACCAAGTGATTTAGATAAGATTGAGTTCCCTGATCCTAAGATTGTGAACGAAGATCAGTTGATGGTTTCCGAGTATATTGGGTTGCCATGTAACAGTGTGGATTCTCATAGCTCTGAGAGTTTGACTGCTTCTGATGCTGAAAATAATCTTAGTTCGGAAGAGGGTGTTCATGTTGTAGAAAACATCTCAACTGGTATAGCTGATTCCATCCAACGTCCGAAGGTCGACTCTCCTCAGAGCAGTGTGTCAACTAATGGAGTTTCTTCTCCATCAAACCCTGCATACTTGGAGCCTTCTGATGTTCTGGAAGCATCAAAATCCTCGAATCTGGAAGGTGTTTCGGCCCGAAAGAGAATATTGGGGATGTTAAAGATGGTGAGAGTGAATCCTCTGGTGGGGTGCCAAGCGATGCACTGACAAAGCCTGCTGTCACGGTTAACATCGAGGCAGAACAGAAGGTGGTGCAGCAGGAGATAGTGGACATGTACATGAAAAGCATGCAGCAGTTTACTGAATCATTGGCAAAGATGAAGCTGCCTCTGGACATTGACAATGATGCACCAACCAACTCAGGGAGTTCAAGCTCTGATCAGAAATCACAGGCATCAAAGAGTACTGGTTCCCGTGTGTTTTATGGGAGTAGGGCTTTCTTCTGAGCTTCTGTTAACTTGGTACAGGGGAAGACATGTCTAAGACAAGTGACTTTAGATTTAGAACGAGGAGTATCACTAGTGATGGAAACGTAATAATGTGATCTAGCGTGATGTTTTCCAATGTATGTTGGGATGGTTTTAGATGACAGGAAATCGTGACACTTTGGTACCAGCTACAAGCTTTGTTTTATTGCAATTGCTGCTATTTTAAATTATATATCTAAGTGTTCTGACGTATTTTGCTTCTTTCTGACTCCCGAGTCCTTTCTTCATCAACAACTACCAATTATATATCTAATAATGTATGGGATCACGAGTAATTTTTTAGTCCCACATTCACATACCGATTCAAAGCTACAACTTGGCTAGGCAGAAGCATCCAAGATTTTGACTATAATTTTTTATTAATTTTAAATTTTAAAATAAATTGTAATTTGATATGATATTAGTGCGAAAGTTGCGTCTTTGACTTTATGATTCAATAGGTTCATCTAGACACATCAAATCATAATGGAAAAGCCTGAATGCAGCCGGGGACCAATCGCGCACCAAGCTCCACCTAGATTAAAACGGTTCGTTTTATTTAAGCAATTCTTCTAGGTACGCGGTCAGTGTCGGTACAGGTGGTAACCACACACCACTTGCTGAGGTCGACTGAATGTCAAATGTCATTTTTATATTATATTAAAAAACAAAACAAAACAAAACACGAAAAGAAAAGAAAAGAAAAGAAAAGAAAGAAGAAGACGACATCGGCTTCATTAGATCCCCTTCATCTCCCCCTCATTTGTCTCTTCTCTCCTGAATTCCATCCCAAATCTCTTCGTCTAACCTTCGATCGGTCTCCTTTGCATCGACGGTCTCATCTGCACGCGACCCACCTCCGCCACTCAAGGGAACTCCTTTGTGCGACCCACCTCTGTCAAGGTCAGTCCTCTTCTATGTTTCGTGATGATCACCGGCCAAGGTGATTCGATTTTGATTGTTGATTGGTCTCTCAAATCGGCTGCATTCGGACTTTTCCTTAGTCTATAGATCATGATCTTTTAACAATATTTTTTGTTAAAATATGATGATTGGATTCAAAGAAAGTATATAATGTTCATATGTAGTGGGCATTATTCGAAATGTGAAAGATTCTCATATCACAATTCAAATAAAGAAATGAAAGAATCCATATCTATATTTCATAATTTGTTGTCATTGTCATTGAAATTAATTTTTTTTCATATGTTGGCTTTAGTGCCACTATAATATTGAGAATTTATTTTTTTTATGGTCTTTCCAAATAATAATAATTATTATTTATGTCGTTATCTCAAGCATTGTGTAGAAAGAAGTGTATCAAATTTAATAATCTATTAATAAACTTGCCTCGTCAATTATCGAAGGGGTGCTAGATTTCCTCGAATTACCTGTGCCCGATGAACCAACATTTTGCTAACAACCCGATGTAGGACGTGGCCTCGCGACACTGAACTGGAAGTTGTTAAAGATGCATTGGAGCACTTCTGCAATCTGGAGAAAATAAGCTATATTTTCTTTTCATTTTTCCAATCTCTCTAAGGTTTTGTGGAATTTCAAAAGCGCACTTCCATCATTTCGCTTGCATTGATGTTCATATTGCGTTTGACGTGGAATGAGCCCCATGTCTATGTCTCTATGGGCCCCTATAATCTATGACGTCAATTGAGGGCATATTATATATCCATATATCTGGAAAAGACAAGTTGGCAACTTTTTTTACTGATAAAAACAGAGTTTGCCAAGTTGTGATGCATAACCATTAAGCACTGGACATATTCATCGTGCACAAGATAATAAACTTTATCAACTCTTTTTTCAGTCGTTTTGTTTTATTTAAATTTTTGGGTGGGGAGGGGGGAATGGTTTTGATATATATATATATATATATATATATATTTATAATGCAGCTCAACATTTTAAGGCTGTGATACAATCAAAACCCCCAAACAATCATATCCAGGTTAATTATCAACGACAATGAAGTCTTAAATTCAATCATACTTTTCATCATTGTTAAGCTGGTTGGTCGAAATGTATTCCAAGAATAAGAACCAATTTCTATGTATATATGTGTGCGTGTGTGCATGCACGCGGGGAGAGAGGGAGGGAGGGAGTGATGCGCGCAGTCGCCTTAAAACATCAGAAACAGAAAATCAATTGTCAATTGGAAAGATCATCAAAGATACAGCTAAAGAAGCTATAAATGCATCATATCAAGGATTCCAAGTTTTAAACATGTCGGGTTATTGCAATTATATTGACTACTCTAGGAGCTTAGAGAGGAAAAAAAGGATTATTATTGGCTTACATGTACTTGTAGGCTGATCAGGATTATCACCACACTAAAACAGGAGTAAAATCAAGCAATTCATTTCATTGGCATTGGCATTGGCATTGGCATATCAAGTATAAACTTCTCTGTAAATGTCCAATTAGAAAATGAACCGAAATATTCAGTAACTTATTTGATGGGGATCCTAGAAGGACATCCCTATAATGTTTCACACTAGTAATCAAACTGAACCTCACATACAAGCTGAGATAAACAAATAACAAATCCCAACAATGGGGAAAAAAAAAAAAAAAAAAACCAAATCCCACTAGCAATATGAAAAGAACCAGCAACTTTGCCAGGCATGACAGCAGTGAAAAAAAAATCAATACTCTATTTTCTTCTAAAACACAAAACCGAAGGTGTGCCTCATCAGAGATGCATGATACATTAATTGGAACCAATCTTCGTGAGTATTTATCCTGCAATCTGATTTTACACCTCAACCAAATTCCTTGAAAGGAACCTAAGCTCTGAAGAGAGAAGAAAGAAGAAAGAAATCTCAAACCTTACACAAATACCTTGTAACTGCTCTCTCTCGAATAAGTATACTTCAAATCCAGGAACCTCACTAGCTAGCTTTATACGATCAACTTCCTTGTAAGCTGAATTATCTTTATAGTGAAATTTATGAAATTCAGAATCCTTCACCTGTTTCACCAGTAACTCTTAGCCTACAGTTACAATGCGATATCCACATAACAAATCTCCTATGCAGCAATTCCTGAAGCAAGGGATAAGTTATCAGTAACTGTGAATATTTCTACGTATGTATATAAGCAAAACAAGAGCTCAAAACCAAGTGCCAACTGTCAAACGATTGCATAGTGATGGAAACTAATCTTCTCGTATACTTTTGAATGATTTTAAAATTCAATTACATACTTTTTAACTAATCAACAACTGGGAAATATATGGCCCTAGATCAGCAAATGCTTGCAGCATGTGGATATATAGCATGCACAACTGTAAGTACCATGAACATACTGTTAGGTAACCCACTTATAATAGTTAGTTTTTTCAAAGCCTGTCATCATGCATGTAATGCTTATATCCTGAGATACTGGCATATAAAGAAGTTGTTATTTAACTTCTGGGAGTTTTTGCTAGATTCCAGTTATGCCCCTGCAGTTGCTGTAAATTCAACTCTATAAATCAGACCTTGCTGTAACTATAAATATGAGATGAGTTGGCCTGATTTGAGGAAAAGACACACAAGCATATGGTAAGTCAGCCTAGTGGTTAGTATCATGAGCAATTACAACGAGACCCGTTTTCTAATCTTGGGTTTAAACCACCCTAGATTTCTATATTGAGTTATGCCTCACATTGACCAATATTTAGCACAGAAGTAAATGTAACAGTATACTATTGCTAGCACAAATCTTTATTCAACTTCTAGCAAAAGAAATTCATCTTCTGAAGTCAGCAAGTTTAATTTAAAGTCAAGATTATAGGTTTTCTACTTCTGCTTCATTGTGCTTTTCTTATAAACCAAACTAAGTGGGAAGATGTTGACCAAAGATCATTTGATGAAGACAAAATTTTACCTCTATTCGATTGTCTACTTGTGACATTGTAACTTCCAATATAACCCTCAGGACTTTGGCTGGTAACATCTGAAGATATATTGCCAAGCCCATAACCAAATGATCCAGAAATGTCCAGCTCAGGAGTTGCAGACCGCCGAGTTGAATCACCATAAATTGAACCACTATGATACAAATCACCATAGGACCCCTCATAGCCTGCAGTTGATGCAGCAAATGATAATGATGATTGTGCTACACTTGAGCTACTGTTTCTTCGATACACTCCCCCTCCCAACCCAAAGCCACTGTCTCCATTGCCATACCCAATACTCCCACTATTATAACCAGGAGGACTCCCTTCACCTTGGGTTGAAACAGGAGAAGGGCCCCAATTTGCACTGCTATTTCCAAAATCCCCAAAAGCCCCACTTCCAGAATCCAAGTAAGTAACAGGGCTGGAAAGGTTCGCAACATTGTTAAGATCCCCGCTTCCCCATACATTCCGATTGTTTGAGCTTGAAAGAGAACCACCTCTACCATTACCCCCACTATACCCAATAGGAGTACTATACCTGTTTGAACTACCACTATAATAAGGACTCAACATCCGTGCATATCCAAGACTATTGCCAAAGTTGGAACTGCCAACGAAGCTTGGGCTCAGCCCTAGCTCCAAATTCAATCCCATTCCATAACCTGTTGTACCAAATGGGGAAAACCCACCTCGACTACTTGCAACTTGATTAAACCTTCCATCCATCCTGACTCCGTAACCTCCAACTGGGCTCACATTATAATAACTGTTAAGGAAACTATTGGCCCTACTCAAACCATAGTTATATCCCATAAGAGGGCTCCGGCTGGGCCCTGGGGACAGCTCTTTGGGGACTGCCCTCTTGACCTCAACCATCTTACCATTCAGTTCATGAAACTGTTTATGCAGCACTCTATCCACTGCATCCTCAGAATCATAAGTGATGAAGCCAAAGCCTCTTGGCCTCTGGGTGTTGTGATCATACATAACTACAACATCGGTAATTGTACCAAACTGATCAAAGTATCTCTTAAAGTAGCTCTCTGTGACAGTGGATGCTAAACCTCCAACAAAAATCTTTTTGGTACGTCCAGGACCTGGAAAACCAAGAAAACTACCAGTGTTTCTATTTAAAATGTGCTGGTCATCCTTAGGAACAGCCTTCTTTGCTTCAACCTGAAAATCAAAATTGAGAGAACCAGTAACTAAATTAACAGTTGCATGTCATTTTTCGGTTTCACATTAACAAGGGGGGCAAAGTGTACCGAATCAGATTACAATAATTCAAGGCTACAGAAAATCTCAAACTGAAAATATGTCGCTGGAGGGAGGGAGGGAGTGGGAGGGGGGCAACAACAAATTAATCCAACCTGCAATTTGGTATGAAAAATATATTTTCACAATCTAATTGGGAATGGTCCTAGAAATCAAGGAGTGAACATCCTCTAGCAACAAAAAAGATAACTAACAGAATGCTAATTAAATTCATGAAAAGGCATGTGTTAGCAAAGAAACCACTTACTGTGCGGCCATCAATCATATGCTTATCCATAATGACGCTTTCTGCAACGACAGGATCCGCAAAGATAATGAAACCAAAGCCGCGAGCACGACCGGTGGCACGATCTCTCATGATCACTGCCTCAACCACCTCCCCATATTTGCTAAAATAATCTTTGAGATGTTCTTCATCTGTGTCCCAAGAAATCCCACCAATGAAGAGTTTTCCAAGATCTGATTCCATCTTTTCTAAAAAAAAACGTAATCCACGTAATCCATTGCCTCATATATCACTACTCAAATAATTAAACAACTCAAAGAAAAGCACGCGAATTAATTCTAATTCAACAATCCACCAAATTTCATAATTCACAATTAATCTATAACGTTCGGCATCACAGCCCATCTAAAATCCTAAACTTATGTAAATTGGTAGAAGTCTTCCAATTTCACACAACCGAGAAGATTGAATCTTTCTGAACCAAACATCATGATCAAAATGTGGAACATAAATCAAGCAACAAAATCCATACCTTTAGTGGGAATTCAGATAGGACTGGGTTGGTGCTCCGATCAAAACACGAGGTGGGTACTATAACAATTGATTTAGTACCATCGGAACCTTGGTAAACCAATCAGAACACGACCCAGAATTCCTAACGACCCAAAAATTAAATTTAAGCACAGAATGACAAAAATTCCGGTGGATCAAAGATACAGATTAAAAAAAGGATCCAGTTTTCCTAAAGAGATCAAGGAAATGGGAGAAAGAGAGCGTTTTACCATGTGAGGAGGAAACGGATGAGGAAATGAGAGAAAACTAAGATCTAAGAAGAGGACTAATGGTAATGGAAACAGAGGATGTGCTCCTCTATATATATATCTCTCTCTCTAGTCTCTACCTATCTTTTTTTTTTTTTTTTTTTTTAATATTTTCGCTGGTTATTCCGCATCCCTTAACTAAATCAAAAGAAATGAAATTTGTTGCTGAGGATGGAGCTGCAAAATTTATAGAGAGAGAGAGAGAGAGAGTGGCAAAATCATCTGGTGTAAGAATATTTGGAGGACCAAGAGGGATGACGGGAGATGATATTTTTCCAAAAGAAAAAATAAATGAAATTTATATACTCGTTTTGTTTTTTGTTTTTCTTTTAAATCATTATGAGTTGTAACCATAGCCATATAGGCATTTCAGATGGTATCGTTTGCTCGGAATGCAATGATAGAAGCCTACAACCATAGATTGGACCTCCATTTTTGGTCTTTGAATATTATCTTGGATTACTTTAGTAGAGGTTATGTATCGCATGGGAAGTTGATTTTTATTACTCACAAACACAAGACATTGATTCGAAAATGTACCATTTTAAAGAATTTGAGCTCACTAGCTCTGAAACCAAGAGACTTTTAAAAAACTCTCTGTATGTGTATGTAGAGTTTAAGGTTCAATTCCAGGTTAATGTTTATGTCTTTTAAGATTCATATTTCTTTCCTTCTTTGAGAAAATCAACCTAACCTCGCCCGTTTAAGAATTTTCACGTAGCACTTTTACATTCATTTGAATCTACGTAGTTTCAAATAATGTATTATATATATATATTATAATAAAAATAATTTTATAATTTATGTACTACATCAAACCACATCAATTTATAGATTTATTTTTATAAAATCTCTTTATAATTAAAATATTTATCTCATAGTGAAAACATTCCGAATGGGTTTGAGCTGAACCTTAAGTTAATGACATCATAAAAGTTTTATAAAGTTAATATTGCCGTTTGGTACAAGAAATATTATACAAATATACGGCATTTGGTGCAAGTTTCACATGTAAAATGGTTGAATCCAAACTCTATTTGACGAATTCAAAATTCAAGGCCGGCATTGTGATATACGTCGATATCAAAACCAAGAAACGTAAGGAGTGGTAGTTAAGTAACTACCTCCTTGTACGATTTTCCAAACCCTCCAAGGCAATAAGCCAACCAAACCTGTAAACTGGGATTATTGCTATTTCATGATTGTGCCTATTCATAGAATAGAGCAGAAAAATGCCCCTTGTGACTTGTGTTTTGCATTTTATGATTTCAGTCCAATTTCAGACATGACAAAAATCTTTATTATAAAAATTTAGGGAAGTTCACATTGCAATTTTTAGTATTATAAAGATATAATATATTAGATTTAATTTTAATGTGCAAAGTGTAAAACATCTGTCAGAGGAGACATAGCATTTTTTTTCCTAAAAATTAAAAGAGAGATGCTACTCATCATCTCATAACACACGGTTTATATATTTTAAAATTATTTTTTTATTATTTTATTCTTATTAAACTAATTTCTTATTTATTCAAATCTTTTTAAAATCCTTCATATGGCTGTTCTCACCTTCTTTGTTCTCTCTCTCTGATTTCTCTTAAATTTATTAGGAAAAACTAGAATTGAATTATTTTTATATTTGATGGGTGGTAGTTCTTACAGTCTTCTCTTCTTTATTGTCTAGTTATTTGGCTAAATTAAGAAGATTCTAGATCTAATAACTCTTTGTTTTTGTTGTATTCTAATTTAGTTTAACATTCTACTGATTCTAAAGACCGGAAACAAAAATGACTTCAGATCACTAGCCTTTGCCAAGAATATAATATAAATAATAAAATTTATTTCTTTTAATCAATTTAAATTTTTGAGATAAGTAATGATTTCACATGATATTAAAGTAGAAGTACTAAATGCGAACGCCGACTTTAGTAACCTAAAAGGCATAAATAAGATGAGTAATGCTATATACAATCGTAGAGTATGCAAGCGTCGTGCAATCGCTTTGAAAAAAAGTGGGGTTCACTATTAAAAAATTTATTTATTTTTCATGTGAGTCTCGTATATATTCACTTTTTTCAAAATGATTGCGTGGCGTTTACGCACTCACAACTGTAACTATCATTTCTCAAATAAGATATCATCCAAAACAAATATAGCTGCAAGTAAACTGAAGTGGGAGGCAAGATTCTACAGAGGTAGCCAAAAGTTAGGTTTGCATCCTCTGTCCATTAAGTAGTATTTAAAGTTAATCGACTTTTATACGCATATTAGCTCATGTAAATCTCATTACAACGTCTTAGACCAGTGAATTTTGTAGTACTTACTTTGGTTTTGTCGACTATTCATGGAGAGAAGGCTGGGATAATCTAGCAATAGACAGTCTCCTTTATGAGGTAATCTCTAGTCTTGCCTGGAAAAGAAACTTTAAATAATTGCAAGAAATAATGGAGTTTAGGAAAATCTGCACAAGTATATAACTAAGAAATTGTCACAATACTACTATCCTTTCAGGCAAAACAATAGAGGCATAAAGGACTAGAACAAGAAAAGCACAGCCAGCCAAGCTGAGAGCTAGCTAACAGAGGTCCCAACCATTAATGCTTATTAATTAGTGTATGTATTCCTGTGGATGAGGAAACCTCACCCTGTAATTCAGGTTGACTTCTGATTTTAAGTGTAACTGTGATTGACTTTATTTAAATGCAATTTTATGTTTTAACGTCGTCAAGAAATAGAAATTTCTTCTATAAACTTTGCCTTCTATAGCGTTTTTCAGATGGCCAGGAAGACAGTACCAGAAAGAAGCAGCTAGGCGTCATTAAAGACGCAATTTTTACGTTTCATTAGATGTAGATGGTGATATCTGAGTTGCAGAATAGCCGCCATTGACAAAAGGGCTGTTTTTTTTTTTTCTCTCTCTCTACGATCCCTGATGTAAGAGGGCAAACAGAGAGGAGCTCAAGCCTCAAGAGTATGAGACTCTCTTAGGTGTCGTTTAGATTCAAAGATGAGTTGAGATGAGTTGTAAATAGTAATAAGATGAGTTGTGAATAGTAGTGAGATTTGTGAGTTAAAATTAATGAATAGTAGTAAGATGAATTGAGATGAGTTAAGATGGATTGCGAATACAAAAATATGTTACCACCTCATAACACTGTTATTGGTGAAAATTAATTTTTAATTAAAAATCAGTTTTTTATTGGCTGATTGGCTCACGATTTGCTTAATGGAATAAATTCCTGCCACTGTGTGCAATTCTCTACAGTTTTGCTTCAATGTAGTCAGCAGATAACCAAAAGTATCAGCTGAAATAAGAACTAGAGAATCTCCCTCTCTTGGCCTAAGTTTGCGGCCTTCTCGCTCACTATGTATTTGATAAACGGAGAAGAAAAAGAAACCAATTCCAAGAACTAGAGCTATGCAGGTTTCCCAGCTATCAAAACCAAAGTTTTATGTCATGTAGTCTTGTATATGGTCGTTTGTGACGAACTTTAGAATCATGACATTAAGCAGACAACCTTTGAATTGGCAACGCCATCATTAAAGAGAAATATCGACGAGTGTTTTGGGATCTACTGGACTAATTACAAAGTTGACTTTGTTGGTAACTGTTGTTGTTTGCTATGTTCTCAGAGACTCGGACCATTAAAAAAATAAAACAGCTGTTGTTGTTTGATCAGTACTTGGACATTCTGGGTCACTAAAATTACACATGATGCGTGGTTTGCTTTTGGAATGGAAAAAACATGTTTTTAGATCTCTTTCTTTGTTATTCTTTGCTGCATAATTATGTTGAAAACTGTCAAGAATCCTCCCATACAAAGTCTAGTCCTAGTTTGGGGAACCAACAATACCGCTAGCTATACAATTGAACATGACATCTAACGATTCTAACCGCTAAATTCTACAGCATGCACTACACATTTCTGCAATGAATCTTGACACTCACTCCATCAGTTCCAATTTGAGCCAAACCCTGCAGATTGCTGGCAAAATCAGCAGATTATTATTAGAAAACAAGTTACTAATATCTATTGGCATGGACCATAGGATGAACAGATCGACTAACAAACCGGCAATGAATCAGCAGAGAGATGATTTACTTGTTAATGAAGTGTTTGACTGAACAAAACGAGTTTCTCTGGAAAAAACTTCTGGTATCAAGACCGTATTTCCACTCTTACCACACCAATGGCATATTAGCATATTATTTTCTTTACTTTCTTCTTAATCCACCCAATGAATCAAGTCGATCTGCAACCAAGAAATAGTTGAGTTGATTATATGCTTTACGTCCACGATACTTTCACGAAGGCATTCTTAGTGATCACGATTTTTGTTTAATAATCAATCATAACTGCACATTTACTTGCGCGCTAATCATATTCGATTATTGAATACAAAATTGAGACTTCGATAGCATATTCTGTTTGGCAAGCACTCCATGATCTTCACATTATAAAGGCCATACATAGATCTGCATTGACACAGTCTGCCCTTGCCAGGCAGGCAATTAGCAATTCTTTCCCCCACAAATTTGGGCGTGACAGCAAAGCCATGGCCACCCCCACTTCTCCCTTTTCATTGTTAACCTTTGCCTCACGCCAATAGCCGCTTTTGACATGACATGTCAAAAGGCCATTTGCTAATTGTGAAGGTCATGATCTCTAGGCCCCCATGTACCCTTACAGCCCAATCCTACCCTTTGATTTCAATCTTCTTTCTTTTTATTATAATCTTCCTTTTTCCTTCTTTTACTTCAAATAATACGGATTCAAATCTCAAATTGCTTCTGCTACCACATCTCACGTCTCACAAATATAGTGGGAAAACAAGTTGGTATCCGTTTTAAAAGGAAAAATCTGGTTGCAAGCGGATTTGCACACCAATACGCACACAAATACCGAGATAAAAATGTAGACTTTAATGAAATAGTCTTTATTTTTTTAATTAACATCTAACAAAATAATCCACGTCAATATTAATGCACAAATTAATTTGCAAATCCGTTTGTACGTAGAAGAGCTCGTTTTAAAAAGGGTTAGCCAGCGACATCTTTAGAATGCACAAGCTTTTCATTGATTCATGCTTCAAATTCCAATTTACATAAGAATACCATCCCTAATAAAACACAAACACTTTTGCTCCGATTCTAATTTTTAATTTCTATCCTTATTTCAAACTTTTATCCAATTCCTCCATTTAAAAAGCGAAAGAAAATGAACATAATCTCAAAGCCTTAAGCCACCTCAATCATCATAAACAAACATATACATGTTAAAAACAATAATTAAGATTAGACAAGTACAAATTCGACCATATACATGCATGACAGCATGATTTGCCTCCATCAAGAAAATGATTCATCATTTTCATCGTTATCAAGTTCATCAAAGAATGGATCCTTGAGGAGCTCGGCTGCATTGGGTCTTGCCCTTGGTTGTGCAAGGCACTTCTCTATGAATGCCCTCGCCTCCGGATCCTTCACCTTGCTCAACGCCTGAGGTCTCACCCCAGACGACACTTTCTTGTATATTTTGGCAATATTGTCACATTCACCGTAGGGAATTTCCAAAGTCACCATCTCTAAAATGCACATTCCAAACGAGTATATGTCAACCATTTCCGTGTAATCCTCCTCGTAAAGCTCTGGCGCCATGAATTCCGGCGTCCCCAGCACTGAATGCGCCAAATGGCTCTTCCCCACTATTGCAGCCAAACCCAAATCACCGATCTTTACCTTTTAAAAAACCAATAACCCAAAAATAAAAATAAAAAAAGTCAATATATTTTCTGATCCTTAATTTGTTAGTTCCAAAAAATGGATCAAAATTAATAAGCGAGTGTGAGTACCTGACCGACGTTCCCATTAACAAAAACATTGCTACAATTGAGATCTCTGTGAATGATACAAGGTTCATGGGTATGCAAATAGTCCAAACCCTTCAAAATCTGCCTCGACCACTTCTTCAACGCCTTCATCGATACATGCCTATGTTTCTTCCTGTACTCCCTCAGATTCCCACTGGTACACACCTCGGTGATGAAGTTCAACGTGTTTTTCTCCTCGTCCCGCCACACATTGTACAAGGCAATGATGTTCTTGTTCGTTAAGGATCTTAGCAACCGGACCTCCGAGTAAAGCCTGTCAATCATGGCGGGATCATCTGTGAAGTTTCCTAGTTTGACTTGGTTCCATGCTACTTCTATTCCTTCTTCTTGATCAAACGCGCGGTAGACTTTTTTCACTGCCCCAGACCCAAGTAGTTCGCTGTACCGGCCGTATCGGCCCGTTGGATCAATCTCCACGAACGGCTCCGAATCTTTATCAGATGGATCCGGGTTCACCCTAGGCATCTTCAAAGAAAACATACAGAAATATTTAAAATGTACCGGAACCCAGTACTACTAAAATCAATTTGAATATGAAGGACAATTCTCATAACTGTTAAACCCACTAAACTCTAAACATAAATTGGAAAAATAAAAAATCATTGAGCTCTAACTATGATGGAAATCTCACACCAAATCCAAATAAGACCCAGAACAGCAGCTTGTATTATAAGCCAAAACAAAGTTTCAATCTTTGCTGAAAAGAAAAATATGGGTTTGAAGCGTTTGATTGATATGTGCAAGAACGCATAACAAAAAGCAAGGAAGCAAATCATTAGAGAGCCCAGGACTCTTACCATAAAATACCAAAGTTTGTTTTTTTAAGTTCAACGGATTTGCTTCAGTCTCTTATCTAACAAAATAGGTACAAGATCAAGCAGAGAAGTATATGAAGAATAAACTCTGAAAAAAAGGTAGGAGTAACAGCCAGCAAAGCTCGAAATATGGAAGAAACGAGGGTCCTGGAGAAGAGAATTTATAGGGACCAAGGGGAGCACAAGTTAGGAAACGTCAACCATGGTTAATTACAGGATTAATGGGTATTTAATTATCGGATAAGGTACGTCATTCAAACGTCTCAGGATTTTGATTTAATTATGTTCTCTTGCATTCGGCAGTCAAAAAGCAGTTAAGAGGACATTTTGATATTGAAGTGTTGTGAAGAATGGTTGGGTCGATATATATGGGGAGTGAGCCTGATTTACCATTTCTGTACCACAATTAACCGAGTTTTTAGGGATTTGTTGTCGTTATGAGCTTTGTTTCCTTGTAAGCTGGAAACCAAAAGGTCAACTTTGGTACCTTGGAATCAGCTATCTCGACCGTCAAATTTCACTCTGGTGGGTTCCATAGCCTGGATGGCCTCGCTAGAGCATCAGAGCTTTTCCAACGTTAATAGCAAGTGTAATAAGTGTATAAATATTTTATAGTTATTTTAAAAATGGGTGAAGTCTATTATTAAAAAATAATTTTATTTATTTATATATTTTTATATGAGTCTCTTCTTTATTTATTTTTTTAAAATAATTATACGACGTTTACATACTCACGATTATAACTATATTTTTTGTAACAAGCGGATTCAATCAATTTAACGCATTCTTTATATCTATTCTATGATATGACGAAATTCAACATTTATTTTATATTAAAAAAAATGTAATCAATCACATCAACTAAATACGTAAATAGATTATAGGACACAAAAATAAGTGTTTATTACATTTTTGTAAAAAGAAAAGCTTCAAGTCGGAAGCGGTGTAAACTTTAAAATTACACCAGCAAATAAATAACGGCTACATAGGAGACTCATTTAATTTACCATGGATGTGCACGGAGAACAATTCTTTCCTTTCGATTGTCTCTCTCCCTCTCTTGCACTCTCTCTCTATATCTAAACAAATTCAGTTCGTAGTATTTCTCAGCACTCTCTCTCTCTATCCAAACAAATGGGTTAAAGTGCGTGGGAGCTAGGTGAAGGTTGATATCTTGGTCTACAATTAGAATATGATTATATGTTTATGATCAGGTAGTCGATTAAGAGGGATCGATCGAAAGCCGACAGGCACTTCTTCTTCGAGATACATGGACTTGAGAAATGATATAGCTTGATTAATCTAGCGTATGCACCATATTGTTGAATGACAATTGCAAAATAAGAATAAATTGGTTCAAAACTCATAGAAAACTTGATCAAATGGGCATCAACCGCTTTCGTCCCTTCAAGTTGAGTTGGCCACGGGACAACAGCCTGTGATTTTTCTATGATTTTTTACTCCGTTCTTGAAAGCTCCTGATGCTGCGACTAGAGAGAGAGAGGTGAAAACAGGGGAAAAAACCTAGGTATTAGGTAGAGGTCTTTAAAAATTCTTACGAATTCATTGAAATCAGTTTTATTTTATTTTAAAAAAAATTCTTATGTGTCATGTTTTAATTAGATGGTTGGTATAAAAGGTGTAAAATACACCCACTCCACCTGGCAGCCGCTCCCTTTTGTAAAGCAAATTACAAGTTTATTTTGAAATGTCCTTTCATTCATTTATTAATTTTTTTTTTTTTTTTTGAAAAGTCATTCATTTATTAATTGTTTTCTTTTTCCCTTCACACTGGCACTGGGACCAAACTTTTATGGTTGATTTCCGTTGAAAATAATTGCGCTCACATGGATGTGAATAATATCCCCAATAAGATTTCTTGATTTTAAAAGATAAAATAAAATAAAATCATCCAACCTGTATAGGTCGATCGTAGGTTTGCCTTCTCTTGTGATCTTAGGCTTTTGCATAGAATCAAGAACACACGAAAGAGCTTGTGATTAGGAGACCTGTGATGCGTGTGAAAACATCGCTGGTTCCATGCATTTTCTTCATCTTTTGTGCTTAAAATATCATTAATGTTCAAAGCAATTTTTTTTTGAAAAATCCCATCTTTTTTCATAAATTATATATTAAGTAATACTAGATACAGTTTTAAAGTGTATAAAGTATCACGCACTCATTTTAAAAAAAAGTGAGATCGACCGTTAACATAAATCTTAGATGTACTATCACAAGATCATATATTTTTAGATATTTTACACAAACCAAAAGTAATGGTAGCAATAAAGAAAAAATAATAGTGAAATCAACTTTATTACATTAGTCGAAAGTTCAAAGGCACATTTTTTTCCCGTGAAGTTTAATCATGAGATATGAATTGCGTGACCAACAACATGATTAATATATTTCAAATTGGCCATCTTAATAACTAGATAGGTAGTTCCAATTTGATGACCCCAAACATCGAATTACGAACCAGTTTATCACATTCAACTTATACTAGCATTAATATAGGAAAGTACGTGTTCACATCAATTGAATCCAGACTGAAACCAACAGATCATTGTTTTAGCTGCCAGTTAACTTTATCAACTCAGATTCTTCCATGTAATGTCACATGAAATACGTTTGAGAAGATTTTTCTTGGCAGATTTGGTTCATTCAATTGAATGGAACCACCGAATTTGACAAGGTCTTGGGCATGCAGCAACTAGAGCTCAAAGCTGCATGGACGTGATCTTTAATTCCATTTCCGATGCCAAAATGGACTAGCTTCAAGAAAGAATAGTAAATAAGCGAAATATATACGAGTTGGCTGCGTCAACTTAGCCGGTTCTAATAGTTAAGAATGATAAGAGAAAGAAGTAAAATAAAAAGTATAATTAATCACACACGATTTATATATATATATATATATATATATATATATATGTATCAACAACGTGCCTACGTTTATGGAATTGCAGAATGTTTTATTTATATATGAAAAATCAAAGATACAGTATGGCAACCGTATAAGTATTTAATACAATATATAATTTTTCTTTTTTTTTTTAAAGATGACGACACTCCAATTTTATTGATGCTCTTACTTATGGCGGATGATTTAACACAACATATAATAAATTATAATTAGTAGGTCGGGTAGTATTGAGAGCCAAAAAAAGGTTAAGCCTTCCATTCCATGGCCCAGGCCTTCTTAAAAACTCACTAGAAAATTGTAACGAATCATTGTCAGATCGGATCATCAAATTGAATTGCATATAAACAGAATCACGCTCTACACAAAAATGGCCAACACTTGGCCACCAATTTGGTTTTCTGTTGTTTATAGACGAGATTATATTATGAAGATATTCTTTAATAATGTGTAGTTTTTCTAAGGTACCAAGACATTTGTACGTGCTCTCCCTCTCTGTTCCATGGCTTGATCAGCATTGATGTACCCAGATCAAATTAATTTGGAATATCATGTTTAGCCCATATGAAATGTAGCAAAACGCCAACTTGATGATTCATGTTTAGCCCATACGTATCAAAGTCATGCAGTGAGGCAGCCATTCCAAGGCAACATTCCTAGCTATATCCTTCTCCACTGGAGATGAGGGGAAGACTTCAATTCTTGCAAGAAAACTCGAATGGGGATTCATACACAGCTTGTATATCCAGGCCTCGGTTTTTCGTTAATGGGGCGGGGGCACCAAGCCCAATTTCCATAAGCCTCACATAAAGCAAGCAGATCTTCATGTTATAATAGTTTATTTGATCTAATTGATCAACTTGTAATAATTTATTCAAACTCGCTGTGACTTTATCTTTAATATCTAGATTTTCATGAATGGCTATACATGATGTGATGTGTTTATAATATCGTATTAACACCTTATTACCGTCCAACTCTATCCTTACATAATTAAGTAGGATCAAATGTTCCAATCTCGGATGAAATAATGTGCCGTAGAAGCTGATCCCCCAAAGAGAAAAGTGAAAACGACCTGCAGCAGCAGCTCATCCCGTCAAATCCCAGCAGCCGCAACAGCAACAGCCAAAGGGCAACAATTTTAAAATAAAAATAAATAAATAAACTCCTGATTTGATGTTGATTGTAAGTTTATTATTATTATAAAATAAATCTAATCAATGCCATGCCATGAATTTAGTAACTTAATTCTCTGAGAATATCTTGCTCGTAACGCGGCTGCCCCCATTAGAATGAACAGTGTCTTCGTCTACCCATAGGCGCAGACTACTGCCATTTGCATCTACACTGGCGCATCAGGTGGGGGGCTGTATGGTTTGTCTGAAACCCCCTGTGGGTATTCTTTGCTAGGAACCCAAACTCTGCTAGTTCTTATCTATACTCATCCGAACAGTACGTACCATCTGGTAATTATGATAGGCCAACGGCCTGTGATGGATGTGGTGTGCCACCTGAATACCATCCATCTTTACTATCCTCAGTAGATCTAGGTGCTCTGTCTCTGTGATAGCTTTTCACATTTGCACTTTGCAGGCTGGTTATCAGATTACAGTATGGGTACTTTATGGGTACTTTTTCAGCAATTTGCAGAAGAAATTAGTATTGGAACTGTGACGAATGACAGAGTATTCTTAAGAATTCAATGCACCATTGTCTATTGACAGGGTTTAGTGGGTATTGAATCTCAATTATAAATGTGCACTTGAATGGTCGTTCAGTTGTTGATGAGATCTACATGAATTTTCACCAAAAAAAATACCACACTTATGTATATATCAAATGGTCCTGGAAATGCATCAGTATTTATTTTGTCTTTCAACTTTTATTGCATTATTATTATTATTTTTTTTTTTTTATACATTTGGGGAGGGAGTTTCAAACCCAAGACCTTCATTTTAGAGGCGGGGGTTTATGTCGATCAGGCCACAGATCATATTTCTTGTCTTTTGGCGTTTGAATAATAACACTTCAAATTGAATTGATTGGAGGTAAGATGGATGGTGAGGTGAGGGAATTATTTGGTCCATAAAGCCGCATAAAATAAATTATCACAATTATTAAGGCAGGACTCAGGAGATAGGGCCTCTCTGCCTCTCTGGTTTTACTGTGAATCTTTGAAATTCATTTCATGCTCAAAAGCTTTTGGTTGTGTTGTCTTGTTAAACAGAAAGTCACAACTTCTGAAAAGGAGTCACAACTCTCAGGCTGTTTGCTTGCTTGCTTGCTTGGACCTAACAAGGATAGATTAAAGCAAATGTTGAGTGATTGGCTCTAAACTGAGTTTTATGGCTGCTGGTTTACTGAGCCAGAAAAACAAAAGAAAGAAAAAAGAAAAAAGAAAAGAAAAGAATCCTACCTAGTAGCTGCATGGATTTGGTGCCATGGTTCCAAAGTAGCATTCTGCAGATGGAAAATTCACCTCATCTAGGTTACAATTTCGATTCAAATTATCTTGGAAAGTTAGCATGTCGGGGATTAGGATGTATCACTGTTTTAAACTCAAGTTGATGGTTTTGGATGTATGTACCAAAAAGAAATATCTAATATTCTTCTTCAAAGTACATTGGACGTGGATGTTTCAAGCTTGTAGCCACACCTGATCTCAACAATGACTGCTGCATATATATCAGCCACTCCATCTTCACTTGACACTTTCCATTCATGCACAGCCTGGTTTTGGTTGAATCAGCTTACAATCTTTCTCATCTAGGGTTAATAAACTTAAATAAATTTGACTTTTTTTACCCCTGATTTGCCCTTTGCCTTCCCCCAATTGGAGGGTCAGTTTGAGTTTGGGATACAGGTGATTGGATTTACTGTGAAAAAAAAAAAAAAAATCTCAAATTTTAATAATTTGGTTGTAAATGGTATGGTATTGCAACAAAATTATATTAATTATATATTTAGTATTTCAACTTCTAATAAGAGAATTGATATTTGCAATTCTAAAATGTATAAGTTTCATACAATTTCTTTAAAAAAAAAGAATAAATATGAGATTTACATTAAAAAATTATTTTTTTCAAATAGGGATTCCGAAACTTGCATATTTAATAATGATATCTAGAATAATAAATAGATTTTTTTTCCCAATAAAATGGTAAATAAATGTAAAATGGATGGGAGAAAATATTTTTTGTGAAAATGGGGAGTAAATGGCTTTGGGCTAAGGTCTTTGTAACCACTAAATATGTTTAAACAGGAGTTTAATTCAGAGATGAAATGAAATGAGTTGAAATAATTTATAAATAATAGAATAAAAATTAAATTATTTATTATATTGTATAGAAGTTTAGAAAAATTATTTTGAAATTTTAAAAAATTAAATTATTTATGATATTTTATATAAAATTTTAAAAAAATTATAATAATTAAATAAGATGAATTAATACGGATTTTGAATCTAAAATCATAAAAGCCAATGACACACAGAAACAGACACAGACACAGAGAGAGATCCATTGTAACAAGTCAACTGCGTCTCACTCTCTCCCTTTCCTCTCTGACAAACCTTCGCACGCACACACGCGCCTCTAAATTACTATTCTACCCCTCCCTTCTCCCCTTCCATACCATTAAAGCCACACTTCTCCGCTTTCTTCCCACTCTCCCATCCCAATCGCTCGGAATGTCGCAGACTCAAACCTCCTCTCTCTCCCAGTTTCGACTGAGTAGCTCCGGTGACTTGGCACCCGGAAACGCCGATGATTCGGGTCACCCTGGGTCGAACTCCGCCAAATACAAGCTCATGTCGCCGGCCAAGCTCCCGATCTCGAGGTCCGCGTGCATCACGATCCCACCCGGGCTTAGCCCGACGTCGTTCCTCGAGTCCCCCGTGCTTCTCTCCAACATGAAGGTTAGCTTCGGTTCGGTGTCTTTTTCTCTTTGAGTTCTTAATTCTTTCCTCGAAATGTGGTGCGGCTTTGGATCAGGTTTCTACTTTCTGTTTGGCTACCGAGAAAATAAAAAAAGGTCAGAAAGTGATGGAAGATGAAAAAGAAACGAGCTTTCTGAATCGTAGACCGTGTTCCTTAGCTCAACTTTTCGAACTCAAAACCTATTTTTTACTTTCTTTTCGTTCGCGCTTCTATTCCTTCGATTCCTGATCAACTAAACGGACTTTATCTCTCAGAAATTCGTGTCGTTGCGGCTCCCAAATTTTGTAGTGTTTTGCAGCGTGGTGTTAAAAAGTATAGTGGCGAATTTCCTAGGACTTGAATGATGTGATATAGATATTTATAGATATCTCAAATTGAGCCCAAAAAAGATGCTTTCTTTGTTTTTCAGTAAAAATTCGATAACTTTTTGTCCTGTTTCAATCTCATATCACAATATAGTTTTTGATTTTCCATATGGTTTACTAAAGTTTATTATTTGGGTGCTCGAGCTGGGACCGTTTGATTCCGATGCTTGCTCATATATTATTGTATTTTTATGCATTGGCTCCTTTATGCCATGCTATATAGCATTTGCTTTGAGGGAATTGATTGTTCAAATGGAATTTGCTTTGGGGGAATATCAAATCCGGGCTTTCGTTCACAAAGTCTGAATGGCCTTTTTTATTTCTTATTTATTTTTCTTTAATGTCAGTGTTGTTTTTTCACATAATGAATCTTCTCTTTTTGTTGGGTGCTTTGCCCTTTTTGTTTGTCTTTGTTTTTAACGGTGTAGGATACCGAACCTTTTCCATTTGCATATTGTAGAACATCGAATAAATGCGTCAGCATTAATTAGTGAGGATTACTATTTGATAAATGTGCCGCAATGGCGGGCGGTAGCAGCAGAGAGGTTTGAGAGAATGTGGGTCAAGGTGATGAGAAAAGATGAGATTATGCTGAGACTGATGGAGTCTTATTATTGGGTGTATTTGCTATATTTGGTTTAAAATTTTTGTAGGCATGGTTCTGTTGAGTTGAGCATATAGATGCATACTATATTTGTTTAATTATCAAATGGGTATCGTACGAGTGATAAATGAATTTTAAACCCATCAGTAAAAAGAACTTGTACGTACTTTGCTTTTGCTTACCTTTAGTGAATTCATATTTATCCTTTTGTGGTTGTTTAAATGGAGTTTTCATGGTATAAAGTTGCTAGAATTCATTTACATACTTCATTGATCAGATGAGCTTGAACTTCTTCTATTAATTCTAGTAAGAATGATATCTGAAAACTTTGTCGGATAGTCCTTGTTAGGAACTGCCATGGAATAGTTTTGTCAAGTAGCGCTGGATTTAGGTCATAGGATTTCATGGGTAGTGCAAAACATGCATGCATTTCCCTTTTTCTATTTTAGGTTTCCTCCTTTTACCAAGACTTTGATATTGTTCTTCTGTTTGTTGATAAGATTTTTCTCCGATATTTTTCCACTTATCTTGCAGGCAGAGCCCTCTCCGACCACCGGTTCCTTTATGAAGCCTCAAGTGGTCCATGGCCCTGGTAGTTCTGCTGCACATCCGGTAACTACAGTTTGCTCCAACACCGATTCCTTCAATGAAAGAAATCCCAGCTTCTTCGAATTTAAACCTCATGCCACATCAAATATGGTATTATTCAATGAGTATTCTGTTGATGAAAATTTAAAAATGAGACATGATCTGTGTAGATATATGATCAGATGGGCCCATAGATCCCGATATATTGTTAATCATAGTTTGCCTAAGTTTATAACCTGTTTTAAATTGTGTTACTGGCTCCATTACTTATAAAAAAAATTGTATTATCGGCTCCTCAAGGCTCAAGTTGAACAATTCAGTAGATGTCTTATCGTATTAAACCTTACAGATATTAACACAACTACTAAATTAGTTCCTTATATCTCCTAGCACTGTCTCTTTCTTATTTCCTATCGGTTGTGTAATTATTATGATTGATTTCTGTATGTCAACTTCTAGTTTAATTGCTGGTGCTTTTCAATTAATTTCACATATATGTTGTCATGTGAAGATTTTTGCAAAAGATATGATAGATGAGTCTCCTTTGTAACTCTCCCTCTCTCTCATAAGAATTGAGCAGTAAAATATGGCCTTACTAATTATATATTCATAAAAGCAAAAAAAGAATCCTTTGCTATCTGTGAGGTATCGGTTGCCTGATATTATATATTTACTACAAGGTTCCTGCAGATCTGAACCACCATAGAAATGAACAATCTATCCAAGTCCAAGGCCAGTGCCATCCTCACGCCTTTGCATCATCAGCATCAGTGAAAAATGAGATGGCAGTTTCCTCAAATGAGTTGAGTCTTTCAGCACCAATTCACATGGTAACTTCAGGGGCTAGTGCACCGGCTGAAGTTGATTCAGGTGAACTAAACCATAGAGGAACCCCAAATACTGGGTTTCAAGCTTCACAATCTGAGTCTAAAGGAGGTGGAATTTCTGCTGTTGCTGAGAGGCCATCGGATGATGGATATAACTGGCGAAAATATGGACAGAAACTTGTTAAAGGATGTGAATTTCCACGTAGCTATTACAAATGTACACATCCTAACTGTGAAGTGAAAAAGCTGTTTGAGCGCTCTCATGATGGACAGATTACTGAGATTATCTACAAGGGCACACATGATCATCCTAAACCCCAACCAAGCCGTCGGTATACTTCTGGTACCATGATGACTGTCCAAGAAGAAAGATCTGATAAGGCTCCATCTTTAACTAGTCGAGATGGTAAGGAAGAAACTTCATGGTGATTTCTGTTGAGGGTGCTTTTATGGACTAATTAATGTGCTTTTTCTTTGTGCTCTGATTCTTGCATTGCAGAGAAGTCTGGCATCTATGGACAAACATCCCATGCAGTTGAGCCAAATGGTACTCCTGACCTATCTCCTGTCATGGCAAATGATGATAGTCTAGATGGTGCAGGTTCAACTCCAAATAGGATCAATGATGATGTTGAGGATGATGATTTATTCTCCAAACGGAGGTATAATGTTTCGCAATTTGAGGCTCTTAAGTTTTTCAAAAGTTGTGCATATGTGCTAAACATGGAACTGTGAATTATTAAGCAGGAAAATGGACATTGGTGGGCTTGATGTCACTCCAGTGGTTAAACCTATCCGGGAACCACGTGTAGTTGTCCAAACTCTTAGTGAGGTAGATATACTGGATGATGGGTATCGCTGGCGCAAATATGGGCAGAAAGTGGTCAGAGGTAATCCTAATCCAAGGTATGTTTTACAAGTTGATGACAAGCTTGCATCTACAGATAGTCTTTTACTTGCATGATCTGTTTCCACATGTCCTCTACTGCTCTCAGAATAATGTTGTGAATATATTACAAGTCCATTGAACTTTTTTCTCCTATGTCCTGCTACAGTATCCATTGCTTCCCAATCCTCATAGTCTATATACCACTACCAAGTAAAAATTGTGCAAAGATGGGTTTTTCTACTTATCGTCTTATATTTTTAAACCAATATGTTTTAATAAATTCTTTGGTAGAAAATTGCATTAAGTTATGGACAAACATAGGTCCAGCATAAGTCAGTGCTTCAGTAAGCTGGTCAATGTTTGTGGAAATCTTTGAGATTCTTCTTTTATGCCCGACCTAGTTTGAGCTTCATATAGCAGTCTGCATTATATGGGTTTCTGGGTGTTTGCACTTTGAAGGACCCCATTAATGAGTTCCTGTGCTGGGGCAATTTTTTTCCCCTCTTTATATCAATGTTTCCTACAGTGCAAAAAACTGCTTGTTGAATTTTGTGCATTACATCTTACTATCAATTTGACCAGTAATTCACATCAACTCCTAGAATCTCAAACTCAATTTTTGGTATTAAGACTGCTGGGCACCTCAGCTTTTTCCAGGTGAGAGTTAAAGCCAAAGGTCTTTGACTATATCTCATACGTGCAAGTTGCAAGTATCAAAGTGGTATTTACATATTGTTGTCCTGAATATAGATGGGAAGCTCAAATATGACTCCAACATGTACTTTCTCTTTATGTATATACAAATCTTCTGGCTAGGACCTATTTTTATATTGCAATATCTTTTTCTGATGTAAGTCATGTACGATGCTTGACATGGTCACATTTTATGCAGGAGCTACTACAAGTGTACAAATGCTGGATGCCCTGTTAGAAAACATGTGGAGAGGGCATCTCATGATCCCAAAGCAGTTATAACCACATATGAGGGAAAACATAATCACGATGTGCCTACTGCAAGGACAAGTAGCCATGACACAGCAGGACACACAGCTGTGAGTGGACCGTCAAGGATTATTAGATCAGAAGAAAGTGATACCATTAGCCTTGATCTTGGGGTTGGGATCAGCTCAGCTGTTGAAAATAGGTCCAACGAGCCCAGGCAGGCACATCATTCTGAAATTCTGGGAGTCCAATCTCACGCTAGCAATTCAAATTTTAAGGTGTTTCAAGCAACCCCAGTTTCAGCATATTTTGGTGTTCTAAGTACCGGCTTAAGTCGATATGGATCAAGAGAAAATCCAAGTGAAGGCCGAAAGATTGAAATTCCACCTTTAAGCCATTCCTCTTACCCATTTCCACAGAACATGGGAAAGATACTGACGGGTCCTTGAGATTCTTTACAATGCAATGATAACAAAAATAAAATACGGTGTGATTTATTTTTTATTTTTTACTTTTATGTATTTTCCTTTCTTTCTTCAGCAGTTGAGGACAAGAGGACGAGTCTCTAGATGAAAACAGGATTCGTCTTAATTTTACCTTAATATCTGAGAGCTGTTCTTGACATTGACTGCCCCCAGCAAATTTCTTTTAAGTCCAATACTGTTTGTATAATGTTGACTTCTGGGTGAAACTCTGTATAAATATGAAATTAAGACTGGTGTATGATTTTCTGACAGGAAGACTTTATTGTAACTTAAGAACTTGTAAGATACTGGAAGGAATTATGGTTTCATTTTCGCTTTTTAATGGACTTGTAATTCGATGGAAATGTTAAACCTGTAACGGGTGTAACCGATGAAGTAGCTTTGGAGTCCATACTGTATTGCACCTGGCAACAGTCGAGGGAAACGTGCAAAATTCTGAATGCCACAACGTATTCATGCATTCATGCGCGCGCGCGTATGTATATATTTATTCTTATGTACTCTGCTTATATGATTATGAAGCGATCATCCATGGTAAAAAATTGCCATTGATGCTTGTCACTAGATTTTGTATGTTCACCAAAAGACATGTCTGGTTTTGGATTCGAGTCCTTGATTGGTTTGGGAAAGGGATATGTTCACCCAAACAGGCAAAGACTCTATTTAGATGTGACGTTGGATTCTTTATGAATAGTAGTGAGTTAAGATAGTGAAATAAATTTTATAAGACCTACTTAAGATGAATTTAGAAGTGTTTAGATGTTAATATGAGTTTAAATGTATTTATGGAAAGTTGAAAAGGTTGTTAGTTCCGCATATGAATAGATGTGTTTAAAAAGATTGTGTATGGGTCTCATGTGTAAAGAGTTTTTTAGTTGAGATAAATTTAATGAATTTAAAGTTGGATATTTGGATGTCATATTCAGTTTAAAATTAGATTGAATTGAGACAATCTAAATTCCAAACAGGGCCTAAGGTTACCATTACTAGAAACTAACAAAATGACAAATATCAATTACACTTTAATGGTTCCGTTTGTTGGGGGAGCACAAACAAACCATAATTGCCATTTTTGTAGAGAATTGAATATGGTAAGAGTATTTTAGATCATTTGTGAACAGTAAAAAATAGTTAATGAATAGTAGTGAATAATATTGAACTATTTATGAATAGTAATAAAGTAGTATGGGATGGTCTCAATAGCCAAACACAGCATGTTCTAATTCTAGTTCATGCAGGTGAAGCAACTGGGCAAACAAATCCAGAAGGCTCTTTTTCAAGGGAATACAACTTCTCATTAGAAAATTCAATCCTTGTGACACTTGACAGTTGACAGAAATACTATCCCAAAATAAGAGAAGGTTAGAATCATCTAGGAAATCCCATTTTTGAACAAAAAATTTATTTGGTTGGTATGGAAGGCAAATTCATATTGAACTAGCAAACTAGCTTCTCCATATCAGCTGTGCGGAAGATATCCTCCACACCTACTCGCAAGTAGAAATAAATTGTAAATATTATAGAAGTATTATTATTTTATAAAAATATCCTTAATTTAAAACAGAATTAAAAAAAAAAAAATTGTAAAAGGGAATGATCTTTCTCACTTTCATTTTGGAATCCACAAAAGAAACTGCGAGCGAAGTTTCATTTGTATAGCAAATACAGAGATGCTGAAAATTCTCCGTACTATTTTGGCGCTTTTTGGAAGGGTGACTGACATTTGCAATTTGGTCTTTAAATGCACTGTTGGTAGAATCCAATAACCCTTTATTCAGTATTTTGTCTTTGCTTGCTTTGAGAGACTATGCAACCACGTTGAGCAATCTCCACCAATGCTATCATCTTCCCAAATCAAAACTCCAAAAGTTTCAAACGATGCATATACAGAAAAAGTTATTTTTTGTTGGTAGAATCCAATAACCCTTTATTCAGTATTTTGTCTTTGCTTGCTTTGAGACTATGCAACCACGTTGCGCATCAAATCTCCACCGATGCTATCTTCCCAAATCAACACTCCAAAAGTTTCAACCGATGCATATACAGAAAAAGTTATCTTTTTTAGCTTCATGGCACAAATATTGTTTTAAACAATATATAAAAATCAGTATAGTATGAGAGAGAGAGAGAGAGAGAGAGAGAGAGAGATGCATGCTATCTGGGTCTCCCTGAAGAAGACAGCTAACTGTAGAGTAAAGCTGACGAATGTGGTTAGCCGGGCCGGAACATGTGGAAACAGAAGTGAAAAGGATATACTGGAACGTGAGCCTGCCCATTGCACGGCAACTCCGATTCGCAAGGTGATTTTCGGCCAGACGCGAACATTGCTTTATGGTAAGTGTTTTCTTCTCCATTCTGCTTTTGAGGCTTAATTTCAACTCTAACAATGTATCTCTGTCCCATGATAGTATCAACAAAACATTTAGATTACAGTGGAGTACGATACTTACTCCTGTTTCTATGATTCTGAACAATGCTAGAAAAAATGCTGAAAAACTTTGTGAATCTTTGTCACTCGGCATGAATTCTCTATTTTGTTAAACCTTCCGTTGCCATTTTCAAAAAGGGTTGAACACTGGAGACCCATCAAGAAACATCGTTGAGCTCATCTTTCAAAGAGCGTCCACAAACCCCTCTAAGTCATCAAGAAAGATAAAAACTGTCCTCAAGGTGAAGAATTCCGTAGAAATTCTTGACAGGTTTGAAGAATATAGAGAGAAGGTGAAGAAGAAAGCCTACGAGAGATATAAAAGGAATCCAAGAAGCAAGGTGGACGGGAACGAGCTGTTACGATTCTATGGCTCTACTATGGTTTGCTGCAGTGGCAAGTCAAAGCGAGTATCTGAACTGTGTAAAGATCCCTCTTGTGAAGTCTGCAGGATTATTGAATCTAATTTTGACACAGATCGCACCAGAAGATATGGTGTCCGTTTGAGTACTGGTAGTGACGACTCGAGTGAGAACATGATTGCCACTACAAGAGTGAACAATATAAAGAGGGCTGTCATCGTTTGCAGGGCAATTGCTGGGAGCATAGGTAATATGTGGGATGGGGAATATGAAGATTTTGATTCAGTGGGAAGTGGGCTGCTTTCTAACTTTGAGTGCTTGATAGTGCCAAATCCAAATGCTATACTTCCCTGTTTCGTTATAGTTTTTGACTGATCCGGATGTTCATGTATATCTTTTTGCATTGAGCAATAATAATCCAGCTCAGATTTGCTTATAATTTAACTAATGCCATTAATGTAATACCATACTGCAAAATCAATAAGCTATCAAAAGTAGCAACGCATCAGTCAAAAGATTACCAATGGTACCCTCAATAGCTAGAAACCAGACACGTTGTTTTGCATTCCATTACTGATGTTCTGAGTGAAATTTAGGTTAGTAACATGAGATGAGGAACAAGATTTGTGAGAGACAAGGTTATTTATTCCTAACAGATACAAAAAGTAACTTGTAATGGGATTAGACTTCAAGCAACAACTTATCAATAGAAAGGTTTCTACCTCGGTTTAATCGAGGGGAAGGATAGAACGAGAGGGGAAAGAAAGAAAGACTACCGAGGAGAGTGGGGGTTAGATTTAGGTTAAACCTAAATCCAAAATTATGTCGTTTTATTAACCATTTATATATATATATATATATTATAAGTATTTTAAGCTGGGCTGTAGGTGCAGGGAAGGTGGGGGCCGGCCAGCCCGCCCCCCAACCCTACGTACATGCGGACTCGATTTACTTGGAAAGACAATGTAAATAACCACAGTAATCTGTAGGACATCATAGTGTTGGTTATAGCCCCATAAGATCCTAATAATCGAATCCAAGGGTTCAAAATAAAATCTCCAAGTCTATCTACGAGTAGGTCACAAAGGAACAGTAAAAGAGGAGAACAGGACAAGCTTTCTCCTTAACAATGATGATTGCTCTGGATAAGGTTAAATGCCCATGTGTAATCAGATTGGACCACAGAGTCACAGGACAACTGAAAGCTGGTTTTCCCAAGTTAAGAGAGGAGTACAGGGCAAACATATGCAATTGTATATGGTATTGGTACATAAGCAGGAGTCTGCAGCAGTCAAATAACTCGCTTTCTCATTTAATACTGTATCAACCAAGGCAATTGTACAATCTAACTCCTAAAAACTTAGAGATTCTCACTAGGTCTTAATGCATGTGGCAAAAGAATGTCTAGATGGACAACGTATCCCTCTCATCCTCTTTCTATAACCATCATGCCATTAACACATTAATTTGATGCCAATCCATTCATTTCCTCTTATATTTTGTGCCAATTTCAGAATTTACTTTCATAATAAGGAATTAAAGGGGAAAACAGCACTCAAACTTCTTACTTAGTGAGATTCCACAATATCCATTTTCTTTTTGCATCTTGACTCAAGGTGTTTTCTGTGTGCAAAACCCTACTAGCTTCTGCATTACGGTTATGCATGCTTGTTTACAATTGAAATTGCGCCAAAGACAGGCAGATATGTACGTAGAAACTATACATCCATGTTACTGTAAAAACAATAAACTTAGCAAGTAATTGACATTACATATAATTGGGTGCACCGTTGATAATCTTGTATAAGCGATCTCTCCTGGATTCATATTGTACCATTGAAGGAATGTATATTATTGACATAAAATAGGCGAGCTCTAACCAGAAAAGAATCGTTTCCACGACTGCCATGGGAGAAATCCACCTGCCAGAGAAGATGAGTTTAATTACACAGATGCTTGCCTAATTTAACAAATGTAGACATAACACAAAAAGATACTGAATATAGAATCAAACATACCACATCCGGGGCATCGAAAATAGTACTTATTGTCCCTGAGAACAAGCCCTGATCCTCCACATACCTCACATTTTCTCTGTGCCATCTGCCACGCAACATAATAAATTAAACAAACCATTAATAGTAAGATACTATGCAATACACTTCATAAAGCGATATAAATAGGAAGTAATGTTCTTTTATCAACATATATGTGCTTACAATTCTTTTGCTGAACTCTATCCCTGCCACCACAAAGGGTGTAACTCCAGCTGCACAAACAAGATTTTCTTTTTAGCACTAGATTTTAGAGGGTAACTACACGACGGAGTCAATATTTCAATCAAATGGTTCAATTTTCTGACTAATAATATCAGTTTAAAAGAACACGGAGAGATATTAAATACTGAACTAATCTGCTTTGGACTCTTCGATAAAAATAACGATTAGGAATTAAGAACAAGAAAATCGTAAAACATCTAAAGATGCTAATTCCTATCAGTTAATAACAGAGCCAAACGGCTGAAAACACTGTGGATGGTAAAACACAGTATATGTTATATAAAATATTAACCACAATGTCTAAAGACTAAACCTAAAACACACATACCTAATGCACCGACAACTATTTGCCAGGTGAGCTCCACCTCAGCTGGACTCGTCACCGCCGAAACATCGCTTATCGCCAGAATCCTGGTCGTTGATATTCTCCTATTTCCTTTCAAATGGGTGCATCTCTTTCGGGAAGTAAGAAGATGGGATTTTGTGGATACGAGTTTAAGGAAAGTGTGGTTCGAGTTTGGAAGTGTGGGAAGAAGCAGCGATGAAGAAATTGAAGGACCAAAGCTTCCATGAGAAAGCGTAAAGACGGTCTCAGACTCGAAGAGTGTTGGCCTTGGTGGCTTCTCAGTGATCAATCCTCGTGGTCCGGAGTCTGGACGTTTATATTTGGCCACGTCGGTTTCTCCGTCAACACATAAACGACCTAGCGTTCAACTAATTATGGTTACGTGTAAAATTGTAAATCTATCGAGCAACTAGCCGTTTGGTACATAATCAAGCAAAGCAAAGCAACTGGCCGAAACCATAAAGGTAGTAGTAGTACAGTTTGTACGAATTGGTATTTGATGAGTTGAAATCAATTTTGATGATAAACTCTGACCTCAAGGCTATGAGATAAATTTTAATTTTGAATTAAATGGATATTTTGAGAGTATTGTTGTGACGGATTCGCTTTTAGAGCAGTAACTATGGTTTAAACTGGACATGTTGTAATAGAAATACTCTTATAATTACACTAGAAGGGTTGCTACGCTGGTTACTATCTTTTCTTAAGGAAGAAGAAGGAAAAAAAAAAAAAAAAAAAAGCCGAAATGAAGCTTGGGACATGAAAACAACGACTGCCCGTCTTTCATCTTCAAAGAAACTAAAACAGTTAAAAGTAGTTAACGTCCACAACGCCCCCAAAGTAACTAATTAGTCCAATAGATTCAGATTTCCACAAGCTGAGTTGGAGTCCCCACTACCGGCAAAAAGATATATGAAGAAGAAGAAGAAGAAGATATTTTTCTGGTGAGGGTTTTTGGGTGTATTCTTTCTCTCTCTCTAAAAAATGGCGGCTTTTTTCTCTCTCTATCCCTTCAATACCATTCTCTGCACTCCTTTGAACGTCTCAGTTTTGCACTTGACCGTGCAGTCCCTCTCAAATTTTGTTGGAGGAAGAGGGGGTGGAATTGTTAAGCCGAGGGGCAGAACGTGCAGGTTCGTGGCGCTGTCGACGCACTCGACCCCTAGGATCCTCAAGTCCAACCGGAGATCGCGCTACGGCCACCTACTTTCGCCGTTCGATACTGACGACGAGGATTTTGATGATGAAGACGACGAGGTGAAGGATGATTCTTCGGCGCCCAATGTGAGCTTACTTGCGCTTTGCCTGCTTGGAGATTCTTTCCTTGCTTTTGGAAGTACGCATTTTGCTTTTAGTGAAGTCTTATTAGTCAGGATTTGACTCTGCACTTTTTGGAAGATCCTTTCGTGCTCTTGGTTTTGCTAACGAAATTATAAAAAACCCGGCTTTTTCTTTTTCAAGATTTGTTTTGTTAAAGCTCCTTTCCTACTGCTTTTGGAAGTATAATTGCTTTCTTATTCGTGCTTAGAAAAAGAAAGAGTTTTGTACTTTGTCGGACCGACTCGAACCTGCTTTATACGTTAATTTCTAGATAATGGGACTGGTTAAAATGCTAAGAAAATCGACAATTGGAGCTGGACCTCATTTTGGATCAAGAGCTGTATTGTCATTGATCCAATTGAAACGTTTTAGCCTCATTTCCAGTACTGTAGGTTTGCTTGAGATTTTACAGATTTCTGTATTGACTACTCCCATTCTAGCTAGTGGCATGTTCACAATCATGGATAAGCATCAGTTTGTATGTCATTAGAGCATGATGGTGTGCCAGTAGTTGTTACATCCATACAGATGCATGAGTTGATACAACTTGCTACTTAGATTTTCTAACACGTTTTGATATTAATGTGGGATGAGTCTGCAGGATGACTTTGCCAAAACTGCAGAACTTGATGTTAAGGGAAAGAGAATGAAGTCCCAGAACGAGCATGAAACAAGAAAAGGTAAACAGAGACAACCAGAGAGAGACTGGAGCTTCAGAGCATCCAAATCTGGACAAAACCTCAAAATTGATAAAGATCAATTGGGTGCGAGAAATGACGAGAACACTATACAAAGGAGTGACATTGGAGATTCCTATCATGATTTCAATGAAACAGAGGAAATCAGATCCTTAGATATGAATGGCAGAGGGAAGGTAAGTGTACATATTAACATGATGAGCTATCAAGTTTTCCTATGAACTGTACTGATGGGACCAAGTAGCATTACAGATGTTTTCTTTGATTACAGTTGATGACAAGGAAATCTATGGAGAACAAATATCCTCGGCTATGTGAAGAAATAGATTTGGATAAAAAATGGTTACCCCTTCTTGATTACTTGACCACATTTGGCCTTACGGAATCACACTTTATACAAATGTATGAAAGGCACATGCCTTCCCTTCAAATTAATGTGTGTTCCGCACGAGAAAGGATGGAATACTTGTTGAGTATTGGTGTCAAACATAGAGATGTGAGAAGAATACTTTTGAGGCAGCCACAAATTTTGGAGTACACAGTAGAGAAAAATTTGAAGTCCCATGTTTCTTTCTTGATGGGTTTGGGCATTCCAAGTTCCAGAGTAGGGCAGATAATTTCAGCTGCACCATCTCTATTTTCTTACAGTATTGAGAACTCATTGAAACCCACAGTTAGATACTTGGTTGAGGAGGTCGGCATCAAGGAAAAAGCTTTAGGTAAAGTCATACAACTTAGCCCTCAAATCCTGGTCCAACGCATTGGCATATCGTGGAACACGCGCTATACTTTTCTGTCAAAGGAATTGGGAGCACCAAGAGATAGTATAGTCAAAATGGTGACTAAACATCCTCAGCTCCTCCATTACAGTATTGATGATGGATTACTGCCTAGGATCAATTTCCTGAGGGCTATAGGGATGTGTAATTCTGACATCTTGAAAGTTTTGACCAGCCTTACACAGGTCAATTTGTTTCCTTGTATGCATATTTTAATTTTTTAAAATTCCTAAAACTCCTTTCTTTGGCGGGTCAGAGATTGGAGTGCTTATTTTTATGTGCTGTAAAGAGCTGTTTAATCATTCAATATTTAACAAAAAGCTGTTTAGTCTTTCATATTTTTCTCCTCGTAAATTATTTCATCCTGCCAAAATTTTCGAGTCAAATGTTGTTCAATTTATCTGATATATTCCATTTATATTCCCCTAAGCATCAGACTCTATGTTTGCAGGTATTATCCTTATCATTGGAGCAGAATCTGAAGCCTAAGTATATGTACTTGATCAATGAACTTCGTAACGAGGTGCATTCCTTGACAAAATATCCAATGTACTTAAGTTTGTCTTTGGACCAGAGAATTCGTCCTCGCCATAGATTCTTGGTTGCCCTTAAGAAAGCTCCAAAGGGGCCATTTCCTCTCAGTTCACTGGTTCCAACTGACGAATGCTTTTGTCAGCAGTGGGCTGGAACCAGTTTAGATAAATATTTGGCTTTTCGGCAGAGACTACTACTCAAGGAGTTTGCAAAGAAATACGAAAAGAAAGGATAACACTCTGCCCTCTCTATTGCGTCCTTGGCTTATGATACAAGTATTTGAATGAATAGCAGTCTCTTCATTAACTTCGGCAACGAAAAACTTCTTTTTGTTTAATTTCACTGAAATTTTAGTGAATCTCAGCATCTTTGACTTTTGTAAGCCTCTAGTAAGCAAATGCTATGCCATGGTTTGGCGAAGAGGTACTCAGCACTGTAATTGGTGCTGAAGCTGCTCGAGTGGCAAAGTTGATGTTTGCATTCTCAGTTGAAGGCGAGAGTTATTTTCTAAGTTCTGGTTATCTAAAGGCGAGATGGCATCATCGAAAAGGCTGTTATGTGAGAGTTTTAGATCCTTGAACAAGAAAGTGAATGAAAATGGAAGTCGCTTGTTGTTCAAACGATGCGGTTTACAAGCGCCAGATAGTGGATATATGCGGGAGTTTCTTCTTCCTTTCTTTCTTTTTTCCTAAGCTGTATATATTTTGGAGTTCACTCCCATCTGATAGTTCCCATGAATGATTTTGTCAATATAAAAGGTTGTATTAGTTGATTGCTACGTTATGCATCCGAGCTTCTCCAGCCATTTGCGTGCTATCCGTTCTAGTAACAACAGATGTGTTTTCCTATCAGATGGCATGCTTTTTGTTTTCCCTTTTTTTAAGCATTTTAGTATGTTAAGGAAAATTTGCAGGTTTTATTTGTTTACTGCTGAAGATCATTTTTTCCCCTTTTCTAATAGCTATAAAAATCCATTTCAACTCCTTTATGGTTCTTAAGTTGTGTTGATCGTTCTATACATTATTTGGACGTTACAAAACCATCAGAATTTTACCAACCACGGGAACGTTAAGCAAATTTCCGTTAAAAAGCTCGAATTTGTCGTCTTTGATAATTCTTCTAATCTCTTGAACGTTATAAACTGCCCCACAAATGATTGAACATTTGATGCAAATTACCTTGATTAATAGAGACTTTTGATTTAAATAAAGAGATCTACTACAAAAATAAATAGATTATACAAAATAAATCCAAAAACTGATGTGATTTCATAAAATCCGTTAGATCTACTTTATAATAAAAGTAACTTTACAATCGGCGAGAATTCTTAAGATACTGTTGATATCTTGCCCGTGATAGTCTATGCTCAATGGGTTCTCTTTGGGACAAAAGCAGAAACGGTGATGTCAAATGGTGTTTTTGACCTAATCATAGATATCTTGTCTTCTTCTGAACTTACTACAAATCCAGGTCCTTTCCCATGTTGCTTTATTCTTTTCATGACCATAAGAGGGAGAGGAAAAAGAAAGAATCTGCAAAATGCTAGTACGATTAAGGGTCAAAATGGTAGTTGGAAGACTGCAAATCCACAAATTTTTCACCTGCTTTCTATATACATCAATTAAAAGATGATGAATATTTGAATAAGCTCTAGAGGGATAATTGCCACGTTTGAAGGTAAAAGTCTTCTAGTTGAAGTTGATGCAGTTTGGTTGCCGAGCCTCTCACACCTGCACTCTCAAAACCCATTATTCTTCCTAAACTTGCGCTGTCAGTAGCCGAAAAGCAAGCATCCAAAGAAGTCCAACTTAGCCAGGGAGATATCATACAAGGTACCAATCCCATCAATGGGTGGTGTCAATTTTTTCTTTAAATAGTGAAAGATGATGAACACTGTATATTATTTCCATCCTTGCCTTTTTAAGTCCGTCTGACTTATCAATCATTGGTCATATTACTATGCCTAAACATATATAGTATTCGAAATTTTGGTAATATATGGCAAACTAGTATATTATTTTGATGTCGCTCTTATTTATTGGGACAGAAATTTTTCTGATCTGATTACAGGGCTTGTCAAATGCAAAATCAAGCGAGCAGTTTGAAAGAAAAAAGCAAGGCTATGATACACAAGTACAACCAAATCCACCAGATATGAAAACCAAAACATATTTGGAGATGGAGGATGGCCATTCTTTCTGTATCAGCAAAGAAGTGCAATAAACTAACAAAAAATACACTAGAGGTAAACTGGAATAAGCTGTGCTGCTAAACCTTTTTTGGTTGAAGATAATAAATCTATTGCAATCAGCCGATCAGTGCCGCAGAGATTCTAAACATATTTTGAACACTGCTAATATTTCGGTTCCTTTCTTCCACTAAAGACTAATAATAATTACATCCTCGGCTAAATACTCAAATCTCTTGCCTTCTTTCTGTGATTGAGATTAAGAAACTGTAGAACCTTCTGACATATACTTCTATGTATCATATTCTTCTTTTCTACTTCAATCCAAGTAATAGGGAGGAAATTCCTCCTTTGCTTCTTTGTTAGGCCATATATACTTGCAGAAAACTTTGATTGATTGTTGAACAACTCGAAAAAGGGTAAAGGAGAAAAAGCTTGTATCAAACCAAAGAAGTTGCCTTTAAACCGCACTCTTATCTCTATAATCTTCTGTGTTGCTGAACTATATGGCTGTTGAAATGCCGCTAGCTATTGGAGATGCAAATGGGCTTTCAGGGAGATTAAGAGCTTGACCGCTGAAGAACAGAAGGAAACCCCAATCAGAAAACCAATTAAAGCATAAATCTTCTGTGTAGGGGTCTCTACCAGAAGTTAATTCATACCTCTCCTGGTCAGTGTAGGTGTCTGTATGCCTGTGTTTACTGTCATCGCTAGCAGAACCACTGCTCAAAACATCCAGTAGATATCCAAATCGTTCTGCAGATGGGAAATTTAAAGGATCTGTGACAGGTATGATTTGAGTTAGAATTAAGAAGAAGAAATTCCTCAGTATAAAGCAAAACAAAGGAAACGAAGTACGAAAACCACAATGCTAGGTGGTGAGGTAAGCAAATGGATGAAACATCATACCATCAGAAACTTTTAACCCCTCCATTGAGTAGCCAAAGTAGGGCTGATTAATTGGAGGTTTCTGTGCCAACTGCAGCCCTGCGAGGCGCATCCTCTCAAGTTCAAATGCCTGTTCTTGCTCTTCCATAAGCTGCTTTCTCAGCAACCTAGAGGTTTCATCTCCTCTTGGCACTGAAAAAGAATCATTCGTCAGACAGCATAAAAACTCAATAATCACCACTGATTTTTTATATAAAATAGAGCAACCAAGTGAAAAGCAAGGACAAAACTCAGCAAAAATGATATAGAACAAGAAGCATTAATAAGGAAACAAATGTCACAACTGCAAGCTATATTTAGATAGATCTAGACTATTAAGAAAAACAAGTAACAGCTTTTCATAAATTATAACAGACTCTACTCACTTGCATGAAGCTCAGAATCCACATTAACATAGTGTGGAGAATAGTACATTTGAGGCTCGATTCTGTCCGAGTATTTCCTGATCGCATGAAAGTGAATAAGTGAGAGAGGAGTCACAACATTCAAACTTCAGATGATAAAATCCATAATGTCAATGAACAAAAAATGGAGCAAAAAGCATACCAACACACGATATTATGAAATATCAAGCAACCCTGAATTAACTCTGGTCAACAGTCAAAAATTGTAAGAAATAACTAAGCTGAAAAAGACTTGTCCATGCGAGCTTTCTAATGAAGATCCTAAGCTCCAATTCAAAGCTCTCAAAAATTTGTTTAAGATATGCAAATCTATCAACCTATCAATCTCTATATAATCTAAAGATGGGTTCTTGACAGTGTGGACAGCCAATTTACCTGTCATTAAGCTTTGACTTTTCCCTGTAAGGTTTCACAAGAACGCGAGCTCCACAAACAAAATGCGGATTTCCTTTTGCCAAAATAATTTTCACCGTGTCTGCACTATCAAAGGTTACAAACCCAAACATCCGTTTCTGTTGGCAGGGAATCCTCACATCTTCAACTCTACCAAAAGTGCTACAAACAAAACCCACAATTAGAAACCTTTTAACGCAACTTTCTACCAAGAAGAGTTTGAGATGGAATTACCTGAAGTAATTGGAGACATCCTCTTCTGTGAAAGTGCTTTCAGCTGGAAATGTTAGATATATCTGTCGTGATCCACTGACAATTGGACCAGGGTCACTTTTCTCATTCCGATTGTCTACATATTTTTCAGCATCTTCCGCCAAAATTACTGCATGCTGCCCATGAGGCCTGCAGATCATAAAAATGAACCTGAAAAGAGTACTTGTTACAAGATGAGCAACACCATTGAAGACCTAAAATTGGAGTGTACCTGTCAATTAATCGAATACTGTTTTTCAAACGAGCAAGAAGCTTTGTCAAACTATAACCAGCTTTACCATGTCTCTGGCTCTCAGTGAGATACCCTTCTGCCTGAAGAACTTTTCCAAATTTCTCATAATATATCATAGGCAAAGAAGCAATTGAAACAGGATTCCCTCTTCTTGATTTTAGAATCTCAACTATTTCTAATTCTAACTTCTCAAGTGACCTAGGTGAGAAAAATTGGTCCTCATTGATGGCATCATTTCCATACATCTGAGAGAAGCTCTCGGACATGACTTGTCCATGGAAATACCTACAGCTACTTCCATGCTTACAAAACCCCTTGTTGAAATAGTGACACGTCTTAATCGGAACTTCAGGTAGGCTTGAAAATCGTCTACTTGTTCTTGCACTTAAGTTTCCCATTGCAACATCAGGATAAAGGTAATCATTTGAAAATCCTGAGACTCCAGAATTTCCAGGTGGATCCTCTGAACCCAAAAACTGAGCCTGGTTTTGGAGTTCAGCAATAGAATCCGAGCTCCGTGATGGAATGAAATCAGAACTGTGCTTGATAACTAGCTGAGGATCCCAGTAAGGTGATGAAACGCCAAAAGCTGTTGGTGATGAAAATGGCCTTGAAGAAACATGTGAGAGAGGACTAAAAACTGGGTTGGTGGGTGGTGAGATTTGAGATGGTGAGGACTTGGTAGCTAACTGTTGTAGTTCGGCTTTGGCTTTGAAAATCACTTCATGAATCAAGGGTTCCGGACCCAAAGCCAACCTAACCATTTCATGATCCCCACGATCTTGTAAAAGAAGATACCCTACAATCTTTGTAGCATTTTCTGGTTCTAGTTTCTTGATTTTGTCGAACACAAGTTTTGTATAGTCTGAAAAATCCATCAATCATGTACCCAACTGCAAATCAACACAAAAACGTTGAATAATGGAATCACTACCCCCCAAAAGGAACTAAAAAAGTGGGAAAAACAGAAGAGGGAAAGGAACAAAGCAGAATTATATCCTATCATAGAAGCATACACTATAAATGTAAGATGAGTCAAAAGCATAGAATCTAACGCTTCCCGTCAATGAAAAAATGGAGATCTAGCATACCCTAATTTATAACATCCCTATAAATATAATAAATCAAAATAGAACATCAATTACTATCAGAATCTTCAAGAAGAGAAAAATCTGTTCCACCAAGACACACTGACACAAAAAGAAAAGAAAAGAAAAGAAATCTCGGCAAAGTCTATTGCTTTCAACCATATAAGGGAACACAGTAAAGAAATGAAGACAGAATGCAAACCCAGAAAAGCAGTAAATGATTGCCAGTATCACTAGATATACAAATTTCTCTCAAATCTGGAAAAAGGAAAATGGAAAAAACATGTTACCATAAAAATCACATTTTCAGAAAAACTTCTCTTTCCATAGAAATCAAACACAACTCCTTATGTCACCAACGTCACAAAACAGATTAATATGGAAGAAGAAACAGAATAAACACTTACAAGTTGCAACTAAGGAAACCCTACGCAAAACGAATTAATCATCCATACCACTCAATAAACTCCCATGATACACACCTTCTCATAGAAACCAAAAAAAAAATCAACTTGAAGTTCTAGGAGTTATAAATTTGCGGGAAAAGAAGAACACTTTTTCAGTCATTTGGCAACAAACCTTCAGCAAAATTTCAGTCTTGTTAGATATCTGGATCAGGTGACTTAGCCCATATATATACAACAACAACATATATCAAGTATAAAGCAAAAATCTGCATAAATATAACTCTCATTCAAGCAAGCAGATGAATAGAAAATGCAACTGCAAAAAGACTGACTAAGAAATTGGAACACACAGCACAGATGAAACACACCCACCTTATCTACGTGGTCTCATACAGTGCATACAGCAGTCAGAACTCAACGAACCAATAGAGATCAGGATCTTCTTGAAACGCCATGTTTAACTCTCTCTCTCTCTCTCTCTGTGGAAAAAAAAACCGACATCGTGGTTTTCTAAAACCCCAATTTGAAATAAAAATACACTAAATAATCACATTTTTAAAAGAGAAGGTATTTTAGTTTTTGTCAGTAGCTTGTTTTTTCAAGGCAGTTTTCGTCGATAACTTACTAGATACTACTGGCATGGTCTCCAGTGTTTATGATTTGAGAGTTTCGTTTAACTTTTCAAAACACCAGATTGAGGCTATTCCCTTCTTCTTCTTCTTTCTTTCTTTTTTTTTTTTCCTGTAAAAAAGAACAGCGAAAGAATATATTTTTCGCTGAATTTTCGAAAGTGATCTTAACTGCATGGACTACGTGATTGACATCATTATCCTTTCTAGTAGAACATATCCCATCGTAATTCTTTTATATGGAACAAAAAAATAATAATAATTCGGAAATTCCAATAAGCTAAATTTAGAAGTTCTAACCACACGTCGGCAAAATGGTCCTCCTCGGATCACAACCGTTGGATCATCCTCGAGATTTGCTGACCTCTCATCTCAATGCGGTGGGATGGGGACCATTTGTAGAGGATATATAAAACTTTGGTAGTGATAAGATTACTATCCGTCTCCAATGTCTCCTACCCAAATATATTTTAAGTTTTTTTTATTTTTTTTATCATTTTTTTAAAGTATTTTTTTTAATATCTTTAATTATTAAGAAAAAATTAAAAAAATATATAACTTTATTAATATTCACTTTCTTAATTATTAAGTAAAATTAAAAATTAAAAAAAATCAAATACAAATTGAGTAATAAATGGGTAGTAGTCGAGTAGTGATCCTATCATTATTCATAAAACTTAGTACAGTACAAAACTTATTATTATTTGGGTTTTTAATAATACTTTTTTAAAAATAATGTTACATACCGTCTTAGAATGCACGAGTTCCGAGTACTTCTTTTTAAAAAAGTAAAATTTACTTTTAATAAAATAATTTTTTTATGTAAATCTCATATTTATCTATTTTTTTAAAATGAAGTATATAAGGCTTGCACATTTTAAGACTACAAATATTATTTTTATTTTTTTAATTTCAGTAAATTTTTTTAATAAGCACACACCTTGCAACTTTGTTTATTATATATACAAATTTTACGCACAATTATTTTTGCGAATTCTTTTTAATGGTGGATTACTTTTTTTTTAAAAAAAAATGAGTATGCATGGTTGTGCATTCTAGAATTGTATCTAATATTATTTATACAAATTTTATATATATTTATTTTTATATATTCTTTAAAGATTTCATTAATATAGTTGGTTGTATTATAATTTTTTTAACATAAATCATTTTCTTGTTCTTGCAAATAATTTATGAATATTGAAACATTTATTTCACACACAAATGATCCATCTTTCTCTTTCTGAATAATAAAAACCAGAGAGAGAGAGAGAGAGAGTGTGTGTACGTACCATTTGATTCCAAAAAGGTCAAAAAATGATGAGCCCACGTACATCTAACATCATTCATTATGGGCGCCTGTAGTAATCATTAATGTTGTTTTTATTTATTTATTTGTTTTTTCATTAGGGTCCAGTTTATTTAAACAAACAAAAGTAATTATTTCGTGGGGGATTTATTGGTAATTAAAGATTGTTAAGAAGTCAGTTGGAGACTTTTGAGCAACTTTGGTTAACAAAACAGAAAAAATATAGGGAGTGACCGGTTCAACTGGCTGGATTGGGTGAAATTTTACCGGTCAACCTCGGAAAAGATCTTTGTGAGAGAGATAAGCGTGCATTCTGTTCTTCATTTTAAACCGTAGATTATGCAATCGTTATCTAGTTACTTTAAAAAAAATTTGATTTATTATTAAAATATTTATTTTTTTCATATCGATTTTATATTTATTTTTTTTAAAAGAAATTATGCAGTATTTTCGTATTCTATAATTACAAATATCATTTATCTTTTAAAAGTGTCATTGATAAGACCTACTAATTTTTCAATTTCAAATAAAAAATTAAACATATCGCAACATATTTCATACATTCAAGCACACATCTCAATCTAGCTACTTCACACATTTAAATACACTTTATTAATAAAGTCTACAAAATATAATTATTCATAAATCAACTTAAATCATCTGAAATCATGTCATAGCTAGATGCAATCTAAAGCACTTTTTCATTAAATTTGAGTTCACGAGTAAAAGTTTTCCTCTTTTATAGCTACGAAGTAGAGGGCATGCGCCGAAATCCCAATAAATAAAATTGGAATTAACTTTTTTAAAAACTTAGCTCCAAATTTTAGAAACATATAAAGTTTTTTTTTTTTTTTTTTTTATAAATAATTTACTAATAATTAATAAAACAAGTGGCTACCTTTTTGTCCAAGTCGTACAGCATCATGCATGGCATGAGACAACTAGACAAGCATCAATGATTGCCATGCAAGTTGGCCTTTCTATTGTCTTTCAACAAGTGATCATGCACTACATGCATTATCATATACTTCAAATAAAATATAATAAACAGCGATGCGGCGCTTTCTCACAATACCATTTCTTTATACTTGTATATATACTCACATTTTCTATCACTTTTTCTTTTAGCCGAAAGCCCATTTTGTAGTTTTCGAAGTATGTATGAACAAAATAATTCCATTGTTTAAAAATAAATAGAAAATTTTTCTATTTATTTATTTAAAATAATCATTTTAACGATACGTGCTGATGTGTTAAGAAATTATTAAAAATTTTGAAAATTTTAATATTTAAATTGAAAAAGAAAATGCTAATAAAATAGGACAGTCACTCGATACGTATAAATATTATGCGTAGATGGTTGATTGATTATGATTAAAGCCCCCCACATACAGAAATAAATTTATGAAGTTTTAACATGTTTCTAATTATCTTATATGCAGTCAAATGTTAATATTATATATATATATATATATACATATATATAACCACTTATTCTAAAACTGGAAGTAATTTTTATCGCCAAAATATCAAATAAAAATTCTAAATTGGAGCCTGTTTTGTAGAGGAATAGAGAGAGAAATAACACATCCAAGGGTATACCTAATTGAAATTGGAACAAGCTCTTTCACCAACACTACTTTGAATAGAGATGCTGCCTTGACATAACTACTACATGCAAGTTTATAATGGATATGCTTCTCTCTCAGCATGCGCCCACTTCTCCAAAGCTGCCTTTTATGGTTTCAAATGACAAATGGAGGAGGGATCGAGGGAGGGAGTTATGATGTTAAACACAAGCGTCCTACAAGAAGAGTCACCAAAAGTATTAAATAACCATAGCCCTTTTGCTTTCATGCCATCTCCTTCCAACTACTCAAGGACAAACAGAAGAAGGTTTGGAGAGGGAGGCAGGCAGGCTATGCTTTGCCATTTCTCAGTGGGGGGACAAACGGAGAGGGATGAAGCCTTGTGCCCTTTAGTGGGTAGTCTTTCTCTCATTTCCATAAAGAAAAAAGGGCTCCATGAAATAATATTATTATTATTATTAAATTCTTCTCAAAAATCCATTAATTCCCTCTTCTAACAGTAACAATGGTTCTTGTCCTGTCTGCTCATCATCACTTGTAATTTCTTTCTTGCACTCCACCAAAGTGAAAAGAGAATGTTTTAATGTAAAATAACAAGATCCCAGCATTCGAGGGGAACATCTTCTCCAAAGCCATAGCCTGCCCTTGGAGACAAGCTGACAGGGGCATGATTCACTAATTTATTCCCTCAGCGAAACCTACCTTACGCTTCCTTTTGGACTTTCCTTCCAACCATCTTCTCCCTAACCAAGTCCTTTTGCCCCTCCTCACATCTACTAAACAAGGATGGTCACATAACTTTGCCTTTCTTGGACTTTACACCTCACACCCGATTCTTCGGCATTTCAAAAATCCATTAGAACGCACAACTGCTATATATATATATATAGGATCAGGCAACCAAGGACACATCAGAAGGCACCACATCAGTGTTATTGGCAAATTATATTTCTCCAATGGGTAGGCAAAGCTGTGATGCCGGTGTCATTCATTCCTCCATTGCCCTTCTGCAGGAGAGGTTTAGACAATTGCAGAGAGCAAAGGAGATGAGAGAGGCTCAGGAGCTCTTGAGGAGGCTGTTAACTGAACCAGAGCGGGTCAATCCAGCCACACATTACGATGCTACCAGGTTGCTTTTTAACTCTGAATTGATCCGTTCGCCTAGTCCACTGCCGCAAGGCTCCCTCTACCTCCAACCAAACTCTCATAGCATGCACACTGATATCCAGGTCACAGAGATTCCTTTTTTGGCAAACTTGGGTTTGACAGATTCCGTCATGGACAGAACAAATAATTTTGTTGATTCAGATGTTGACACTTCTCTTCATCTGTAAAAAAATTTACAATGTTTGATCATTACTCAATCTCTTTTTTTTTTTACTTTGTTGTCAATCTTTTACCTCTTCCATGGTTCTGTAAGAAAGGGAAATACAAACAGAAGTGTAACTATTGTCTACTGCGACTATCATGATCATCTTTATCTTCATTAGAGAGGCCATCCTCCTGTCTCCTCGGGAATGAGTCCTCATCATATTCTGTACCATCCGATTCCTCATCACCACTCCATTTCCTCTTCACAATTTTGGGAAACAACCGAGTCACCTCTTTGGTCTCCAACATCGTGTCACCATTGTTAATCCGTTCAAATCGAACAGCACTGACCTTCCTGGCATTTCCTGCAAGTATCTGTACCAAGACAATATCACAAAAGCATTACTCCGTTAATGCAGCTAATTAAGATAAAGTACATTTCAATTTTTATATGCAGCACAATTGCTGAGAGAAAGCACAAGGAAATACAAAAACTTGGAATCTCATAGAAGGTATTGCTTAGAAGGCAACCATGGCAAATATGTTTGGAATAGATTCCATTTTGAGGGAGTTGATAAAGAAGTGTCTCGTTGAAAGATTCTATACATCTGCCCTGTAATTAGATTCCAATGTAATGTTTTCCCCAATTAATCGCAAGCTCAAAAGAATCCAAACTGTACCTCAAGTTTAAAAATTTGATGCTTTTCCTTCTGATCCTGGTTGTCAGATTTGGACTCATCATTCTCTTCTTGATTTGCTTTTTCAAGGACCACTTTTATACTCTCACCTGTCCGCGGGATATACCCAAATGCCTCACATATAAAACCCGACACTGTCTCATATTGATGACCCTGTATCACAACAGGTGCAAAGTGAACACAATGGGAATTTGACGAAGTGTATTGGAAATTGCATGAATACTACGGTACAGTCTCATTCATTTGATCTTTGCCTTATAATCTACATTTTTTCTTTTTTTTTTTTTATAAGTACCTTATAATCTACATATGAATAACGAAAACATAAGAAAAGGAAGAAGATACAGTTTACAAAGTATGTAGGAAGGCTGTTAATTAATAGCAATGAAAACAGGAATTCTTGTCACGAATATAGGCAACTGCAAAATATTTTAGTTCAGCTCATCAGTCATGATCAGAAATATCGGTAGACTAAGCAAGGCTATGGGTAGAACGTGCCTATGATCCATTTTTGTTGGCATGCTGGGTGTTTGAGAAGCCTACTCGCCACACAAGGTAAAACTACGAATTGGTAAACCCAAAACAGAACCAGAGGTCATTATTTTCAGGCTGTACAAGATCAACCATCGTCATGGATTACAGGCATTATGAGACAAGTCTATTTCAAGACATGCTGAAATATTTATATGATTCTATACAATTTGAAAATACATATATCCTTAAATATCTTAAATAGCATAGTTATTCTAATGACCCAAAGCTCAAGCCACATCTAGGGCAAGCCATTGTCACAAATGGAGCCCCATTGGAATCATTATAAACCCCGGGAACTTCTCTTTGCCATGAAATGCTGGATTGCATTCACTATCCACCTGTAATCCGGGTTAGTTATAATCATTGGCAATATGTCACATGTACCGGTCTGACATTAACAAATAAATGTCTAGATTAGATTGATCATTTAGCCATTGAGTAATTGTCCCACAGAAACCAAGACAGAAAAGGTATAACCGCTGACACCTTTCTATACAGACCAAGAAAAATAATTTAGTACCTCAAAAGAGCATGCATAGTGTAACTTAGGCAATTTACATATCAGAAGAATTAATTGAACACAACAATTTAAGCAATATATAGATTAGCAAATACCTCTGGCATTTTGATATTTAAGTCTTCAGAGAGTTGATCAATAGAAGTGTTTGCATCCACATCAAATATTCCCTCTGCTCGCATTACAATGTAGCCAGTTTTCTTCTGAATCTCTTCCTGTTATATTACAAACAAAATAATGAGAAGTTGAAAACAAAAATCAGCATGTTAATGATCATATAATTATTATGTCAGCAACCAGCACAAAGCCTTAGAGGGATGAGTACATCCTACCAAGAATGTCTTCCAAAATACAAATTTCAATAATGAAGGAAATAGCGTTTACCTGTAGATGTCTGGATTTTAATAGATTGAGGAGTGATATAAAACTTATGGTCAAAAAGCCACTTTAAGATATGCAATAGTGGAAACGTCTGGTAAGTATAATCTAACAACTGGGCCATACTGGGTCAAATACTGCCGATCGATAGAATGATGCCAAAGCAGACAAAATCCAACAATTATTCCACGAAGTAACAAAACAGAGAATGCTAAGCTATCATTTTCTCAAGACTGCTCAAATGTCAGAACCTCCACAGACAAAAAAAAAAAAAAAAAGTAAAAGTATGTCTCTTTATTCATCAACTAGAGTCAATTGGCTATAACACAAAGGAGCCACATGCCAAATATTTCTGATATTTTATGTCATATACTAGACAATGAAATATTAAAATCTTTCGATACCAGTCTTGCACCTAGATTTTTTTCTTTCATTAATCCAAAGCTTTGCAATCATATGTAATCATTCGAGAATACAGTATACAAGATACACTCATCAAGAAAAAGAAATCAGGCATATTTTCCAATGTAAACTAAAAACTGCACAGACTATCAGTGAGCTTTACCTTTGAATCATTTTCGTCAAAAATTTCACCAACAATCTCCTCAACCACGTCTTCCAGGGTTACAAGCTGTTTGCATCACAAACAAGAAACTAATGAATAAAGGTTATGAGTGCATTTGCCGCACAAATAATCCTGCAAACTTTAAAGCAAGATAAGATTTAAGTTAAATTTTATGATCACATAGCAATTACTTAGTGGGAAACTCTACTGTATTCTTGCCATCCTGGAAAACATTATTTTCACCTCTTGATTTGTTAAGTACTTTATGAGATCGTCAAAAGATGGTGCAAGCAAGTATATTGGAGGTATACAACAGAAGCACTGAAGGGAACAATTGAAGTTAAGATGATGATAAAGACCAGAAAGAAATGTCCATGGGGCAATAGCATGTTTTGGTGTTTCACATCAGGAATTCCATACTGATTTCATATCCTAGCATCTGAGTCTGTAATTGCTACCATATATTTCCTCAGCGTTCAATGTTAAATAGCAAGATTCAATATCAATTCGTTGGATTCAGAGGTGAGGGTGTGTACATACTCCCACAGTTCCACCATATTCGTTAAGCACAACAGCCATGTGAACCTTCCTGATGCGAAACTCTCTAAGGAGATTCCAGACTGACATTGAATCTGCAAAATCAATAATATGACTTGATTCATTGGAAACTTTATAGCTAGACATACAAACACATATGTTATGACAATCTGCCTATCACAAAGAGAAAAAGCAAAAGAAAACGTGTCCATGCCAATAAATTGAACTTCTGAAAGATAGTAAATAGACACCAGCAGTTTAAGCCACAAGCAGGGTCAAGAAACTTGTATTGTAACTTCCATAAAAACTATGAACATTTGAGTGAAAGCAAATAATAAATGAAAATGATAGTCACACAGATTCACACTCCTAGATGGTCAACTAATCATATATTGATAATACTCATGAGACTATTTTGATCCATGGAACAGGATGTTCAACAGTTTGATCCATCAAACCAAAGAGTTCATGCACAACGTAAAAAAATGGCAACTAAGTGATGTACCATTTAGTTGTTCCTAGAAATGCCTTACTAAAGAATATGACAATACTTTGGCTGTTGACTGCGCCTTCTAGCTGACTCTAAGTTGTGTTTCTTTCTTTGGATTTTAATATTTTTTTCAATTAGGTGATTAGTTGAGTCGGACTCACTCTTGAAATAAAAATCCAAAGGGGTGGGGGGTTCCATCCTATTAGACAGAAGATCTACAATAGTGGGAAAATACCTACAATCATTTAAGCAAGAAAAATAAACTTCCAGATTGTGTTGAATAGACTTGGGGTAAGATAATATGTTCTGCCCTAGTACTCTATCCATATCTTCTGTTCTCTTGCTCTACTAGGCATAAAGAGACACTAATCTAAAATGCAAATTACTCCCACCACAAATTGGAGTAAAAAATAATGATTACCAGGCACAAAGTATGCAGGTTTGTGAGCCATATCTCCAACAGTAGTACTTTCTAGCAGCTCACCCTTCAAAATCAAACATATTATAATTCTGCACACTATAGATTGTGGCATACAATCAATAAAGAAATCAATTGAACTCAAAAGCAGGAGAAACAAGAGAAGAAACTGGAAAACCTTCTGAACATAATCCAACAGATCCATGGCATATGCAATTCCCACTATATTATCAACACGCTGCTCAAAAACAGGCACCCTGGAAGCACAGAAATATTATTATCCTATTGCAGATTTTAAAAATAAATAAAGAAAAGAAAAAAGATCTTGGTACATCCGCAAGGTGTCTATTTAATGTCTATGTACCTTGAATATTGATGGGTCACCCACAAATTATGAAAATCTACAAGCGTAGCACTGTCATCAATTGCAACTACATCTACAAGAGGCGTCATCACCTCTCTAACATGGGTATCTTTAATCTCCAACACATTTTCAATCATATCCTGACAAGAAATTTAGAATAAGAACATATTAATCAGAAAACAAAGGAAGAAAGCTGCAAAAATTGAAAATGACTTTTTTTTTTTTTTGCCGAGTAGAAGGCACATCATTATGTGAGTTCAGAAAGCAAAACATCTGAGACATAGCACGTGCACTTCAAGCACAATACTCTTCCAATTGAGATTTTTCCGAATGTCAAAATGTAAATTTTATCATAGGGTGTAAAGTGGGCATGCGAGCATATGTTGCCCACACTTCTCCTGTCACTTTGAAAAGTGTGGGCAACAGAAACCATCCAAATTAAGTTCCGAAATGCCTTCGAGATAGATTCTCATTTATCTACACAAATTACAAGGTAGGAATGAAATACTTGGTGACAGATGCATCACATTGCTCAATTTTCTTCACTCTAATCATTCAGAAACTGCAACACGTAATCATTATATTATCAAAACAAAGAATACTACAAGCACAATACACTCCACATTAGCCCACTCTATTACCTGTTCTTCCTCCTCTATTGCCCCACTCAACTCTGCCCCTCGCAACATCAGTTTCAACTCCTCTTCAGTTACATATGGTTCGCTGATACAATAAAAGTTGACAAACATTAACCATTTCATTCACAATAAAAGGAACCATTTCCTTCAAGTTGAACATCCATTGTACATTAACAATACCAATCTTTTTTGGGGGGATGGGAGGTAGGGAGAGGAAGAATAACAATGAAGTACCCCAAGAGATAAACCTTTTTAATAAATAAAGCCATCACTAAAATTTTGGTTGCTAAAAATGATGACCTATAGCACTAAAGATTATTTTACTTGTTTTTCTTTTACAAGGATATTGTTATTTTACTTATTTACATTGTCATTAACTTATTACCTGGAAAGAAAATGAAGAAAAAATGTAAACTTTGTCTTGTTGGAACAAACGAATGCTCAAAACTGAGTTCTATTGTGCCAATTTAAAAACCAGACAACCACTAATACTTTAGATGACAAAAAAATCTTTCAACCTCCCTCAGATCACAACCATACTCATTATGATCCTGCATTCTTTTATTCTCCAAAATACATAGTATCTTGAATGGCTCATGATCAAATTATACAGAAAAATAACGAACATTTCAAAAGCAATATATGATTGCCAAGCAGCACCAGCAAAACACAAAATGAGTACTTCTCCTCATCGTATATTTAAGATGCTCTTTTATTTTTTGTAAACTTGTTCAACCTCATTGAAACAAAATATATATATATATATATATATATATTCCATGAAAAATACTTAGAAAACCTAAGGAAAATTTTTAAATGATTTGAGAGGTATAATACAATATGACTGGGAAGTTGCCAAGGGCCCAAGAGATCAAGATGTAGTTAAGTTGATAAAGCACACCTTCTTCCTTTTAAACCAAGGATTTTTAGCATCCCCATAGATAAATATGTAACAACTCTCCCCACAGGATACAATACCAAGGAAAGCCACGCCACTGGTCTGACCTAGAAGCATTGCAGATAAAATCTTGTCACGTATAACAGATGAACAGCTAAAACATATTTATAAACATATTTTAGTTTGAAAAAAAAAAAAAAAAAAAGTCCATCCAAACTTACCACAAACCTAGCAACCTCAGTGGCATTATGAACAGCTATACTTTTTGGAGTGATCTCTGTGAGGAGCAAAATGGCTACCTAGTATCATTAAGGGAAAAAAACCATTCAATAACCGATCTGTAAGAAACATATGATGAAACGAATATAAATTTCCTCATCTTTGTTTATACTTTGACATGCTAGGATGTTGTCAGGGAAAGGAAAACAAAAGACGATTTAACAATGTTAGCTTTCAAAAATGCCTTTCTACCTAATTTCTAAACAAGATTCCACATGCAAAATTGAAACAAAATTCCCAATTTTTTCTGTTTATTAAAATGTAAATAAGTAACGTTTAAAAAGAGTCACAGTGGAACAAAAGGCAAGGCTGAGAATGGATAAAGGGGGCAAACTTGAAAAAGATAAGTCGCAGAAGACAAAAGTTCAAGAAAAACAATTGCTATTGCCTAATAAAACACTAATAGGGACATCGACTAAATTCTTTTTTCATAGGTAAAAGAAAATTTTATTGATATTAAAGAATAGGCAACGCCCAAGTACACAGAATGTATACAAGAGGGAGAATCAACTAAATTCTTCTTCTTCCGCTTGTCTACTTCTCTCTCTCTCCAAATTCTTTTTGATTGGTAAATAAGATTTTATTGATCATAAGGATAGGCAAAAGCCCAAGTACACGGGTCATACACAAGAGCAATGCCTAGTGATACAAGTAATTTATGAATGCTGATTTTAATCAACAAATGGAACAAGGTATTAAAAAGGAAAGTTCTAAGTTCTCTCTCCAAAATTGAGTTCTCACCTCTCCAAATGCTTTTATTATTGCTAAGTTGGCAAGTCTATAGAACAGCAGGTATTGATATAGTCAGGAGGAAAAGGCAAACTTTAAAAACCTAGGGCTTGGATTTAGATGATATTGTATTATTCAGTCTTTGGCACTAATTCTATGCTCCAAGTCTAGGTCTTCAAGCCATTTACTATAACTCAAACTCTTAACCTTCCTACTACATATCTCCTATTGATCAAACAAGGGGATATTGGGACATACGGTCATTACTCCAGTTGCTGCACTAACACCAGCTTCACCGAATATTGCTGTTGCGGCTTTTGTGACTAAAGCAGTAGCTCCGATATTGACAACTCTGATTAAATATATAGAATACAAAAAAATAAATGACAGTTTAAATTCAAGCCAATAAAATCTAAACACTGAGAAACATGGAAAGGTCAGTACGTTGTGCCAATAAGTATAGTAGTTAGGAACCGGGTGACATCACTGCGAAGCTTTCTGAAGACGCCGTTCTCAGGCTCCTTTTCAGCCAACTCACGCACCTAATACAGATTGATAATCAAATGAGCTTGAAGATTATAATAGACCCCATCATTTACTGGAAAATGAAAAGAGAATATCAATCTATATACAACTGTAAGTACCCATGAATTTTTTTAGACAGATGCATAACCACATGGTCTGAGAATCTAAATTAACTTTAACTGGATATACAAGTTAAAAGATTAGGTAGCTTCAAGATCAAAGAATCTTCTATTTTAGAACCATATGAAATAAGCAATTTTAAGCTATGAAGTTCTAGAGCCACATTGCAAAACAAATTTAAAAGTCAACATGCACATCTCACAATACAACCTGCCAACCAGGATCATAATCCAAGTTAGTCACTCCCACACCAACTGCATATCAAACAAGACAGAGAGCAACTAGTATAAGACACAATAAAATGAACACTACATTAAGGCTTTGCCTTGCTATCGATGTAATATTCCTAAGATTAAGACTGTTTGTTATCTCTATGTTTCCCAGCTCTTTTCAGTATTGCTACTAACATGAAGGCTTCTGTGGCGGATCTTTGTGCTTTTTATCATGGTTCTCACCGGTGGAATGTCCTATTTAATAGGGCTAATCATGATTGGGAATTGCATACCGTTTCAGAATTTTTCAGCTTGTTATACTCCACAAGTAGGATAACGGCACAGGGGGATAGGATACAGTGGAGGTCCAATGGCAGTAAGAAGTTCACTGTGAAGGCTTATTATAAATTACTGGCATCACAAGGTAACATATCTTTCCCGTGGAAAAGTATTTGGAGATCCCGGGTGCCTTCCAAAGTTTCCTTCTTTGTATGGACTGCGGCACTTGGGAACATTTTGACCACAGACAACTTGAGGAGAAGGGGACTCATAGTGATGGATTGGTGCTATTTGTGCAAAAGACATGGAGAGTCAGTGGATCACTTATTATTGCATTGTGAGTTGACAAGTACATTGTGGAATGAGATCTTTAGAAGACTTGATGTTTTTTGTGTAATGCCATTGAGGGTGGTTGACTTACTTGCTTGTTGGAAGGACATTCATGGCTGTTCTCAGGTGGTGGCAGCATGGAAGATGATACCGTTGTGTATTATGTGGTGCATTTGGTCGGAAAGAATGCGTGGTGTTTGGATGATAGGGAGCGCACTATGGCGGAGCTTCTGAATTTTTTTTTTTTTTACAAACATTACTGCTCTGATTTTCAGCCATTGTGCTTAATGGAACTAATGTTCATGATTTCCTTTCTTTAATTTAGCGCTTATAGAATGTATTTAGGCATTTTCTTTTGTATACTTCCTGTGTACATAGGCTTGCCTATTTTCATTCACATCAATATAATTTACTTCTTACTTATAAAAAAAAAAAAAAAATGTTTGTTATCTTCATAAAGAGGGGAACGCAAAAATTGCATGAACTAACGCGACCCTTATGAACTCTAAACTTAATTCTAAGATGTGGGGAAATGCGTCAATTGTGACAATAAAAATTAGCAATCACGACACAAAGACTTACTCCAATATCAGGGAATAGACCATGTACCTTCCATGGCCAAAGCGTAGTAATCGAAGTCTCTGCCATTGAGAAGAATGCTGAGAGACCCAAAAGCGCTGCCAAAACCAGACCTTGCTCTTTCAAAACCCGAAGAACCTGTAAAGTCTTTGGCCACGCATTCCTCAACAACAAAATGTTCTGCCCAATTACACCATAACCAGCATTCACCGCACCTTCCATCGCAAAGACTCTCCTACACCCAAACACCAAAACCACACAAACCATTGCCGCCAAAACAATCCCGCGGGTCACTAACCTTCTGAAAAAGTCTAAATTCACAACTGAAACCCCATCTTTACAACACGAACTCTCACTATCTTCACCTACAAATTTCGAACCAGCACTACTTAAAACCAAGTTTTTTTCTTGATATCTAGCACTGAAATAGCTCCTATAACCACAAGGACCAAGGCAATTCAATGGTAATCGCAATGGGTGCAGCTTATTTTTCTCCAAAATCTTCATCGGCATTCTCGTTTGCCGATCGAAGTAAGGCACCAAACATAACGATTTCGGGCCGGAAATGAACCTCGGCGCATTGAAAATCGAAGCTTCAAGCGCCATAAAAACCAAAAATTCAACACCCAAAAACAAGTGAATATTGTGGGATAATAAAAGTAAATAAGGATATTCCACCAACTATATCGACTATAGTATAAAACAAATCACCAAAAACTAAAGGCAAAAGCGTTATGGTAGGGTTTTAGTGGGAAATTGAGAGAAAAGGGAGGTGGGAGATGGGGCGTCGCGGTTAAAGAGAAACCCTACAGAGGGTTGTGGTGAGATTGAGATTTGTCAGCAACATTTTAGTTGTTGGCGAGCTTCGGTCTTCTTTTCTTTTACTATTCCTTTTCTTTTTCTTTTTTTACTTTCCTTTCTACTTTTGCCCGTTTCGGTCAGCAGCACTGCAGCAGAACTTCGCAAGGGTATGCCTTGATTTTTCCAGCTAACAACGGTCATACCGCTGACGCGTCAGTCAATAATTTTATTTATTTTGGGAGTCCTAAAATACTATACTAAACTATATCATCCTTTTGTGTTTTTTTTTTTTTTTTTTTAAGAAAATGATTTACAACCAATATTTTTCATAACATTTTATATAATTATATTTTAAATAAAATATATTTTTATAAAATATATTATAAAAATAACATCATTTTATAAAAATATTTTCATTTTATAATATTATTATGTAATATGTTATGTGTATATGATTAATTTTTTTTAATCGATTTATTTTAAATTATTTTATTTGTTAATCACTTAAAATATAATATATGACTAATATTGAGGGGTTGGAATGAAGATTGCAATGACTATATACTAAATAAAGGCTAGAATTCCTTTTTTTTTTTTTTCTTTCATACGTGTTCAAACATGAAAGATATTGATTGTAATATTGAGAATATATTCTCTTACATATTCTGGAAAGAATAAATATAGATAGAAGTCATTATTAGGAGCATATATTTTACACACATGATGTGACATCATCTAGACCACACATCTCCTCAAGTGAGTGTTGGGAATAATCAAATAGAAGCAGTCATGCAGTGAGTGCAAAGTGTACACTGCTACAATGACTTTTCTCTAGCATTACTCTTCTGGAAATGAAGTAATCGAAGAGGGGAAGAATCAAAGATATCAAGATTCAAAAATAAAATGAAGTAATCTACTGCATGTTGGTGTAAATTTTGGTTTGTTGCAATCATACATGGCGGATTTTTATTGGCTGATGTTAAATGGGATTTTCACTTGACCGTCTGAGATTTTTCCTAATTGTAATTGAGTATTTATTGGTATCCTGCCCACTCCTCTAATTAGAAACGATTGCTTAAAATAAAATACCCCATAAAATAATTATGAAATAGAAAGAAGAAAATGTATTATTCAAGAATATCTGTTAGACTGTCCACCTCGCTAGGCCAATCTATAACAGTAAGGCCTGGTCACCCCCGACAACCTCAAACGATCATTAGAACTACCTTAAGAGTCAAGAGACCACGCTTTCTCAACCGAACATCCAAATAAACTGTAGTAAAGAATATTGATAAAGTTTCTTAATTTTCAATGAAAGTTATGTTACTATCTCAGTGCTTCTCCCTTCCCTTATTTAACAAGGCCTTCATTTTATTCTCAGATCCTAATGTTTTCTCACCACATATTTAATAAGAGAAAAAAATAAAATAAAAATAAAAAAATATATGTGATGTGTAGTGTGAAGATAATAAATAAAATTTTTCTAAAGTTGAGGGTAACAAAATCTCTCTCTCTCTCTCTCTCCCTCTCTCTCTCTCTATATATATATATATATTGACTTCCTTGAAGTTGTCTTTGTAAAGTTTTCCACTAGTTTTCAAAGCTCCAAATTCTTTTGATAAATCCATTTTTCTTCATCTATTTTTTTTGTCAGTACTATGATTTTGTTGATGATATGTTTGGTGGGTAAGATGTATTTATCTGGGTTTAGTTTTTTTTTTTTTCCCCAATTATTTCAGTATACTTGATTTTGCCTGATTTGGTCTCTTGCTCGATTTGATCTCTTGCTCGACATTTTTCAATTAAGTCGGCCATTTTAGGTTTATTTAGCTTCCTGCACAGAATATACAGTATTATGCCAACATTAATTAATTAGTTCACTGGGTTATGTGTTTTCTTTTTGTCTCTAATGAGTTGGGGGGAGGGGGGGAGGGAGGGAGACAAGAGGGGGAAGAGATAAATATAAAATAAAGTAATCCAATGCATGTGGGTGTAACTTTTGATCTGCTGCGCGTCCTATGTGGCAAATTTTTATTGGCTAGGGTTAAAATTGAGTTTTCACCCGACTGGCAGTGAGCTTTTTCCTTACAATAATACAATTAACAAGTCACATGTGAAACATAAAAATAAAAATGGATGTGAGACCTCCTCACCCGTTCTCTCAATTTTTGAACAGTCATCAAAGAGAGGGTCGAAAGTCATGGACAATCCAATTTGGGGGTTGGAGATTGTGGAAAGTTGTATAAAAATCAATTTATGGAAAGACTTTGCTTCCTCTTCAATACAATCGATCATTGGTTAAACAAAGCAATAGCATAGACAAATGTGTAGCTTTAGGCAGCCCTAGTGAACAGTGGTTAAAAACACTCCGTTCTTGATTGCACCACCATCAGCCGTGGAGTCCACACATTTGGAGGTGGTGAAATGAAGTGAGTAAGAGATGAGAAATCTAAAGATGTTGAATCCATCAATGATGAATGTGTGGCATTCAAAGTTGTACATGTTGGGCATCACCTAAATCTCACACGCCAATTGATTTGTAATGATTTTTCTTAATATCAAGACATCGAGGATTGGATAGTTGTACACAGAGGTGCATATGAGTGATAGATTACCCCAAAGAGCAGTATTGATTTTTTTTTTTTTTTTTTTTTGAGGAAAAAGAAAAGAGAAATACCCAAGTTTGAACTTTGAATTGAATTTCCAGTTTTGGTCCTTATGGATAGAAAGTTTTTTAAAAATATGAATGGCATGTAAATGTTCTCTGTATGAACGAACCCTCTCTTCTCTTGCAAACATTCGTAAGGTTCCAAGCCCAAGTAGCAAGGAGAACAAAAAATGTGTATGAATGGGGCTGCTCTCTATAACATAATCAGACACCCGGCCATGTTAGAACTGTTCTACTTTGGAGGGAAAGCACGTAAGAGTACCCTTTATAAAGGAGGCCAAATTCCCTAATAAAAGAAAGGATTTAATAAATAACTCCCATTTGCTATTTGGACAATGTTTTGGGATCAAGAGAAATTTGTGGGAAAAGGTTCAACAGTTCGATGTGCTTCTTTAGCGGTCACCCCTCTCTCTGCAAGGCAAATCTTGATGATGAAAATCTTCAGGAGAGATATAGATTTGCTCTAGGAAGCAATCCAGTCAGTACCTTAGAAGACAAGCAAGAATAAGTATACACGCGAACGATTAAGATTACAAGAAAGAAACTATCGAAGATCATCGAGAAATATTTGGCCAAAATGCTGCACTGATCAATTTTTTATGATACTAAAGTCTAACGCAACACAAAAGGAACTATAATTGCAAAGACATTATGATCAAATTAGCCTATTTTCTCATTGAGCGTAACATGCATGCATTTGGTTGTATAGGATCTCAAAATGGAACCTCGTAAATATTGTGATCCCAAGACAAGTAAATTTGAGCTAAAACAACAAATTTTAGATCGTAAGACCTAAATATGCAACCGCTATCAAGGAAGCATTTCAGCAGCCAATAAAAATTAATTTTACTAGAAAAGTTAGAAGAGAAAGATGGATTCTGCAATTCATAGCTGAATCCAAGTTTTTCTATTAGTATAAGAGTATAGAATCCAAATATCCTTATTACTTCTATCTTAAATGCATAGCGCTTCAAGAATATTTTTGCAAATTATATAACCGAATCATGTCTATTCACTGCCACTGGTAATGAAGGTAATGAAAACAAACAGTAACGATGATGATCAAACTAGGAAAAGAAATTGCGACTATGGTTTTAGAAATGTAAGAAATTTACCTGAGATGTAGTATTGTTTCTTCAGAGCTTGACCTCCACATCAACACCAGCAGGAAGATCAAGTTGCATCAGAGAATCAATTGTTTGTGCAGTTGGGTAAAGAATATCAATGAGGCGCTGGTGAGTCCGGATCTCAAAATGGAACCTGGCATCCTTGTGCACATGCGGTGATTTGAGAACACAAAAGATTCTCTTCTTGGTTGGTAGTGGAACAGGACCCATGGTTTTTGCATTGGTAGTCCTCGCAGCATCCATTATCTGCTTGCAGGAGTCCTCTATTAACGGCACCCAGTATGATCTAAGTTTAATTCTAATTTTCTGCTTTGGTGCCATCTGCAAAACAAAAACTCGTTTGTAGAGAGAGTCAAGATTCTGCTTGAAACACACGCAATATAGATACACACACACACATAGTTCAAAAGAAAAAAGATTTAATTTGATCAGTCACATCGAGGACAGTTTCTAGTCAGCACTGTGGTTTCATTGCTGTAGGCCTTGTAATTGGTCTTCAACAACTTAAAGATAAACTGGTGATAGTGAACGGCATGAATTAAATCAGCAAAGAAGCAAGGAAAAGAATCTCTCTTTGCCACTTGCCACCTGGCATGGCGCTGAATGATAACTAGTTAGTAACAGTTTTTTGATAGAAAAGTAACGGTTTTGTAAGAGAATGGGAGCAGATGTCGAGATTCAAAGAAATTCGTTCTGACCTCAATCAGAATCTAAAAGAACATTTTCAGATTAATCAAAAAAGAAAATGGAAAATGAACTCGACTCAACTAATGTCAATCCTCTGAGAAACAAACGATTCACTTAATTTTAAATTATAATACTGTAAGATGACCTACAAGCAACCAATTCCTTGTCCCTCACACTGATCAGCCACATGTTCAACACATTTGAAAAAAGAAAAGAATATTTGCAGTACCCATGAAACAAATGTCTTCTTCTGTTTCTTCACAGATTTCTTTAGAAATGAACGTTATTCTCATGGAATTACATCCAATTGCACTCAGTATCACACAGCCATTTCAAAAAGTTTGTCATCCCAACACACATCGACCCGGCCAATCAAGCTTATTTTCTTCGGTAAACTTTCTTGTTTCTTGGGTTAAAAAATAAAAATATATGCACGTATAACGGAAAACCAACCAAACATTAGTAAGAAATATACCTTGTCTGAATCTGCACCGATACTGAGCGAAGACGTGCTGGGAGTCTCGGAACCTCCAACCTTAAACACCGATAATTAATATTAAATTCAAAGCCATATAGCATTGCCTTTTGCTTTCATAGACAACATAGCAACTGCTTTCACGATCAGTTTTTAATTACCAGAAAAGCAAGTCGAAAACCTACTAATCCAAATAGCTTTATGAAACGGAAAAGTAATTTATTTTACCCACATTTTCTCAGGAACTAAACAGAGTACAAGCAAAAAAAAAAAAAAAGAAAAAAACCAAAAGGGCAAGAGATGAAAACCTCAAAGCTTGTAGACTCAGAACCATCTAGGATTTCTGGAGGTGGGTCTAGGGCTTCTGGGGACTCCAGAACTTCAGGAGCAGCATAAACCCTAGTCGATGAAAGTGAGGGTTTAAAGGCTTGAAGCTTTAAGGTTTTAGCACCGTAGAAAGGAACATAAGAGAGGGCTGGCTTCGAATTAAATGGAGAAGAATTTGAAAGAGGGATGGAAGGAACTAGGGATGCAGAGAATGAAGAAATTGCCATTGAAGAAAGCTCTCTGTTTGCTGTGGTAGTGTGATGGGTGAGAGTCTCCCTCTGCTATGCTTGCGATGCCAAAAGCCGAGAGAGTATTATCCAAATTTTTTCATTTTCTATTTCACTATTTTTTTTGTTTTGCTGATTACATGACTACCCTTGGCCCAAAGCCCAAAGCCCAAACCCAAGTCTTCTTCAATCTGGGCTTTAATGGTGTCCAAAATTACACACCCTTTACAGTTTAAAATATGACATAAGATAATATAAAATTATTTATTATATTTTACTTGTAAATTTATTATTTAATATCACATTATGAGATAATAAAAAAATATATTTAGATGATTAGTATATTTTCTCATACATATAAATATGTTTTAAAAAATTTATTAAATAAATAAGAGAATTCCTAATAGAATGATATAAATATAGAACTTTTATAGGTTTTTAGAACAAGTTGTTGATTGAGAAAGCACGATTACTATGTTTTCAACTGATGATTTGGGGAGATATGGAGTATGAGATGGGATATCAAACTTGGATGAATCCTTCGGTCTTATAGCTGGCAAGAATTGCACGATGGATGGAGTCTGAAAGAGCATTTTGTTTAATACAATATGCGAGAATTCTTTTTTTTTTTTTTTTTTTTATACATTTTGGAGAGGGGGGTTTTGAATTCTAAACCTCCATTTTAGAGGTTGAAGGTTTTGTCAATCAGGCCACAGACCTTTGACAATATGCGAGAATCTTAAATAGCAAGAAGATAGGGAGTAAAATAACATTTAGTTTGCATTTGTCTAACAAAGTATGTGAGGATGAAATAAAGTTGGAGCTTAATTAATTATAATTTCCTGTAATGATTAAGTTTTGAAATAGATAGTTACAAAATATGAAGGATAAATGGATAGGAAAATTGTGTCAAATCCAAATATGCATTCGACTAATGCCTATGGCTATTGGGCGGTTACCCAAGAGCCCAGTCTCAGTCATATACAAGTCCTGAATTAATCCAGTTCAAGTTTCAGTTCAGTGTCGGAAAGAGCATGACTTATATAGAGAACAAAACGTATGTAGTTTGGGCGGGGAGAGAGAGAGAGAGAGAGAGGCAGAGGGAGCAGGCAGCGTAATGATCAGCGTGAGGACTTTTGGACGTGTTATTCATTTATAAAACTGCATGCACATGCCCTGTTTACCTCAGAACAGAAAAAAATTATTAGGGTATGGGACACTCCAATGGAACATCAAAGATAGCTCTCTATTTATTCCTATATGTTACAATCGTTTTAGGTAAAGTTTAGATAGAAAAAATATATATATCACATAAAATTACGTTATTTTATAAATTTGCATTTATGTAATTTATATGTATCTATAACACTTCTTTGTCAAAAGCATGTGGTCTGATTGACATAATCTCAACTTGTAAAATGGAGATATGAACTTCGAAACCCCTCCTCCAACTTAAAAAAAAAAAAACAAAAACAAAACACTTGTCTAAATATTTCAACTGTTAGGCGGATTACCCGAGTTTAACTGCTGCGAAGATATTGATGTACTTGTTAATCAGATTAGTAGGAAAGTGGGCATGACCTCAACTCAACTTTTGGGTGAACTGTCCGCGAGAAACACTCTACAAGTCTTTACCCAATAGCCTAAAAAGCCAACTCTCAACGCCCATCATGGAATCGTGGAAAAAGGGTACTGTTTCTATATATATACAAACACATTTTTTGAAAAATCCGAGGGGCTTTTTGTTTTTGTCAGTTTCACCGGCTAAAGAAGCTTAACCGCTCTTTTCAGTTCCTAGTTATCTTCTCTATCTTTAATTAACCACTCGCCTTGATCATGATCTGCATGCATGATCTTAAGATCAGCCAAAAAGGAACTCTCTCTCGTTTCAAGTGATAAATCCAAGTTTAATTGGATGGAGTCTCTTTGAATTCTCTCTAGTTTAAACTTCCCGTACGAGCACCATCTTTGTACTTTTAGTTTTTTTTTTCTCCTACAATAACTGCAACACGACTTTTATATATAGTTTTTACTTACATACGCTAGTATGATATCTGTTTGCTGTTGATGATCTGCGAGTTGGAGTCTCGCATGCAAGGATTGCAAGAGGCACTGCACCACGCTCCCGCATTTATTACTCTCACCACTTTCACACCCCTCCATACCAGCTCCTAAGCTTCTAATTAACCCTCAAAATTGGAGAAACCCTGCATGCACAAGGAAAATAAGAGTATTTGGATAGAGAAGGTCATGGCGTTTGCTGGTTGTTTTGCTTGTTTCGTGGTTTTGTTAGGAGTTCTTTTGGGTGGCAAAGCAATTTAAGCGCTTTGGAATTATCAGAGATATCCAGAGAGATTAATATATACACTAGAGCCGATCACTGAAAATCTCATGGGTTTGTACTCTGTTTTCAGAGCAACTTTTCTTGTGGTTTTCTTGGTTGGTATTCAAGAGATCAGTTCTGTGGAAGGCCAGGACGTGTATGGAAAGAACTATATTAGTTGGGATGATCTGAAGGTCGATGAGAATAAGGTGGCCGCAGGATTGATCATCGGAGATGATAAATATGAACAAAGGCAGGTTATTGTGGTTGACATGAATGGTAGGGGAGATTCTCTGACGGTTCAGGGAGCGGTTGACATGGTTCCAGAGAACAATACACAGCGAGTTAAAATATATATTCACCCAGGAATATACAGGTAATTAAAATACATGATTGTTTTAGCAGTTTTAGATACATAATCCGCGTGTTTCTATTTTTTGGTCACTTAAATCTGAAGGCATTGATTTGTATGTGTTCTATACTTCAAAGAACTGCCAAAAGTCGATTTTAAGTTCTGCACTCTTTCAATCTTCATATATTGTTTGGTTCATCCATAAAAAAAAGGAACAAGTAGTGGCTACGTGGGTGCTAGAATTAAGTAGTTGCATGCGCAATATGTACTGGATTGCTCTCTCTCTCTCTCTCTCTCTCTCTCTCTCTCATGGTTTTGAGTCATATTCTATAGATATATGCTATAATGAACTTCATATATATACTGAACTTTATCACTTAATGGGGGAATCGAAACATTTTATGTATAGTTTTATCTTTCCGCAGAGAGAAGGTCTTTGTGCCAAGTTCCAAGCCATATATTTCATTGATTGGGAACCAGCACCGAATGTCTGATACCATAATTACTTGGAACGATAAAGCATCGGATAAAGATCGCAACGGAGTTCAACTTGGAACCTATGGATCAGCTTCTGTAGCCATAGAGTCTGATTACTTTTGTGCAACTGGAATCACTTTTGAGGTGACAACCAATTTTCTTTTAACACAGAGTCACAAAACAGAATATCAACAAACAAATTGCATGATTTAGTACTATTTACAGCATTAATTTAATCGTTATTTAACCTGATGGGTGACCGCAGAACACAGTAGTTGCAGTGCCTGGAGGATACGGAATGCAAGCAGTAGCACTTAGAATAGCAGGTGACAAAGCAGTGTTCTATAGAGTCGGGATTCTGGGGACGCAGGACACTCTGTTGGATGACACTGGATCACACTACTTCTACCAGAGTCACATTCAAGGAAGTGTTGACTTCATCTTTGGAAGATCAAGATCACTCTATGAGGTAAAATGCCAAGCATCATTATTTTGTGAAGACAAACCATATTTAAGCTGTACAGCTAAACCAATCCGGAAAAAAGATCGATACATTTCTAGCTAAGTCTTGGATGTTTTCTGTATGATTCTAAGAGTTGAAATGGGTGTTTGAAACAGGACTGTGTCATTCAGTCGACCGCTAAGAATTGGGGAGCAATTACAGCTCATCACAGGGATTTACCATATGAAAATACAGGGTTCTCTTTTGTAAACTGCAGCATCACTGGAACTGGCAGTATCCTTTTGGGAAGAGCTTGGGGAGACTATTCAAGAGTAGTATTCTCACACTGTAATATGGATGATATAATTACTCCCTCAGGATGGAGTGATTGGATGCAACCGTCCAGGCAGAAGTATAATCTAAACGACTAGATAATTATCTTTGTAGTATAACACTTTTCCAAGATCTAACTGAGAAACTGAACATTTTGCTCATACAGGACTGTGGTGTTCGGGGAATACCAGTGCAGGGGCAGAGGAGCAGATAAGAGAGGCCGTGTGTCATGGTCGAAGTCTTTCAGTTATGAGGAAGTTAGACCTTTCCTGGACAAGAAATTCATAAACGGAGAACAATGGCTTAAACTTTAGTGCTTCTCTCCTATAGCTTTCATTGATTTATCATTTCTTTAATCATCTCTTCATCCTCCAGTACCCAGGATTCTACATGTCCTAGAGGCCAAAAATGCGCAAGGTACAGTAGTTTTGAGTTTCCTCTTCTTTTTCCATCTCAAGGGTAGAACAAAGGGAATAATCAAGATGGTGTAAGCTAAAACTGTATGTACTCACATTGTATTGAGATATGATAGAACATGCATTATTTATTTCAATGCACTAATTCCTTGATGTCACTGTAAGATGATGGCAATTGATACTGATCTCATGGTTATATGTCGTGTGTTTGTATGTGGGTGTGAGATTGTAAATGAAGAAAAGAGAGCAGAAAATATAAAAAAGTTTCCAGCGCAATCCAAAATAAGACGAGAAAAAAGTGATTTTGACTTTATATAAGAGTACAAATTTGGGGTACACGATACAAGAAGTGAATCAATCGGACACCTTTCTAGTGCTTCTAAGCAGAGGAATTTAAATTCTAATACGCTCCGAATCCAATAACCATCATTAAATTCTAAACCTCAAACCTATACACCGACAAAGGTTACAAAAGTCAAGTCCAAATGCAATCAGCTTCTTTTATACCCGTATAACTATTCACAAGCATCCAAACAACCGATCCAAGCAGTCAAAACTAACCAAATGTACTACCGCCATCATAACTTAAGGCATATAAAACTCCTATTGAGCATCTTGTCCTGCCAGTTCCATGAGTTCTGCTTTACAATTCTGCCCAGAATCGAAATTCTGAGTTTCATCACCACTCTCACCATCATTGTCATGTTTGTCATTGTCATCATCTTCATCACCTTGGACATCATCCACATTATTATCAATGACCCTTTCCATGTCTTCAGGAAGGCCATCAGAACTGGCAACTGCAGGTAAGTCGAGCTTTTCGTCTACAACAAAATTAAATCTAGTACTGCTATCAGCACATGACATAGAAACACCAGATTTGATGTCCTTGGCAATGTTTGAGGATGGGGAAAGCTTAGAGTCCAAGCCAATAGTTGCAGATAGGGCTGAGAGTATGTCGGGCTTTCCCTGTATATCAACCCACCGATCTCCCATCCAATCTTTGGATTTTCTTAGATCCTTTTTCTGTACGTTCAATAGTATGCTCTCACCTAACCACCATATAAACTATATTACAAAGTGAAGGGGAAAGTAGCAAAAACTAAATTAACATGCGTTTCAAAAAAAAAAAATAGTTTGATAAGTACTAAATAAACATGAAGCTTGATAAGCATACCGGGAAAGTAAATTTGCATGGTACTATCACCAGAATCATCCAATCCAGTCACAACTCCTTCCCACCAGCCATCACTCCACCATGCATCAACTGCAGTCCCAACCTCAATTGCAAGGTCTACTTGTTCCTCATTAGGAGGGGCTGGCCTAATTGCAGAGCGACCCAGATGCTCATGCCAAGTTTATCAGCCATGGCCATTTTAAAAGTTGGGATCCATTCCTACAAAGTGGAGAACATTTTCTTTTCAAGATAGGAATTCTGGATTCAAAAGAAAATTAGGAGATGCACGTGACTTATATCATAGAACTATAGGAGAGGTAATCAAGTTATGTTAGAGCAACTCATGATTGGTCGATCATATTTTCTTTTAAGGTAATGGAACTACATATATGAGAATATATTTGAAATTGCAATGAAGGGCTAATTAAAAATGTAACTAAAAAATGTGGTAGTACTCTGCAAAAGCTATGACTTCAAATTACTTCAATTATCAAATTATACCATTGGTGCAAATAATCTATTTAGAGCTTCAACCATATGGAAAACATCATATAGAGTGATCAAATGCTTGCACACACCTCAAGATTTCCATATCCATCTTCATCCTGCACATCATCATATTGAACTTTCATCTGTTTTCGTGATACCTGCAAGACTGTACACCTGAACCAGCAGCCTCGAATGCCACTATCGTGGCAGAGCAACTCTATTTTTTCATCAACCTTAAATAGTGGAGTATACCAAAGGTGACACCCAACGTGCTTTAGGGAAAGCAATCTCCTGCTGCCTGACAAACTATAGTCTAAGTTCTCATAAGGTTCATATGTTATAGTCTGGTGAATTCTAACAGAATTTCTGGCCCCTGAATGATCTGCAGCAAAACTTCGAAATGCCCTACCACTTCTTGTCCTCTTAGCTCCCACCTTTACATTCTCACCTGAACTCAACTGTTCAGCTTCTTCTCCAGTCAGGCTAAGGCATATAGACTCAGGCCTTGAGAAGGGATTGGGAACCAAACAAGAGAGAATTTGTTGATCAAAGTAGCCACGCAATTTGCTGAGGTCAAACGGCTTCACTCTGTTGTTTCTGAACTGCCTATAACACAGATGTATTCTGGCGCATTGAGGATGAGGAAAAGAAGAGGTGCATTTTTCATAATGTTCACGAGTTAAGACTGTGGCAGGACCATCGACACACTCTGCACTAATGACCTGTACATATGGAGTCATGAAAACTTCTTTTGGGTGAGGATTTCGTATGGGAATTATGCCCTCGACTTCCTGAGTATGGTGAAACCACCTTACTTTCACCTTTTTCTGACCCCTCTTGTCTTCATACAAATCTTCCAGATAAGCAAGATAGTGACTTTCCCCCTTAGCCATGACAAAGACGAAGGATTGAATCTGGATACCAGAAAAGATGAGAAACTGTTAAGAGGAAGAGAAGAATGCCAATAAGAATGAAGAACAAGAGTAACATGCAAGTGACTTCATTCTATGGGAGAGAGGAGCATATTTCCTACTATGAAGCATTTGAGGAGAGAGATTATCAACAGGAGACTAGAATCACTACTCCAGGATAATGACTTCAAATAAAATTTTATTATATTGCAGCACGTTCTTGATCTATTTTTATTCTGACTTAATCTGAGAAGTGAACATCCTTAACACCTCATGCTCTTAATATTTCATTTGACCCATATCTTGTGTTCCCTTTTTAATTTGATGGAAGATGCTTACAGCTATTGTAGTCCCATTTCTGCAAAATGATGGGTAATGCTTGAGCTGTTTGCCACATTTCCATGCAACACCTGACCAGACAATATCTGGATGATGTCCCTTGAAAATGGCAATTTGGCCCTGATACACAGGTTTCAGGTTAACATCGAAAGTATTTATTAACAACAACATACATTCACAACAGTGAAAAAAATATACTGTATCATCTGCTGCTTGAGTCTGTGGAGCACCCATTCCATCCATTGCGGAGTTGGGAGACCCTAAAGCTTGTATTGGATCAAATTTTGGTAATTCTGTCATTGAAAATGGTATAGAAAATGTAATATTCAAGAGAAAAACTACAATAAAAATTAAATAATAAATTGAAGGCACACACACTTAATAAGAACATTAGCAAGAGGAACAACAAATATACAACCACCTTATATTTATAAATTAAAATGTTAAATAGAACATAGAAAATCTCCTGCAATGAATTAATTGCTCATAGTGCACCAACTCGATTGGAATTTCCCTTGTATTCCCATTACAACATCCAAAACCACAGCTTGTTGCCTTGCCAGAACTTTTAAGTCCAAGCTCCACATACACTGACCGAAACATATTACTTATGATTCCATCCCTCAATGAAAGCTATGTATAATGCATGTGCCATGCAATCCAATTTCATAACACAGATGGAGAATAACATAAACTTAACACTTGATTTCTCATGAATTGTTACAGCAAGTACCTCGTTTCATTTGATAGACCATGTAGTAATGAATATTGTTTACAATTAAAAATTCAGATCTTGTTTTAATAAAGTTTAATGACATTCGCATATGTATAAAAGTTTTTTCTTTTTTTTGAGGGGGGCAGAGAGGGAGAGAGAGAGAGAGAATTGGTGGCACAACCTTCTTCAAAACATAGATTATAACTGGTACAGTAACGAACTTAGACTTCCACAATGCTGAGAAATGATAATCTCATGAATCAATGACTCAAGCAATTTAAATATAATTGTATCACTCCGAAGAAAAGAGCAAACAACAATTGCAACACCGATAGAAAAGATAACTTTGGAAAATATGCAGGAGCGAGGCCACAATATTATATCCTGGAATAGACCCATAAAACACAAGATGTGGAAGAAAATAAAAAAGAAGTGACATATGAAGGACCGCAAGAAACATCAAAATTTGAATTACGTTTTGTCAATGCTTGCCATCATAAAGCCCCAAAAATTTTCAACGCAGTTTTTTATCATATCTCTGTATCAGTCTAGCACATTCAACGCTATTAATACAAAAATTAGCAATTACCCAATATACAAATAAATTAGGAAGAAATAAAAGGAAACCCAAATACTAAAAAGGGGTAACACGTACCGGACCCTCCATGTAAATGCTGCTTGGATAGCATAGACGTAAGCCAGTCTACAACCTCTCTTCTCGATCGCCACTTATAACCAGCATGAATGGAACTTTCCTTCCCATATACCTGCAAGAACTCCCCGGAAACAACATAGAACATGTGCCTAACACTTCTCTCAGTTCCCACAACAGCAAGGATGGACTCCCCAGAGGAATCCTTCAGGAAATAGTGAACCACACGATTGCCACGCTCCTGCGACACAAACTCTTCTCTCCACTCCACAAAAGAGTGACTAGTTCCAGTCATTTTGAGCGAAAGCAGCAGAAGGGGGCTAACAAGAATACAGGACACCAAAAACCCACTTGAAATTCAAATACATGGCTGAAGCGCTCGACAGAAATAGAGAACACTTCAAACCCAACTGATTACGCTACTAATACCCAGTAACCAAGAAATTCTTCAGACAAATCTACGATCTTGCAATTGTTTATACTCCTAGTATTATTAGCCCAAGGAAAACTCATGTTCTATCAGTCAAATAGCATAGAAATACTCGGACGAACGTCAAACGGACCAGGATTCTCAAAAGCCCATAATTTGAAAACAAAAAAGCAGATCAAATAACCCCAGGTACAAAGCATAAGGATGCCCCATGTAAGTGGGACTAGACTCAATAAATCAAACTCAATGGATTTAATTCCCTTAAACAGCCTCGCAGGTTGCGACTAATCAGAATGTTTAATCTGCTGAATAAAAGCACAAATCTCGAACAACGCTTACCCTAATCTGACGGACCCAAAGAACCACCCACAGAAGAACTCTAATAAACTAGAACTTGGTATTTGGCAAAAATTGACCAGAACCCAAAAAGACAGGTGCTTTGAAAGTTTACGAGCAGATCAGAAACACCGAAATCAGCATAAGCAGGTCAAGGCTTTAAAGCCCATAGAGGCACAAAGACGTGCTTTGGCTGCTGTTTCCAACAGAACCATCAAAAAATGAATAGGGAGTCTCAGTTTAGATCCCAAGGCTGAAACTTCAACACAATAACAAATAGCAATAACTGTTCAAGTTCTAATACTTGGAAAGAACCTGTGATTGTGATGCTGAGAACTTCAACAGAGGTGAGTTCAAGAGTTTTCGTGCCCCTTTTTTTTGGGTACAAGGGAGAGCGGAGGATGAGAAGAAGCAGAAGAAGAAGGATATCTTAAAACAGGTTTGGACATGAAAAGAGAACTTGGAAAAGGTACATCGCTGCGCTGATGAACGTGAGAGAAGAACAGGGGAGCGGGAGACGGAGAATAGGTAAACAATGCTAGCTCGAAGAGAGTGCGCGCGTGTGAGAGGAAATAAAAGGGTGCACAAATTTAATTGAAAAAAAAAACAAAAAAGAAAAAAAAACCTCGTTCTAATCGGGGCCGTATGCCAGTTTGCTTCAAAGAAGGCCGGATCCGTTTCGGCTGCATGGGCCTGCTTCTATGTTAGTTTCTCTCTCTCTTTTTCTTTTTTTTTTTTTTTTTTTTTTGCTTGTAGCCTTGTATATTAATAAACATTTTTATTTCTGCTTGATTTTTTTTTTTTCCAATTTGAAAGCTGATCTTAGAGTATTGTGAATCTAAATATGAAGTTTTATGTCTCGTTTGTTTTCACAGATAAGATGAGATAAGTTGAAATTAAAGTTAAAAATTGAATAAAATATTGTAAGCATTAATATGAGATAAGTTGAAATTAAAGTTAAAAATTGAATAAAATATTGTAAGCATATATTTTTTTAATATTTTAAGATTTGAAAAAGTTGAATTTTTTATTTTATTTTATATAGAAATTTAGAAAAGTTATAATGATTAGACAAGATGAGATGAACTGAAAAATTTCCTTAGTCATAAATTATAGTGGATGCTTCTTTCCCTTTTTTTTTCCCCCCATTTTTGGGACCTGCAGCAAAACAAACAAACTTAATACATCTTTGGGATGTCTCATGCACTTTCATTTTAGTAGCATTCCTAAACTTTATTTGATTCGCATGAGCTTATACAAATTTGAGATTTAAAGAAGATACTGGAGCTCTATTCCAACTCCCAGGACATTTGAACAAGTCTTTATTCTCCACATATTGAACTTGTACAATAAGGTCGTATCCAAAAAGTTTATCCCCTAGTGATTTTTGGACTGTAATTCTCCATTGAAGAGAGAATCATGGTTTATAATTTATAATTTGTCACTACTATGATGTGCTTTAAGCATATTGAATTATGTTTATATGGTGTTTTTTTATATTTATTTATGGTATCATACATAAAAATTAACATTTTTCCGTGTTGAAATGATCTTTTTTCCTGCAAATTACACATTTTTCCTTCACGTAGCAACTTATAGCAACTTATTATCTATCTATCTATCTATCTAAAGTTTACATAGTGCTTATTCTCAAGATATGAACAGTTTGCACAACAGCAATACGATCCTTGACAATAAATACATGGACACAAGAAAATGGCCATAACAACTTGACCTAAAAGTAGACGTGCAAAATTACTGTTTTTCCTTTAACTTGGTAAAAAAAATACCCATGTTGGAAGATTGTTCATTGTTGGCCAATTGAAAGGTATCCCTCAAGTGCCAAGATTCCGTGCTTGGATGGACACTGGTGCTCCGTGTGAGTATCTCCACTGACCACAGGCACAGCATTTCTCCAACTTCACACTGTTTTCCAATGTACAAAATTTACAGGACCAGACTTTGTAGTTTGTATGAACATCTTTTCGCTTTTGAGTGCTACAGAGCTCACATATTGGAGCCAATGGCTGCAGTGATAGACCATCAATCATTCACATGCAAAATACTTGTTAGTGTTATACTAGGAAGTAGGAAGGCAATCTGGGTTTCAAAAAAACGAAACACGACATGTTTATAGGTTTCAGGTTTCACACCAGAAGGCAGAAAGGACCTTTCAGGCTTTCATTTTCTGGGTACAACTCCCATGAAAGAAAAATAAAATGTCTGCTAGTAACTACAGTCCTCAGACACAATGAAACCAGACATTTCAACTGGTTCATCGCAATAAGTTTCCTTTCTCTTCAATATAATATAATATCTACAGTACTCACTCATTTTACAAGCATCTGTTTAAATTCTTGTTTTTATGCACAAGTAAAAAATAATATAACCAAAAAACCTGCAATTATCAAAGTCTATGTTAATTTCTATCAGCTTTCCTAATAATTGATGAATACATTTCCTAATAAACCTGTTCTAACTATTACGAGTGAGATAAAACTTGACTGCACAAAATGAATTAACCTTACAGGCTTACAAAAGTATCAAGAAAGTAAATTTAAACGAAAATGCTAATTCCATATCCTAAAAGGACATACAAACAAGAAACAGTCCATAACAAATTGAATAGATGAAAGAATTTTATGCATTAGGGCACTTACAGCATTCAATAAAGTGCATGTTCCACACTCCCACATTGGCAATTCCTCGGCATTCAGCGTTCTGTCACGTATTGTATCCAAACTACTCCCCAGATCAGAAGATAACGGACTAGATAAATCTACAAAATTAGATTCTGGATGGCAAGTAGATTGAGAAAATGAAGTGGTATCTGATTTGCAACTTCTTTTTGAAGTATTGATAGATAAATCTACAAAATTGGCTTTCAGATGATCATTGGAAGGTCGACAAAGGGCGCTTTGATCTGACTCCTGACTTCTTTTCTGAGAGATTGCATCCACAGAATATGCAATGGAACCACCATCTGACCTTGAGCTTCCTCCACTTTGTTCTGAAGATACAAAGTCATGTAAAATACCAGAACTACTTTCTTCATCCCCAGAAGCTTTGCAAGACTGAGACCCACACCAGATATCATCCTGTAATCTTCTCTCTGCAGCCATCGCAGCAGCTTGTATTGGACTAAGTGCAACCATAATAGTATTATCACCACCAAGACGTCTGGGTCCAGATGGTAGCAGAGATCCTGATCGTGCTCTCTTTTCTGCAGCCTCCAGTGCACTTTTGTGGAGAGATGAAAGAGGAGGCTGATGGGAGAAACCACCCAAACGCCTCCCAGGAAGATCAAAGCCCTCTCCTGTGCCTGTTATTCCCTTGGCCATCAGCTCCTCACATTCCTGCATGGAATCAAAAGCATCGTGCATAAAAAAGGAATAAGAAAAATATAAAACAGAAAATTGTGCCACCAAAAGCCTGCTTTATACATGTTTTCTTAAGAAACAATTTCAAAGCAGGAAAGTGGGTCTAGGATGTTCACAAAACAGATCCAAAGAGTACAAGAATGACAAAAGGTCAAATCTTTTATTCTTATTACTTTATATGTGAATTTATGCTACATATTGCAGTGCCACACAACCGGTCAAGCAAGCGCAGAAAGTTGGACAAAAACATTTTGAATGGATAACAAAAGCTGACCTCAAATGGAGCACATTATCATAAGTCATCCAGTTATAAAGGACTGCTTTTATTTCTGCATTGAGTATATCTACTCATCAAAAAGGCAATATCTTCAGAACTTTGGAGAAATAAATAAATTTCGTTGATCCTCGATTGGAATTGGAAACTTGATCATTGATGCATGAACATAGTTCTGCCTATGGCTGCGATGACTTTGACCACACTAATGTAAAATGGAGGGAAAAAAAAAAGAACTTTTCTAAAGGGTTACAGACGTTCAATTACTTAAGAAGCATTAAGTACATTTGACAATAATTTTTTCATAAAATGCCCTTAAAAGTTCAGCCTTGTTTGTTTTCACAACTATTCTCATCGCATCTAATCTAATCATTACAAATTTCTCAAATTCTCATACAAAATAAAATAAACAATTTAATTTTTTCAAATTTCAAAATAAAAATAATATAAAATATATTCTAACAATATTTTATTCAACTTTTAACTTTATCTCAACTCATCCCATCTCATATGCGAAAACAAACGGGAGTCCAATTCTAACTGTAATAAAATAAAAGAAGATTTAGAAAGACCTTTCTGAGTTCATCCCAGAGATTGTAGAAGCTGGCATTGTGCGGGCCATGGACGTTATGGCAAAGCTCATGAAGCATTGTACCAAGAACTTGATCAAAAGGGAAGAAATCCCAATCCCTGTTAGGCCTCCGGAGCCTCAGCTTCACATGCACTCCACCTCCCACATTCAACCCCAGAATTGACGGATTGTTCGGACTGCCAATTCTCTAATTTTTAATTACCATTCAATTTGAAAGATAGCATGCTGAAAACTTAGATTAAAATCAAAACTAACCCACATCATGCAATTTCCAAGAGATCAAATAGAACGTAATTGAGGAGTGATGGCTTTTGGGGAAGCTTGAAACGAAATACAGAAAATCAATAAGAACTCGTCTTGGCTAATGAAAAAGAGTTTGTTGAAAGGCAAAGAGAAACCAAATCGGCTTCGATCGAGTAATGGTCATATCCTTGATTAGGGCATAAAAAAGTTCACTCATTTAAGCCCAATCGGCTTCTAAACATGATGGTGTTTTCAAGATGATGGTGTTTAAATAACTAGCATAAAGTTTCAATTTTTTAATTTTATCTTTTCCCTGATTCCTTTTGTTCCACGATTTGTAGTGAACTAATGGAAAAGTGGAATCGAAAAGAAGCAGGGTTTACCAGAATTCGGAGAGAACTTTGACCTTCCATTTGTGTTTACGCATGATGGGCTGGACCTGCTTCGCTATTCTCTCCAGAATCTTCCTCGCTTCGTCTTCTCCAGGCTTTTTCAGGGTTTTGATATCCCATACCTTGTGAAGATCGTCCAAATTCATCGCCCACGAAACCGAATTCTGAAGCCCTGAAGATGAAACCACGGATGTTTTAGCACTGGATTATGACATCCATTTATGTTGGAGCGAGACTACGTAGATTCGAAGTTGAGTTGAGATAGATTGTGAATAGTAGTGAGATGAGTTATGAATAATAATTAAATTTATGAGTTAAAATTAATAGATAATAATGAAATCAGTTGAGATGAATTACGAATATAAATTGAACTATAATACATCCTCGCTGATGATCACGACCCTTTTTCCCAAATTATTTTAATTAGTTTATGCGTTTTTTTAATCATAGGTTAAATCTTTTTAAAATTTTGAAAATTAACAAGTGAGACGATGATGCAGTTTTTAATTTTTTTTTCTTAAAGATTAGGAGCGGATAGTTAACAAGTGAGACTCTACATTATCACCATAGGAAATGAATGTTAATAACATATTAGTAATGCTTAAAACGAGGATAATTGATCATTCAAGAAATTAAAAAGTATCAAGGATACAAAATATAAGTATTTATTATATTTTTAAACGTTTGGGTCATCAATTTATCTCAATTTATTATTATATTTTTTTTAAATTTTAATATAAAATATAATAAATAATTCAACTTTTTTAAATTTTAAAATAATAATAATATTAAAAAATAAATTTTTAATAATATTTTATCATCTCAACTCAATTCAATTCAACTCAATTTAACATCTAAACTCACGAAAAAACATTGAGGATACCATAATATTAGGAGCGGATAAATGGGTCAGCATCACAAGAAAGAAGTATTTAACGATAAAAGTAGATTTGAAAATAAATTTCTACTTAAATGATACATATAACATCGTTACATAATAATAAAAAGATAAACACGATAAGAGATAAATACATTACTCATTAACAACATGTACTCAAGAGATAAAGATGAACTTAGTTAGGATTACTTTTATTTCATAAGACTCAAGGACTCTTGGCCAAAGTTGATGATACTGCTAACAACTCCATGCATCCCTTTGATGATTGACCACAAATAATTATCCGAACCAGATACACATATATATATAGAGTCGCTTCTAAGCGGTCTATCTATTTTTTAAAGAATAGCAACCCTCTAATAGTAGGGCGCCACCTTAGAAACTATACCATAATCAAGCTAGACTCATGCGCACAATATTGAATTGCAAAACACTGCAAAACAGTTCACTTCATCTACGCTCGACTTGAAGTCTTCATCTTAAGCCCGTGTGCGTCTCCAAGCAAAGCACCACAACCAGCATTTGCCGCCACCAGTCCATCACCTTAAGGCCACAGAAACAAATACTCAATCACACGCAAAAAGAAAAATAAAAGGTCGTCAATTTCATGGAGAGGAAGATGTGATAATGTGATGGGATTGTACATGGTGTTGGGAAAGAAGAGGATCGGAAGAGACGTGGTAGAAAAGTAAAGGTGCGCGACCAAAGCAACAAAAGCATGGTAGGGGCACGGGTAGTGCTAGAGTATTTTGTATTTTTCTTCATGGGATTCGCGTCCAAGCCTGAACTGGAACGCACCGGTAACGACACAACCAAATATTCCATTACAGGGATGATTGTTTGGGGCCGCAATGAGTGAATTCCCTCGACCATTTGGAATTTCATCAATATGTAATGCATCAACTATATAAAATTATGGCTTATGATCGAATCCCTTGGATCTTGGTTATGATTTTACTAGGCCCCTTCGAAATTCTTGTGGGTGAAGGATTGAGATGGTGGGCAAGGTGCATGTCTCTACAGGGTCATCTTCGCCTTGAACGAGCAAATATTTTTTGTTATTATGCTTTGCTTCAATCTGTTTATTGGGCTTTCATTAAAAAAAAAAAGAGCTTGAAATGATAGAAAATGGAAAGTGTTGTGATTCATGGCAATGGTCATATTCCTTGGGATTGGTCTCACTCGTAGAAGGATAAGAATGAGTGGAGGAGAGTTAGCTAAGAATGCTCATGGGCGACGAAGCTTCGTGGGTTTTGTTGTGCTTAGGCAGCTTTTACGTTGGAATGCTCTACACCAACATGTATTTTTTTCTCAAATGAGTTTTCTCTGGAAATCGATTTTCCTCCATGCCACCGTCTGGGTTGAGCTCCATCGAGGGGTCGAGTTACTGAGGAGATGAGTATGGGGTCGAGATTTGAGTTCCGTCGTGAAGTCAAGTTACCTTCGAGATGAGTGTGGGGGTCGAGATCGTTTGGAAATGCAATAGTGGGGAAGACGAAGAAGTGAGGGACGGTTGTATGGGGTCTCATTAGGTGTAGGCAAACCCAAACTAAGTAGAATAAAATGCATATGTGGCGCCCAACTATTAAAGGGATGTTTATTGAAGAAGAGTAGATTGACCGGTCTGCAGGTATTCTCATATATATATATATATGTTTTTATTTAGAGAGATGTTTTTGTACATAGCATGCATGTTCAAGAACAGAAAACCGACCCCTCTTCTCTCCAAGAGTTTCTCTGTGCATGAGAAATTATCTTCCAATGGTTGATTCGCTTGGTAAAGCCCTTGCTTTCCTCGGCCGAAGTATATTCTCCCAATTTCTTTGTCATTTGCTGTAGTATATGCTCAGATTCCCCACCTTCTTTCATATTCTTTTGTCCTGCTAATGCTTGGCCCTTCTGCCAAATCTCTCCACACTCGGTATGGGCCTTTTGCCATTTCTCTGAGACACCGAAAGTGAACATACAAGGAAAAGCCTACCGGACAAATCCTCCATTCACTTCAGTCCCAAAACGATGCTAACAAATTACCTCCTCCATTATTAGCCTACAATTACGCCTACAATGTACAAAAACCAGATAGATTATTTGTTTAGACTTTGCAGAATTTGCTCTGCCATTTAAAAAGATCATCTTTGGACTGAACCCATGCCAGTTGCAAAACACATATGCAAGAGTTGAAGTAGAAACTATACCCAGCGCAATGCTCTATTAACTTGGAATATGTCACACTACTCAAATAACATACGACTGACTTAAGGTAGACAAAAAAAAAAAAAAAAAAAAAAAAAACTAGCACTTATCTTCCGTGTAATACAATCAATCAAGGTCTCAACTATACAGTATGCATATGTTCTTTTGTGAAGGGAGACGAGAGCCGACTTCCAACAAAGTTCAATCAAGCAGGAACCAAACACATCCACTTCGGCATGACCTCAAGTGTCCCAAATCATCACAACAGCTATAACCCCAATGCCTAACAACACAGCAAAAAACTTGAGAGATGGCGTGTCTGCGGTGACAGTCTTCTGTGGTATAAAACCGTTTGATAGTAGGTGGTTTATGGATACATAGATGAAAACTCCACATGCTAGACCCATTGATATGGCAAAAATCCAATCTGCCACAGCACCCTGAGTTGTGGCATCTATAATGATTCCAATGGCCACACCGATTGGACTTGAAATGGCAAATGCAAAAGCATAGGCTACACATGACAAGAGAGGACGGTTCGGAATCTTGCGGAGGAGAGCAATACCCATGGCAATGGCTGCAAATATCTTGTGCAAAGAGATTGTCCATAAGGCTTTCCAGGCATCAGCTTTTGTATCGGCAACTCCAATCGCAATACCCTCAAAGACAGAATGGAAACACAAGGCGACAATCAACAAAATGCTATCCCCAAGTGAACCCACAGCAGCAACGGAGCTATGATGGACCTATTAAGTCATACAAGCAGATATTGACTCAGTTACAGAAAAGACTGAAAGTTATCTACCATATGTACAACATTACAACCCAGACAATTAAGTATAGGCTAGTTAATCTAAAATAGAAGACTGTCGTTTTCTCCTCCGATGCTAATTTGAGATGAACGAGCATATCTCTCACCTGATGCTGTGCTTGTGAAGTCACGCCGTTATTAATATTTTTCCGTTGCTCAACTCCACCTGAAATGAAAGAATAAAAAATGAATGACGGGATCAATCAAGCTGCCACAACTTGTTCACCTCCTGGTTTTGGAGTCCACAAAGGAGATACCCGATTGTTTGAATTTGTTTAGCTTCATCTATTTCTGGCCGTGATTTTTCCGCTACCCTTGTAATAAAATTTTTATTCACTCGTGTGTTTGGCATATTATTTTTCCCATAAAGCTAAATTGTCTCCCTTGCAATGGTGGCCTTGACATCTATATACTAAAATAGAAAAGTAATCTTAACTTTTCGTCTGCTAAACAACCTTTCCCCAATACAAATCATAACCTTTCGTACGCTAATCCAAGACAATAATTTACCTTTCAAAATGACACAAACCAATTATATATTTCCTGTAAGCAATCAAACGCTACATTCCCATCACAGATGTACTAAAAAGCATTAATCTTTTGAAATCCTATAATGGAATTGAATTGAATACCAGATACAGAAAATAAATAAAAAAATAAAAACTTTGATGAACAGGGACATACCTTGATGCTCGAGATCAGCAGCATCGTTTCCCTTGCCATACACGTAGGAGATTACACAATCCGCAAGCATGGTCAACAAGTAGCCGGCGCAAGCCAACATGTAAGCAAACGGGTACTCTTTTGTTGTCAAGTCCTCGAAAGTCTCGTTGGCGTCGCTGAGAAAGTGCATCAGCGCCGTGCCCAAGAAAACACCACCAGCAAACTGAGTCCCGAGAGTCAAGAAGCCCTCGTTCCACTTGAAGAAGTAGGGGGAAACGCCGGCGACGAAAGTGGCTATGAAGATAATTAGCAAGCACCATATCTTAGCCAGTATCAAAGGCCTGGAGCGAAGGTCGTGGTCGATTGCGTCGACATCGCCATCGTCGTGGCCGCTGTGAGCGGAGGCGGAGAGGAGGAGGAGGAGGAGGAGGAGGGAGAGGGAGAGGAAGAAGCGAGGCATTGCGATTTGCGAGTGTGAGGTTAGGGATATGGTAAGGATTTTTCAGTTTTTCTACATTCTCAACTTTGTCACATGTATAGAAAGAAATCTTCGTAGGTTGTACTACTCGAGAGGCCAGAGAGAGAGAGAGAGAGGCAGGCAGTACAAAGGGCGAAGACGACAAAGTCAAGAAAGAGCGTGTAGTACAACACCAAACATATGGTTGGAAACACTAACAGACAAAGTTTTGGTCGGCGTTTGTATAGTGTTCACCCCCAAGTCACTCGCTCTACTGAGGGCGTGCTGTTTCACTTTCACCAGCCTATTCATATTTATTTATTTATTTTATTTTATTTTAAAATTTTGATATCTTATTTTCTATTCATATTTTAAGCATCGTTTAGAATATTTAATAGATAATATTATTGATGTGATGGATTGTAAATTTGTAATCATATTTTATATTTATTAATTTATCTTTCAATTTTCTATTCAGCAAGCTGATCTTTTTAAAGAATTTTTTTAATAGATAACGTTATTTTTCAAAAGTCTCTTGATATGTTTTCCAAAGTCTCTTGATGTGATGGATTGAAACCATACCTTTATATTTATTTATTGATTAATTTGTCTATTCCGTGAATGGCACGCTCTTAAAGCCTCGCGTGACTGCAACTACTATAGAATTTGCGGCTCTTATAATTTAGTAGATAATTTTAAATAAAAATTAAAAATTTAATAAAATATTATTTTTTAATATTATTATTATTTTAAAATTTTAAAAAAATTAAATTATTTATTATATTTTATGTGAAATTTTAAAAAATTTATGATGATAAAATAAAATAAAATAAAATGAAATGAGTTAACATAGTTTGTCAACCCCGGTCTTAGATATGGAAGTGCATGGCTCCAGCATCACCGTCGATTCCTACTGATAACTCCTACAGCTAAGATGCAGCAGTCATATGTCCCCAACGCCACGCCAAGATAAAAGAAAAGAAAAGAAAACCCAAGTTGATGGAAAACTCAACTGAACCAGTTATTGAGAAAGCGAAACGCCACCGCATTGACATTTGGGGTACAAAGAAAATCCAAAATGCCACCACCTTTCCAGGAAACTTCGCCGTAAAGCCTGGTCTAGGCCAAGACGACCCAGAAGACTTGTAATAATGCACATTTCAGTTCCTGTAGATTCTACGGAGAAGACTCAGAAATAACTAAAAAGCATCCAAAGTAATTTTTTCTTGTTGCAGGAAAAGCCCCACCAAAAAAAAAAAAAAAAATATTAGGTTTTCAAGCAATTGGCAATTGTGACGTCACAACCCTGTTCTTCTCAAGGACAACCTACTTATCAACAAGCACAAAACTTATTCAATTTATGTAAAAGCCAGAATTGTGTTTCTCGCGCTTAAAAAATAATCTAGATGCAATAATCGCAGTCTCAGATGTCAGTGAACGAATTACATAATTCTCTTGCTAGAACTTATATGATGCAGTTCAAAATCTTTAGCCAAAATGGCTTTTGGCTTGAAAGAAACTTGTCTTCATACCTTCAAAAGCAGTGCCTTGTATTTATTTTTTTTTCGTCACCCCAAGTTAATAATCAAGCCCTGCAATTTCCTTCACCTCTTTTAAAATTTATTCTGGCCTCAACGCTTCCATAAACGACCATGCTGCTTCTGTTCTTCCATTCGCCTGCATCATTTGGTATGACCATTAATATGTAACTTGCAGTATAAGAAGTATGATCACTCCCCCCCTCTCCCATCCAAAAACAAACAAATACGCAACAAAACCAGCGTTTTTTTTTTTTCTTTACCTCTGATAGTCTTTAGAACGCCTAATGAACTCTGTTGGGATCTCACACCCTTGGTATGATGCCAGTACTGGTCTGATATCAGGTGGACTGGTACGGGCAACAACTGTAGACAAACCAGGCAGTACTTTTTCATACATATAATCAAGAAATTAACAAACCAGGCAGTATTCACACAAGAACAGTAGTAGTTCAACAACATGGTAACTATAAACACTAAAGGAGTGTCCCGTTCTTTTTCTTTTTCTTTTTTTATGAGCAAAGGTGCGTCTCATTCAATATTATATGGAATGAACTTAGGAACTGTACAATGCTTACATTCAAGAAATGGTATAAAATCCAAAAGAGCTGTATCATCTGTCTCATGCTGCTTCCATGGCTTGACAGGAACACAATTCTCTGGTTGAAGGCAACCTTCCAGCGCATGGCCACTCAAATAAAGAATCTTTCCAGGATTTCTGTTAAGCTTTGAAAGATCCTGACAAGGGAAACAATATATTATTGTCTACACTTCTCAATCTGGTCTAGCATCACAAATAATTTCCAAATATAAATCATGGGAAATAGGCAAAAAGCTGAGAATAACAATCAAAGAATTTCAAATACAGCACAAGAGATAGAATTCAGAGATTGCAATAATCTTGAAGACGCATGAAAAGAATAGAATATAATGCAGGGGAAATAATGTGAATCAACAATTGGTCATACTCTGTAATGGTTCCCATTCTGGTACTTGGTAGCGCCCTTAGATAGCCTATATCGTATGCAATGCTTAGGATCCAGCCTTTCTACAACAGGATCTACAAACTGCACATATCAATAGAAAGCATGATAATGATAGCTATATTAAAATAAGAAAGCAGTGATGACCAAGATAGCAAGTGAACAATCAGATTACCATACTCTGCTCGTCAGAATATATGACAATTTCATAGAACTGAGCCAGATGTTCCAAGAAAGCATCAACTCCAGGTCTTTTGAGAGTTTGCCAGCCTTTCTCTCGCTTCAAATACCACAAAGATTAATTTCTTACAACATTAAGCAATTTCACAAAAACCATGAGCACAAGAACCTGATATAAAATAAACACACGGCAAAAGTGAAACCAATACTTGAATCCCGACATCACATATTAAGCAAGCATAACACTATTAAACAACTAGTTTGATAATGCCAAGCAATCTTGTTTCCTTCTTTAAAAGCTTCAAATTAAGGGGAAAAAAAAAAAAAAAAAAGTACTCGCCTTACCGTCCAATCATAGTGAATTAGGGTCTCTTGCAGATCAAGAACAAGTGTAAAAACATGTTGCTCTGCAGGATGCAAATCCGGAAGAAGCTTCTCTGCGTATGGTTCAGCAAAACTCTGCCATGAAGCACGAAAAGTTTCGGTAAACACAAGGAAGGTTGTGCTAGAGTAGAAAATCACAGATGAAAACCAAGCATGTACCTGAACTTGCTCTTCGATTAGCCTCCCCATTTCCAAGTAAAGCTCAATTGCTTTAGCAGGCACTGATATGTTAGAGGAAAAAAGAATCAATGTTGATATCAATATAAATTATAACTAGAAAGATGGTTTTTGGACTTAATCATGCTTAGATGTTTCTCTTGTATGCGGCCTGTGTATATGGGCTATGCCGATTGCTATCAATAAAAGTTCTTGCTTAACTATAAGAAAAATTATGATTTTTGGCTTTCAAACCGACTGAGAATATTCTTAATTCATCTTCCACACAGCCTCAAACCCATGTAGTGTGCCAGCCAGACCGTCTTCACAACCCAGGCACACACATAAGGAGTAATGACATTCACTAGATTTCGCTCCCTATAGATTCTTCACTAACTACTAATTACAAAATGAACTAGCTATTTCATCAATCAGGGGTGGGGGGAATGAGAGCTACAAATAGAATGAAATGGAGCCCACAAGATTGCCCATATGCTCTATTTTTCTAACAATAATGAGGTGCAATGATAATCATAAAGTCTATATCCACCAAAATGGTAAATATTTATGCCTCTTCAAGAGAGGTGGGAGGGGAGGCTCCTCTACTGTCTGCAAGAAGTATACCCTGCCCACATGGCAAAGTTTGAAACAGGCCAAATCTTCTATTTTTCTAACAATAATGAGGTGCAATGATAATCATAAAGTCTATATCCACCAATATGGTAAATATTTATGCCTTCTTCAAGAGAGGTGGGGGGGGGGGGGGGAGTCTCCTCTACTGTCTGCAAGAAGTATACCCTGCCCACATGGCAAAATTTGAAACAGGCCAAATCTTCTATAGATAGAATTGTATATTTTACACAACACCTAAGTTACTAGAAAGAAATGAAGCCTACCTTGTAACATAGACAACAACAAAACCTACAAGAAAACCTTTTTTTAAGTAGCACTGGGTGTTCAGGAACAACATTCCGACTAAGCCCGGGGGTGCACAGGCTCTCAGCAAGGAATTTTCTGCAAGTGCACCTCGGATAATTCAAGGGAAAAATCTCCCAGTCCGATGGGCTCCAATCTGATGGCCCCTAAAGATTGTTTGCACCCAAGGAGATTTGAACGTTAGACCAAGGGAGAGCATACCTCCAAGCCCAAGGCCTTGACCACTTGAGCCAACCCCTAGGGGTTAAAAACCTACAAGAAAACTAATACTCCAACTGCTGCTGATACTCAGTACAATCAGTTATCATAGCAGCCATTGTCAGTAGGGAATCTATACATCTTGGTGTTTTTCAATATGTCTTAAGTTCATATGTGAGCGTCAGCAACAACCACCGCATTAACATCAAATTACATAATCCTGAAATATTACTTTTAAGACTTGAATGGCAATACGATGAAATGATTAAATACAAAGGGTATGCTTTCAGAAATAACCATCCAATGAAAGCCGACAAATGGAAAATCAAGGTTCCTACCTGTCATTGCAGCAGAGTTAAGCAAACCTTTAAATTTCTGCACGGGAGATCGATGAAAAATGTTACTCCTTATCCGATATTGTATTGCAAATACTAGCACCGCACAACCTCAAACGCAGCAAACGCACACGCAAAGTGCACACAAATCAAAACATTTGCAGCAAATGGCCGAACTACCCTATTTGTAGAAAGAATGACCCTACACTTACTTCAACAGCCGAGGCATCGTCCGTCGCATTGAAATTAACTGATGATCGTAATGCCCTCGTCTTCACGTCGATATCATCCAAAGTGTACGCTGTAAAATAAATTCACGTCTTTTTTACAGCTCTCGTTATCTTATTCATCCAGAAACCGCAATGAAATTAGCGTTCACTGTTTTAAGCGAAAACCAAACAAATTTTTTTAGCTTTCAAAAGGGGAAACAAGCACACACAAACAACAATAAAGCAAATTTTTCTTTACCCTTGTTAATTATCATATGAATGTCATATTTCATAATTATTAGTATTTACTTACAAAATAAAGGATTGATTATCAATCTTATAAAGTTTTCAAAACAAAAACGACATCGTATTAATGAAAAAAGCAAGAACCATATGAGGCGTAGCCTGCAGTGGCGGTGGCTCCGGTGAGGGCAACGATGAGACCGTACTTGAGAAACCTCCAACCTTTGTTGCTGCTTGAAACGCTCGCATCGAAAGGACCCAGAGGAGTATCTGTAGTAGTATTAGGAGGAGGAGGAGCAACAGCAGCGGCAGATGCAGGCGACGAGGCAAATGGCTGGACGTCGGAGCTTAATGGGCGTCGGTGGTGCTTCGTGAGCAAGGAGGCGAGGCGGGATCGGAGTATGGGGAAGGACATCCCTAGGAATTTTTATTTAATCTCTGAGATCTCCGCGTGTTGACTGGCGTTCGAAGTAGGGTTTTGGACGGGAGGTGTTTGCCTGTTTGGAAATGGGAGGGGCTTTGAGCTGGAAGCCTGCTGGTAAGCTGGTCGGTCCGGACCGAGAAAAGCGACCGGACCAGACCGGTCCGAACTTCAGACCTATCGATTTCGGTTTTATAAATTACGGAACGAGAATTCAGTCTGATTTCGGAATCTATAAATTTTAGATCGGATTGGATTGAAATCGACTAAATTTTTATATTTAAAAATAATTAAAAAAAAAAGGAAATAGATAAGCTTCTTAAAGCAAAAATTAAAATATAAAAGAATTAGAACTGGATTAACTATGTGCAACGGTTTAAGATTAAAAAAGTAAATGAAAAAAAAAAAGAAATTTGTTAGAAAAGAATTAGGATTAGAATTTTTGGAGTTTTTGTAACTTTTAAAAACATCTTTAAAACATAATTATAATTGTATTTTTTTCACCATTTGACAGAAACTTGGCGGACTAGAAACATAATTGTTTTAAGAGAGAGATGAGATTTAATGATGTATTCACATTTCATAATCCAATTTAATTTTGTTTTGAGAAAGAAGAACAGAAGTAGTGAACAACAGTTTAATACTGGTGGACTGTCATTTTGTGAACTAAAAATTCGAAGACTCTCCTGAATGGGAAGAGGAAGGAGAAGAGGTTCAGGTCCAGCACAACATCTCGTCAGATTATCTCTATTACAGCAACCTGCATTATCGCCAGCCCATCAGGCCTCTCCTTCTCAACAGGCAGGCAAGATGTTGTGCTTCTTTTTCATCGTCACTGTCTGAAACTTGTGACATTGTTTCGGCTAATTTTTTCAAATATTTTTTGTTGGTAATGGATGTTAATTGTGCTTGAAATCTGCTCGAAACAGTAATTCTAATAATACGTAAACAGTACCAGCCGATACTAAAAATAAGAACAATATCAGCCGTCACTAAAAACAAACTAATAGTACAGAACACGTAAACTAATATGTACAAAGTCGTTTGTTGTTTTTGTAGACAATCTAATTTATTATCATTTATTATATAAAATATTTTTTAATGATTTAGTTATATATTACATATTAATAATTCATTTAATTTTAATTTAGTAATTTAAATAATTTTTTTATTAATTTATTTGAAAAAAAAAAATAATAATAATAAATTTAGACTAGACCAAACGAATCAACTGGATCGGACCGGACCGATAGACCGATAGCTACCGGTTCAGTCCGGTCCCCATAGATGTTCGGTCCAATCCGGTTAAAAAAAAAAATGATAAGATAAAAAATTTTAATCCATCATCCCCACCACACGAGACTGGATTGATTTACATACCTACTTGAAAGTTAGGACTAGGGAGTATTTGGGAGTCGCCGTTGGGCGGTTCTAAATCGAGAGTAGAATCGAAATAAGTAAACGGTTTGGTTAATTTATTGGAAAATTTTTTAAAATCTTACACTTGTATCCAAATATAGGGCCTTGCAGAGTTATAGTAATTCAAATCTTGCTGCAGATAAACTGAAATACGTTGTTTTTTTCCCTTTTTGTTTTGGGTGTGGAGGAAAGCCAGAAACTTGGGGGGGAAACGTAGAGCCCTTCCAAAACAAAAGGAGCTTTTATACAGTCATGAAGATCAGATGATATCAAGGACATCAAATCATTTTGGTTCTCATGGTTCAAGAAGAACTCAAATATCCCACAAACAAGGGGAAAACAATCATGCACTCAAGTCTTTCGATAGCTTTCATATGCTTTTGTCTAGAATGAAATGTAAGTTCAAGTGGTTCAACCCGATCGGATATTGGGTGGGTTTGACCCGAACCGACAAAACCCCGAAAATGGTGTAAACAATTGAACCCCAAGGTGAGCCCCAGAACCACACATGGCAAATTATGCCATCTTTACATGACCATAGGGTGCATGATTTGAGTAAAGCTGTTCAAGTTACAATAATGCACGAGTTATACCCACAACCAGATGTTTCATTGTGTCAGCTTAGCTGCAATGTGAGTTTATTGCTCTTGCATTACAGACACATATATTGGACCATTGTCACAATATCACATACTCATAATTTATGGGGCGGTTTTGGGGATTACCTGTCCCTGACTCTGGCTCTGGCTCTGGCTCTATCTGTATTACACACTGCTCATGGTTATTGGTTCAAACCTTCAAGAAAATGCAACCCCTCAATCATAAAGCCAGATGGCAGTCAACCTCTAATTGGTAAGATGGAGATTACTTGGTCTATCTTAATAAGAAACAGCTGGAAAGTTCAAAATAGTGAAGTAAATGGGAACAAAGACCTCTCCTTTTGGTCAGGGGAACCTTCAACAATGATGTGACTTTTCTCAAAGGGTAATTTGCTACCTTGGGATACCATTGAAGGGATATTTCTTGCTTCTATATTGCATGGTAACCAAGGGTAGCTTTGTAAACCCATCCACACGGATGTAAATCAAGATTAGAACTCCTATATATATATAAATATGAGAAAGCCTGAAACTACAACTTAAATCTGTTTCATACCCTTTAAAGCTTAAACTCCTTTCCCACCCACATATTCCCTTTCCAAAGTTCTGCCTCTTCTACCAGAACAGATATCAGAATGGATCTAACTGAGTACTACAAACTACAAACCCTGACTCAGTTTATAAGCATGCAGTTTCTAAAGAAGGTGACACAGTTGGTACTCTCAGTTTCTGTGTTTTCTTTCTTCTTTTCTCACTCATCCTCGCTTTCTTTCCCACAGTCTTTTGACTTCTTATCCGCATTCCCTTTCCAACTATTTGGCCACACTGTTGATAAAAACTGCATATTCCTCCTTTTCAATGGACTCCTGGTTCTCCTTGCAAAATACTCCGGTCTAATAAGATCTCTGTCAGGGTCTAGTCACGAGGTGGAATCCATCACATGTGTTGATCATGGTTTGCAACCCGAATCGTCAACATTAGAGACCACAGAGGCAGTGTTGGAGAACAAGGTTATGTTAGAAACCGTCGGTTCTGCAGAGAATGTTGCCCTGAGACAAAGGAGAGAAATAGACTATTTGATCAAAGATGTGAAAAAAGAAACTGAAAAGACAGCTGTGGAGGAAGGAGGAGAAAGCAGGTTTTTTATTTCAGAAGAAGAAGAAGGAGAAGGTGTGGTATATGTCTCAGAAGATGAAGAGGAACCAAACGAGTCAGCAACTAGCTCATTTATCAATAAAGAAGAAGAAGAAGAAGAAGAAGATGAAGGAAATGAGAAGTTGAGTACAGAAGAACTAAACAAGAAGTTTGATGATTTTATTAGAAGGGTGAAGGAAGAAATAAGAATTGAAGCTCAACGACAGCTAGTTATGGTCTAGTGATCCCCTTGAAATATATTTTACTCAAAAAATCATCTGTGTCTCTAATCCCGATTGCGAATTGTAAGTTCCAGTACTTGTTCACCCTACTTCGTTAGCTGTATGTGAATGTACTCTAAGAACTCTTGTCTCATCTTTGTAATTTTGTTATCTGTGTACTTGTTTGTTGTTGTAATATGAATAAATAGTCAGTGAATACTGTGTCTGTAGTCTTATTGCAACCATATTTTGCGTTATTTGGTATATAAAGCTGCCACACGATCCATTTGCATGGGGAGGAAAATTAGATGTGTGGCCCTGCAGGTATAGGTTGATATAACATGCTGCCCAAACCCTAAAATAAGCATGGTAAAATCCATGCAGTAAACTTTTTAGGCACTGTTCTATGATAAACAAGAGTTTCATTAACAAACGCATCAGATCTTGGAAGCTACATATGAACCTTGATATGTTACCCTAAGCACATTAGATCTTCTTTTTAGATACCATGGATGAAGAATGTCAAGGATTGTGTAAATGATGATTATGAGTGGGCCGTACGAGAAATTGATCAGTCATTGAAGTGGGACATAACCCATTTGGCCGGTTATTACTGCTCATTTCTCCTTGAAGTTCTCAGTTTATCAGTTGTTTTGAGATAGACATGAACGCTAATGTCCATCTATAATAAATTATGAACAAAATTGGGGTTGGAGTGTCATGATAATCGAACCAAATCACCATTTGATTCAAGTCCTGATTACAAAAGTTAACCAATATTTAAGATTGACTTATGATTATACAACTTGAAAGAATATGACAGGGCGTGCTCATCTACACCATATGATTCTTAACGCATGGGGATTGAGATTCTCTGCTGGAATTAAATGATTCAGTTTGGAGAAAAACAGACACGTCTTTAAATACATATGTGTGACGTCTAGTTATCTAAAAACCTCACAAAGACAGCATCAAAACCATTGAAGGACCATATGCTATGTTGTTTCTATCTAAATTAGACCAATGTATAGAAATTATTTAATTTTATTTTGAAATGAGTTGTTAGGCTATGCCGATATAGTTGTTCATAAAACAACATAATGCTAATGAGTAAAAGAGGCAAATATGAAAATAATTGAATTTGGGTCTTTTCAGTCCATCATCAAGACACAAACAAACTTGATGAGCACATTAGTTGGTTAGCCCTTCCTCTGTTTCAATGTGATTGAAATTCTTTTGATCACATTGAAACAGAGGTTTCATATTTTGAACTTGTTGCTATCTGCCACAGTGCTTTTCACAGCTTCAGCAGGGACAATGCAATATCAGGCCTTAGCCTTGTAATCAAAGCAGAAATATACTGAGTTAAAAAGCTTAAGAAGAAAATATTGTTACAACAAAAGGACATGAATTGTTTTCAATAGCTGAAAGGGATTGAAGGTGGCATTTGCTTGCATAGGTTGTACACGTGGCCCAATATACCTTGAATCCTGTACACTTTTAATCGAGTATGTGGTTGGAAACTCCAGAGCCTTCATTTTCACAGCTCCAAGATGGATTTACATGAGAAAGCAGGTTCTCTCCAGAAGGGTCCTATTCTTTTTCAAATTTTGAGGTTGATCTCATTTTAAAAGAACATATTCGATTCCCACTCATTAAAGGCTAAACAGCACAGGAGTGAATTTGAGTTGGAGAGAGATTCTGGCCCCTCCAAATTAGGTGGGACTTAATGGGAGAGAGAGAGAGACACAACGTTGTAGGAATGACCAAGTACTCTAGATCTTATCTTCCATTGAAAGCAACTAATGTATTCATGCATGAAACTGCCTTCATTCTTTTGATAACATCGAAATCTGGTACACTAACCATCTGTTTGAAATAATATTGCAATCTCTACAATTAGTTATAATGTGGGACTGTGAATGAATGGTCTGATCGTGCATGAGGGTGACCTTGTTTTTAGTGTAGGTTTTAATTTGGATTTCAGGGGAAAAAAAAAAAAAAAAGATAGACAATGCATACAGACCCTGCAACATTTAATTAAATCCTTGAAACCCCCCTTACATGTTGACCCTTCGAAATTGTAAACCTTAAAGCCTTTGATACGAAGTCAGAACGTAAACATCTAAATCCTTAAAAACCAACGTGATCCAAAAATCAGTACCTCACATCTGCATGCAACTTTCATAATTGCTATCCACTCTGGGCATTGGTTGGGGTCCTAATGGAACAGGAAAAAAGGGCGGCGCTACTGGGTGATAAAGTGTCGGTGGCCGATACATTGGCAGCGGTGGTGGAGGGATGTGGCTGCAGGTGTCATACAATGGATAGTGATCAAGCCCTCCTCCATATGGTGGGTAATCATACCCACCTCCCAACACTGGATAATTGCATGGCATCCCATGATATGGAGAGGGAACAAATCCATTTTCTCCATAATAATTATAACCTCTTTCCCTGACCTCACCTTCAAATCTAATCCATTTTACCTCTGCATGTTTACCATATCTTTCCAACACCCTCAGAAGTACATTTGGATTTACTCTCCCAGTAACTTTCACTGTCCCTTGATCAGCATCTATCGTTATGTTGTAAGCTCCTAACAATTTCATAAAATAAAAGACTTGATGCTAAAACAGAATACATTTTAAATAAAATGAATTATCAATTAAAGGTGAATTGGAAAAATACCACGCAGACTCTGCAAGACTTCCATCACCTTCCTCTTACACGTCTCACACTGTGAATTCACTTTAAGAACACACGTCTGCAAAGACAACATTCCAAGAATATCTAACAAATCATCTCAAAGGCCAAAAAAATAAAAAATAAAAAATAAAAGAAACGTAACAACAACCAATAACAAAAGAATTAACATCTGTTTTCCATTAATCTAACCACTTCTGCAGAGGAGTAATCCATCACCAAAACCTTTTGATGGAGTTTCTTTCTACCCTATTTAGGACCCAGAAAATATTTCTGAAGGTCGACTGCCGAAAGGGTAATTAAAAATGGCCATGCCTTGACCTTGATTCTTAAGTCGTTACTATTATGAGAAATATTCTAAGTACATTAATACCATAAATATCTTTGGTGTCAAAAAGATCCCAAAAAACAATACCACATATATAAGATTGTCCTAAAATCTCTCCCGCAATAATCAATCATATTAAATTATATAAAAAGCAATCAGGAAGTGAGCTTGTTTATATATGGAAAGCATGATGGAAGGTGATCATTAAACTCTATTTTTTCTTTCTTTTGCAATACGAATCAGTGAAATTGCAAGAGTTATGCAGACTCGCAGGGCAAGGAATCTCAAAAAATGAACTCCTTTCTTTCGTGGGCGTCATATGGGAATGTGATTCCCATGGGAGCCACATGGATTTTTATGAAAATTAGAACCCAATATGTATATAATGTAAGGCAGTGAGATAAGATAGATGAGATAAATTTAGATAAAAATTGAAAATTGAATAAAATATTATTAGAATATTATTTTTTAATATTATTATTGTTTTCATATTTGAAAAAAATTAAATTGTTTATTATATTTTTATATGAGAATTGAGAAAATTATAATGATGAAATGAGATGAGATGAAACCGTTTCTCTATCCAAACCGGGCCTAGTTTTCCAATGAGATTTCTCGAATACGAACTTTTCCTTTATTCTAAAGGAAATTCCAAAACTTTATATTGTGAATTAAGAGCATCTTCAAACAATTTTTTACTTTTCGATTGGTTTGTACTGATAGAACCAAGAATTGCATAAAATGTCTTTCTGCACTGGTACTATACGTAGACTCTCCCTCCCGGAATGCTCTCTTTCTTCACTGGTGAGGGCCTCTCTCTCTCTCTCTCTCTCTCTCCCTCACCCCCCTTGTTTGAGCTTAATTCAAGCACAAAGGCTCTTAGGATCATACATGTCTTTTTAATTAATTGAATACAATCTTTCTTTGATTTGTTTTGTCAGAATACTGACTTGATTTGCTGATTTTCCCTCCTTTTCATTCTTTATTCAAATTATATATATAGGATAATCACGTTGTATTTAAATGCTATTTTTTAAGAGATGTCTGCAAAGAGAGAGAAAAAAAAAAAAAAGGAAGGAAAAATGCGTCTCTGAATCTGGAAAAGAATATAGCAACAAATTAATAAGATTTCTTCAATAAACCGAGAGAAGTGCAAGGTTGATGTTTAGTGTTGCTATTAAGCTATAGTTTGGACCCTGAACATGATTCATCCATCACAAAATCCAGATGCTAAGTTTTATTTTCATAAGAAAAGGTTTCAATATATTCTGCACTGATAATGGTATATTGTCCTAAAAGTTTATAGAAACCATTTATATGCAACTCAAAATACTGAAACTTTATTGCTTGTGATTTTTTTTTTTCTAATGAAGATTTGAAAGTAGTATGCAATATAGAATCATAGACAATTTGGATAACATGAATTAATAATTATTTTGATCGAACCTGATGCAACTTCGCGTGCATGCAGGTCCTTATCTTTTGCTGAACCATCTCAATGGCTGGCAATGATGCAAAAGTGAAAGGGTTCATGCTATCAGGATTAGTAATTCCTACGTCTCAAACAAACATGACAGATGCTCGCAAGAGATCAAGACGATTATATCAGTGTAGTAAAAGTGCCAAAACTGGACGTGGTGCTCCAAATACTGCTAGTTCTTCTAAATCACCCATTTTAGAGAAACTAGACCCTACTCTAATGCAAATAGCCATATTCTCTATTGTCTCTTTAATAGAAGGAACTTTGTGTTTCTACAACCTGAGGCCCCATATGAAGGGAAAGAAAACCAATGCACTTATTGACACTGTCTACTTCTGCATTGTAACAATGGCCACAGTTGGATATGGAGACCTTGTCCCTGATAGTATCTTCACAAAGCTACTGGCCTGTGCTCTTTCTTTCACAGGAGTGGCAATGGTTGGATTACTCTTGAGCAATGCAGCAGACACTTTGGTTAAAAAGCATGAAGATTTGCTAGTAAAAGCTTTGGATATATACCAAAATGGTGGTCCAACTGAAAGTACCAAAGATGAAGTTGAGACCATTAATATTGGAGGAAGATACAAGTGTTTATTGGTATTTATGCTTCTTTTGGTGCTCATAATCACAGGGACAACCTTCCTAGCTACTGTTGAGAAGTTGGACCTAATTGATGCATTTTACTGTGTTAGCATTACCATCACAACTCTGGGATACGGAGATGAGAGCTTCAAAACCAAAGGAGGGCGTGTTTTTGCAGTGTTTTGGATACTAGCAAGTACTATTACTTTGGCTCAGTTTTTCGCCTGCATTGCTGACCTAAACACAGGGAGCAGACATGGGGAATTGGTCAAGCGGGTTCTTAGTAATTGGAAGACGATAGATGATGAACTGGAGGCAGTACCAGATGAATCAGATGATCTTGATCATGATGATAGTTGTGTAAGGTAACTTGAATGCTTAAAAGTTTTTTTTTTCTCTTAATTTTATTGTTACAAACACCATCACCATGCACGTATGATTAATGTGAAACTCATCATAATTAGGAAGTAAATCAGCAAATTTTCTTTTAATCTTGTTTATACATGATATATACAACTTAATCTTCTTATATATTCTTTCCATTTTCTGATCCACAGGGCTGCTGAGATCATCCTATATAAACTTCAAGAAATGGGCAAGATAACCGAAGATGATATTTCTCTTGTAAGAACTGTAAGGGAGGAATTCGAACACCTTGACATTGATTGTTAACAGATCAATCAAAGAACCTTAATTGATCAGTACTACTTTCTGATCATTGTATGATGCTTCTAAGCAGACAAGTGACTTTACCAATTCATGTGAGGTGGCAGTACTGATCGACTCGCCCCTAGTCATCCAGCGAGAGAAAAGAAGAATGTGGGCGTTGCAATAGCTTCTTGTATTGGTAGGAAAATTATTTATACACTATAGAGTATGTATACAAGTCTAGCATGCTTTTTTTTTTTTGGTTAAAGTACAAGAAATTTAGGGTCCATATAAAAAAACGGGTTTTTTAGTGGACTCAACTTTTTTTCAAAGAGAGTGCACAAAACTTACACATCATAAGATTACATTTAACATTACTCATATTTATAATCTCGACTTCATATTTTTTTTATCTAGGGTTGTAATAACTTCTCAATTAGTTAAGTTTCAATAAAAAAGGGATTCCACCTCTCTTAGATAAGGAAAATTTTAAAAATAAAAACTAGATTATTGATATGAAATAGGAAGATCTCGAAATTTGACAAAATATATTGAAATGATTGTAAGATTATCTTATGATTTTTATCAGACCCTAATGCTACACCTTGCTCATTAGAATGGAATGATTTTAGCAAATAATTTTAGTTGGTGTAAAATCGTGTTCTCCATGTTGCTAACACGTTAAATTAAAAATAAAATAAAAGTTTAAACTTCTAGTGCGAGAAACGATATTTGCAGTTATATGGTGCGTAAATATTGTGTGATTTTTTCAAAAAAAAAAATTAAGTAAATATGATAACTATAAAAAAAAATTAAAATTTTAATATATAGGACTGATTTAAAAATAGAAAGACTGTTCATAAAAAAAAAATAGAAAGACTGAAATGAGAGAAGAAGTAAACAACGGGCCAAGAGACTCGGCCCACTAGTTTAAGGTCTAGGCCCAGTCCATCTCACGATCTCTCGCCTTCATCCTCGCTTACATATTATTGAATTAAAAAATTGTGAGAAAAAGTCTCAACGCTTATAAATACTTGAAATTTGCGAAGTGGCTGAAAATGTTAGATCTTTCCGCGGGGAATTCCTCGAGAATTTGCACTTCAAACCGATCGGAAAACGAAACCCAATCCTGCTTTACACTGGTAAGCCTGTCTGCATCTCTCTCTCTCTCTCTCTTTAAATCTTGCTGGAAACCCATCCATTTATGTTACTTTCTATGGAAACCTCTTTTAAAAACCTCAGTTTGACTCCAATATGTGTGTGTCCCTTCATTTCACTTCCTCTTCTCTTCAGTTGGTTTGTTTTTTATCCATGCATGAGTAGAGGGCTGTGAGAATCTTGCTGATCCAATCGCGTGAAGCATTTGGACTCACAGCCAGTTAGTTACTTCGATTATTTTATAGATCTTTGATTTTGTGAATGAAACAACAGAAACTCACAATTGAAGCCATGATTAGAGTTGTTCTGCTGGAGGGAATACATGTTTCCTCAAGCCCATATTCTTAAATGTATAAACTTGGATTTGTTAAGTCAATGATTTCTGCTTGAATCGAGTCGGCAATCGAGCTTCCAATCGGAAGTTGACGACGCACAAGGTATTGAATATTAATAGAAAGGAACAAGAAGCAGTATGAGTTGCAGTTACTGCTTCTACATTTCAGATGCTAAATGTGACTGGTGGATTTCTGTTTTTTATTGAATTTAGATCATAACCCTTGGCGACATGACTAATCTTTGTTAGAGATGATATCAATAAAGCATTTTATGTTATTATTGTAATTTGTATAACTCGAATGTGACGGTACAGGTTTTTTAGCGCTGTTCAATTTTGTTGAATCATTTTAATGGCCAGCAATGGTGTGAGAGAGCCCTTGTTGTCAGCATCACTGGAGCCCACAGCTCAGAAAAACAAGAAAGAAGGTCTGAATAGAAGAAGATATCGGCGGTGTAAAAGTGCTCCTCTCGCAGAGTTTGTTCCTCCAGAGAAAGATGTGATCAGCTCGACTCCAAATTCCGGCTCCAATGTTGGCAAAGAACACCCAAGTTTTAAGAAAGTAGCTATATTCTTCGCTGTGTATCTCGGTATAGGAGCAGTATGCTTCTATCTTGTAAGGAACCAGATTGAGGGGAAGAAAACAGATGGGATTCTGGATGCTGTTTACTTCTGTATCGTGACAATGACCACTGTTGGATATGGAGACTTGGTGCCTGATAGCGCCCTTACAAAACTACTTGCTTGTGCTTTTGTTTTCACGGGAATGGCTCTGATTGGACTAGTCCTGAGTAAAGCAGCAGATTATTTGGTAGAGAAGCAGGAAATATCACTTGTTAAAGCTTTCAATATGCGTAAAAAAGTTGGTCCCAATGATATTCTGAAGGAGGCTGAGACCAACCGAGTGAAATACAAATGTATAACTGTCTTTGTCCTTCTTATGGTGCTCATAGTAGCTGGGACAACCTTCCTAGCTACTGTTGAGAAATTAGAACTTGTTGATGCATTTTATTGTGTCTGTGCTACCATCACAACCCTGGGATACGGAGATAAGAGCTTCTCTACTAAAGCGGGGCGTGCTTTTGCTGTCGTTTGGATATTGACAAGTACTATTACCTTGGCTCAGTTTTTTCTATACCTGGCTGAGTTAAACACTGAAAGAAGACAAAGAGCACTTGTCAAGTGGGTTCTTGCTCGAAAGGTGACAAATGTAGATCTTGAAGCAGCTGATCTTGATGATGATGGGGTTGTTGAGTGAGTTATCTTATCTGTTTTCTTTTTAGAGCACATCTTTCTTGTCACGGATGCTTTTCTCCACATGCTCTATGTATAAAAAAAAAGAAAAAAAAAAAAAAACAATCTTTCTCAATGCACAGATTATTTAATATATTACTAAAGCTCACAAATTGCTTTCTTTTTCCACAGTGCTGCTGAGTTCATCCTATATAAGCTGAAAGAGATGGGGAAGATAACTGAAGAAGACATTTCACTTGTAATGGAAGAGTTCGAAGATCTGGATGTTGATCAGTCTGGAACTTTGTCGGTTTCTGATATAATGCTTGCTCAATCATCTAGACGAGAGAGGTGACCATACCATGGGAACCTGGTAATTGGTTTGTAAAGAGATGTGAAATATTCTGTGTAAAATCAACTTTTCATCATCGATACATCTGGTTCATGGCTTTTGACATGATCAATATATTGGTAGCCCAATAATTCAGTCTCAATTATCATTCGCATACAAAACACCAACAGTACTTCTTCAGGCCTGTACCTCTTGGGCATGAACGGATGATGGCCATGGAAGTAACAGACTGAAGCTGAGCTAAAATCATTTAAGTGTTATTTGAATAGTGAGTTAAAATGAGATAAATTGAATTGAAAATTGAATAAAATATTGTTAAAATATTATTTTTAATAATATTATTATTTTATATTTGAAAATATAAAATTATTTATTATATTTTATATAAAAATTTAAAAAAATTATAATGATAAAATGAAACATCTTTTTGTATAAAAAAGAAGAGTCTTACTAATTGGAATTCTTAGAAATTAAAGATCAGCCCTAATAGATGATGATCATATGATTGAAGATCTGCAAAAGGTGTCGTCATACTGCTTTTTCCGCTTTCATGTTGGAAAGCCTTGAGCCTTTAATTAAACATATAAATTATGTAATTAAAATATTTATATTTATACTGTGGTGCAATCAACCATTTTCAATGCCATGACAATGGATTTGACAAAGGTCCCACACCACCGGCAAACGAATATATAATCAATCATGCAGCCCCTCTTGAAGTTTCGAGCAACCACAAGTTCATGGGACCCATAATTCAGTGGGATGACATGTAACCATACCAGCATCATCGCCAATTATGGGCCCACAACAAACGTATCCAACGTTCCACATCACACTTGGCAGAGTATAAGATACGCACCCCGGTAAAATAATATCAGAGGAAAGGAAAATGAAACAAAAATGGACTGACGTGTAATAAAACGGGTTTCCTAGTCCTAGAATTAGAAAGACATCCCCCACTTCGATGAGCCCATCGTTTCTCAATCACATCCTACGCCTTTTGTTTGTTTTCTCACCTAAATATGCATGTCTTAAAGAAACTAGCTTTGCGTCTCAAGTGTCTATCCGGATTCACCGCACTCCTCCAAACATAATAAATTATACACCCAGTTTTTTTTTTTTTTTTAGATAATAATGCAAAGATGAATCCGAATGTCATGAACAAAATTATTCTTCCCCGGAAAGAATTTACAGTTCACCAGAGACAAAAACGAAAACAAAAACAAAAAAAGGGAAGGGGGTTGGGAGGAGTTTCGAAATTACACATGGGTTTTGTTGTTTCGTGCTGCTACTCGGACTTGAAGCTCTCTACCGGATGTTCAAGTTGCCCAGCAACGTAATCGAGGAGTCCCTCTACGGCCTTGTCGTCGCCGTGGACGTCGGTGCCCTTCACGGAAGTCCGGCCGAAGAAGATCACCGCGAAGAGGAAGAGTGCGGTTGAGAGAAAGAGGGGCCAGAAGTAAGCCAAGATGGTGACGAAACTGGGTGCTACGGGGACGATGAAGACGGTGGTGAGAGAGAGAGTGAGAGCGAAGATGATGTGGAACTTGTACTCGAGAAGCTTTTCCGGGATCTCCATGGCTTCTTGGGTTTGGCAGAGAGAGCGAGAGAAAGAGAAGGAGAGGTGTGTTGGTGTTGGATTTTAACAAAGGAAGGGAAGGGGAGGGATTGGACTGCAGTTCCACTATGCAGAGATTCTCTGAGGCGAGAATGAAGTGCTTGTTTGTTCTTGGGTGGTCTGTGGAGGAGAGTGAGTACCGTGATTTTCTTTTTACTCGTGTCACCGTGTGCTTACAGCTTATCTAATTTCCACTCACTTTTCTTCAGTATTTATTGGTAGAAATGATTTTTTTTATTATTTTGACAGATATCTCATCTTACTATTTAAACCGCCTGATATTCCAAATAGATTTTAAATTACCCATCCTTAAGCTTGTTCTTCCTTCATCATCTTTTGTTTTTTTATCATCATTATTAAATGGAATTTATATTATTACCTTTTGCATTCTTACAAGATTTTTGATATTATTACTATTTTGTAATATTTTTTTCAAAAAAACTATGTTTGCAACTCTGTTTAGAAGGAGAATCTTTTTATTTCACTATTCCAAAGAGACAAGGAGGGATATTAAGGTCATCTTGGTTAAAAAAAAATTAATCACAAGGACGTTTTGTCACTGTCCCTTCGCTGCATGCAACTGTCGGTTATAAATTAATTGATTTTAATGATGGGTTTGGGTTTAAACGAGGATTTTGTTGGTTTGTGGGGGCGGGGAGATAAGATCTAAAACAGGACCCGGTAATTCGAGGCCGAGAGTTACCCAATATTGAAGCCCAATGAACGAAAGCTCAAACAAAGTGCAAGTCCATGTCCAAAGTCCAAAGTCGAACCCCTAAGATAATGAACACGCCTGCCTTGCAGTTTTTGTGCATCCAGTGAGTTAGTTTGACCTTGAGTTTCTCATATCTTTCTTTCATCCAAAGCTTGAGTAGCCCGCCCCATGCAGCTAATATTTCTCCACAATCAGAGGTTGGCGTTGATCAGGATAGAACCATCTCTTTTTATTAGGATATGGAGATTTTTCTTCATACCCTTCGAGACAACAGTATGTATCACATTCTAGATGTATTACAAAAGGATGACAATTAAAGTTTTGTCAAGAGAAATGAGTCAACTGCAACTATACAAGATATATGATCATTCTTTCAAGAGAAATGAACAAACATGTAGGTCTAAGAAGACAATTTACCTTGAGCCACGAAAATGCAATGGAAAAGGGTATATTGGCAAACAACCGTAACTTTTAAATCATTTTTAGCAACAGTAGCAATACTCCAAGGTCCTCCAATAGAAAATTTATCGCCTAGATACATAACCTCGATGATTTCAATCTTGCAAAATGATAAAAGCTTACGGTAGCGTTACAGCAGAAAAGAAAAAGAGGCCGATTGGCGCCGAGTTGAATAAGCTATCAGATACTCTGGTCACTGGGGATTCCATTTTTCAAATTGAGACTCTTGGCAATGTGGGTCTAGCCAATCCTTGAAAATGCCCTTCTCCATGTTGACAGTTCTTTTGCCACCACCCACAAGTTCTCGAAGACTTTCTAACTTATTCTCCCGAACTGTCCCACTAGTCCTCTGGTCTGCTTCCTTCAATTTTTGCTTGAACCGCTGCTTACGACCAGAAGAATTCTGCTCTTGCTGCTTTGACTGGGAAGGGGGTGCTCCGTGTGGTCCTAGGTAGATGTTCTCTTCCTTTTTGGCCTGCACAAGTGCAATAACAAAAATTTCTCAAAAATTTCTATGATACGAGGTTAAGTGCATAAGTAGTCCCATCGTATACAGATTATCTTCCTCATTAAGAATCTAGGATTCTTGCAGCAGACCTTTGGAGAAGGAGGTTTTGGAGATTCTACTTCTGGAGCATCAAGCTTTTGTTGATCTGGGTCTCCAATTTCCAAGCTTGGAATCACGAATCCATCGGTATCTAATGCAAATACCGGCCAAAGAGTTATGTTAGTACTGCCAGAAACAGTTCACAAAATTTGCAGAAGTTAGCACTGCTGAGACCAGAGAACTCTGTGTGTTTAACAGTGATGGATTTCTTGCAAACAGATCATTGAAATTATCAAAACGGCTGCCTCCTAATAACCTTTAACATCACATCTACTTCATTCTTTCACTAACATGTAATAAAACTACAAATCAATCCATGGAACGCACACTACAATGCAATAGCAATTACTAAAGAGTTAAAGATTCCAAATTGAACTTAAGATTAGTCAAACTCAGTGAATTCAAAGTGTCCTTAATTATTAAGTGCCATGCAAAAGAGGAACCATTCACTTGAAACGTTACTGTATTCTATAAGACAGCAAGATAAACACAGCCTTAGCCAAAGCAACATCATAAAACAGCTGCCTTGTGTTGTATTTTACGTATAACTCCCATCACTGTCTAAAGTAAAGTAAACCTAAAAAGTGAAAAGTGAAAATTTTGTAAATTTTGTCTACAGATGAAGCTAATTTTCTGTGGGGAAAATAACCCAATTGAGATTAATCATATATAAATCCAACATGCAGATTCAGTTTTGAGGTAGATTAAATTGATGACAAGGAGCTCTAGTTCAAAAGGTACTTCCTCTCCACACAAAAATAAGCATGAAGATGAGATCCTGGATTCCTATAATCACAATTTAAAAAATGGTCTTTTATCCTATATGAGTAATGCTCCTTTTCATCCTAGATGTTGTCATCCCTGCCACATCACCAAGTGGCTATCATTTAAGTGTTTGATAGAATAAGCCACTTGACATGTGCCAGCCACATCACCAAAGGTGACTGGAGATTATAAGGTTTAGGATGAAGGGTAGCATTGTTTATCCTATATTAAGATAAAATCGCTTAATACAACTACATGAGCATGGCGTAGTGCATGCATGTATGCAAGAAACATGGCTCCTGTGATGTTTCCCTCAAACTGACAACCATAACCTCAATTACCTATGTTTGCCCAAAAGCCGATTATGGCCAAGTACATGCATGTATGCAAGAAACATTGTTCATGGGATGTTCCCCTCAAGCTGACAACTAAAAACCTCCAACTACCTAATTAGACCATGTAAACGAACTTTCGTTATTCCAGGTTTTTATATTATATGATGGGCATATCGAACGAATAGAACAATGGAAACAAACTAATTTCCTTCATAAAAATGGAACTTCAAATTTCAGGTTTTTATCTGATTTAGCTAAATCCCTACATAAGATTTTTTTTCTTGGTCAAAAAATGTATATTCATATGCATATTTATGACTTCAAGTCCTGATCAAACCCCCTTAAATATTTCAACTTTTCTACCACTTGAAATGTGCAAACAGCTCCTGAGAAGGGAGAAAAACCCAATAATAAATAGATAAAACTTATAATACAATAAGTGCCCACGCCCAGAAAGGCAAGCATAGTGAAACTAAAATAACCAAATCAAAATAATATTTTTAACCATAAAAAAATCGGAGAATTAGAAACTAATATCGCATGGAAACCCGAATGAAATTCGAAATGTTTTCTTTCCAGCATTTTCCCAGCAAACAAAAAAGGGGCCACGGAAAAAATATAAGTAAAATTAAAAGAAAAACCGATACCCCACTCATCTTCTTCTTCAAGTGGAGGATGGGTTGGCACTGGAGACGAGTCCATGGGACGCTGATGAACATGGATTTCAACGGCCAAAGGGCGCAAAAGCCTAGAAAACGATCACACGGCCAATCGCCACCGATTCGAATACAAAGAAAAAGGCCCCAGCACTCTGTATCTGTGAGCGTCTGAAGCAAAGAGCTATATAACTAGAAACCCTAAAGAATCCCCCAAATAAGGAAGAAGATAATACAGTAATTAAAAATTTAAAACCCTAACCCTAGAACTATTGCTCCTTATAATTCCATATCATTTAATTAAATTATGTTTTTAATCTCTTTAGATCTGTTTTGACAAATTGAAACGTCACTCTTTCTAAAACTTTACATAACAATATTTTAAAAATATATATTTTTTATAAATTATTTTATAAAAAAATATTTTTTTTTAACATATATTATAAAATAAATTATGAAATATATTGTGAGATATGAATTTCATTCTTGCTATATTTATAAAAAAAGTAATCTTTTTAAATTGACATAATTTTATTTGATTTGTTAAATTTATTTTATAATAAAAATAATTTTTAAAAATAATTTTATAATTTGTTAAATTACATTAAATTATTTTAATTTATAAAATTATTTTTATATAATTATTTTATAACTAGAATACTTTTATTCTAGCTATGTTGTGAAGGGATTGAGGGTGAACTCGTGATTTCACGAAAGGAGAATTTGAGTACGTGGCATGGTAGATCAGGAGGGGTTGGGTAAGTTTATAATGAATCATAATTAGATTTGATCACGAGCGTCTTTTGGTCAACATCGGAGGTTGGAGTGTCGGACCCACAGTACATGATTTCCATTCATATTTAAAATCCGACAGTGGAAAATGAGAGTTATCAGTTTCTAATGTAATTACTTACCATGGGAATAATTCCCGTGCGGTCACCCACAGATTTGTGGATTACAGATGGGAACCGTTAAGTTTTTATATCCGGTCGTAGTGGTGAGCTTAACTTATTATAAAACAATAATGAAATTCGTTATTTTAAAAATATTTTATTCGATTCATTAAAAATTATTTTATTTTATTTTATTTAAATATTTAAATAATTTCTAAATATAATTAGAAAAAAAATGATAAATTTGTTTTGAAAAAGTCTACTTGTCTCCTTAATTTGACATTTCTATTTGACACTTAATCAAAATTTATTTTTTTATTTTTTATTTTTTTTATTTAATGGTTAAGGAAGTAATTTTAAGTGTATTGATGTATTTTTTTTATTTTTTAAATATATTTAAATATGTTAAAAAAATATGAAAAGAAAAAAAAAAAATTACGTCAAAATGGGGCGGCATAGTAGCCGCCCCCATTTGTTTTTAAATGCCATGGAAGCAAAAGTGGAACATGGATATCGGAATGCGAGTCAAACTCAAAGTGCACAAGCTCCGATGTTGGTTGGTCATCCCCTGTTACCAGCTTGACCTGGATTAACAAATCTTTGACTGCCGATATCCGGAAATCTTCTTACATACATAATTACTTTATGAGCACGAGAAATTGATTAGCCCGAGGCATTGTTTGAAAGCAGCAAAAGGTTCCCAAATCCAGCAGTGACACCTCTTCTTTTGCTAATTCCGGTGTTTGTGACCGTCTGCTTTTATTTCTTTAATCTATAGCAATACTTGTATATAATATGCTCATAAATGATACCCTTCTTTGTTTATTGAATCAAGAATGTATGCAATTTCCCAAAATGCAATGCAGTGAATGCTTTGCTTTGCACCCTTTTATCACCTCCCTCTGTTTGCTAATTGTGACAAAATAGGAGTAATGGCACCTGACAAAACCGTTCAAAGGGTCTCTTCATGGTTATGGGCTTATATTAAAACTTGGAGGACATGAAGAAACGTTGAATGTATCAAATTTTAACACTCGTGAGTTGTGTTGCAGACAATTGAAAATGGGTCATCATTACTGAGAACTGTTACATTTCAAGTAGAATTTCTGAGTTCTGACAAAATTGGTGGGGTGCTATTATTTCAGGAAAATGTTAGTGGAACTCTTTAAGATGTTAAAAAAATGATGGAAAGAAAATTAAAAAATAAATAAATACTAGCAGATCCTTATTTCAAGTCTAGCACTAGATTTCATTTTTGTAAAGGTTTTGATTCAGAGCAATCCATTGGGTTGCAATATAGTCCGTGGAAAAAACAAACTCTGCTTATTTGATGCTTGTTTGCTGGGAAAATTTGTTAGCTAGAAGGGTGATTATTAAGGAAAACTTTGAAGTTGCCTTTTTTAGTGTGTTCACTTTTTGTTAGTGGGTTTTGTTGGCTTGTGGAAAGAAGAAAGTGAAAAATTAAGGATTTTTACCCTTCCTGAAAGCAGTTGTATATAGATCATAGAGTTCTCATTCTTGTAAGTTGCTATTGTTTTGAAGGGTCTCATAATTTGTGGGCATGTGGGGAGCAGAGACACGTTCGACATGCATTTGGTAATTCCAAGGCTTTGAGGTTGTAAAAACGATAGTGGAAAACAAGGGTTTTGCTTTCTTTTAGAGAATCGATTGCAGATGAGAACAAACTGTTTGGTGTTAGTGAAAACAGAAGAACCAGTTATGTCTTTGAAGTGAGAGAAACTGGGAAACGGCTAGTTATTTCAGCGCCTGATTAAAGCTTCTTGCTGCAGGGCTACATTTTCCTTGGAAGCTCAGATCAGGTAAATGGAAGCTGTTCACATGCTATTTTCATATGATCTTTCTACTTTCTGACTTATTCTTTAGCAAGCACCAATTTGTCTTTGGCTCATTTCTTAGCATGTGGTAAAAAACCTTCCAAAAGATTTATCATAGTTTTGAATTATACTTCTTGCAATCCAACCTTTTTTTCATCTGTTTCTGCTAATTTTTGTTAGGCCCATCTTTCCCACCTTCTGTTATCAATGTTGGACATGGGAAAAACAGCTGAGAATCGAATCTGTACCTCCTTGTGCTTCTCCAGAACCTTTGGGCTATGTATTGCAGTCCTTGTTCCTTCTTTAGTTATCACATTCCATGTTAGTTTTGGGTTGTCTCCTTTCCTTCTTAGCATTCCAATTTTGGTTCTATCAACCATGTTCATTGTCACATTCAAGAAGAAAAGGGTGATTTTGGATTATAATCCAGTGCAAGATGATGAGGATCTCATCTGTCACCAGAAAATCCTGCATGGAAAAGAAGTTGGAGACACACTTCATGAGCCATTACTAGAAACAGCTAGCAAGACCAAGGCCACCCGACAACAAGAAAATGGTCTGATGCAAGAGCACCAAGATGAATCGCCTCTGGATATTCTATTTTCATCAGACAGTGAAAGCAGCAATGACTCTATAATAGGTGAAAACTTTGATCTCAATCTGATGGGTTCCAACTATATGGAACAAGATGAGGCAATCTCGGATGTTTCGGTTTCTGATGAAGATGATGATAGCCTCATTGAAATATCCCTTCCGGGCAGCAAGTCAGGTGTCCTAGATCATGATCAAGAGCCAAAGCAAAAGCCACAGTACTCCAATATTCATGATCTCTTGCCGGATTCAATTTTCCAGCAACAAAGCTTAATGGAGCTCTTGACAGAGATCAATGAAATGAATGAGGAAGAAAATTTGATCGAGATTGATCTTTCAAAGGGACCCCATCAAATGTTCAAGGTTAGAGATTGAAACTAGCACTGTAAAGAGATCAATTGGTTGCAAGTTTTGATCTCAATGAATGATGATCATGAGAGGATTAGGGTTCAGATGAGGGTATAGGTGTTTGTTAGTTTTTTGTTAATCCAGTTGTGGGACTTCTGCCTTTCATTTACTTGGCCTTTTCTACAAGGCTTGACTCTTGACTAGTAGAGCACGCCTAGCTTAGCCTTTTTTGCTTTTATAATCCCTTAATAAGCACTCAAGGATAAACAAAGTAAAAGAGGCTTTCTTGTTTGGATGATTTTGCTTGGCATGGAATCCCAGTTGGATTTGCACTTTTTCATGTTCTTTCCCGTGATGTGCATAGGCACCGCTGAGGCCCTGTTTGTTTCCCCTGAAAAGGATCCAGTCTATTTTGTTAAGTTGCTTGCTTATCACCAAGAAAAAAAAAAAAGAAAAAATTGTCAGGTTAGAGATGTGGGGATGAATAGTAACTGATGAAAATAATTATTCTATCGGGAAAAGAATTAAAGTCTTTATATCAATCGATAGAGGCTTTAAAATGTAGAAAGACAAACATTTTTATGATCTACTTCTTTTTTTTTTCTCTCTCTCTCTTATGTGTCAAAAGGTTTCTATGAACTATTTGAAAGGGAATGGGGTGGCCTTTTCATTAGTTTACACCAATTTTAAGCTCCAAAACAAATTATTTCAACCAATACATATGAAGAGGATTTGCTGAAAAGTGAACCTCGGCTGGAGTTCCCATGGAAACACTTGGGCCATAATTTCCCCCCAAGCCCTAAAGTGGCTTATAAGCCCGATATTCAAACCGGGGAGTCCAAATGTACTCAACATTAATGCGGTGAGATTATAAATTCTTAAATTTTTTATTATTTTATGAATAAATTCGTGAAGTATATAAACGTTATGTAATCTTTTAAAAAAAATATATAATTTTTTATTAAAAGTTAGTTTTTTTATGTAAGTTTTATATTTATTCACTTCTTTTAAAAGGATTGTGCAATATTTGTCCTATAAATATCATTTCTACTATTTTATTTTCATACGTTATTCAAATATAATATATTTTTTAATTTTTTTAACATTTTTATTTAATCACCATTACCGAGTGATCATTACAATTTTTACAAACTATAAAATAAAATATAAAAATCAATACAACTTTTTTAAACTTTAAAATAAAAACAATATTTAAATGTTATATTTAAATAATTTATCAACACACAATTTGATATATTTTAAGCATCCAAACGAGTTTTAAATTTCGTTTAGATGTTGAACTGAGTTGAGTTGAGATGATAAAATATTGTTAGAATATTATTTTTTAATAATATTATTATTTTGAAATTTAAAAATGTTAAATTATTTATTATATTTTATATTAAAATTTTAAAAAATTATAATAATAAATTGAGATGAATTTATATATCAAATGAAGCCTAAAGTTGTAAAGTTGTCCTTTTGATATTTCATGGCATTCGTAAACTGACGAGATGCATTCTTTTTATTTTCACAAATAACGAGACGTATTTTTATAGATCAATTATTTAGCTACAAAAAAGTTTATTTTTATGAATTTTATTTTTATAGATGTATTTTTATTTAATGTGATATATTAAATTATAAAATTATTTTCATTATAAAATAAATCTAATATATTATATGAATTTATATCAATTTATAAATTTATTTTCATGAACACTTATCTTTTTTATGATAACAATCAAGAAGGCAAGAATCTACATACACATCCTTTAAATATCCACTATATATCATGAGATAGGAGTATTGCTACCAGACATTCATTGTAGTTGTGCACACATTACTCATACTATATGGTTGTTTCTAGTCTTTTGTTTTTTTTTTTTTTGTGCAAAACGCACCAGACCTTATGGCTTCTACCCCTCTTTCTTTCATCATCCCTCTCTCCAGCTCTCTCTCTCTCATTAGCAGCTCTCTCTCTCATCATCTCTCTCTCCTCGACTCTCTCTCTCATCCTTCATCGACTCTCTCTCATTGTCTCTCTCTCAGTCTGGTAATAATTTCGAATTTGAGAGATATATGGTTTGGATGATGTCACGTAGAGTGTACAAAAGTGGCTGCTCCCAATATTTTTCCCATGAGATATATATGGATTATGCCTATTCAAATTACTACATTTATATATAAAAAAAAATTATATTATCAAATTGATGATTTATATAATATAATTTGATTTAAAAAATAAATTTTACAATTTAAATCATAAAAATCAAAATTTATCATTTTAGTAATATAAGTTGTGCATTTTATATATCGATTTGAGAATAAAATAACTCATCTTATAATCTTATAGTAAATTGTCGATTCAAAATCAAAATTGCTTAAATAATTAAAGTTTAATTGTGGCATTATAGATGAATTATTCCATTTAGTAGCCTTACTCTTAATGGTGTAAAACAAAACTAGAAAACCGGACTGGACCTGTCCGAACTGTCAAATCGGTCCAGAATTGGTTTTCGTAATAGCAAAACCGGTTGGAATCAATCCGGCCGATTTTAGATTTTTTAGGATCGGACCGGACCGGTTCTATATAATATATATTTTAAATTATTTTTTTAATATTATATATATAATAATATAAATTAATTTAAAAATAAACTAAAATTGTAAAACTTTAAACTGAAATTGATAATTTACATTAATTGAAAAAAATCCTAAATATCAAAAGATTTGAATTTATATACTAAAGTTGTAAATAAGATCACTAAAATATTATTTACCAAAAAAAAAATACTCAAATATTATTACCCAATTTTTATGGCCTAATAAATTCTCAATGTTTTTTTTTTTATAATACATAATATATTAGTAAATTAGTAATACCAATATATATAAGTATACAATATATATTAATTATAATTTACATTTTATAGTCTAATGCTAATAGTCTAATACTATATTACTATTAGTAATATGCTTAAAATCTATATATAAATTAGCATATATATTTTAAAATAAAAAAATCAGACGGAATCGGACTTGAATAGGTAAAAATCGAAAGTATCAATTTAGGAGATAATTAGTATACGGTCGATTTGTAAAAATGTAAAATGGGCATCAGTACATACTAATTTAATACTAAATTTTATTCAAAATCAGATCTGACCGGTTGCACTCTACTTCCTCTATACATGTATTGAAGAAAAAATTAAAAATATATAAAATAAAAATAAATGTGTACTGTATGGTGGAATTTCTCCAGATTTTCGTTTATCCGGAAGCGTCTTCAACCGTCTGTCCTAAAACCGCTGACAAATACCTTCGACTTCGTTCCCACCATGCTGCCAGATGTCATTATCGGCCGTTTAATCTCACAGACAGCATCCAAACACCATATCAGCCGTCCGTTTTCTTCTTTCCGTTTTCAAACTTCCAAACCCGCTTCTTACACCCCAAAATTCCGACGTGGAATTTCTGTATTTTAAATCCGGATTTGAAGTCCAAACTTGGCTAAATCCCGAAAATACCCCCCAGAGAGAGAGAGAGAGCAGCAGAACCTGTTCCCCCTACTCGGAGTACACTCAGAGAGTACAGAGACGGAGACTATCTGATAGAAGGCTTCAAATTCACCAATAAAAATTATATCCAGATTCTCTGTAAGTCAGTATTACACAAATCTTCTTTCAATTATTGTCACGATTCTTTTATTTTTTTTTCTTTCCTGTTAATTTTCTTAGTGATCTGGTATGGAATTTGTGGTTCAGAGCTTAGGGTTCTGAGATGGTTCTCCGTAAAATTTTGGCCTTTTAGGTTCGTTTTCTGTTTTTATTTTTTTTTTAATTTTTCTTATTTGTGAAATTGGTATTTAGTTCTCTTTGGTCGACGAGAAAATGTAGAAACGTTCAGAGATTCTGAATTTGGATTCAAGATTTTTTTTTCTTGCCATTTAGGCTTGAGAAAACCAGGGGTTCAGCTGGCTTAGCTGAACCATGGCTCATGTCAGTGTGAGGTTTGTTTTAGCTGAGTTTTACACTTTTAGAGCTGCACGCAAGTTAAAAGTTTTGATTTTTTTTTTTTTTTTTTTTATAGTTTGTTCGTCGGTTGGTAGTCATTTAGATGTTATTCTTGCTTTAATTTTGTTTATTTTGACTGTCATATTTGTCACTTTTATGTTTTCTTTCTTTTGGTGGCTGTCTTCAAGTTTCTGACCTTTTTGTAGATCTTGTTTGGGGGAGAGGGGATTTTGTATTATGTTAAGCTATCTGCAATTGCACTTTAATCCACTACGCCTGCTACTTTACGCTTGTAATTGTATGTTCTTCTTGAAAATATTGTTGGTGGACGTCTTTCAACATAGCCCATTTCCTTATACATTGGCTTTCATTTTGACCTGTTTTCCAAATTATGTTAGATTTTACTCTGTGGGTCTGTTTGTTCTGGGCATTTGTAGTTCATTTGAGTTTAATGGTGAGGGAATTTTTTTCAAGGATACATTTTGTGCCGTGGGTTATTATTTGAGGAGTATATTGGTTCAAAGGGCCAGGTTTGCACCACAACTTGAGGGTGCCATCCATGGAATTGTTTCGTCAAATGTACGAATTTATTGTTTTCTTGAAAGGGCAAAATTTAGGGCAGTGCTACTAAAAGACAGTGTTATTCAACCCTTTTGAGTCTTTCTGCTTTCTTGACTTCAACCATCATTCATGGTATTTTTTTGAACTGCAGTTATTTTGTTGTCCAAGCTTGACAAGTTCTATTAGGAGGGGGTAAAAGGCATCTGCTGTTGGAGCATTTGCTTGACTTAAGTTGATTATGGGTGAGGAGAATGCAGTGGCCGAAGTTGCTGAGACAGCAGCAAATGGGACTAGCCTGCCAGAGGAAATGAATAAAGCTGTGACCGAGGAGAAAGAGGAGAAAAAGGGAGTAGAAGACATGGAAGAAGATACGAAGGATGAGAAGTACAAGGCTGCGAAAATTGATGAAGATGTAGAAGTAAAAGAAAACAAGGAAAGCAACGAAGAAAATGAAAAAGAAGTAACAGAGGATCAGAAAACAGAGACAATGGAAGAAGATGCTAGTCCAAATGCAAAAGAAGTGATTGAAGAAAAGGAAAACTCTAAATACGAAGTGGATGAAAAGGCTGATGTGGCCGAGAAGAAAGAAAACGAGGATGATGAGAAAGCAGAGAGTAAGGCAGCAAAGGGGTCAAAGAAGCGCGGGAAAGGAAAGACTGAAGAGAAAGCAAAAGAGAAGACAAAGGAAGTTAAAGAGAAGAAGGAGCCAGAGCCAAGGACTCCAACTATTGACCGCCCCGTACGTGAAAGGAAATCTGTTGAAAGGCTGGTGGCATCAATTGAGAAAGAAGCAGCCAAGGAATTCCAAATTGAAAAGGTAACTTTTTAAAGTTTTTTTTATTCCGTAAAATTCAAATTGTATTTTTGCTGAGGATTTTTTCCCCTTCATAATTTACCTTTGAAATTGCAGGGCTGTGGTACCCTACTTAAAGATATTCCTAACGGTATGCTTATTAACTTATTTTAACAACACGTCTGCAGTCCTTATATATATATTTTAAAAAAAAATTATAATACTATGTGCAAATCTTTTTTTTCCTTTTTCTGTCCCAACCTGATATTAATTCAGATAGGCTGATTATTCATACATTCTTTTTAAATTTTCTATACCTGATCAAGCTCTTTAATTTACTAGATCTACCTGTTCTAAGGCAAGGATGAAGAAAAAATATGTTTATAATAATAAAAATATCCAACGGTAAAAAGCCTGGCTTTTATAGGCATGCATTGAGATATTTATGGACCAAATATTCTGCAAATCATGTTGTGAGTGTATGATATCTACGGGCAGTAGATGAAATTAAGTGAACCTGAGTATGTTTTCTCCTTCAGTTGCATTCAAGCTATCAAGAAGAAAGACTGATGACACTTTCAAACTGCTTCATACAATTCTCTTTGGAAGGAGAGGGAAGGTAATGCATATTCTGAGGATTTTAGTGCGTGTTTCTGCATATACATTTGGCTTTGCTCTTTTTTCCACCTTTCTAGTTGGTTATATGGTGAACTGCGTAAGGCAGAATATTTGATTCTTTGTTTTGGTTCATCTAGGATGTAACCATTGGCTAAGACCCCGATGGGGACGTATTATTCTTAAATTATCGTTACGTCATATATATATATATATATATATATATATATATATATATAAAGATGTTACCATTGACTACACCAATCTTGCTTCAATGTAAATTTCTACTTTTGGTTTTGCAGGCTATTCAGGTTAAGAATAATATATCTCAGTTTTCTGGTTTTGTGTGGCATGAAAATGAGGTAAAAGGATTAAATATTTATGAATGAACATCCTTCCTTTGTATGAGCTTTTATAGCAAGCTGTAGTGTGGCAGACTTGATCTTTCTGAGATTCCATTTAATACAGGAAAAACAGATGATCAAAGTTAAAGAGAAATTTGACAAGTGTAACAAAGAGAAGTTGTCAGAATTTTGTGATGTCCTTGACATTCCAATTGCCAAGGCTACTACAAGGAAGGTTTGTTGATTTGCTACTTTTGCATGTTGATTCTAGAATGTAATTGTGGTTGAATGAATCTGTTTTCCGGCCCCAATTTTAAACATTGGTTCTTTTAGTTTTCACTAACTGAATTAGGAGGCTGGTGGTGGAAGATTTTCAATTGTTTATTATATGCTGCAAATTGATTAATCTGGGTATTATTAATCACCCTTTCGTTCATGTGAACATGTAAACCGAGTAGCCAGATAGTTTCAGTGATGTGGTGTCACCTGCACTCTTTGCTGTCCGGGTTTAATCACAGTTTGAATATTTTCTACTGAAACCAAAGTTGCTATGAGTATACATTTGCACCATGTGTTTAAGAGCTAGCTTTGATGCTCTTCAAGCTTTACATGTCAAGGGATATTGTTTTAATGAGCTGAAAGTGCACATCCAGGAGGACATTGTTGCTAAGCTGATAGACTTTTTGGTGGCCCCTCATGCTACAAATACTGTGCTTCTTGCAGAAAAAGAGAAGGTTTGTTTACGTGACCACTAATATTCTACTGACCTTCCATTTTTACAAAGAATTTATATCTTGTAATGGATCCTCATACTTTTTTATCCTTTTATGATAATTAGTCAAGTAAATCCACCAAAAAACGGAAGAGGGTGGTCAGAGGAAGTTCATCATCTGGAAGTGCAGCTTCAAAACGTTCAGCAAAGGTGTTATTCTCATCTCATTGACGTCAAAATATGGTTTGAGATAAAGAAGGACAGTAAAATTGGTAATTCCCTCTTCATTGGGTAAGATCGGGGTGGAAATTATATATAGACATTTCCTTCTTGGGTTGGACATTTTCCTTTTTTTTTTCCCCACTACAATGTCTTGCCAACCTAGTCCATCGTAAAGTTGTATAAGTGAATACTATGGTATTCCATATCATCTGGCAATCTTGTAAGAGTGTAAGCGGTCCTCCTTCCTTGGCCTTGGCCATGATGTTTTCCAAGTCCGTTTTACTTCATAGCATAGCTGTTATAGTTTTGATTATATTCTTTTTTTTATAAGTTTGATATGCTGTCGGGATTCAAGAATCCCTCCAAATATGTTTCTGACACAATGCTAATTTGATTGTGTGGTTGTGATCCATTAATATTCTTCAATTGTTTCAGTTTTTTTTTTTTTTTCTTGACTAAGTTCTTCATTGTTTTACTTATTAAAAGAAAAAAGCTCTTCATTGTTTCAGTTATACCTATAAATTGGATTTTAGAGGTAGGAGAGAGGAAGGACTCCAAGTAATAGGCTGAGAGGGAGAGACTGTATTTGGTCTCGATCTAACTCCCAAGTGTGTCCACAGCCAGGGGTTTGCATTTCAATAGGATCAGTAGGTGTCTTGCGACTTCTTTATGCACACAGACATATCTATGTAAAGACACCACATTTTATTAAAGATTGCTAGGGGCACAACCCAAGTATATTGGGGATAAGTATACATAGGAGAAACGCCCAGTTTAAAGAAGGGTGGTTGTGACTTCTGCTATATTCATGTTTTTTTCTGTTGCTTTTATTGTCATATGTAAACCTTTCTTCAATCTATTCTTGTATATTTACAATTTTTTAAGTTCTTTTACTGGACTAAGCAAAGGCTAATGCATGTCTAAAATATGCTTGATCATTATAGGATTTCAAACTCCTTGAGAAGAACTAAACTGTATATATCCTAGGGATTAAAAAGAAACTGAAGGATGTGAAAACTCACATTGTCTTTTTGTCTATATAGAAAATTTTTGTACCATCTTTTTCCATTTGTCCTTTGTTCTATTTTGAAAATTTTGACCCATTCACCAGAGCCCAAGAAAGACTGAGGATACATCAAAAGAGGAGAAAAAGAGTTCAATTGAAGCGGAGGACGAGTCTGACGAAGAGGAAAAGAAAGAGGATGAAGAAAATGAAGCGGAGGAGGATGAGAATGGTGTTCCAGAAAAATCTGACGATGAGATGCCTAAGCATTCTGAAAATGAGGAGAAAATTGATTCTGAAGATGAATCTGAAGAGGAGGTGGAGAAACACAAACGAAGTTCTAAAACATCAACTAGAAAAAAGGAAACTGCTGGGAAAGCTAAAACCAAGAAAATCACAGTTCCAACTAAATCCAGTATACCTCCTAAAAGAACACCCAAGAAATCATCTTCTAAACGCTCCAGGGGTGATGATGACAATGATACAAATCCAAAAGCATTCTCAAGGACGAGGAAAAATGAAAAGGTTGCGGCAAAAGAAAAAGCTTCAACTCAAATTAGATCTGTCTCCAGGGAAAAATCTGGTACAAGTCATGTTCTCTCCTTCCCCTTATTGCTCGCATACTGTTGTGGTATTTCTGTTGGTACGATGGACTGAAAAATAATGGTTTTGCTAATATATTTGAAGATATGCAATTAATATTATAGTTGCCTAAATTTTTTGCTTAGAAATAAGTTGTAATTGTGAACTGAACTTAATTAAACAGAGGAATTATGAAGCTCCTATATTATTTTAGGTCATAATCAGCAACACTAAAAATTTGTTATTGTTCTTTTAGGCAAAAAGGCTGCTAAAGTGAAGGACAAGGTCAAAAAAGAGAAACTCAGGCCAAGTGATGATAAGTTGAGGGATGCAATTTGTGAAATTCTTAAAGAAGTTGACTTTAATACGGTAAGCTGTCGATATCGATATTGTCTATAATGGTTGTAATGGAAATTCAGAATGATCTTGACTAAAAGTGGTAATCATGCTGAGTTGTTGTATTTAGCCTGCAAGAATGAAGTATTGCTGGACATGCTGTTACGGTAATCGTGCTGGACATGCTTTTGTGGGCCTACATTTATTCTTCCTAAACTCCTGCAAGTTCTGTAGCTTAAGATTTTTAGATTCTCATCTTTTGAAGCCATTATACAATTAATTTCACGACTATATATGTATTCAAGTATCAACGTTTATATATCATTGTATGCATGCTTGTCTATCCGTCTCTCCCTGATGTTTCTCTTTCAACATCTTAATGCATGCCTATATTTCATTACATGTCATTACGAGTAGGAGCACAAAAAGATAGAGAAAAATGGCATTTTAATTGCTGAGGTATTTGGATGTTTATTAAATAATAAGAGGTTGTAATGGATTCCTGTTGCAATATTTCCAGCATGTTTTTTTTTTTGTTAGTGATATTTCCAGCTTGCTTTATTTCCTACATCTTGGTAATCAAACTGAGAGGATGTGGAAACATTTTATGTTGTGGTAATTCTCTTGAAATTTGTTTTAATTAAAGGCTTTGTTGAGTTTAATACCTTAATCATATTTGCTATTAAATGGTTGTGTCGTGCTTAAATAAATTGTATAGCTTTATTTTGCAGGCCACTTTTACCGATATCCTGACGCAACTTGGTATGATGTCTTCATCTTCATTTTCACTATGGTAGTGGTTTATGATTTCTTGAATAACTTATAAAACAAAATGAATAACTTATCAAACAAAAATTGATTTCTTGAATTGGATTATATTGAATTACACCTTTGTCTGAGCTCTACATATTTTGATGACGAAAAAAAAAAAAGATTAAAACTTTCATCTGCTGCATTATATAGTAAACTGTGGCAATGTCCGCTACTGTAATTTATGTATTGCGTGGTTAAAATATACATTTAAGATCTGGGGAAAGGTCCACATTCAGTTGATATGATAACCTATTTTTATCAGTTTTCATTTTTATGAACTGATCCACTATTGGTTTATTATCGAAAAAATTATTAGAAACCTTTGAAATAAAAACCTTACAATCAATGGACAGAGGTTTGATAAGCTCTTCTTAGCATTAGTTGGTGGCTAACAAAACTCTTGACAAATTTTCAGGTAAGAAGTTCAATATGGATCTCACCCCAAGAAAGTCATCTATAAAGCTAATGATCCAGGCAGAGCTTACTAAACTGGCTGATGAGGCAGATGACGAAGATGGAGAAGGTGATGCCGAAAAAGATGAAAACCAGTCTTTCAGCCAAGAAGTGGAAACCTGAACAATAGGATTGAACGCGACTGCAGGGAAATAGTTAGCTATTTGTATGTTCCTTTCTAATTCCAGTTATGCCCACTTACTCCCATCGTCGCTCAAAATCTCATAGAATACACTATTTGCCTGAAAGCAAACCAGTAGTTACTAGAAATTAGCAGAGGACTCGAGCTGTGCTGTAGGATTGCGGCTTGAATGTATGTATACATTAACATAAATTGTAGGAATTCTCCTGTCCTCAATATAAGTGACCTTTCATGGAGGACTATTGTGTTTCAGATTCATTCATGTCATCACCATTTCTTCATATGGTTTGCGTAGACTGGTAATTGCCGAGCTATGTGACAACCTTAATTTAAGTGCAAGAACAATTGCATCATCATGGGATCATCCCAACGAGGACACCGAGAGTTGTGTTTTATATAGTTGACCTTTTTTATGGTAAAAATGAGCAAACATTACATGAAATATATATATATATATATATATGTATGTATATATATATGTATGTATGATAAGGAGGGAGGATGATCAATCCAAGAGGGGAGGGAGAGAGTACCTACAATTCCAATTTGGCTGGTTTGGATTAAAGATGGATGAGGGTTTTAAATGAAATTTGAAAAAAATATTGTTAGAATATTATTTTTTAATATTCTTATTGTTTTTAGATTTAAAAAAGTTAAATTGAGACTTGAAAATATTGAATTATATATTATATTTTATGTGAAAATTTAAAAAAATTATAATAATGAAATGAGATAAAATACTTCTTGAATCCAAACGAGATAATGTCCAAAAAGACTTTTTAAGGTTGTAACCCACCCACCTAATTTGAAAATATTATTAAGTCACTAAATAAAGATGTTATATAAAAACAAATACCAAAAAATGCATCATTTTTACCGACTTTGTCTCATTCATTTTTTATAAATTAAATTGTTATAACTTTATCATCTCAGTATTTATTACTTTTACTATATTATTAAACTTTATTCATCAAGATTATCTCCTAATATTGGGAGAGTTGGAAATGTAACGAACAATGAGGTACTGAACTTCAAAGGGTACTTAATCCGAGCAATCCAACAAGGATGGCATCGACTTGGGTCCATTTGATCTGTCTTCATGGAGTAGTAACAACAGATGGGGGAGAAAAATACAAATTAGCCGCTGAAAAGCATTAAAAAACAAAAAGAGGGAAGAAACTAGAGTATGTATTTACATTACGAAAACTCATCAAAACTTTCATATAAAGAGGTATGTACAAAGACAATGAACTATACAATTCTCCGGGTTGAAATGATTGCACTAATTGAATGGTTAGTAACTCTACATCTTCAACAGAACCAAAAACAAAACAAGAAAAAGGGGCTGTTAACATGGTCAACTCAAAACAAAACAAAATGAAGGGGTGAAAAGGATACAACAATAACAATACAATCAGAAAATGGGCACATTACTGTCGTCCTCTCAGCTAAATCCTAGTACATCACCATTCATACATTAAATCTAGAATATTAGCACATTTCACAGCAATTTCAAGATATATCATCCTCGACAGCTTTGGTTTCAACAGGTTCTTTCTAATGGACTACAACAAAAACGAAAAGAAAGCTGAAAACTCAGAAAGAAAAAGGATGCGACTACAATATCAATCACGCAACGAGAAAACACCATGCCTTTGACTCTCCCTTGTACAAGTTAGAAGTCCTCTTTATCTCCCAAAACCAGAAGATCTGCTGAACAGCTTTTGTTCTCCATTATCAATTGTCTTTCAAGCTATGAAAGAGAAAAAATTAGGTGAGAAAATAAATACATTTGAAACTATCAGGTCAATTCTTAAAACGATAAATAATAAAAGAGAAGCATCACAGCGCCCAATTGCTAGACGAAAGCAACAACAATGATAAGACAGGAAACGTTTGATATCAAGTCTCTCTAACTCTTAACACAAAGTACCTACCAAAAGAACTCACACAAAGTAATCATAAGAAAGCAAAATGAAGGTCTAACATAGATAATAAGATTTAAAAAATAAAAAATATCTCGTGTTCTTTGCAAGTAATCACTAATCACGTCTAATATGAAAAAATCGGAACAGCTAAATCCGTCGTTGTTCCACAAGGACGCATAAAATGTAAACTAGATCTCACTGCCACAATCAAAATTAATGCTAGCAACTAGCAACTAGCAGCGAATAATAAAGTAATGCAACTACAAGCAGCATAAAGCAGAAGTTGCCTGCACTTGAAGGTAGACTTAATCAGGGTGACTTCTAGCATGCCACATACAGGTTGGCCAGTCACGGGACTACCATTGAACCTCTTTCGAGGACGATAAAAATATCAAGAAATCATTACATGTCAACTACATCCTCTTGAGTGCTTATGATTGCAAATTCAAAAGGGCAGTAAAATCCAAGGCAGAACCACTATATATTGTGCCCAATGCATGCAAACTAGGAGTAGTTTTGATTGAGTTTCCATCGAGCTCACCACCATTAAAAGTAAACCTGTTCATCTTACTCTAAATTGCCCAAGTATAGACATGGAGATTTGTACACGCCAAAGCCCACCCATCGTGTCTCAAGTAATGTCCAAATAAATTCGTGACTGAAGGCAGATGAAAGATGAACCTTCCCCCCACCACACCCAACATTAAAAAATAAATAAATAAACACACAGAAGACACCCAGGGTGGATTTATACTTCTCCTTAAGACGGAATATTTTCTTCTCCTTGATGATCTACAATGTTTAATATACCAAGTTGTATGTCGTTGATGTTATCGTTTCTCGAAGCAATAAAGATTTTCATAATAATCTTGCTCTTGGTAACAATAATGCTAATTTATCAAAGGTTCTAAAATTGTGAGAGCAAACAGAGAGGGAAGTTTCAATGGCCAATTGACACCTCTTATAAATAAACTATAGTGAATAAAAATGTTGAATCAATGTAGTGATGATGAATGATATCATAGCCACATTCTGCACCCATTCATGTTGACCATAATCTCATAAGCAAATGAAGGCCTAAAGACAAGAGAAACTAGAATAAGGAAAAGGAGCTCACACAAATGGAATGCACGAAATGATAAATTTAGTGAGAACACATATGTCAAAGAAACAATATCTCTATATTTAACACATGAAACCAAAAGTGCGAATTAAAGCACTGGTTTAAATGAAACCAAAAGTACAGAATCTTTTACTCATAGTCAAACAAGGCATAAATTAAAAAACGAACAATGTAGTAACTTTAGAAGCAATAGCATAACAGCTTGTTGAAGTCAAAACTTAACAAACAGCACCATTCCAAATTAAACAGACTATTTTTTCTTTAAATTTGCGGTGACAGAAAACAATACCAAGTACAACCAAATAGGCATTTTTGCCAAGTTCCTCAGAATAAAAAATCATTCAAAATAGGCACCAGAACAATTTTTGGTATAAGTAATGCAATTTTATTGCAGCATCAAAATATTACAAAATGAAAGGTGTCAATATGAACAGATTTTTTTAAGTAACATGAGCATATCCATATTGTGAAAGTATTAAACTGGTCCGTCAGGCACAAACTACATTTTCTACAGTCTTAGCAGTAACACAATGACAGAAAAGATAACAAAAAGAACAGGAAAAATGGCACAAACAAATCAATTAAAAATAAAGACTGGCATTACAATGAGCATACTTGACTACATTGACAGGTTAATAAGCCACGATATGTGCAAAAAGCACTGTATCTAATGCACAACAGCACGAGTGCCACCTCCAGAGGAGATTCATGAACACTCCTAACAAATTGTAAAGGGAAAAGAAACAGAATTTTGGGAACTTACATTTCTTCGCGCTAGAATAAAACCAAGCTTCTGTGATGAATATGCAATCAAGAAGTTTAATGCAATGGAGTGAGAAAACGAGGCTCAACACATTAAGGACTGCAAACACCACTTGAAAGAGAATCCAAATGAGCATGATGAATCCAAAGTTTGTTAAGTTTCTGTGTGTTCCCTTTCTTGATGGATAGCATAACACAAGGAGCATAAGATTTCATTATTCGGAGGTAAGCCTCCGTCTCTTCCCATAATCAGCATCCCTTGATCTTGAACGATGTTCCTCCTCTTGTGATATCCGCGACTTACTGTGAGTGTGAGCCTTTGAAGTCCGCCCTCTTTCCCATTCATCTTCTTGATCCATTTCATGGTCCCTATACTTATGATGATCAGCATACCTCTCTCTGTCTTCTCTGTACCTGTCACGGTCCCGCTCCCTATCACGATCCCTCTCACGGTCGCGGTCCCGATCTCGAGAACGCTCTCTGACCAGATCACGCTCCCTCTCCCGCTCTCGACCAATATCTCTATCATCGCGATTCCTTCTTTCCGACCAGTCATGGTCATGGCCTGCATCTTTTTCTCTAGGCCCGTCCCTATCATAACCTGGATCTCTATCATCCCGATATCTTCTATCAGAAGACCCAGACCAGTCCCTTTCTGAAACTCTATCTTTCTCCTTCACAGCATTTGACCAACCTGCTCTATCATGACTCGCTTCACCATATTGATGGTCAGATGCAGCTTCCTCCCCATAACTAGACTCCCCGGCTCTCCCACCACCATGATCTTCACCACCCCATGCACCCATACTAGGATCTGACCACATTCCCATGTTAGGGCCATCAACACCTGAAGTGGGCATCATCCCCATTCCATTCATGGGTATCCCTCTTCCAAAGAATGCTGGATTCACATGAGGGGCTACTCCAGGCAAACCAACACCTCCAACAGGGGGAAAAGAAGACAAAATCCCCGAGAATGGAGGCGTTGGACCACCAGGAAAGCCTCCATAGCCACCCATTCTCCCCATAGGCCCACCAAATGCAGGATCAAAACCCTGACCCATCATAGACTGAGGGTGCAACAAAGGCGGGGTTGCACCAATACCCTGACCAAACCCATTACCCTGACCAAACCCATTACCACCATTCCCCATTATACCCCTCCCTCCCATCCCACCCCTATTCCTCATTGGCCCAGCTAGCCCTCTATTCCCCATTCCTCCTTGCATGTTACCTCTTCCCCAATTCCCTCTCCCATAACCCCTGTTATTATCCCCACCCTGATAATTCCCGCCTGTTGCAATGTTGTTCCCACTAGGCTTACCGGCAACATCATTAGGTCCCCTCCTTGCTGGCGCAGTTGTTGTCGTTTGTTGATTCCTATTCACTTGAGCCTCACCCATTCTCTTAACACTATACGGCGATGCAAATGCAACAACGCATGGCCTACCATTAAACAAATGCCCATTCATCCCCTCCTTACACGCAGTCGCAGCAGCTGGGTCGAAAAACTCGACCTGGCAATAGCCTTTTGATTTCCCACTCGCTTTCTCATCAAAAAACTTCACCTCCTTTACGAGCCCATACTTACACAACTCCACTTCCAGTTCCGCATCTGTGGTCCACCAATGCAAATCGCCCACAAACAGTATTGTTCCACCACCACCACCACCTCCTCCTCCTCCTCCTCCACCAATAACGCCACCACCAACAATACCAACACCACGATTATTAGCAACCCCATTACCAGCAATCCCATTCACATTTCCTCCCCCTCCTCCACTAGTTTGCCTCACCAAAGCCTCATTCCCCACCTTCCCTACATTCCCTACAGCGCCACCATGTGATTGCTTCCCCCCAACAATCCCTTGAACCCCTAAACTACTAATATTATTCTCACTTTGCTCCTCCACCTCGTTCATCTTACTTATCATGCCCCCTTGCCCTAACTCAATCCTAACCCCACCAGCCTCCGATCCATCCGTCCCTTTCACGTCACTTCCTCTAACCCCTTGGTTAGTCTGAGACCCAGAAGGCCTGACCCCACCGCCACCACTACCCTCACCAACGCCTGGAATAGACACGCCGTGCTGCTCCGGTGCTACCCTTGGTAACGACTCTACCTTCTCCTTCTCATCATTCCTAAGCCCTATTTCCTCGCCCTTTCTCAGAGATTGTAAGAACCCCTCCCCGACATTCACGTCGTTGTACAAATCCTCGTAGTCGTCGTCCTCTTCACCAAGGAAAACCTCTTCGGCAACAGCCGAGATCGCCTCGTTGCGATGGAACTGATCCATCTGATCCGAGCCCTCCCCGAACCCTCCCTCACCGTCATCCATAGTTTATTTTCAGTATTTCAAAAGAAACGTTCTCCCCCCCTCCCCCGGTTCCTCCTCCGCCTTTTATCTAAGTTTTAGGTGCGTTTTGGTTGAAGTTTGAGGGTGGTTTAAGTAGTCAAATGGAAGCATTTTCTGGAAACATACATAGCAAGAAACAAAGCAGATTGGGCACGAGATCTTACCAGGAGAAAAATACGGTCTTTAAGAGATAGAGATAAGACCTGTAGAAACCCTAATCTGGAAATTTGTGAGCAAATGTGTGAATTTTCTGGGTTCTCTCTCTCTCTCTCTCTCTCTCTCTCGGGAAAAAAAAAAATCTACCAATGGTCCAAAACTAATCCACGGATTGACAAAGGTAAGCTTCCATGGGTGTACGCATCCGATCCACCGTATCAGTACTTCCAACAGAAGTTGGACTGCTCGGTTGGACTATCTACCATTTGTTATCTGGACGAAAGGTAAATGATTTGTGGTAAGAGAAGTTATTTGTATAAATCTTAAATAGATAAATTTTATATAAATTTTTATAAAAAAATAGACTTTATTTTAAAAAGTAAAAAGGTATAAAAAAATTATTATTTATTAATAAAATTTATTATTTTATAAAAAATTTATATAAGATTTATCTTTTTGAGATTTATATCATTATTCTTATACTAAATATGAGATGAAAAATCATATTTCTAATTATAATTTTAGCTTACGTAATAATATATATTGACCTATTAGTTATTAATAATTAGAGTAATACTATATATAGTTGTAAAATATGTAAATATCGTACAGTCATTTTGAAAAAGAGTAGAGTTTATTGTTAAAAAATTAATTTATTTTTATGTAGATCTTATATTTATTTATTTTTTTAAAAATAATTATGTAGTATTTATACACTTACGATTACAAATATCATTTCTCTAATAATTAATATGACGAAAATTATAATTTTTAACCGAAACGCGTCGTGGTCTCATTCTCTTCGCCGTCAACCATTTCACACTTATTGAGTATTTAAATAAAGAAATACATAGAAATTTAAGGGCTGGGGAACTTCAGTTATGGATGGAAAGGCACAGTTTATTGCAAGTTTAAGGTGATCTTTTCAGTTTTATTGCAAGTTACTTTGTGGAGTGTTTTCATTCCAAGAAACATATTCCCCTCTAAGATTGCCTTATCTATCAATTATATATGTGAATGATTTCGGAAATTGGAAGTGAACTGGCTGACACTTCACACTAACTATTTTTAAAAATATGCGAGATTAAATTATATCTAAGCATTACTATCAACAAAATAGTATTGCTCATAGACTTTTAATCCTTAAGCTAATGGCTTCTACTTCTATTATATATACATATATAGAGTTTTGATATACATCAGTTATTATTTATTTCTTTCCATACTCCATATCTGGTAATTTTTTTTTCATAAAATGTGAGGTATTTTTTATAAGATATGAATTATAGAGTAATAAATATAGTAGCTGATCAAAACAATTCACGGTTACAAATATTTTTTTTATTATATATAATAAGAGTTAGTTAATCTTTCACAAAATTGTGAAATCTCATTAACTTATATTCAAGAAAAAAATATTGTCTAAATTTATACTTCAAAGAATCAAATCAACTGAATGTCATACACATACACAAAATGTACCTTTTTTTTTTTTTTTTTTTAACATTTTCCTTTGTTCTAAAAAATATCTATGTAAAAAGTGTATGTACCCAATTGAAGCAGGATTGTCTCGAGTCCGACAAGTTGACCGGTTTAGCGAGTCGCATCCTTCCAAGTAACGGCTACTTCCACTCCTCATAGCCGGTCACGAATGCACCCACGCCGCCCCAACGCCAACGGTCACATTTTCCTTGGACAAAATTTTCTGAAAATCGCAAGTCACAACGTTTATGTAAGTCTCAGACTCCTTTATATAATCCTCAATCTCTCAGAAACCTTTTTCTTATTCATCGGAAAACAATCTTCAAGATACACACACATTCATAACGCACTATAGATTCTCTTCACTCTTCGATTTCCAAAGATGCATAGGCTTCTTCTTCTTCTACTTTATATGTCTGTTCTGTGTGTCACGCGGTCCGGCCTGGTACAAGCAGACAATGCGCCTGCTCCTTCGCCAAACCCAACACTTACGACGCCACCAGCAAAGTCGCCCCCTCCGTCAAATGCTCAGGCACCTTCTCCTTCCATTTCTCCGGCATCGCCTTCGAAGTCTCCGACTGTATCTCCGCCTACGTACACTCCAGCAAGTCCCGCGCCCGTTTCGAACCCACCGGCGAAATCTCCGTCCATTTCGCCAGCGAAATCACCGTCGACTTCACCTGTTAAATCTCCTTCCATTGCCCGTGAAAAGTCTCCAGCAAGTCCGCCGAAGCCCATCGTTTCTCCGACCCAGAGTCCATCGACAAATGGGCCTTCTCCAATACGGTTCCCTGCACCGGTTTCTTCTCCGAGTACCACACCCGCGAGCCCCCCGGAAACGGCAGACGTTCCAGCAAGTGGCATCGCTCCTGAGGCTTCGGCGAACATTCCATCAAGTTCTGCGACGCCTGGGGAGGCACCAGTAGTGTTTCCATCTAGCAGTAGTCCTCCGAGTCCGGCGCCGGGGAGTTTGTCGACGGAGACTGCACAAGGTCCGGTTAGTGATGACTCGGGTTCGGATTCGAATTACAAGGCACGGATCATTTTGAGCGGATTGAGTATTGTGGCGGCTTTGTCCTTTTAGTTTTCCCGACTTTCTTTTTTTTTTTTGTTTCCCTTTTCCCCCCTGCCTGTCCCACATTATTCACATTTGTTTGGCATTGTAACCAGATTTTTTTTTTTTAATAAAACCTTCTTTGTATTTTTATTGAACGATAAATAGAGATTACATTATAAATTTAGTTAATTTTATCTTTAAAATTTTAAAATTTTTTTTAATAATATCATTATAAAAATAATATTTTTTTTCATCAAATAGAGAATGTATGTGTAAACTCTTTATTAAATGAAAAAAAATATTATTTTTATAAGGATATTATTATAATTTAAAAAAAATTAAAAATAAAATTGACTGGCTTGCAAATGTAATTCTTATTTGAGAACTGTACGTAACATTGCTCTTATAAATTAGGAAGATATATTAGGATATATGCAAGTCTTACACACTCTATTTGAATAAAAAATAGAATCCACCGTTAAAAAAATATTTATTTCATATGGATTAAGATTTCCACATTTTTTTTCAAAAGCTCACACGAAATTTATACAATTTCATGCATATAAAACGTGTTAATATCATGTATAAAACTTCTGCGTACATGTAGCAGAGATAACTTTGTAAACATCAACACAAAATGAAGTTCTAATTTTATGAACTCGATTAAGAATTATAATAGCTTCAAAGTCGTCGTTACAATATTCGGACAATTTAAACGGGTTACGAATTTTCATTTTTTGTCTTGCTACTTTGCTGCCTGCAAAGTATACCGACAAGATAAGGTTACCCCGATTTATCCCATTTGTTCGTTTTAAATTGAGTGTTGTCAGAGTCTCATTTGACACAACACAGCACCTGTCACCGAGCATAAGAAATAAGGAAAACTCTATTATGCCACTCAAATTATATCGTTTGATTTGATTGTTCGGTATTTTTATTTTATTTTATATGAACAAAATAATTTTAAATGTATTGATATTTTTTTAAAAATATTTAAATATATTAAAAAATATAAATAAATAAAAAAAAACTAATTTTATAAATAACAGTAACATCGAGCGGTGCTACTCAAGCAGTAAAGTAGCACCGCTCAAGAAATAAAGCGACATAGCTCCATTTATGACAAAAATCCGATTCCCTCCCGCCTCCCCTCCCACCTCTCTCGCTCCCTTGCGAATCCAAACAACAAAATCCCGTCACAATAAATGCTCCAAGACAAGCATCAATTTTATTTTATTTTAGATAAATCAATGACGTGGCCATCACGTGACAAGATCACATTAGAGGCAACTTTAGCAGACTCGTTTGGTTACACAAATTATCTCATCTCATCTAATCATTATATTTTTTTCAAGGAAATATCTTCTCACCGATCATGCTTATAAATGGCTCAAGACAACCTTCAGTAATATTTTGCTACGTAGCTCACCCATGGATTAACAGTGGATGTGCGACACAATAGAATGAAAATTCCCCCCCTCCAAAAACAGAACATCCTCTCTCCTCGCACAGATCGACTCAAAGAGGTAAAATGCATTATTAATTAAACAATACTACATTATTGAAAATCTTGTTCAATTGAACATGAGCATACGAAAATTGACTTCGAAATGAAAAATGCATCTTCAAAAGTATACTAAAAATGTAATTTATTGTTTTTGGCGAACACCCTAGAATGAAAATGACTCCCAAACGAAGATGACTTGAAATCCATGGGTGAGGTGCATTATCGGAACAAAATCTTAATGTTATTGGCAAGAATGACTCCAAAATAAAAATGCATATTTAAAACAAATCATGGAGGACGACGATGGTGACTGCATTGGACTGCATGGTGGCTGCGTCAGACTGGCTGGTGGCGGCAATAAGTGGTAAAGGAACAAAGAGGCACAACGTCGAGATAGCAACAAAGAGAAAATGGAAAATACTTTCTAGGATTTTTAATTTTAGGTAGAAATCTTATGCAGTCATTCTCATAGTTTTACCTTGTGTAATATTGAGATGTCAGTTTTGATTGGGTGCTGTTATAAGGCTAAAAAAAGTCTTATCGCTCAAAAAGCATAACTATTTTTTCAAACTCTCATACAAAATATAAAAAATAATTTAATTTTTTTAAATTTTCAAATAAAAATTCTATTAAAAAATTATATTATAATAATATTTTTTTTAATTTTAATTTTTTATTTTATCTTATTCGTAACTAATCAAGGCCTTGGAGCACTCCCAATGGATGATGTAAAATACAATTGCCTTTAAAATATAAAGAAATTTGCACAAAAGTGAGGTCCAATGGATGTTTTATATCATCTTTATTTTAGATTTTACTATAGTAATTTCGTTACATGTAGAAAATACTATTTATAGCTGTAAATATTTTAAATTAATTTCTCTCTCTTTAGTGTCCGATTTTCCCCATTTCTTCCGGATTTCCTATTTTTATTTTAGGTCCCTTTCTCTCTTTCTTATTCCCACGCTTTCCTCTTTGTTGGCTGGGGTGACTCCAATATTCGGTCTATATATATAAAAGCTAGCTGTGTATGAATAAAAAAAAAAAAAGCTGCATATGACTCAGATAAAAAAAAAAAACTGCATATGACTCCAATCGCTTTGTCTATCCTTGTAGACGTGCAACAACTCATTGTATATACTTTGAGAATATTTTTATTATATAATTTTTTTTAAATTAATTTATATTTTGATTTAGTTTATAAATTTAAATTAATTTAAAATAAGACATAATTATACAATATTATATATGAGCAAGTATTGTAAATATTAAAAGATATGAAAATATTATTGATAATTAGAGAACATATTTGAAATGAATAAAAAATATTAAAAAATATAATATTAAAATGATATAAAAAAAATAAATAAATTTATAAATAATATATTGTAAAAATTAGTATATAAAATAAAAAAATACATTCTAATGATATATTTTAAAAGATAAAAAGAAGAATCTATTCAAAGTGCTCTTAGAACCGTAGCTTCTTCTATTTTTTATTTTTTTATTTTTTTATTGCGGCCTCCGGAAAAGGCCGAAAACGATGACGGCTGCGTTGTTTGTTAGGTACGTTTATCTTAAAAAAAGATATTTTCTTCACTATAGGAAATTATTTATTCCCAAATAATCAGAAACCAATCCTCGAACACTCTCAAAGAATATGGCGATATCCAACCTTTTCTACCCACTAAATTCCAGTCTCAGGCCCCTCCTCCACTCCACGTTCCTTAATTCCTCTTTTACACAACTTAACCTGACGAAGAAATCCATATACCCAACCAGAAAACACGGAAGAACACACATCAATGCCCAGTCCAATGGCAGCGGCTCAGCTGATGCCCCCGACCGCTTAATCTCAGCCGTATGTTACTTCTACCCCTTCTTCGATGGCATACAGTACGGAAAGTACGTTATCACCCAGATCACTCCCATGCAAGCTCTTATCCAGCCTTTGGTACCTGCTATAAGGGTCTTTAAGAGCTTTCCCTTTAATGGGTTCTTGGTGTTCTTGATCCTTTACTTCTTGGTTGTGAGGAACCGCAACTTTACTAGGTACGTGAGGTTCAATACCATGCAAGCTATTGTGCTTGATGTGCTGCTGATTTTTCCTGATGTTTTGGAGAGAAGCTTCAATCCAAGGGGTGGGTGGGGCTTGGACTTGTTGATGAGCTTGGACAGCACTGTGTTTCTGTTCCTTCTGGTTTCTTTGCTTTATGGGTCTTCTTCTTGCTTGCTGGGTCAGGTGCCCAGATTACCCATTGTTGCTGAAGCTGCTGACAGGCAAGTTCTTTGAGCAACCGTCTGGTTCTCATCTGTAGCTTTATTAGCCGATCTTAATTCATTTTTAAAGAAAGTGCTCTAGATTTTTACACTAGGATGTACTCGTTATGAAAGGAAGAAACTTGCATAATTCATTCCTGGTATTGTTGTATCACTACGTTTTTTTTTTTTCCCAATGAAATGGAGGAAACTCTTGATTTGGTAGCAGGTTGTTGACTTGTACCATATATAATGGGAATTTAGAAGTGGCCTTTTGACATTGATGGTTGATGTTCATGTTTGGGATACTGAAGTATACCGAACATTAGGATATTGTGGGGTTTTTTAGGCGTACTTGAATGGTCCTGGGTAGGCAATCTAAGTTTTTCTACAATGGATGAATTCATGTCATTATTGCTCACGTAGTTTCTCTTTGAAATGTTTTCCTTTGGTAGACGAGGAAAAGATAGTAGATGAGAAGATAGTTATCAATTGGTTGGAGAATTTTATCTAAAATCTAGTCTTGTGAGCAGTAGCGGCACCATAAGAGAGGTGATCTTCCTGCAGTTTTCTGGATTTGAAAGATTGAACATGTTGGTTGGTAATGGAGCCTCACTAAAAGAAATAGGATATCCTGCATTGAGGAGGAGCCTTGGAAACGGGACCAGGGGTAACTATTGTACATTTTTCCATGCTCTACTGGTTTCATCACATCTCTGTCAGTGTAGAGCGTTACGTATGTTGCCATGGTAGATCGATTTTCATTGTGCTGCTTAGGGAAGCCTTGAGTGTAGACTGTAGAGGCTCTTGCCAAGCAGGTGGTGATGGTGGAGAGCTAGTTCCCCTGATGGTTCACATGGCAAGAACTTGTAATCCATATATCAGACAACCATTGCGGAAAGGCAAGTCATGGTGGTAGATAGAACTCTTTGTTAGAGAGCATGCTGATATTGGAGATTGCTGATACCAGACTTTGGTCAGTGTCTGGGTATTCCAACGGGTATTCAGTGAATTTTAGTCCAACTCAAGGTATTATGATGGTGTAAATGCTTAGTATCAAATGAAACAGGTGTTCTCTTTTTGCTAGCATCTTATGGATGTAGAGGCCTGTCTATCTAGTACCAATGTGAAACAATTGGAACTAATTGAAATGATGTTCAGTGGCCCCTGTTCGGAGTTCCATTCCCAACATTCCTCTCATCTATTGAAGCCATTTCAGCTTTCTTTCCAATCAGGTGTGTTTGCACTTAGATCTCTCTCTTTTAACATTCGAACTTATCTTTGTTGTTCTTATTCCTATTGTTTAGGGAAAAGAATGGAATAAAACTTTGATTTATTCCACTAGTTATGTTGATCCACTATTGTTGCCCCAAAACAAGCGTAATATGTCTTTGTAATTAATGAGATAAACTGAAATACCATTGTTGGGTAAATCATGATTTCTTGTCTTTAATTTATCGTGTTTTTCTGTATACTCATGTGTACACGGGCTATGCCTACTTTATTCATATCAATAATATGTATCTCTTACTTAAAAAAAAAAAAAAAGCATTGTTGGGTAAATTATCAGCATCATTCTTTTAGAACTTTAGAATTGTGGTCAAAGTTTCTTCTGTACGCATCGAACATTCATCATAGATCATTATTGCAAGTTGATTGAATAGAGGACATTAGTGGCATGCTTCCCCATCAAAGCCTATGAGATAATCAACTATCCAACAGACGCTTTATGCCACATTGGCCTATAGGTTTTGGAGCTCAGGATATCCAATTGTCTCCTCAGCTGTTCATCCAGAACTATTAACTTACCAGTGGCCGCCATCTTGGATCCTCAGGCATTCATCACTATCATTGTTGCAAGCTGTTGTAGGCCATCTTGCTGGGTATTTGAAATAGAGAAACAAAGGATTGAAAACTAGAGAGATCCTGAAAACTACGGGATGCGTATTCCTTCCCATGGGCTTCTTGGGTCTTGATCTAAAAGCCTAACAAATTAAGGCACACCATTATTTTGGCGGTCCAATTAACTGTGCCACCTACGTGTGCCATGTCTATCTTGTTAAAATAAATTAATGATATTGAATAATTGAAAATTATTTCTTATGTTTAACTTGTAGATCTGATGTCAAATTATGAGATATTAAGCAGATAATGATAAAATTGATGATAAATATAATTTTTCTGAACTAAAATGTATTTCTACCTTCAAAATCCTTCATTTTTTCTTAAAATTTTTATGACAATATATGATTCGTGGGGATTCAGTCTAATTAATCCTCGAATACATATAGTCAATCATCTCATATCGAAAACACGCCAGGAATTGAAATCTGAAAAGCAATCAATAGGGTTTTATTTATTACAAAACTATTTCCAATTTATAAAACATGATGTATTCCGATCGACTTAAAATATGAAAACAAGAGTCACACTTGGAACAAAACGGCATAGGAAAATACTGACATCATACAGGGAAAAAGGAACATAGGCGGAGGAGATGAAGCGGAATAGTTGTCATAAGGCACATATCCGTAGGTAGTGGGAGGAGGGTATTGGCAGCACTGGACAACAGGAGTTGTTGGGCAGCTTCCTTGAGCAGGCGGTGGCGGTGGCGGTGGCAGTGGCAGTGGCAGTGGCGCTTCATATGTTGGAGGTGCTTCATATGTTGGGGCGGGCGGCGGTGGAGTTTCATATGAAGGATAGCCAGAGGGAGGTGGAGGAGCTGGTGCATGGCATAAAGACTGACAAAGTGTGCAGTTCATACAAGCAATAGGTGAAGAAGGTATGACATCGCCAGGAACTTCCCCTGACGCTGAGCAACCAAGTTTGGGCGCCGACAACAACCATATTGCTATGAGAAACACATATTCTGCTAGAAACATTATATTTCCTACTAGAAAGTCAAACCTCGGAAGAAAATCGAGAAACAGAACTAGGATGGATAGGATCAAGTATCTACTAGGATAAGAAATTTAAGGGTGTATCTAGAGGAAGATAGAATGTCACTTGGGCCTTGGGGAGCTTTGTGAATGGTTCGGACGATTCTACACCCTTCTTCAGATTTATAACCCCAACAACCTACTGACCTTTGGAATCTGGATATCTCACATTTTTTCTTCTGCACCCCGGATTTGGTGCCGCATGGCAACCATCTGTCATAATGATGTACAGGTAACACAGTCCACATGCAGGCAACGTCATTGTTTGTTTCCATTTTTCCTTTGTCCTCCGCTCTAAAATTGTCTTCTTTTATGACATAAAAGACCTATATGCTGTCAACAATGGTGACAACACTGAGAATACACTAACTTCAGTCCATGATTTCTGGTCTTAAATATAATCAACCTAATGACACGTTTCAATTCAAGAGACACCTTCATGGAAGCAGTAAACTAGCACAGCATAAAGTAGGATTTTCCAGCTCAATGCAACCAAGCCTTGGTGGTCATAAATAGGAATACTACATAGTGCTTTCTTCCATTCAGCTCTCTTTACAGACACAATCCTTATAAGACCCTTGTACCACCCCGCAGGGTGGTAACTCTCACATGCTCTAATAATAGTGTCTGAATTGGGACATGTTTGTAGAACAGAAAAACATGAAAAAAGAAAAAAAGAATGCCATTGGTCAGCTCTGTATCGAGTATTTATTCATTAAAAATATCAAATAATATGGGAAATAGGGGTTTGATACACCGACAACAAATACCAATTCTAGGTGATATTTTTCACCTAGAATTCGTCAGAAGGAATTGAGAAATTGTTCAGAATACTTCAGATCCCGGCTGTTCAAATATAAATAACTCGTACTGTTGTTGAAAGTTGACGTTATAGGCAGCGGTGAGAATCCTCTGTAGTCACCATGTAGCTTTGCCAAGCATAGGTCAATAATGTACTTGAAAAGCTGGTGCTTCTGGACAAAAGGTTGAGCTGCAAAGTCCTGAAATGGCATCCACTAAATAGAAAAAAAGTGGACCATGCCAAAAAATATATTAGTCACTAATGATATGCATTAGGCCATTATGAGAGCAGGTTCATGATTCAATTATGAAAATATGGAACATTTGCATCATGGAGGCTAGGGGGAACAATCAATATAAATAGCTAGGGGTTTCAAGTATCTGATCTCAACAGATATTCTAGATCTCACTTTTAGCAAGAGAGCTCATCTGCAACCTTGGCAGCCAAGAAAAAGGGACATCAAGTAATATTTGGGTTTCCAACTTGATACTGGTACGTGTGTATGCAACAGGGACTTGAAGTTCTCCCCCACTTCTATTAAAGCTCAAGTGCTTTTTATGTTAGTTTTTTTCCAGCATTACCAGTTCTAACTTGTCATAGACAATATGGGGGTGCGTGTGTAAGCATGTTTTATTCGCTGATGAAGCTAGATTGTTTATGGAGAAGTATTTTATGCAGCACATTAGAATAAAATATTTTTATTGCCTGCTTGCACCAGCTAACTGAGTTTTGAGAATATTATGAACTCTCAAATCAAAAAGAAGAAAAAACAGAAAAATGTGTTTTCGTTTATCATTGTCAACCAAGATTTACCTGGGCTGCCTCAATCTCTATTTCTTGCTTCTGGATGTCAAGCGATAGAGGACGCATCATGCAAATAAATAATAGATCTGACTTCTCAAATAATGTCTTGTGTAAATGCCTGTAAGATAAAACAGAAAAAAAAAAAAAAATGAATGCAGTATGTTAACTTCAACAGAATTTGTAAATTATTTTGGATATGCTACGCAAAGGCTTCTAAATTTTGAAATTTCTAGGTTCAGTATGAGAAGAGAGCTATCAAAAGACAAAGCAAGATGGAGCTGAGAGCTGGACGAAAAATAATTCATCTATGCAGACGAACTCAACGAGACCACATTTTCTTGGCGACACCGGCAATGGCCTCAAACCACCAACAATAATGATTGTGCCATATGTAAGGAACAAAATATCTAGGCTCAGCTCACAAGGCCACGACTACGAAACAAGAGGAAAAGCTGGAAGGAAAGGGAGAAGAGTGTGTCAAAATGGCAGTTTCAAGAGAAAGGGAGGAAGGGAGAGGTGGTCAGACATGCAAAGGAAAGGGAGGCACGCGGAAAGAGGAAGAAGAGATAAAAGAGGACTTCGGCTTCTTCAGCTTCTTCAACCGCTCGAAGGGGAGGTCTAGCGAGAATATCTTCTCCAGCAAGTAGATCTCCGGCTTCCATTGTATAGTGAAAAATGAGAAGATATGAGAGACTGTAAACAAGCATATTATAATGGGTTTCTCCTCCTCAAAAGCTCGTGGACGTAGGCATTATGCTGAACCACGTAAATTTATGTCTCAATCTCTTTACTTTTCCTACATAGCGAGCTGGGAATAACTATTTCTCCCCTTCCGGCCTGTTGTGCGATTTTTTACTCATTAACACCATAGCTACACATGCTGATGATAACCTCACAGCAACCAAGCACCACAGCAACAACCGGCAACCTCCACACCAACGCATACAACGACCAAAGACACCTCCAATGTAACCTTCACAAACAAAAGCCAAGGACCAGCATACCTGATCCTAACAGCTCATTAAACTGAACCAACAGAAATTCAACCAAGTCACAACTCAGCAAACTCCATTTTTTTTTTCTCTCATGCCAAATAATTTTTCAGGTGAACAAACTACAAACCAAGGGGACTGAACAAGAATTTCAAACTCTAGGGTTAGAATAAGCAAATTCAAAACCCTAGGATCATGCTCTAGCCCAAAGGTCTAGTATAGGCAATAAAAAATGTATACCTGACTGCTAGTACCTCCAGGAACTTTGTATCAATCTGAATCAGTAAAAACCAGTTGCCTTCATAAGACAATCATACCAGCACATAAATTAAAAGGTACAAACAAAATTTATCGATATGCATCTAACACATACTCCAGTTTCCTCTTTTACTTCTCTTGTGGCTGCCTCAAAAACATTCTCACCCTGCAAATTTTAGAACTCCTTTAGTGATTGATAACAAAATGCATTTAGTTTTCAAATAAAGAAAAACAGCTTTGTTAAGGTACATACTTCATCCACAACCCCAGTAGGAATTTTCCACACACCCGTTCCTTGGAATTTACCACTCTTTTCCTGAACAACAAGCAACTAGCAGAGACAGAGAGAGAGATTCAAATTCAGCAATATGGGGGGGGGGGGGGGGGGGGGGGGGGGTGTTGACTGGACATTTTCTATGACATAATGTATGTTTATTCACAATGATTAGGAGAGATATTAGTAAGTCCAGAGGAAGTTCCTACCTCTCTTTTATCATTCAAGACGATAGCACCAATAACTGCACGGTTTGAAGCATTTGCAGGAATTGTACATGTGGTTTCAGGAATCCAGTAAACCAACATCAGGTATTTTGGCTCGGCATGGTGGTACCAAAATCCCTCCTGTCAGCATTATATCAGTGTTGCACGAAAGAGAAATCAATTAATCAATATTTAAAGGATCAGATGCCTCAATCAACAATGCATTACATAGAAAATGGTCATTGAATTTGAAACATAGTGTTGATGAACCACCTACATATATCGATGAGGAAATAGACACAAAATTCCAAACAATTTTTTTTTCTTTAAATTAATTGCAGGACTCGGGACTAAGCGCCCTAAGACCCTTACTCAATCATGTTGATGCTTCTACGCCTTAATTAGGTACCTTCACTAGCTCATGGGCCGCAAGATAGCACAGTGCCAAAACCTCAAGAAAACCGAGTTAAAACTCAAAAATTCAACATGAAGACTTACTTTTTAATCTTTTTAGAATATTAGATATGGCAAATGCTGCAGTTCCAACACGGCCAGTTCCATTTGAAGGAAGATGTATTGAGATGCTTATAGCTATAGAAGGGCAATTTGTTGTCACCACTAAGTTGCTTAGAAGCAGAAAATGATTACCTTCACTGTAGGTTCCACCAGACTTGCTAGACCAATGGGCAGTTTAATCCAGACACCCTTCTTGCCCTGCGAATTACATCTTAAAGTTAATCAAACTTGAAAACAAGAAAAGAAAAAGCTTTTATTTTCACCAACGGATAATAATCTGCGTGATTGACAACTTATTACATTAACTAGGAAAAAAATGGAAAGAAAGGAGTAAAAGAAAGTGAAGAAGCGGGCTATAATGAAACACCATAAACTAAGCGAGGGGCCCAAAAGCTACACCACTTCATCCCATTTGGTCCATTTTTTTGTTACCGTGAGATGAAGATTTTAAGCCAACGCTTGTCATTACTGAGTAAAGTTGAGACCGTAGATTGAACAAACTTTCAGAGCTTCAGACCATTTATCAGAAAATGCAACAACCTCATCTATTTGTATGCAAGAAATGACAACCTGTCGCCTCCACTCAGAGACAGAAGCTCTAAGCAAAGTAACAAAGACCTCGGAGTCCATGGCCTCCTTCATCTCCACAATGATCCCTCCATGGTCATCGTTGGTCGCCGGAAGCAGTTCAACATGCTCAATTCCATTTTCACACACCTGTGCTGGAACTGACATGGTCAGATTCCACAGCCGAAATTAGCAAATCGGATGATACAGCCTGAAACTGTGGATGACAAGAAGGACGAAGAAAACAACAGTGACAACCATATTGTCCTCGTACAATTCTTCGTAATAATAATAAAAAATGATAAAATCCGATAAAAACTAGAAGAATTCTTCACGATTGAAGCAACGTAAAAATCTCATGTATCAAGGAATTACAACATAAATCAATTCAGAAAGCATTCTCTAACTACACAATCAGGACAATAACAGCTTATTCTGAAAATAAGTGATGAACGAAAAGATATACTGGCTACGGCTTATTTTGTTGTTTGATTGAGCTTCATCAGGGAGAAAGTGGTACTGGCTGTTGAGGGCTGTTGCCAACGACCAATTTACATGCGGGGAAAAACTCGTATGCAACGAGTGCGCGGTGCGTAGTAGTTCCACTCATTCTGTACGAACCCATGGGATCTCTCGGAAGCTTTTGGATGGGTCCCGCTTACATAGCCGCCGTCGTCTTATTCTTGACGTGAATAGGGGAGTGCTATGGACCACCATCGGTCTAAAGGCTCGAGCAATAATTTCGTTCAAACGCAACTTTATGCTTGATTATTAAGGTCTGTTTAGATGTTAAAGTGAGTTGAGTTGAGTTGAATTGTGATGATAAAATATTATTAGAATATTATTTTTTAATATTATTATTATTTTAAAATTTGAAAAAGTTGAATTGTTTATTATATTTTGTATTGAGATTTGAAAAAGTTATAATGATGAGTTGAGATGAATTGAGGTGAGTTTGATAACCAAACGCACCCTAAATCCTTTTGACTACGATGATTTTTGAAATTAGAGATATTTTAGTTATAAATAGATTTTATAAAAATATATATATAATTTGATATAATTGAATGTAATATACTATATTATATTAAGTTACATCAGTTTGTAAGTTTACTTTTATAAAATCTTTTTATGACGGTAGCACTAGTCATACTAAGTCCTGGTTTGTATTTGTAACTCATCTCAATTCATCTCAACTCATCTCATTACTATTCATCAACTTTAATTCATAAATCTCACTACTATTCACAACCCATCTCAGTACTATTCACAATTCATCTCAACTCATCTTCGAATCCAAACGAAATGTAATTCTAAATATGCAAATTTTGTGCAATCCACTTGAAAAATAGTGAATGAGTTGGGTCTCATAATTATTCATTTTTTAAAGAGATTATATATAATTTATATATCTTATGATTGTATAAATTATTTTCTATTTTATTCTATTATATAATTAAATTTTGTTTAATTTTAATTAATTTGATAAAGAGAAATACTACCGTCATAAGAATATTTTATAAAAATAAATTTATAAATTGATGTGTTTTTATATGATACGTTAGTTTTACTTTACAATAAAAATAATTTTACAATCTAACATATTATTAGATCATATCAATAAATTTATTTTTATAAAACTATTTTATGACTAAATTATTTCTCATCCTAATGGAATGACCGACAGTTTATGCCTCAATAATTGTGAGCTACGAGTAGTGCATGTAACACTCTTTTTTAATTTCAAAATTACTTTTTAGTATGCATGTTTTTTAAAACGAAAATCATCTTTCCTTGTGTTTTTTGATCTATTTGGCTGCAATTCGTTAATTTATTGATAAGAAATATTGAAATGATGCTCACATATAATCTCATCACTCATCATGACACAACCCAATTACAATTGAGTATTAAAGATTTACTTTTTTTAAAGGTACTTTGAACGGTTACAAGGATATTTTTTATTTATTTATTATTAAGTTGAAAAAATAAATTTTTAATTTGATGTAGAGTGATTGTTGTTGTATGTTTTGTCCTTTTATAGTCAATATTTGCGTACTAGAGATAGATAGTCAACCTTTGGAAAAAAAAAAATCCTTACCATCAAACATGACGTAGATATCACAAAGATACATACTTTTTTTGAACATCGTCTGATCAAAGGATTGAATTTGGAATTCAACAAAGCACATTTCCAGCCTGGCTGGATGTGATAGTCATTGTTTGGTTGGTTAGTAAACCTAGAGAGGGACAAGCACTGAAAATTATATTAAACTTTCCCCCTCCTTTTTTTTTTTTTTTTTTATAATATAATTTTCTTTTTGATTGTGTATGCACGTTTTGGGTCATTTGTTTCAAGTAAATTATGGACATTTGATAAATTACTATTCTTTACTTTATTATTACTTTTTATCTACTTTTTTATTATTCATTAATTTTTATCTACTTTTTATTACTATTAAATATTTTATTATTATTTTTTCACTACTATTCATAAACATTTTCAACACTTATCAGATATTCTCACATCTGCAACATCCATATCGGCATCAACAACCTAATTTACTTTCAACTTTTGCTTCTGCATATCGTCTACCTGATATCTATTGTCTATTTCAAATGTACTCTTATCATTGTAATTGTAACAATTTGAGCTATATAAATAAACCAATACACGTACTGGTTCCGCATTGAGACCAGAACCCTTTATTCATATCTTATTTCTTTCAATTTGGGACTAAATTTCACAAATTATGGACAAGTCATACACAACTTTGCCTTAAATTTCACAAATTATGGGCAAGTCATGCACAACTTTGCTTACGCCTTTTTTTTTTTTTTTTTTTTTCACTCTTTGGGAGTATTTGTTTGGCTCACTCTGCAAATAGTTGTATCTCCCCCTTATAAAAATATAAAGAGAAAGGATCATGATTGAGGGACAGATAAATACCATGTACAATCTTTACATAATTTTCAATATTCAAAGAAATAACAGTTATTTTGATCCTGTTGACTATTTCTTTTAAAGTTTTTAATGCTTGTTATCTCTTACAAAATTTTTACCGTCGTTCAACTATGTTTTATCTCAAATTCATGTATTTGGAATATCTTTATTAGTTGTAAATTATTTTTTATTAAGTTTTAGTATGTTGTGAGTATTGTTTAAAACTCTAAATCTATTTTTGGCCTTTTGATTTGGTCTTATAATTTCTTTTTATTTATTCAGGGGATGGAGAGCTTGAACCTAGTTCACCCATTTAGAGAGTAGACCTTATAACATCTAATCAAAAAGACCTTGGCAATTTTGATCTTATAATTGACCAAGGCCATATGTAACCTATTGTTGGTTCAATCTTTCAGTTTATTGTTAGTTATTTGTTGGCTCTTGCCCATTGTCAACGCATTGTTGGTCACAAACCCCATGTTTGATATTCTAGCTACTAGTCACTTCATTACCAACGACACTTTCATTATTTCATTGGCGATCAATCAATAAATATTAAGGTTACACTCAAATTTCAAACCTAATATTTCAAAGTTTTTTACCTTGACTTTGAGGAAGGATGTTGAAGATAATAACAAATCAAAAATTTGATTTGATTATTATCCTAATTTGACTCCATAGTTATTAAATTACCTAATTTTATTTTAGTATCAAATTAAGAGATATGATTTTGATTATGATGAAGATATTTATTTTACTTTATCTTATCTATATGTAATTTCTTTTAAATTAGCGATCAATGAATGTTTTGTACTCAATTATAGCTAAAAACAGCACATATGTAGCCTCCAAAGTCCCTATTATCTTCCTTCTCTTTTTCATTTTAGTTTATATTTTATTATATTTTCTATCATTTATGTTTATCTTTCTCATGTATAGGGCTTAAAATTCAAGCAACCCATTTTAGAAAAACCCATACTCTGCCAGCAAAGCGCCAGCTAAATGGCTTCCTATATATATATATATAAACACGACCAAGATGCAATTGGAGATGTTGGTTGGAAGTTTTTTGAGTCAGTTTTCTATTATGAAAGTAATCGCTCCATAGATCCTATATCATTTATATGAAGAAGTACTCATGTAACAAAATAGATTTTTATTTATACAAATAGAACTTAGAACTTGGAACTTGCTCAAGCTGCCAACAGGCCAAACATGGTCAAGACCTACGAATTCCAACTCTTTTAATTGTTTCAATTCCATTAGCCTTTTGCATTCTGATGTATGAGGCCCATCGCCTCTTCCTTCTTTCTTTGGTTCTTAGAACTAATTCATAGGGAGTTAGTTCAAAGCTTGTTTATGGATGATGTATTTCGCTGCTAGAGTGGAGGATTGTCTTGTCCTCTTCATTGACCACAAAGAAGATGGCTTTGTAGCTAATTACACCGGTAGAGAGGACACCAAATGCGTAAACAAGACAAAAACCTACTATATGCTTAACACAAACTTTCTGGTCCTTCCTCTAGCAAATTAGAACTAGTCACTAATCTCAACATTGAAGTATTGAAAAAACTCATATAAGTAAAATATACACAAACACAAATCATAAATCTATAGTACACAGGAAGTATACATGAGCAAATATATACAAACTAACAGAAGAGTCTTGCTGCTCTACTGCTTGAAATATATCATTGGAGTCGTCCAATTGATGTGGCACATCACATCACCATCACTTAGTATCATGTGACTTATTAAAAAATATAAAAATATTAAAAATAAAATAGAATTTGAAAATATAAAAAAATGAAGACTATAATTTCAAATTCTCTCTACCTAATTATATTTATATTTTTAATTTTTTTAATAAATCACTGATATCACATGTTGATGACACATCAATAAGACACCTCTATCGAACTACTTCAGGTGACATAATAACATATCTCTTAATAGAATCTTTGCTGTACAGAAAATTAATGGTATTAAATCTTTTATATAAAATGTGATATATTTATCATTAATAGATGATTCTTTAAAATAAGATGACAGTATAAAATATAACATTACTCAATCTCAAATACTTCATGTTTTATATTAAAAATATATCATTGATTAAAATGTTGGATTAGGATGTCTTTTAACTTCTTACGCGAATTTAAATGACTCAAATAGAAAGAAATAGAAACATGCTTGAGGCGAAATGATAAAGGAATACCAGATGTAAGCATTTAATTTAATGATACTTAAAATATTTATATAAATAATAATAAATATTATAGATCGCATTTTATATATTTATCTCTAATTCATATTCCAATAACAACTGGAATAGATTTTAATAAAAAGTTAAGTACAATATATATTATTTGGAGTTAAACAATCAACTTAGAATTGAAGGTTAAGTAGCATTGTATTTTTTTTATTTTTCTTTAAAAAACCAAATTCAATTAAAAAAAAATCATGGGACTATGCTAATCTTCGGTTACGCAGGGAATGCAGGTTGCAGCCAGTGATCCTTTGGCTTTTGGGGTCTCCTCAATATTAGACCAGCATACCCCATGTGAGCAATGCAGGGAGGAAAATAAAGAGCCTCTCCCTCTCCCACTCCCACATTCGCTTTGATCAACTTTTCAGAGAAATAGAGAGATTTAGCTCTTAGAGAGAGAAAGGGGTGTAGAAAGCAGCTAGAGTCAATCAGTGACCATGTCTCTGGGCTATGCAGAGAAGCTTTCGTACATAGAAGATGTGGGAAAAGTTGGAATGGCGGAATATTTCGACTCGCCTTACATTTTGCAAGAAAAAGTGGGGCTTTTTTGTTTTTCATTCACATTCTCGCTCCGTAGTTTGTTTGCTTGTTTGTTTTTTCAATTTGATTGTCATTGTTCTTTCGGTTTGATAACTTTGATGATCTTAAGGCACCCTGATACCCATGAATGTAACATAGTTTTCTGTACTTAATCCTGGAGAAAGTATGGTTAGTTTTCTGCTTCTGCAACCATGTGCTATTCTAACTTGTTTTATGATATCTCATATATTGGTTTTGGCATTCATGTTCTGGCTAAGTAGCAATTGTAATATAATTATGCGTGGCATTCTTGATCAACCACTTGCTTTGGGACTTTGGACGCTTCGAAATACATGCCTAGGGCCGTGGAGATGCAGTTCATAATTATTTATATTGCATTCTGCAGATAGTCGAGGTACATCATAAATTCATGTTCTCTAAAGTTGAGAGATGGAAGGTCGCGGTTTGGGATCATCGAGGATATTATAGAAAATACGCATCTTTTATTTTTATTGATTGATGATATTAATCAACTTTTTTAAGTTTTTTGTTTCTACTTGCAGAGTAAGCATCTGGTGGTGTTTACAGGTGCAGGAATATCAACTTCTTGTGGTATACCTGATTTCCGAGGCCCCAAAGGAATATGGACACTTCAGGTGAAAATTTGTGAAATTTTTCAGGAGCTTTAATACACCCTCTGTTTTTCTTCTTCTTCGTCGTCTTTTTCCTTTCCTTTAATCTTTTTTTTTTTTTTTTGCAAAGCATATTAGTTTAAATAATCCTTCATCCTCTACCTAAATAACTCTTATTGAGCTTGGAATGGGCTAATTAAATTTAACAAGTAGCAGACGGTATACTTTTCTCATACAATTTTGCCTTCTGAATCATCCATAACGTGGGGATTTCTTTGTTATTATTGTTGGAATCTTACTCGTAAGACAATGACCTGTAATTTAAAATTAAAAAAAGAAAAATTTTCTTTACCTTGTCGAACAGTGGCATTCTTTTGCAGTTGCTTCTTATGTCATCCCATGTGCAACATACCATGGTTGTGATAGCAATCAACACCATAATTATCCCTTTGTATGACTCTTCTGACCCTGAATTATAGTACAGCGTGAAGGTCAAGCCTTGCCTGAAGCATCATTGCCTTTTCACCGTGCAATGCCTAGCCTGACTCATATAGCATTGGTTGAACTAGAGAAGGCTGGTATTTTGAAGTTTCTTATTAGTCAGGTATGGATGCCTTGTGTCATTCTTTAACCATGTATGCTTCTATGACGTGGGAGATACTTTAGCTTGAAACTATGTAGATGAATGCCAAATTTAGTCTTATTATAATTCTGCTTAGAATCTGTTTTCTCTTTTGATGCTTGCATGAGTCATTATTTCATTCGATTAATTGTTATTTTTGAGATTAGCTTGTGTTGTTCCATTGGTTCATATAGTTTTTGCTATCTGCAACAATTCAGACATACTGCCAATGCTAGGTTTACATTCTATGTTTTTGCTGATTCTTTTCCCAATCATGCTAAGTACAAAATAATGTTGAAACGCATAAATCCTTTGTGTTTCTTGTGTCTCTCGGCATTATTCCATGAAGTGGGTCATATGTAGCGTTATATGGAACTCTATGAATTTATTTTTCTGGTTTCATTTCTCATAACATATTATTTTTAATTTCTAGAATGTTGATGGCCTCCATCTTTGGTCCGGGATTCCAAGGGAGAAACTTGCTGAATTGCATGGAAATTCCTTTATGGAAGCTTGCCCTTCCTGTGGAGTCGAGTAAGACCAAATGTTTTCACTAGAACTGATTTGTAATTATAGCATTCTGATTTTGAATGCCTCTCCTTTCCTTCTTAGGGCTGTTTTGGTTTGAATATATAATAACTTGTTGATGCTCTTATTATTATACACCTAAAGTTTCTGTTTTCCATTCTGAAGCTTAAGATTCCTATTTACTGTTTAGGTACTTGCGGGACTTTGAGTTGGAAACTATTGGTTTGAAGGAGACATCAAGACGTTGTTCTGATGCAAAATGTGGAGCAAAACTTAAGGATACGGTTCTTGACTGGGAGGTACAAATTTTAGTTACCTTTTTTTAAAAGATTTTTAATTTTTATTTTTGTTGAGGTTCAGAATCTAAATTGCAATTGGTTTATCGTGGTTTGCTGGACATGGAATTTCAAGCTAATCCTTTTGTTTATAATGCAAGTATACTAATTATAAATAGTAATTTGTTTGAGCTGGTGCCTAATTTAGTTAAATTTCTGAGAAATCTCTCTCTCTCTCTCTCTCTCTCTATATATATATATATATATATATATGCAGGATGCCTTACCCTCGAAGGAGATGGATCCTGCTGAGAAGCACTGCAGGATGGCTGATGTTGTATTATGTTTGGGGGCGAGGTAAGAGTAAGGTTTGATCCTTGCAGTGAATCATCTTTCTTTCATTCTCAACTTTTGTTTTTTGAGAAATACAGAAATCTTATTATCGGTTCTTTTCTTTATATCTTGGGCAAACTGAATATAAGGGCCCTTGTTATTTCTAATTTTCTTCCATTCGTACTTTTTTTTATGGACTGTGCATAATTTCTCCTCGTAGTTTGCAAATAACTCCAGCATGTAACCTTCCTCTTAAATCACTCCGTGGTGGGGGAAAGATTGTCATTGTGAATCTTCAGGTATTTCCTCTTTTGTTCTAGTTCATTGCTTACTCAGAAACTCTTTTGTTCTAAATGGTTTCACTGCTTGCTCAGAAAAACCAAAGTGCATTAAGGGGATGTTTGGAAGTATTTCCAATCCCATCCCATCCCATCCCATCTCATTTCCTTCTCAGACATCACTCAAACACAAACACTTTCAAACTAATCATTATAAATTTTTCAGACTAATCATTATAACTTTCCCAAACTTTCAAATAAAAAACAAAAAATAATTCAACCTTTTCAAATCTCAAAACAAAAATAATATTAAAACATTATATTCTAACAATATTTTAACTTTATAATATTTTTTATTCAACTTTTTCTCTTTCCTTTTCCAAAACTCAAAAAATACTTAACTCGAACTATCTCACTACTATTCTCAAACCATCTTACTACTATTCATAAAATTCTCTATCTCATCTCATTTCCCAAGCATCCCCTAAGAGCTCAATTACTGCCTAAATTAAAATCTTGAATGCTGATGAGTGGTTGAAGTTGGCAAACAGTCTTCTCTTATTACTTATAAAAAAATATTTACTTAGTCTAATACTAGTAACTTAATTCTGTTATTATTGAATAATGATTTCCTGTGTGTCAAGTAGCAATTGCTAACCAGTGCTCCGAAGTTATATGTCACCACATTACTGCTATTAGATAACATATCAGGATGTATGCATTTGGCTGAAGGTTTATACCAGTTGACTATAGGATGATTCGATAAGTTTTGACATTTAACTTGTGCTCTATGATTTCTTTACTTAAAATTTTAAACCCTCTACTTTAAACTTCTTTCTTTCTTGCTTAGTAGCCAGTTCCATATACAAGGTAAAATAAACTGATGCAATATTGAATTGTCACTTTCACTGGTATGACATCATACATTTATGCTTAGCCATCTATGCTCTGGTTACTTAAGTTGTGGTTTCTTTAACTTTACAGAAAACCCCAAAGGACAAGAAAGCAAGTTTGGTGATCCACGGGTGTGTAGATAAGGTATTGCAATTTATGTCTTTTGATTGCGGAGAGATCTTTTCTGTTCATTTTCCCCCTGATTTTGGAATGGTGAAACTTGCACCAAGCAACCTTTGAAATTTCTTTTACCTAGTTGAGGTCTTCTTTGCCCTCTCAAGTCTATACAATGTATTGGATGTATATAACTGATCAGCATTCAAGTTTTAGTAATAAAAGTATACTTTAACTTGAAGTTTTTCAACATGCATATAATGTAAGTGTACTTAGTATTTAGTTGCTCATTATCCGTCATATTTTCTGTCTTGACTTGGCCTTTTGCCAAGTATTGATTTGCAACAGAACAGGTTATTGCAGGTGTCATGGACTCACTTAACCTGCAGATTCCGCCATTTGTCAGGATTGATCTTTTCCATGTCATTCTAACTCAAGCCTTGAGTATAGGTAACTCTCTTTGGATTTATAATCAATATGTTTTATACTTTGGTTTATGATACTCAAAGTCACATGAACTTGTGTGATATATGTGTGACGCATATGCTGTTATCCTTCCAATGTGCCCCTTTTTTATGCTACGCTCTGAGCTATGACAAATTGGTGTGGCCATGATGGGCCTGACCATCTACATACTTTACTGGATTAATTGTTTGCCATTGGGATTACTAGTAGATCTGGCGGTGGAGCCCATACTTATCATCAGGGTGTCTTTTTATGAGTTTCTGTTCTATCTTCCGCTAACAACTATAGTTTATGCTTTAGTTTTTGTTATTTATTTTTGGCTAATGCATACCTTGTTAGGATGAAATCTCTCTCTCTCTCTCTCTCTCTCTCTCTCTCCTCTTGGTTTTTGTTTTGACAGACATTAGGAAATTCCATTTGAACCAGATCTTTAGAAGTCACATCACTCAATTTGACTGGGCTAAGCGTATTGGTGACATATTTTATAAAAGTGATATATGTATCTTAACACAATCTGATTTTGATTAATTTTTTTATCTGGGTTAATGTCAAATCAACTAACCCAGTGTGTGAAATTGTATTTCTTTTTAAAGATATGGTATTTCTTAAATTCCTTCTAATTCAAGTTCCTGGGCATTATTCTAGAAGCAACAAAAACCCAGGAGTTATAGGAATGCCTCGTAATAAATTTGAGGCTCTGGTCTTATAGCTTCTTACATAGTCTGTCTACTTGAAGTACAGATAAAAAATATGTGAACTGGACCCTCCAAGTAGCAAGTGTACACGGACACAGAGCCCCACTGCCATTCATCAAATCTGTTGAGGTGATTTATGTTAAGAAATTCATGCCGCTGCCCATTTCCCTTGAAAAACATTATTCGAAGTCTCACAAGTTTCTGCGATATTTTATCTCTTAACCCTCAAAGTTGGGGGGTACAGTAATCAAATTAAACATAAATTAAAAGGCAATTGACTAATATGTAAGAGTGGTCCACTTGTGTAGTTAATTTCCATAGGGAAACTTAGGGTGGCTATAGGATCCCTGTGTCACATGAGACATTTCAATTACCAAGTCATTTTGTTCTTGCATTGTCTTTTCTTCCAATTGGGCTAATCTTTCTGCTGCATTGTACCCAGGTTTCCTTCTTGGACAAGCATGATTATAAAGCAGCTATTCTACATATGCAACCACTTTGGTTAAAAAGGTGCCTCTAATGCTATCGCATGTGAAGATTGTTGTAGTTACTGACTGGTTTTGGGAATGCCATAATGTATTCTGCTAGGAAAAGAAAACGAAAATGATGTGGATCTTGCTAGACTATCTAACTCGGTAATTTGGGAATGTCATAATGTATTCTGCTGTGTATAATTTCTACCAAGGATTGGGAAATTTAATTTTGATATGTGACATCATATTTTTTTTCTCTGTATTGAATATGAATTTACTTCAAAATGAGAAAATCCCATAATGGTACTCATTGCACATTATCAGTACATCATGCAGGGTCCTCACTAGTGATTTGGATTGCCATCAAGTTGCTCAGCCGTTCATTAGCAAAATTTTCTAACTGTTGACTTTCAATCATGCCATCACTGATATGTTGGTCATGCATTATATATTCTGCTGCCTTCTTTTCTGCTTACATTGTTGTTATTGATTTGTATCAGGAGAACCATGCGGACAAGATCATTTGAATTGCTTTTAAAACTCAACTTCAGTAATGGTTGTGGCTGTCAGTCCGCTGAAATTAATATCCCTGTTGACTTTAAGGTGAGAGGATAGATTACTTCTACTTATTTATGTAATAAATTGCATTTCTTTTGGTTGATAGTTTTTTACATTATATATGCACCAAGTAGTTGTTGAATTTATGACTCCTCCCTCCACCCCATTCTTATAAGGGGAGTAGGCACCATTTGAGCTAGATCTAGAGCTTGGCATTTCTGACATGGTTTTTGACTTGTATAATCTTTTTTTAATTGCATCGGGTGTTCGGGACAAAGTTTCAACTAATCTTGGGGCTGCACATGCCCTTGGAATGAGTTTCCCGCAAGCGTACATCATGTAATTCAAGGGGAAATTCCCCTAGTTTGACGGCCCCATTAGTGTATAGCCACTTTTCACTGTTTGGGGCATAGTTTTCTCTTGAACATAGAAATTTATTTTTGACTAACAACTTTTAGTTCACGTATAGCAGCATTGAGAAATGAGGAACATTTTCTGAAAACTATTTTGTGCTGGACTAAAAAAGAAATTAAAAAAGAACAGAAATAAAGAAATAAGTCTTGAATTGAATTCTCGAGTCTTGTTTGAGCACTCATATATGTACATGTAGGCATGTTTCTAGATATTCATTGACCTTTGGCCTAGATTTTCTAGGTAGACTGAGCAAGTACTCCTTTTGTTCTCAAATTTGCACCGGATAATGGTCTCTCATTCCAATAAAAGCCTGACAAACCCTTTCACTTAATTTGCAGGTTTCAACTGATTGTTTTAACAGTGAGAAAGATGCCATACTTAAGAAGCTTAGAGACACAGCAATTCGTGATTTATGCTGTGGACTGAATGCAGTTATTGAGAGGAAGGCCACCTTGACCCTGAAAAGTGAGGTTACTGTCTATGCCATTGTGACAAACATTGTTCAATACAATAAAACCTCCAAAGGTTCAGCAGATTCTGTCAGTAACAGCGATGTTAAAAGGCGAAAAGAAAGTGTAAACGGTACTGGAACATCTAAGAAGTGGTCACAAGGTCGTAAGCGCAAATTTAGATATTAGCAATTAGCAAATGAAGGGCCATGATTTGGGTTTTAACTTTTGTATATATGAGGTTGATTAAGAGAGTAGCGAAAGTAAATTAGGTAGGGACTGAGTGAATTTTGTTAGATGCTACACTCGGTCTCCCCAGCTATGGGCAGGGGAAGCAGTGATGTTTAGTGGGTTGGCATGATTTATTTTGGCAAGCTAGATCATCTCGAGATCATTAAGCGAGCATTTCCTATTTGCTCTCTCTCTCTCTTTCTCTCTCCGAAATTTCACAAACTCCAAGTTTCGGCAGCCGTCTCTCTCAATTCTCTCACGCTGGCATTTCGCTAAGCCTGTCTCTTTCTCCCTCGCTTTGAGCACTTATAAACATGGTTTTCCTACATCTATTCATTTTTTTTTAAACATGGATTGTTTCTCCCTCATTTCGATATGTTTTTTTTTTTTTTTTTTTTTTACCATATTTTACTGTAACGCTTGGCCAAATGGCTCTCTTTTTAGGATCTCCTTCTATTATTCTTGGCTATGTCCTCCTTTGTTGTTGTTACCTCTGAAGTATTTAACGTTACATTACCACCATTCAGAAAGTCCACTTCCAAGAGTGTTCTTTGTATTTACTTGCACACAAACAAACGCTACATGTACTTGAAAGATTTGATAAATTATGTTTTCTATACAGATAAAGATTACTAATATGATGGTGAACCTCATTTATCAACTTCAGTTCAAGAACAAATGATTTTGTCTAATATAATCAATCACTTCGTCAGCAGAAAGATATTTTATCGACAACCCTCTGGAAATGCAGTCCCTGTTGTACATTTAATTTGAAAGAAAAACTCTTCAGTGTCGATTTTATCAAATTCAAAAGTCACATTAGCTTGTCAATAAAAACTGTTGTTTACCTTACTCTTGTTGAGCTGATTTGATTTGGTATAAGCTCATCCACGACCTTAATGTTATTCTGCAAAATGTATATCCAATATTAGAGACTATGTTTTGCATGGATCAGCGAGCCACAGAGTTAAGCAGCCATGAAGTAGAAGGATTCAGCCAATTAAAGCCCCTAGGAAAGCTTAAAATTTGAGAGGAAATATACAATTCTTCAGTAGACAACTTAAAATTTGGACCAGTTCAGCAATTTTCAGATGATTTCTGTAATTTAATCAAACGATAAAATCTGGGAAAATAATTTGCATGGTCATCCATAGTAGTACAAAATGAGTCGGTTATTCTGGTTACCCTGTATTCATTCAAAATTTCATCATTGGATATAATTTTCTCAACATCTTGTCCTTCCCTGCGAATGCAGACCACACCATAATCTCTGCATATGGTCCTGACCTGGAGAACAATAACAAGATTTTTAGATACTATAGTCCACTGCAATGAAGAACATATCAATTCAAAAGGTCCACTCATAGCCTATAAAGAGCTCATATCTATATACCAAGAAAATTCTTCCTCTCCTAATGATAGAAACTTTTTAAATAAATTCTTATATACTAACTTTGTACATGATTGGAATTTTGGCATTCTCATAAAATAAAGAACTGAAAATGCCCAAATCTCATGATAAATATGGTGGTAGTACTAGTATATACCTGATCAGGGATCCAGACTCCAGGAATGCTAAAAGAATGGAGCAGATCAGAACCACAGACAAGCATAACCTTGAGGGATTCTACAAGGAGCAAGAGAGAGAGCAAGTCAATGCCATTCTGCTTAAAACATCAATGAAGACACATGTCACCCAATTCAGAACAGGAATACATTAAAATGATAAATAAAAAATTGCTGAATATAAAAATAGAATTAATGTTAGCAACAAACATATTTCACGTGTAAGGGCCGTTGTAAGCTACCCAATTGCCGCCTTTTCCCTCTCTTTCCCCAAATGTGCCCCTCCCATTGGTAAAAACTAACTAGAAATACCTCTCCCTTATAAAGGGTTTTCTTCAACAACAGACCCCTCCACTTAAATCCAAATTTTTGTGCATGTAAGTGCATGAGTTCTCTCAGCCTGGTAGCCTAATAACTGGAAAGCAAATAAAATATACCAGTTTTGCAGAACATACCTCTGGGTAGAAGCCCACTCTCACTTATAGTACCCTTAACTCTAGATAAAACGTTTAAAGTGCGTTGGAAGGTACTTTGGCTTGCCTGTAACAAGGGTTTAGAACTTTCAAAATTAATTTCCCACTATGCAAACATGATGAGGTAAGACCAAACGTTGGACTTTACACTTGCGAATAAGAACCTAGAATATATCAAAGTGAAACACAGTTCTATCAAATCAAGCATCAGCTCTAATCCCAAGAAATTTGCAACAATGAACTTGAGAGAGAGCATGTAACTTGCCTCCCATGGATCAACCATTATAAATTCAGAACTTTTGCAGGCTAGACGACACATCTGTACCCGATGTTCAGCAGATAGAAGGCCCTAACAAGTAATCAAGTGACTTCTTTGTTAGAGCATGTTGATGTTTGATGACAAAAAAAAAAAAAAAAAAAAGGTTATAACAGTTCAGAAGGCAGGATGGTGATAACTAAGGCATGCAATAACTCAATAGAAAACAAATTCAACCAAGTAATCGATGATTATGATGTAAGGTAACAGTCAATCGTGGTCTTTACAAATGATTATTGAGTATCCACATCCTCTGCCATGGGAAAATTATGAAAAAGGAAAAAAAATAAAAGGAAGAGGAGGTTGTCCAATATGAGTGATTTTGGTAAGGAAGTTCCCAGAAAGCAGTATTCCTATTGAATTGCAAAGTGCCTCTCCATGTTTTTGTTTTTGTTTTTTTTTTTTTTTTTTTTTTTCTTTTTTTTTTTTTTTTTTTTTTGGGGGGGGGTTAGGGTTTTCAGATTGTTTTTCCCCATTAGCAGAGTCAGTCAGATTATTATTAAAGTGGGGATAGGAGATGAGGAGAGGTCTTGGAGAAATTGAGCTAGACAAACTTTGTAATATGGCCTTTAGCTTTAAGGGTTTAGGAAATGTGATGTAAAATGTGCATCAGGATTCATTTGCTGATTGAATAACCATTTACAAGTTATATGTCTATCAATATGCTATCAATATGCTAAAAACAACAATTACCTGTTTTTTGTATGCATCATTAACGGGTGACATATAACCTCCAATAACACAATAGCCTTCTGCACTCAAAGCATCTCTTGCCAGCTCTAAGAAAAAATTGACATTGATCAAATCAATATAATACCATCTAAAAGCAAAATAATAATTCAATACAGTCAAATATACATGTAAAATAGCACCGAGTAATAATTTCCACAAGTTTTACCATTCATGAACACGAATTATAGCCCATCCTGTCATACAACTAGCAAGAAATCAGGTCCATAATGAAATGCATGCAGGAGTCAGTTTGGCAAGGACAAACCAGTACGCATGCATTGTTATAAAAGTAAATAACAAATTTCTATATTTGAGTTTACATTTAAGGTATTTAGCAACCATTCCACTCTTTTTGGTAGGGCATCAATTAAGTGAGATCCCATATGAATTGGTTTAACGATGTATTGACTTTAACTTAGAACTAAATTCACGAACCAGTCAATGAGCTCTATCTCAAATGGTAGGTCGCAATTCAAAATTCACAGGGTGGTTGTGTAACCAGAGCCCAAACTTTAATTTCATAACTGAAAACACCACCATAGAAATCCATAACACACTGGTAGATTAGAGGTCTTCCGTCTAGCCTCTTGCTCCTTATCTCAGACAGAGCACAACGGGTAAGGAAAGTGCTGTTAAGGTTTCCCAAAAAAAGCGTCCAATTCGCATAAATATAAATTGGAAATTACAGCCATCAAAATTCAGAGATAAAATTAAGGTTTCCCCAGAACATACCAAACATGCGTAAATGCATATATGTCGGAGGATTGAAGCTTCCGGTCGCCACTAGAGCTACATTTATCTTCTCCCTAAATTTAAAACAGAGGGAGTTACTGTATTCTCAAGCATATCGTAGAAGCAGAATGAAGGACGGAATTTTCGAAAAATCGGAATGTTGGGGCGCATGCGGGCATCCCAAAGAAATCTTTTTGAATCAGATTATACAATTGAAACTATGAAATGAGTTCTTTTCCCCCGAAACAAAAAGTACTTGAATAGGTAATACTAACTTGGCTGTGGTTCCTGGCGAATCGTCCTGATCGCTTGGCCCTAACGCTAGTTTAGAGAAAGGCAATGGGATATCCATGACACCTGAAAAACCAAACAGCCAAGTTTGCATCGAGTATATATGCATATATTTTGAAACACAAATGTTTAGTAGGGGAAATAAAATTATAGGTAAAGAATTCAAGGGAAGGAAAGGAAAACCACCAACCCGCAGAGAGAGGGAGAGACAGAGAGAGATTCCGCGGCAAAACAACGCAGGACTCTCTGAACCTGATCGAGCGTGGGACGGAGATGACCGAGGACTGATCACCTGTAACATCGTAAAAAAAGTGAAATAATTAATTAAATAAAAAGAGGCCACGTGGATAATAGAATGTCTTCTAGTAACCTTTTATTTGTGAAGGATTAGAAGAAGGTGAGTCTGCGCACATGGAATTGAAACTGTCGATTGGACAAATGATCAAAAACTTGATGTGTATGATACGATGGATATGTAAGAATTGTGGGGAGGCTTTTCCCTGGATTTCTGTTAGGGGATGAGGAGAAAATCGCACAAAAATACTTACCTTTACCATCGGCGGGCCGGTAGGTAGATGGAAGCCAAAGGAGCCAAAGCCAAAATTCCGATTCGCAATAACACCAAATCGTTCGTGTTTTATGCTTCCGTCGGTGGGGGAGACATGGGAGGTTAGGATACGAATTTGTATGTCAACTCGTGACCTTCTTGTCTAACTTAAAAATCACTGCCAGATTGACTTTTGACCGTGGCTAAAAAAAATTCCTTTAGTCAAAAATTTGAAATCCAAACCGCGCTAAACGCCACCCCATCCTCACGGTTCATCCCGGACCGGCGGCGCTCTCTCTCGGAGACTGATTTTCAATTGACTGGTGAATTCTAGATCAAACAAAAGAAATTACTAAAATCCAAGCCCTATTGCCAGTCTATTGTAAAAATAAGTACAAAAAGTAGTTCGAGAAAAAAACGCTTTCCAATTGATCGAGAAAACCACAAAAAAAGTGAAATAGAATAATGGAGATGATATGATAGCGTTAGGGAAGAGGTCTGAAATTAATTACCTTTGGCATCTGATGGGCCGAGAGCCAAGAGGGAGGAGCAATTCCGTCGATGAGGAGTTTGGAGACGAGTTGTTGGTGACGGAGATCAGCTATAACCGAATGATCTGAACATGATACGTACCGGGAGAGGGCCGGGGCCATCATCTTTGCAGCTGCATGCAGTGTCCTGTTAGTGATCCTAGCGAGCTATCGAGAAGCCAGATACGCACGTGCGCCATGTACTGGTCAGTTAGTACGTGATGATCTTTGCGACTATGTTTAACTACCCGGCCGGCCACTTCTAACCCACGTACGAAATAACTGACTTAACTGCTCATTAAATGATCTCTTAATTCCTTCACTTCGCTGCATTTTAGCTCCAGGCGTATTGGATGAGAGGAATTACGTACAGATCATCGATGGCTTTAATTCCTTCAGAAACGAAACTAGTAGTACCCTTCGTCTATCATGTCATTTTTACTACAATATTTTGTATCGCTTTGGCTGCTGTATCTGCGTCGTCGTTTCAGTTCCAAGTTGGTGGTGAGAGAGGTTGGATCAAGCCTTCTGGAAATGAGACACTGACTAATTACGACAAATGGGCAACAAATAATAGATTCCATGTTGGAGATACTCTTTGTAAGTTTGCAGTACTACGTACTACTACCATGCATGCATGCATTATACGCAGCCCCTTTTTTAATTTAATGGAGGAGCGTACGTACGTGCATGCTGCTTGTTGAACTAATTTTTGGGAGCACTCGATCGACGTTGTATCCATCTTTAATTACTCTGAAATTTTCTTCTTTCTTGGTTAAATATTTTCCATCTAACCAAATGACACTAGTACTACTGGCATGCAGCTCCATATATCGTACGTTTAAAATTCTTTCTTCGTCTTCCAGATTTCAGGTACCGGCCGAATGACTCAGTATTGGCAGTGAACTACACAGATTACAAAAACTGCATTGTGTTCAATCCAATTTCAAAATTTTCAGATGGAAATACACTATTACGGATTGATCGATACGGGTTTTTCTACTTCATCAGTGGGCAGCCTGGTCACTGCAAAGCAGGTCAGAAACTTGTTATCCGTGTAATGGTGCAGTCCTCCCAAGTTGCAAAGACCCCAAGAACTGCACCTTCACCTAAAGGAAATAATGGTGATTCTGGCGACGATGATGGTTGGGATTATTTCAACTGGGGGCCGCCTTCGCTGAATTCTACCATCAAGCGGTCTAATAGTACTGCATCATGCTTTTTAACTTTTCTTGGGGGCGTGTTGGTTATTCTCTCTTTGTTCATCGTGTAGGATTGAATTTATGATCTATATATATAGTGACAATGGTAATCCTAATGTATAGGAGATTGATCCTTGTTGTACTTTTCATATATCAGGTTAATTTAGTGGGATTGTAGATTAATTACTGCATGCATGCATGGCCATATATATGGAGATCATGATCAGCATTAATCATCTAATTATCTGCTTTGCTTAATTTTATTGCTAATTAATTGTAGTTTTTCCTTTTTGTGGTGACAAAATTGGAAAATCTCAATTGTAGCAAGGCACTGTGAATCTAAATAGCAGTTAAAATGTTGTAAAAATAAAAGATATCCACACGGTAGTTTCATTGCAAAAGGTGTCATAAAACTGCTTCGAACCGTTTAGTTGAGACGGAAATTCATTTTATCATAATCTGAGTCACTGCTTGCAACCATGCATATATGGCCAGGACTGAGCTGCATTTTGATGATAAGACGAAGTTATTAACGAAGTGTGAAATTATTTCACAGATCATATTGCATGGTATAAACTGTACTTAAAAAAATGAAAAGAAAGCAATTCTGATGGGAAAGCCATACATTGATCATTTCCTTTAATTTGCTGTTACTTGTTACATTCCTAATCCTAACAGTTGACAAAATAAATTCAATAAAATACCTTGCTTAACAGGGAATTTTTTACCTACTTGGAAATGGTACAAGTAAATCGAAGAAACGAATCGGACAGCTTATGCCCTCAGTCACATGTTATTAGCTCTAATCTGATTGCCTTCTGCCGTATATAAGGAATCTGTGATCTTGTAACGGCCAGACAAGATGACTTCCTTCACATTGTGTACCATCCCTTGCTTGGACTTTTCAGCCGATTTAGGAACATTATTTACTTCATTTTCTTCGCTGAATTTTTCATGTTCTTGGCTCTGTACTGCTACTTTCGTTTCTACCACTTCAGTCTTTGATTTAATACCGACCGCCTCTGCCTGATCTGCAAACAAGACTTTCGAAATGGGTGAGCTGCAAATCTCTTTATAGATTTCATAAGTAGCAGCACAAGTGTTTCCACCTTCCAACAGTTTTGCAAGAGGATGCAAAACGAAGATTAGACTATCACTTGTCTCCAAAGTTTCCTTCAGAACCAGAAAGTCAGAGACAAACCCTGCTTTGCTGAACTGAACAAACACTGCAGTCTCATCCAAGTGATAGACAGAAGTCACAGAGGTTGGGCCGAAGACTTTAGAGATGCATTCTCTTATCTCCCTTGCCTTGAGCTTGGATGGGAATCCCCAGATTAGAATGATGTTCTCAAACAGAATCTTGGGGTACTGCTTTTTGAAGTTCATGGTACCCAAAGGCTCTGTAATCTTGTTTCCAGTACTAAAATCAATAATGTCTCCATTGGTCCAACTGAGATACAGACGGTTGATATATTTATGGAGCTTTTCATTGTGAGCTAAATTTTCAGAGGGCAAATGGAGTTTAAAATCAATGCCTAGATGACTGCAGGCCTGGGCAAAGATACATCCTGTCATAAAAGCATCATAACCAGCTTCATGCTTGGCTCCAGAGTTCCAGTTGGATGACCTGCAAAAGTGTTTGAAAGAGTTATCCACTCAGATTGGACAAGAAAGCCAAGTATAGGAACAATATTTCGCTATTTGACCCTTTATGCCAAGCCAAAATGGTAAAACAACTTTTTCTTTACTATTCAAGTCTCAATGACAACTCCGATGTATGCCTAGAGAGAGGGTGGCAACCCCTACGGAGCTTAATAGCATCAACTAGTACAAAGGGGTAAATACACGCTGCACTCTCAAACTACTAGGGGTTTTGCACTTGATATCCCAAACTACCAAAACCAACACTCTCAAACTACTAAAAACCGTCACTTTGCACCTCTATTAATTGTAATGTGTAACTACCAGAATTGAATGAAGGTGCAAAATGTACGGTTTTGGCACTTGAATTGGGTCACGTGTCAGTTTTTGTAGTTCAGTTGCAAAGGGTGAAACTCCTGGTAGTTTGAGGGTGCAAAGTGTACTTTTCCCGATAACAAAATACTACCAAGATATACTTTATAGGCAGAAGGGCAAGCAAACCTCAAATCATCCACTTGAACCTCCACCTGCACACATTGTTGTAAAGCCAGCCCTGTGCTTTTAGAACTAAGAGCAATTTGTGGACACAAAGAGGCAAAAGCTGCGGATAGCGATGTCCTGGGCTTTCTCATCCGTTGTTGGAGTAAAAAATTGGTATTCAAGACTATTTTTGTGTCAATAATGTGAGGAAAGTACTTATTAACAGAGGAGACAAATTCTTCAGTAGTCAAAGGAAGAGGACCTAAGAATTTGCTGTATACATGTGCAATATCTGTGTCATAAATAGAGAGCTTCTTTAGTAATACTTAAATAATTGTTATATCCTCTTCATGAAACTTGGAATGATAATTTTTACCCAGAAAGCAATTGTGACCAACAATCAACTTCTTCTCTGAGGAAAGGAGGTCAATGACATGACGAAACCCAATTGCAGCTTTGATTTTATTCTCTTCTCCTCGGAGATGCTCATCTTTTACCTCTTTCTGCAGAAAATTGGAAAAAAAGAAATGTGAAATCACATGACAAATAAATTTCAAATTTCTTTTTCCCTCCATATTCACTTTCAGCAACATCACGCTAATAAAAAAGATGCCAAAAATCCACTCCTTGAGACTTCATATTTTTAACATTAACTTTTATCTTTCTAATAATTCTCTCCTTTGATTTCTTGAAATTAAATTTCTCTGCTGAAATTTTATAAAATGCTAGCTAGCCCAATTTTGAAATCACTAGGACCTCCTTGAAGGGAAAAACAAATTCAAGTGACAAGTTTAATAATTGTGACAGTTCAAAAATGTCACTAAACAGTCCTTTAAATGAGAAGAACATTTGGAAACTTGACTTTCACATGTATGTGGACTTCCCGAAATTTTCCCCAAGGACTTGTGAAGTTATCTTACCATAATGAAGTCCCTATCATCCTTGGTTTCTGTATACACTACCAGCACCTGTGAACAGTTGTTTTCACCATTCACACGAATATAAGTAAGATCTTTGAAGTGCTTGTTAATGACCTGCATATTTCCAATTTCTTTTCAGTGAGATAAGACCTTGCGCAAAAAAAGAATTACAATATTCTCTACAAAATTACATTCTTTTTATAATCAATTCATTATGAAATAAAAGCACAAGCTAGGACATGGGAACTAAAAAGAGTAACACCCAAAGAGAAAAACTAGCATCTAAAACTCAAAAGATCCCAAAAATCCCACAATAAAGAAAATAGATGAATGAATTTAGACATGAATATAAATTGCAAACCAAACTTGAATTCAGAGATTTTTAAAAAGGGCTTCACAGTTTAGAAGGCGGCCACTTCATAAGGAAATAAAAGAATCAGCAGATCCTATCCGATTAGATATACAGAGGACACGTATACATGTGACTCCTGCTAGATTAACTGTACACACTGCCTAAAATGAAAGAAGTATTACGCAGACTCATTGCAGAGTCTTCACCGTATAATGCACCAAGCATAATCTACTGAGAAATTGTTTCTTTTATCACAAGAACATCACGCATAGATGTTGCTCTTGTATATGTCCCGTGTACTTGGGCTCTTGCCTATAATTATGATCAATAAAATCTTATTTACCAATAAAACATAAAAATCTATTAATAAATGGAAAAACATAACTACCAATTTGCAATCTTTTTGAACCATCAATCATCCAAACTGCACTTTACTATCTGGCATACTAGAAAAAGATATAATTGATATTTGATTTAAGGATTTTAATGTTCATACATAAATTGTTTTTCAGGGAATATACAGCTTTACCAAAGTCCATCTATGCATCAAAAACCAATGCTTTGAAATCAGGTTTCCATTATTTTCTTTGAGAAGATAGGATGTGTGGATAGACTAGGTTTGACTGAATTTGGAAAGCTTCCAAACAGCCCCTAAGGATAATGTTCCAAACTAAATGTCAATGAGCATCAGAATCTTAAATGAATTGAGATTGTCACACGTTACCAATTTAATTAGCCTAAGCTGATGAGAAGTAAACCCGGTCAGATTAAGAGCTGGACGCATCTTAAAGAAAATGGTTTTAAATTGTTGCTTTGCATTATCTGAGGTCCACTGAAGTGGGAACCCCCCACTTCTATCCCATAACAACCCATCACACCATTCACTGAACCTGATCTTGATTCGTTCAGTGAACAGAACATCAGCCATGCGGTTTAACGATTTGTCATTAACTTCTTTCGAGCTGCACCATGTATATGATAACTCATCCTCATATGCCATATTCAGTTGTCTCAATGCATCGTCTTCTTGTCCTCTGGATAAATAAGATATTCCTGAGATTATCCAAGATTAAGCTCTCAAACTTAAAGCATATAGAAAGCATGATGAATTAACACGGTAGAAGTACGAGAGTAGTTGGTACAACACAACACTCGAGCAATAGAGAAAATAGTTTAAATAGCTGCAGCAAGCCCACATTATCAAACTTTTCTTTGAAGAGCTACCAAGAAAGTAATCAAACTACATCAAAAACTACCCAAGAAATGGATTCCCCCTCCCCCTTCTCAAGGTTTATAGATAATATTTTTAAATCACTATATCCACATTCAAGCACATTCTTTATATCAGGACATTCGCAAACAAAGCAACAAAGCATGTGCACCAGTCAAAATCATAACAGTTAGCGTAAGGTCCAAATGCAATTAAAAAGCAAAAACAAAAACCAATACATAACTACCTTCATGTATGCATGCGTTAAAATCAAACTGGTATCTAGCTAAGAAATCAATTGATGTCGTCTGGCAGAGGAACTCGTAAGAGGGGCCATCTACCGGAAGCTCCTGACGAGGAAACACGTAGAAATTGTGCCTGCCAAAGGAAATAAATCATTGTCAGTCTCATCAAACAAAATTGACGAGAATGATTGACGCTAAAAAGAGCTTTTTATTAGGGGTGCGCGGGTTCATTATCGTACACTTTCTTAACCAAACTCCACTAAAACGAGCTTGCCAGTTCCCAAACCAGAGGCGCAATTATCCGTGCAACCAAACTGAGCATAAGACCAAAAAATCATATATCTTGCTCGTTCTATTAATCCCTGCCCGATATCTAATTTACATGCATTTTTTTCTCAATGGATCGAACCTACAAAGAAGACATGATTTGGTTTCTCTTTTTCCTTGTCTTTTTTGGGTGTGAAATCAAACACAGCATTAAAGGCACTTACGGATGAGAAAGGAAGCAGTGATTGGAAGGGTCCCAGCTGAAAGGGCAGACGCCGAACTGGATGACGGCGAACTTCTCGGCGGAGTCCTTAACTTTGAGATACCGCACGTCGGAGCGGTCAAACTCGAAGGAATCACGCCAGGGGCACTAGTGACGCCAGTCATTTCGAGGTCGATGGCGACGAAGTCGGCGGATCGGACAAGGCGGCGAAGGTCTGCCAGGGCCGAGGCGAAGTTGGACTTGGTGACATGCTTGAGATGGAAGGGGGCGGATTGCGGCGGTTGGGCAGAGGTTGAGGTGGTGGAGAAAGGGAGGCTCAGAGCCCGTGAGAGCGCCATCCTTGCACGGTGGTGCTTGTACTTCATATTGCGTTCAGTGTCTATAGGTTCCTGGAGGAGCAGACATACATACGGTCCAGACGGGGAGCAGGGACCGAGTTCAATTACTGAATTTAAAACAACGGCACGTCGTTTTAGAAGCTACAAAAGTACAAACAATGACATTACTCAATAACCTTTAGATTATGGCACATGATATTCTCAACAGATGCCAGGAATTTTAATTAATAAATAAACTAAATTTAAGAGCCTTCCGTAAAATATAGAGATTTTTTGTTTAAAAAAATAAATAAATTATGGATGTACTACAGCTGATTGTCTCAATTACATTTATACAGAAAAATGAAAGTATTTAAAAGCCATTGTTTGGCGGAGCTGCTCCACTAGCGTCATCTTCCAAGTCAGATTTTGATTGCAACCGCCAAGGCTGAGCCTCCCTTTTGATTGTGGTTGTGCTGCACATTGAATCCTTCCCGTGCTCCGGCCGGCCTCATAATCATTCATGGTGTACCACCGCCTTTGCGAATTGAGAGAGTATCAGTCATGCAGCAAGGGGGGATAGAAAAATAACAAAACAAAAGAAGGGATCCTCATTATGGGAATGGAATCATCCTAGATACAAGATTGCCCGCGCCTGTAAACAGACGTATATTTCCTTGAAACTGAAGTTGCATTTTTTTATCAACTTCCAGATAAGCCTCCAAGTTAAGCTTCTATTGAACTATTACCTATATTCCCATCAATCATCATTGTCAATATTTGCAAGAATTTAAAATAGACCTACTGAAATCACCAGGGTTACAATACTTACGTCTGCTTTCTGAGTCTCGAACTAGACGAGCTGCAAAGGCCCCATCAAGCGAATGTTTTATGGGGTTGGAGAAATAGAAACCGTCCTCCGTTGCAAAATCAGATGGTACATATCTCTCGACGGGATCTATAGAAAATTCCTGAGACCCAATAAAACTTATGCGTAAGGAAAATGCACGGTAGAAAAGCTTCAAAATTATATTTTCAGTTTGATCACTTATCCTAGACGTCCTATGGACAATGACAGATATACAAATTACAATAGATTTCATCCTCTGCACATTTGTATCAACGCATTTGGATTTCCTGGATTTACTGGTAAGTTTAATGCTCCTAAAACTCGGAACTATCACCTATGGAACGGTCTGTATCCTTCTTGAGTGAATAAGCAGGAAACATGCCACATCATATAATAAGATCATCAGAAAACATACTGGATGCCTGAGAAGAAATGCAGCCACCCTCTCTTCATTCTCTTCAGGATCTATGGAGCAGGTACTGTATATTAAAACTCCACCAGGCTTTACCAATCTATAATTGCACAATAAAACAAATAGACAAAATGCATTAGTTGATCAATGGATATGAAGACTCGACTGCTACACACACTAGCTATCAAAGATGTTGAAGGCTCGAAGGGGGAGTGGAGTCCTTTAGCATCATTCAAAATATGAACTCCATAAATTTCTACAGGTTTATTTGAAGGGAGAAAGAAGCTTAGTCTTTGAATTTTGCAGTAGTCTAATTGATCTTCACCTTTCGATAATTCATTTCAAATCTAAATGAGCAAGCACCACTAAGAGTGAAGGTTCAAATTTTGATATTGTGAACCATGATAAACAAGAATCTCACTTTTAGAATAACATAGATTTAAAGACTTTTACATAATTTTTTTAAGAAGCAAGATTCATGTTGGCCTGAGCAAAAACAAATGCGTTTATGTTGGCGATGTGTTTCGGTTATAGAGGAGAGTGAAGGGGGAGGGGGAGGAAGAACTTTGGCTCATACAGAGATGCTGCATCAAATAGCTCGTCCTGTAAATTCTTCAGTTGTTCAACATCCTCTAATTTCCTATTCCAGCGCAGGTCCGCTCTCTTCAAAAAGTCAAATAGGCAGACAACATTAGGTAAATACAAGCCAATAATTAAAAATAATAGAATCTTAATAGTTAACATGGACGAAGACATGGAGATACATGTGGTTCTTAGACAATAACCTTTGAGAGAACACCCAGTCCAGAACATGGAGCATCCAACGAAACCTTATCACCCTTCGCGGGATTTTTTTCCTGTAAAATGAGAAAAACATACAAAATTACAAGTTCCAGAAGAGATTCCAGCTTTATGTAAGATCTTAAGACAACTTACAGCAAAAATACGAAGATCAGCATGAATGGTGCTGATGACGCCATCTACTTGGTGCAACTTGGCTGTCTCTTTAAGGATTCTTAATCGGCCTTTGTTTATGTCAATTGCTGTTACCATGCCTGAGACACCATGAGACATCTTCATATCATTTGTGATTGCTCAAAGGGGGAAGTTGAGAAAATAAAATTTTAAAAATCAATGTAACATAGAGCAAGTTATCCTATTCTGGCAAAATAAAAAACTCTACTCATGATTACAAAGGTCAGAAATATTCTCTTACTAAAGCAAATAATGATATTATCATCAATCAAAATTGCCACAAGATCAGATTCTCTGACAGATCAAGCTGGTGCTTTATCTTCCACGTTCATAAAACCTAACCTTAGTTGGTTTTAGGCAACGTGAGGAAAAAAAGATTCTGGGTTTGAAGCTTGTATGAAGTGCTCACGTACACCCACTCTCTCTTCACAACAAAAAAAAAAAAAAAAAAGGGGGGGGGGGGGGGGGGGGGGGGAAGAACACAATATTCTGTGTTCAATTGACAGAATGATGGCAAAGCTCTCACGAGCCCTCTTATGACTTATAAGAAGAAACATTGATGTGCATTTCTGCTTTCTCAAAAGAAAGTGAATAAACCTCAGACTAGTCATTATTTAAGCAAAAATAAATACTTAAAATCATTCCTAAATAGCAGTAATCACTTCAAACTGGCAAATGACTTTTTTTTTTCCAAATTGAAGAATACCCCTGCCACTTAAATGGGATGCCATGTAAAGAGTCTTTCCTCCTGGAGCAGCACAACAATCAATTATACTCTCACCCGGTTGAGGATCCACAACAGAAACGACCATACCTGCAGTGAGATTGTGATAAGGAATCTGATGATAAATCAAGATACAAATTCAAACACAGTCTAGTTGAAATGCTAAAGTCAGGACATATCTAAGCATGGCCTATCCAAATATCTATGGCACTATGGTCTTGATGAGATTATCAAACACCTAGTCATGTTGACAGGATCATCATATTCGCCAAGGCCACATGTCCATGGAAAAATTTTCAATAAAAAATCCACTTCCTATTTTAGTGGAAACCATAACCTGACTCAAGCCCAAATGAAAGTTAGGATAAAATAACCTGCACTCTCATCCTGAACAGAACATAAACCATCTCTCAGCAAGCCAGCTTGTATGACAATCTGAAATGAAGACAGCACATAAGTAAGTAGAAAATAAACAAGAAATTGAGTGCTCCATTTTATAGGTAAAACATAGTGCATCACGATAGTGCCCACTTTCTGTAGGAAACCATGTAACTGCCCCCACCCCAAGAAAAATAACGCACGCACAATTGCCACATAACAACTAATAGTAGTGAATTACTGATCAACATTGAAATTCTGTGGATAATTTTCAAGTTAAAAAATATGGAAGCCATATATTTGCACTTGATTCTGTTGTTGTGCAGAAGAAATGCCAGCAACTAGCAACTGCATTGTGACAATCCTAGACACCAACCTGGAAATATATCCTTTTTTTTTTATAAGTAATAAGAGATTTATTAATGCAAGTAGATAGGCATAGCCCAAGTACACAGGAAGTATACAAGCGGAAACACCTAAAACCAACTTGGAAATATAACAGGAACAAAACTCTTGTGCTCCATTTAAATAATCTGTGGCTGTTGGAAGAAACCAAAAACTGAACTTGTACCTGCAACCCGGTTTTCATGCGGACAAAGTCATCCAAATGCAAAGAAAGCTCATGTGGGACCTGAAGCATAAGAGAAGAAAATTGGTAATAAGTTTGTCTAGCACCAGGAACACTAAGAAAAGTGATAAAAAGTACAAATACTGAGTTATGTGCGTGTGTAAGTTGCCCCGGGGGGGGGGGGGATGGGGTAGTGAGTTGTGGTATTACATAAAGTGGTTTATGTCAAGCAATAAGCACCCTCAAAAGTTTTACGGAAATTTCAAAAAGTTAATCAAGTACCTTCAACAAATTAAGCTTCATAACAAGGTCAGCTCTTGAAACACCTTTCCCACGATTCGCCCTGACATTACCATACAAAGGCAGCTATTATATCTGTTTTAGATCAAATAGAAGGAGAACAAGATATTGCAGCAAAAAACCTCAAGCTGAAACTGGGATCACTGTTGTTCCAGGTCATCAATCTAATGGTTTCTTCTTGCCCAATATACTTTGTCCATCTCCGTACCATCCACTAGAAAGGAGACATATAACGAATATGCTCAGAGAATGCATGTCTATTTCTACAGACTTCTCGTTTTAAGAGATTTAAATATCACTTTCCTTTAAACGATCTAGAAAACTATTTTCTATGGTTGTAAAATTAAGCATGCTTCTTACCAAACAAGAAATCCACTAGGATGCAGTGAAAAGGCCTTGACAGTTGACCAAATTGTTCAGAGAACATATGAAGCATCAACTCATTCATCTGGAAGATTGTTTCAATATTTCTTGTGTATAACAAGAAATGTCGATCAGATAGCTAACCCAGTGTTTGGACCTTTAGTTGAATTGGCCTTTAATGAATGAAGTTTAAACTGTAGTAACTCTTAAGGTCTGGGGAAATTTCAGTTACTTGTGATATTTTTCTAACCCAAGGATGCTCTTAGGCTATCTAATACAACCATTATCAGAAGTGGCAAAAGCTTGCAACTATGTACTTACAACAGGATGAGAGTATAGGGTGGCAAGAGCACGTGCTTGTGTGCGTTCATCACCCTCCACTTTGGGTAGAGGAAGAGAGTTGTTTTCCTGCAACCCAAAGTTCTAGGGATTCAACAAATTCCTCGAAACTACACCATGAGAAAAACACATATGAATTGATAATGGCAAACCTGAAGCAAAATAAGCTTTCTCAGAATCCCATTGACCATGTTACCAGCACCTGGTCTAAGGGCAACCTTTGCAAGCCTCACATTCTGCAGTGATATGTAGCAATTACGATAAAGGAATGAAAAGTTGGAAAACATTTAAAGAAATAGTTATATGCCCATGGGTGAAGCTTTAGGAGGTTATAGGGCCAGAACTGAAACTAGGCCATGCCCAACTTGACCTAACTTTGTCACATTCAAAGGTTTGAACCCTACTTATGATAGGTGTACGTAGGACATGTTCATGGCAGAAGCAAAATGGTAATGTCATGAAAACAACTAGAACCTTCCGAAAATTCAGAAGTCACTAAAAGGGTGGGCAAAGTATGATCAGTTAATGATTGACATGTGTTATTGATGAATGTGCATCCTAAAAATCCACACCTAGGACCCGCTTTCATAACAAAATGCTCAGTCTACCTATATCAACCTCGAATGGTTTAACAAAGAAAATGATAACACAGATATCTCCAATTAATTTAATCCATAATTGCTGATAATCGTCTTAAGCCGAAATAAAAAACAGAGAACTGCATAATTAGCCAACAATAACCTTATTAAAAAAAGAAGCAGAAATTTACCTCATCCACAACAGCATATCGTGGCATATCTAGCTTGATAATCTCATAGAAACCTATTCTGAGAATCTATACAGAAAGATTTAGAAAAATTTGCACGTAACTGAGTAAATGATTAGGAGATGCCCATATATGAATAAATGAGTAGCATATGTCCCACTATAGAAACACGTATATATGTGTGTGTGTAGGCTTAATTTCATAAAATCTGCCCTTCACGCAAGGCCACTCAATTGTATTGGTCATATTGCCTGCTTTTACAAAGTAGTTGATGTTGCAAACAAATAAGCTAACAAGAAGTGTGAAAGCAAATACCTGTAAGAGAAGAGGCTCCATGCTTTTAAATGTGTTCTCATCATGGCATATTGAACAGATCAAGTAATCAAGAAACCTCCTCCAACGGATGGTACCACCAACAATATCTGTAACCTATATAGCAATTAGGAAAAAAAGTTAAAAAGGAAAACGTAAAGATGTAAATGGAAGAGATCAGTTCCCTGGTAGATTTGGCAGACTACAAAAGAGCATTAGCATTCCACTCCACTAAAACATCTATGCGAAAAGGTTTAAACCCTTCAAATGGTCAAGATTTTTCTGAGTTATTACTTGAAAAAATGAAATGAGATTAAGGGAAAAGGTGTAACTGTAATTTAGAATATTAATAAAATTATGTACAAAAACAGAGATAGAAGAGTGAGAGAGAGAGAGAGAGAGAACCAATCTAAGATCCCGATAATCTAACTCCCGGGTGCGAAATCCAAGAGTTCTTGCTACATATCCCATCTCGTTATCACCAGAACCCTTCCCTTTCTCATTCAAAAGATCAGCAAAAGCACCACCGAACTCTATTCTCATCAGCCTCACTGCAGATACTGTATAAAGCCAAAAATAAATTGACATGAGAAAACTGAAAAAAGCACATAAATTCTGAAAAATATTCTTATAACCAATATAGATGAGCCTATGATATATCCCAAAGACAAGTTCATTTTAACAAATAAATGAATAATTGATTAACCTCGGAACAAACACCAAAATCCAACTACTGTACAACATACATAGGGAAACACACACAGAGGAGCCATAATTACCAGCCCTATGGGGTGAGACCTCCAAATTCAGCTTCTGGGTCTTGTTAGAGGCACCGTGAGAACCTGCACATTTTTCGAGTCAATCACCATGACATAAAATGTAAATTAGAAGCATGTTAAACAAAAACTACGAATACTAGTATGCACACCCTCCCCCTAATTTCTGAGAAATAAATTCAAAACCACAACTAGGCCCAATGGTGCCATTACACTCTTTTAGATGGATGCCTATAGATTTCCATCGAACCCATTTCATTCTTCCCAGCTACTTCCCCCTAACCAAATAAAAAGTTTGCCTTTTCTCCATTAGCATTAAACGAAACCAATTACTGAAGAACGCCATCCAGGCTGCTGAGAAAAAAACACGTAATTATCAGCCTAAACTTCGCACAATGGTAATTATTACACTCGTTGAAGTGAATGTTTTTTTTTTTTTTTTTCCAAAGGGAACCCAACTGTTCCTTTTCTTAAATTCTCGGGAACCAAGTAGGAAGTTCTTACTTTCTACCTTTTCTAGGATTGTAAATAGGTGTCTTGGACTCCCGTGTTCTCTTGGCAAACTTTAGTGGCTTCGACGAAGCTTTCTGACTCTCGGCTGCAGGGAAACTCACACGGAGAGGGAGCAGGTGCGCCATTGTTGATCCAACTTCCATCTCAAGTTGTCTCTGAGAGGAAGAGGTCGGGTTGGATAATAATATGCAAGTGTTTACAGAATTACGAAAATACACCCTCTTGCGCACCGCGATTATTAACGTCCTTTTATATATTTAACAATTTTTTAGATTATTTTCAATGTGCAATAATTATTAATCTTCCTTCAAAATATACTTAATTTAAAACATCAAAATGAATAGATTGTATTGCGATATATATTTTTTTAAGAAGGAAGTGTCAAAATCATCCATTCTCCAGTTATATGACTTTAAATAAAAATAAATAAATAATATATGAAGTTAAAATTATTAAAAAATATAATTCTTCTAATCGAGCTACTTTTTTTATTTATTTATAAAGTATTTATTAGTTATAAACATATCTTCTCGATGATCTAATTATTTGATATACCATGTGACCATTTTTATATATACAAAATGAAGCACTTTTCTCTTATAAAAGTAAATTACACGAGAATTCCCATCATTAACATAAAAATGAGTAAGGGGAGAGAGATGATCTAAATTTTAAGATAATATATTAATATCAACACTCTTTTTTTATTTACTAATCTTAGAAACGCTCCTATATAACACATAAACATTACAAGTGCATGTTGATTTTTACCTAAAAGGGATTTATATACTCTAATAAATTAGCATTTTATCGGCTAAAAAATTGAGGAAACAACTATGAACCAATTGAGGAGAAGTTGAAAACTAATATATTATCAAACCGGTGTATAGAATGCATCATTCACATTCCTTAAAAATTATAATATTTAATTTGCAAAATTTAAATTTTAAAAATTTTATTTCAAATCAAATTATATTATATAAGCATTTTACCATATCCACATAAGTTTATAAATTGGTTTTTTCTTTAATAAGAGTATCTTATAAGATTGCTACTCCATGGGCAAGTCCCCTATCTGGATGTTGGAGGGCAGATTGGTCTCGCGGCCGTCCAACCACACATGACGGATGGCGACCAACAAACAATCCAAGTAACCCACAACAACAACCAACTTAGAGAGAGAGATGATTAAACAACAAATTTTGGATTTCATTTGGAAGTAAAGAAATGACATACTCCACAATCACACTTATTTCTCTCTTGAACTAGCAAAAATCCAGTTAAACAAAATATACCGGGATTATAAAGAAACATGAAAAACAAAAAAACAAAGCCAAGTATGCAGTTGGAAGACTCCTCCTAACAATTTTCAGAGTTTCTCATTTGACGCAGCAGTTAGAGATTTCTTTTCAGTGGCCTCAATAGTATGCAGGGACCATAGTGGAAAAATTTTAGAAATCCAGACAGAAAAGGTTCTCACTTCCAATCCTCTAGTAGCTGAAGCAAATACAACTCTCTTAGCCATGAAAATGGCCTCCCAAAGACAATAAGAAATAGCAATCTTGGAAGGAGACTCGCAGTTGGTAATAGAAGCCATAAACAATAGAGAAACCTCTACTCAATGGCATATTGAACCCATCATTGAAGATATCAAGCATATCTCTGCTACTTGAAGGCTTTGGAATTTTGCCAAAATTCATCGATTTGTAAATTGATGTGTACACTTTGTGGCGCAATGGGCAGCAACCAACATTGTTTTTTGTTGTATACCCAATAACCTTTTATCTAGATGCTTGTTATTTCTTGATAACAGAAAAGATCCTCTCTAAATTTTGTAGTACTTTATTTATTTATAATATATGCAAACTTGCTTAGAAAAAAAAAAAAAAAAAAAAAAAACTCAGAGAGAGAGAGAGAGGTTGGGGGTTACTAAGAAAGGGAGAGAGGCTGCAATGACAACTAACTAGAGGTGACGAGGAGGAGAAGTTTAAACAGAGAGAAAAGAAAGAGAGACGCGAGGAAGACTTAGATTGTGTTTGGGTAGCGATGTATTTTTAGGTATTATGTGAATAGTATTGAAAAAATAATGAAAAAGTAATAATAGGATATTGAATAATAGTGAATAATAATAAAAAAATATGTAAAAATTAATAATAAAATAATAAATAATAGTGAGATATTATGAGAATATATGAGATAAAATCACATGATTTTAAAATTTTATTAAAAAAATTTATTTATATATATATATAAATATATAAGCTGGATCGAGCGGGCTTGGCCCAGCTCAGTCCCCGTCCCTACGCCCAGCTTGCGTGCGGGCATCTGTCTGCACATCTCCCATTTTGTGGATGGGCCCCGCCTCGACCAGAAGGGGTGGCGGACCCGGCCACCCACTCCTAGTATCCTAGTCCGGGCCTGGGATGATGGCGGGTTCTGTCTAGGAATCGAGTTTAACCTACTCTTCTCTGCGGCGACTTTGCCCTGACCATATTGTTGACATGTTCCTTTTGTTTGAACTTTGAATGCTTTGGCTTCTCTGCCTCCCTCTGGACGGGACCGATTAAAATTTAAATGGCTGCTTCGACAGCCGAAGTGGTACCAGTATTCACTGACACCAACTTGGGCACGCGCATAGCGATGGCCGTCCCTCCAGATATCACAGCAAGAGATTTCAAGAGTAAGCCAAAAATCTCACTCCCATTTTCTTCTTTTCATGTATTAGTCTTTATCTTCTTCTGGTTTATGGTTAAAATCAGTTCGCTACGACATTGTGTTCTGTAGCCCTCGCTTGTTCTAGCCATTCTTTTTTGCAGTATGAGTAATGATTTGCGATACTCTTTGCAGTATAGAAATACAGTTTACTGTGGAAAACCATTATGTGGATTACTCTGGGTTGTAGAAATATTTGCGGTATATAAATTTGTTGTTGGGTTTCCATTCCCAGTGGTGCCACTTGAGCAGATTAAATTCTAGGTAGTGTTGTATAAGTAAATCTCTTTCAAGAGTTACTTATGATGATATTTATTACCAAAACGTGTCTAGCTGTCTCAATTTTTTGCTGGTGGAGATCCGATCAACACTTTCTTCCTTCTTGTTTTTGTTTTTTGTTTTTAACTTATCATATTATGAATCTGTATGTATCTCAATTGAAGAGCCTCTTGTTTACTTGCATCTTATATATCACGAGCGGACAATGGAAAGACTGAAAGCTTACTTTTTTAAACCTCGCTCCTTTGGACGGGGGCAATAGATCTTAATGGGCTAAGTGTCCACGAATTGATTATTTCGGTTCCAAATCCTCGTTTGGTGTTACTCATGTATACGTACTGTATACTTGGTCGATGCCTATTCTCTTATTAATAAAGCTTATTGGTTTACCTATAAAAAAAAAAAGAAAAAAAAGAAAAAAAGAAGTTTCACCTGAAGACTGACTCATTGTTTGAAGTTTGCGTCGCAATGATTTCTTCTTTCAATTCATGTGCTGAGCATATCATTCAACTTTGATGCGGCATTTAATATCTAAATATATCTTCCGGGCTCTAGTTTATGGAATACTAATTAGTCTCAAATCTGTCTGTAGGAGAAGCTGAAGGAGTGCACTTCAACTGTTTCCCAGAAGCTGGAAAGATCACCATCCAAGGATTAATGGTGCCTTATCGTTTTTATTTTTACTCCATTATATTTTCAATTATGTTGTAGTTGAATTCTTTTCTTTTTCTGCTTTTCTTTTATTCAGTAATGCTTCTGAGCCTGTTTCCATCGTTTAGTAGGTGAAGCAAAAATCACGCCTTTACCATCTGCCGGAGTCAATGCCTATAAAGTATGCTTTCCAGGGTAAGAAAGGAACATGGTTTCTGCATATGCAAGCTGGGCCATTGAATTATTTAAGTAGGTCAGGTCTATCCATGGGTGTGGCAAGAAAAGTTGGGGAACATTCGTGCAATGGTAGCAAAGATGCTGTTTATTTGGAACCACCAAACTTGCTTATAAGCACTTGTAAGACTGACTCAAAAGGAGAATGTAAGAAAATGAATTTAGGAGGATCAAAGTACGTTAAACCTTTAACCCAAGAACTTCCCAGCACTTTCTCTATTCCAAAGAAAAAGAAAATTAAAAGTTGGAAGAATCTCCATCTCAGAGAGTGCACAGCAAGTGAAATAAAGAAGGAATGCAGCGGTAGAATTGGTGTCACTGCCAATGAGAGGTTTGGTTTTTGTGCATCCGCAGAGGCCCCAAGTGAGGTGTCATCAGAAGTAATATCAGTCACAGGTATTATCAAGAGATACTTTCCAGCTTCCAATGAGGTAAGCAGTTTTGGCAGCCCTTCAAACTCAGGTGTCAATGCCACGGAGAGAGCCTTTCAAAGTCAGGTGGAAGAACAATCACAGGCTAAACGAGATGATAAGTACTCAAACATGCAAGTTGAGGCTCTCCCAGAGTTTACTGTCAAAACACCCCCAAGGATGTTGCTGTCGCCATTGCCAACTGCCCCAACTCCTGACTCTTCAAAGGATAAGCTTCAAAGATCTGGAGTTGGGAAACGTCTAATTCTGGCCTCATGTAATCTCGCAAATTCTGGGAGTAAGAAAAAGCCTGCAGTTTCTCTATGCAGATTCAGAGAGAGAAAAGTCCCAGAACCCAATTCCTCTTTTAATATTAGAAGTTCAGTCTTTGAGATCAGTGACAGTGATGACTGACACCACTTGGAGGCCTCCTGGCAGACCAGGACAACTATTAGGTTATGCTCATACTGAGGAGGACCTAGAGTGCAGGAGCCTCTTGGTTGGGGTAAATTTTTCTGCTGAGCGCATGATAAGAATGGATGAATCATGAGTAATTATTTCTATGAACCTTGATACCTGCTTACCAAAAATCAGACTTATGATTCAGGTTGAGCTACAACAAAGGGACGATTTATACATTCTTTAGAAAACATGAATATGGAGCAACAAGACTCGTGATCTAGGTTGAACAGGAGTTGTCCATGGTGATCTTTTATAGGATGATGCCGGTACAACTGTTGCCTTCCATTTATACATTGTTGGGGATATCATAATAGATGAAGACAGCCAGTCTAGGAGGTTCTTTAAGAGGAATAATCTTCGACAAAGAAATGCATGCTCAGGGGGTAGTTCAAGTGATCAATTTTTAAGTTTCAGCAGTACTTATAGAAGAAGATATAATTTTATTAAGATCAGTTGTAAGCTTACAAGTAAAAGGGTCGTGCGTTATAAGGTGGAAATGTCTTGTAAATTTAATTTCCATTTTGCATGTAACTAGACCTATTAATCTTGAGAGACAGATAGAGGAGACAGGATTTGGGTTTTTAATTTATTATGAAGTACTGGACCAAGAGTTTGTGCCGAGACTGTATTCAGCAAGATGAGACTAAAAATACTGCGGTAGTTTTGTCAGTTCTTGGTAGTCTATTAGTTTACCAATTGGTCACACTATAATCCTACTCAGTCTGTCACTGGGAGTGAAACCTCCTAAAGCCAAAGCAGCTTGTCCATGTCAAGTTTTAAGATTATTTTCCCACCCCATAAAGAAAAGAATGGAGTAAGTATGAATTAAATCTAAAGAAAAAGGAATAATCTGCTTTAATTGTTGCCTTTTTTCTCTTGCCTTTATCCCTATGGCGAAGGAAAAAAGGATTCTTTTAAGTAATCTGTTTCCCCAAAGCAACAAGAAACATGTGGATTGGTTGAGAAAGTTTCCTATGTTTTATACCCTGTCTCTCGTTTAGCGGTATCTTATGGAGAGCCAATGCTTAATTCTTTGACACCTTGCAACAAAACAGTGGTACCTAGCTAGGTAGCCTAAAATGGTTCTTTACACCAAGCAAAGCATAATGAAAAAGGACTCCCCCCGTCCCTTTTTTCTTTTTTCACACCTTGAGTTTCTACATGTGTAAAGATAAGTACGTATATATGCAAGGAGGGTAATCTTTACAGATAAGACAAACTAAGTGGTTACGTGATACTAAACTTAATGGGTAGGAGTCTTCAATAATCATTTTAAAATAAATAAATGCAACACAAATGGATTAAAAAAAAGTGATCTGGAGTTAAAAATTGGCTCCCACCCATTTACCACTAAAGGGAAGTGGCTTGAAGCGGTTTTAACATAATCTAATAGACAGACTGTAAGCCTGCAACTAAAAGTCACGATAAATCAATATGTGTTACATCTTGTTTGTCTGGACTGACTATAGAAGACTTTCACGACCACTTTATCTTGATTATCGATTAGAAAAAGCGAACATAAGAATGTAGCAACAATAAAATGCGTCGATACACCAGCATAGGATTTATAATCTTTACATGTATCTTATTCCTTATGATTAACTCCCAATCTTAATGAGTGATCAAAACCCTTTTTTGTTCTTAAACCGTCTACAAAATGTCATGCGATGTTTTTATTTGAAATTTCCCAAAGATATTCATATTACTGACACCATACAATTTGAATTTCAAATTAAATTTCATTACAAATCAAATACTAACTTATCAAATATGTAAATATACATGCGTATATTCCTCCAAAAATGAGCGGTGGACAAATTAACAGACACAAAACAAAATATGAAGTCCACACGTTGCAAATGCCTATTGGTTCTGCTACTTTGTTCATTGTTTTTTTTTTTTTTTGGGGAAAAAAAGGGTCTCTCTCTCTCACTGTTAAATGTTCGTGGAATAAAGTTGCTGTGGGCCTCTAGTCTTCCCAAACCTTCATCGCTAAGATAAGTCCAAGCATACTGTGCACGACCAGTTTTACCATAAAAGTAACCTTTTCTGAATGAATAAAACTTCACAACTTCTTCACACTTTACACTTCATATTTTTAAAATTTTTTTTTTCTCTTATCAAATATTTATTATATAAATAATGAATAGAAAACTTGAAATAATTTAAAAAGAATAAACTCAAAAAAAATTTAAAAAAATTTAAAAATTTTAAAAAATATAGAATGTGAAGTGTGATAGAAGTTGTGTAATAAAAGTCTTTCTAAATTCCATGGCTGTGAAAAATGGTTACGTTGAACGGGTTACACTCATCTTAGATGAGTTATAATAATAATGAGCATAGTCGTTTTGGTCAATTTTTTTTTAGAAATTATAGTTATAGTCGTGAGTGTGTAAGTGCAATGCAATCACTTTAAAAAAAATGAATAAATACGGGATCTATATGAAAAAATAATAATTTTTTAATAGTAGATCCCGTTATTTTTAAAGCGATTGCACAGCGCTTACTCACTCCACGATTGCATATAGCATTACTCGTTTTTTATTAACTTGAATGGCAGGAAAATGAAAAATAGAGAATTAAATATTTTTATATAAACCTTGCTAGGCACAAACGGTTTGGTACACCAAACTGCGTATTGATGTTGACATGATTTTTTTTATTGAAAATAAAAACAAAGAAAGACAAATTTTGAGAGAAGAAAATGTCTTCTATCTCATGAAAATCATTTCCGTATTTAATTTAAACTGTTTCATTAAATGAATGTCTTACATGTCAGCATCAGTACTCAATTTGATGCGCGAATTCGCTTGTAAAAAGATTTTTGTTATATATATATATATATATATATTCCACACTCTCATTGAACTCTTCACTCTGTTACATGAAAATGACATTGCCTTCATGTTTCAACTTTTGAATTTTTCTTTTTTATAAAAAAAATATAATTAAGTATAAAGTGAGATAAAAATAAGATGAAAGTGTGATATGTATCATTAATCAATATAATTAAAAGATAATATTTTTTAACAGCTTAACAGGTGAGAATTTTGATGAGTAAATCACACAACTATGATTTTTTTAATAATTATTTGTTTATTTTTACTTTAAATGGATGATAGTTATATCAAATAAAATTTAATATTTTTGATGAAGTTACACTATAATATTAGTTAGTTATAAAATGATTTATAATATAATTATATGCATAATGAGTTTTGATTTTTGGGTATGTGTGTGTACACACGTTAAGAGAAATGATATCTGGAAGTTTAGAGTGGGTAAATTTCGTAATTTTTTTTTTAAAAAATGAATAAATCTAAAATTTATATAAAAAATAATTATATATTAGTAATAAACCCATTTTTTTTCAAATAAAAAATAAAAAATATTATATCTAACCTTGCTCATTTCTCGTTAAGTTAATTAGGAAAACTTTTGAACAGAAATCAAAGAGTGAGTGAGCATTTTTGTTTTTGTTTTGGTTTTAAATCCATTTTAGTTGGGGGAAAAGAAAAAGAAAAAAGTGAAAAACCAAGTACCAACAGCTAAAATAATTACAAGGGTAATTATGGAATAGAATAAATTACGAAATTAAGGAAAAAAAAAATAGAGTAATCTTGCTAATTATATTAGTTTCATCAATTTCCGACTTCTTCTCGTCTCGTCTCTTCCTCTTCACCAATCTATATAAACACGGCACTTGGTTTTTCAGTTGGATTTCTTCTCCAACTCTATCCCTCTCTCCGTGCGATCCTATCGAAACCTCAATTCCCCACTTTAAAAACCTCGAATTCTCTCTGTTTTCGTTCCAATTCTACCGGACTATTCATCGGAATCATAGTCGTAGGATCCGATCATTGTGAATATTGACTGAAAACCCTACTTTAAAAAAAAAAGAAACAAACGTTTTCTAGTCTTCGATTTCGAGTTTTCTGATTTTCCGATCGATCCTCGGTTTTTTGGGGGATTTGATCGGTTTCTTGAAGCGGTTTGGATTCTTGAAATGCTTTTTATTCCAAGATGAAGTTGAAGAAGAGGAGGGCACTAGAAGTGGTCAGCATATTCACTAATAAAACAATATTCGATTGCCTAAATTTATGCTTGTGTGCGTGTGTATATATATTGTTTTATCTGTTTCTCTCATACATACATCAATAGTTATGTATTATGTCCCGAAATGTTGGAATACAATGAGTGTGCTGGTATTATCGTTTATGCGGAATGGTTGCTTTTCCGTAGTCATCATTTATGCCTGCGTTGCTGTGATTGTGAATTAGATGGCTTACAGATTGCTGTTTTACTGCCTTTTTTTTGGTTGTTTCTGTGTATATATTTCCCATTCTCTGCTTGGTTACCCAGAAACTCCGAGATAAAGGTTAGGATTTGGAGAATAATATCTTTTTTATTGAGTTTTATCACATGGGGCCTGTGAATTTGGAAATATTCAGTGTATTGAGCTGAAGACAACTGCTTCAGTGAGATGGTTGTTCACATGGTGAAAAAACTGCTAACCAAGAGTCAAGAAGTGCTATCTTTTAATTTCATACAGTTGTCCTACTTATTAGAGCGCTTGCCGCATCTTTATTTCTTGTTGAAAAGGTTGGTTTGTTTTTCAATGAAATAACTAAGGCCCCAATATATGTTATTTACTCCTTTTTCGGTTGCTTGGGAAATGTGGGAAAATTGGCAAAGTAAGGAAGTGAATTCGATTGCCACCGCTACCTGAAGTAAGAAAATATCTTGTTTTAAAAAAATGAGAACTCTTTCACGAGGAATTTGGGATCACTACCACAATTGATCATAGAAAAGCCTTTCAGGATATCTGGTAGTGAAAGTTTTGTCCCTTTAGCCTTTGGCATTGGAAAAGCCTTCTGGGAGCTCTGGTAGTCTTAATTTTGTGATTAACAACTGGTAGGCAACTGTTAGCACAGGGCTATGTACTTCGCAAATTGCTTTGATTAATCTGGTTTCCGTTTTTTATTTCTATTTTTGGATATTTCTAATGGGTGAGATACAACTATGTTTCCCAGTGATATGGCATGCCTAAAAGATTAACTAATTATGGCCATGTTTGATTAGTAGAATTTTTTTTAAAAAAATTTAGAAGTTCTGAAAAAATTTTGAGATGTGTTTTTATTGAGTTTTGTGAAAGTGGGTAGGAAAAACAAGAAATTGTTTAGATAAAAACCTTTAGAGATGAGCTTTTATTGGGGTTTGTAAAAGCGGTTATAGAGATTGCAAATTTTGTTTGGATAAAATTTTTGTGAGAGATGTTTTTTGGGTTTGTGAAAGTTTTTTTGTGTTTTTTTACGAAAACCTAGGCATATGCTTAGAGGAAGTCTTTTAGAAATATGATTTTTTTTAAGATTTAAAAGATGTTTGGCTTGAATATGTTTTTTATAAATGAAAAAAATACGAAACCCAAACATGACTTATGTTTACCTGATTATTTGTTTCAGCCTCCAAGAATTAGATCCTTCATTGATAGTGTCACTGCTGTTCCACTCGAGGATATTCAAGAACCCCTCAAAGGTTTCATTTGGGAGTTTGATAAGGTGCCTTTTTTTCACCTTACATGTTATGATGTTTTGGTTGTTGCTATGTGGTTTGATTTATGTTTATTTTGGTGGTGCAGGGAGATTTCCATCATTGGGTGGATCTTTTTAATCATTTTGATTCATATTTTGAGAAGCACATAAAATCAAGGAAGGATTTACGGGTTGAGGATAATTTTCAGGACTCTGATCCTCCCTTTCCAAGAGAAGCTATCATTCAAATTCTCCGTGTTATAAGAATAGTTTTGGAGAATTGCACAAACAAGCACTTCTATAGTTCTTATGAGGTACACTTATATTTCTGTTTAAAAAATATAATTGTAGTTTTTGTCTTTTTTGGGAATAGTACTTGGTTGGAGTAGGGTCAATACGACCATACTAGTATGTTGTTGCTGTTATTCTTTGTAGTGGTTTTTAATTCTGTTTTAAAGTTCTTACATGAAGCTTTGTTCTTCTTTTACCCCTCATAAGTTCTTATGCCCATGGTTTTTATGTAATTGCAGCAGCATCTTTCTTTACTGCTTGCTTCCACAGATACAGATGTTGTTGAGGCATGCCTGCAGACTTTGGCTGCTTTTTTGAAAAAAAACGATTGGCAAGTACTCTATTAGAGATGCTTCTCTGAATTCAAAGTTATTTGCTCTTGCACAAGGTTGGGGGGCAAAGGAAGAGGGGCTTGGATTAATTGCAACTGCTGTACAGGATGGTTGTGACCCTATTGCCTATGAGTTGGGTTGCACCCTGCATTTTGAATTTTATGTGTCCAGTGAGTCGTCACGTGAACACCCTGCTGCAGCACATTCAACCCAGGGTTTGCAGATAATTCATTTATCCAACATCAATACTCGCCTAGAGACTGATCTAGAGCTTTTAAGCAATTTAGTTGCAGAATACAAAGTACCCACCAGTTTAAGATTTTCTCTATTGACAAGACTGCGGTTTGCAAGGGCTTTTGGCTCTTTAGCTTCTCGTCAGCAGTATACCTGCATTCGTTTGTATGCCTTTATGGTTCTTGTTCAAGCAAGTGGTGATGCAGAAGGGCTAGTTTCTTTCTTCAACACTGAGCCTGAGTTTGTCAATGAATTAGTGTTGTTATTAAGCTATGAAGATGCAGTTCCTGAGAAGATTCGAATTCTATGTCTGCAGTCTTTGGTTGCTCTTTGTCAAGATAGGTCTCGCCAGCCTTCTGTCTTGACTGCTGTCACATCGGGTGGTCACCGTGGCATCCTATCCAGCCTCATGCAAAAGGCTATTGATTCTGTTATTAGCGAGGCCTCAAAGTGGTCTGTAGTTTTTGCCGAGGCTCTGTTATATCTTGTCACTGTTTTGGTCTCGACTTCCTCAGGTTGCTCAGCCATGCGCGAAGCAGGCTTTATTCCTACTCTTCTACCCCTTCTTAAAGACACAAATCCACAGCACTTGCATTTGGTAAGCGCCACTGTGCACATCCTAGAAGCTTTTATGGATTACAGCAATCCAGCTGCTGCGTTATTCAGGGACTTGGGTGGTTTGGATGATACCATCTCTCGTCTGAAGTTGGAAGTGTCACATATAGAAAATGGTTCAAAGCAACAAGGTGAAAGTTCTGATTGTAGTGGGAGTAAGCAAGTGGTTGCAGGCTCCTCCAGTGAGCTAGATGACATGCAGCCTCTGTATTCTGAAGCATTAGTTTCATATCACAGGCGATTGCTGATGAAAGCTTTACTGCGTGCTATTTCCCTTGGAACTTATGCCCCTGGAAATACTGCACGTGTTTATGGATCAGAAGAGAGTTTACCATATTGCTTATGCTTAATTTTTAGAAGGGCAAAAGATTTTGGTGGTGGGGTGTTTTCACTTGCAGCTACTGTCATGAGTGATTTGATTCACAAAGATCCCACTTGTTTTCCTGTGTTGGATGCAGCCGGTCTTCCTTCTGCCTTCTTGGATGCTATAATGGATGGAGTTCTGTGCTCTTCTGATGCCATAACATGCATACCTCAGTGTTTGGATGCTTTGTGCCTGAACAATAATGGCCTTCAGGCTGTTAGAGATCGCAATGCTTTGAGGTGTTTTGTGAAAATATTTACTTCAAGAACATATTTGCGTGCCCTCACTAGTGATACCCCAGTATCCTTGTCTAGTGGACTGGATGAACTAATGCGCCATGCTTCTTCTTTGCGCGGGCCTGGAGTGGATATGTTGATTGAGATCTTGAATGCCATTTTGAGAATTGGATCTGGGGTTGATGCTTCTGACTTGTCAACTGATCCTTTGTGCTCTTCTACTCCTGTTCCCATGGAAACTGATGGTGAAGAGAAGAACTTGGTTTTTACAGATGATAAGGACGCATCCCAGATGGATCATTTGGAGCAGACAACTGAGCCATCTGCTGATTCCTCAACAGTTAATATTGAGTCATTCCTCTCTGACTGTGTGAGCAATGTTGCTCGTCTTCTGGAAACAATTCTTCAGAATTCTGATACATGTCGTATATTTGTAGAGAAGAAGGGGATTGAAGCTGTTCTGCAATTGTTTACTTTGCCTTTAATGCCTCTTTCAGTTTCCGTTGGTCAAAATATCTCTGTTGCCTTCAAGAATTTCTCACCACAGCATTCTGCTTCTCTTGCTCGGGCAGTATGTTCATTTCTGAGGGAGCATCTGAAATCAACAAATGAGCTCTTAGCTTCCGTTGGAGGGACTCAGCTTGCTGTAATTGAATCCGCACTGCAAACAAAGGCTTTGAGAAATCTTTCCAGTCTTGAAGGCATTCTGTCTCTATCTAATTTTTTGTTGAAGGGGACTTCTAGTGTGGTCTCAGAGCTTGGCACTGCAGATGCTGATGTATTGAGAGATCTTGGGAGCGCATACAGGGAAATAATCTGGCAAATTTCTTTGTGCAATGATTCCAAGGTGGATGAGAAGTGGAATGCTGACCAAGAACCTGAGAGTTCAGAGGCTGCTCCATCTAATGCTGTTGGAAGAGAGAGTGATGATGATGCAAACATACCGGTGGTGAGATACATGAACCCAATGTCCCTCAGGAATGGCTCTCAATCCTTATGGGCTGGTGACCGGGAGTTTCTGTCAGTTGTTCGTTCTGGTGAAGGTCTGCACCGTCGCAGTCGACATGGGTTGACACGCATTCGGGGAAGGACGGGCCGGCAACTTGAGGCTTTGAACATGGATTCTGAAGTTCCGTCTAATGTGCTGGAGACATCTTCTTCCCAGGATATGAAGAAGAAAAGTCCTGATGTTCTTGTTTTGGAGATTCTTAACAAGCTTGCGTCAACATTGCGCTCTTTCTACACAGCTCTTGTTAAGGGATTCACATCACCAAACCGTCGTAGAGCCGACTTGGGGTCATTGAGTTCAGCTGCAAAAACTCTTGGAACTGGCCTGGCTAAAGTATTTCTTGATGCTCTTAATTTCTCTGGGTATTCTGCTCCTGCGGGTATTGACATGTCATTATCTGTGAAATGTCGATATCTTGGAAAGGTAGTGGACGACATGGCATCACTTACATTTGACAGCAGGCGACGCACTTGTTATACTGCAATGGTTAATAATTTTTATGTTCACGGTACCTTTAAGGAGCTACTGACAACATTTGAAGCTACAAGTCAGTTATTGTGGACACTACCTTGCTCTACATCCACGTCAGGTCTTGAGAATGAAAAGGCGGGTGAAGGAAGTAAATTGTCTCACAGTACATGGCTGCTTGATACACTACAGAGCTATTGCCGTGTGCTCGAGTATTTTGTTAATTCTTCTTTACTTATATCTCCAACCTCTGCATCCCAAGCACAGCTTCTTGTGCAGCCGGTTGCAGTTGGTCTTTCAATCGGGTTATTTCCAGTTCCAAGGGATCCTGAAGTCTTTGTGCGTATGCTGCAATCGCAGGTTCTGGATGTTGTACTTCCTGTCTGGAACCACCCCATGTTTCCCAATTGTAGTCTGGGTTTCATTGCTTCCATTCTTTCACTTGTTACACATGTATACTCTGGTGTGGGAGATGTGAAACGTAATCGCAGCGGCATTGCTGGGACTACAAACCAGAGATTCATGCCCCCGCCACCTGATGAAGCTACTATTGCCACCATTGTTGAGATGGGTTTTACAAGAGCAAGAGCGGAAGAAGCATTAAGACGAGTGGAAACAAATAGTGTTGAAATGGCCATGGAATGGCTGTTTAGTCATGCTGAGGATCCTGTACAGGAGGATGATGAACTAGCTCGAGCACTTGCTCTTTCACTGGGAAGTTCATCAGAAACATCTAAAGTTGATAATGCGGACAAGTCAATAGATGTCCCGACAGAAGATGGTCATATGAAGGCACCCCCTGTTGATGATATTCTTGTGGCGTCGGTGAAACTATTTCAGAGCAGTGATACAATGGCATTTCCTTTAACAGATTTGTTTACTACACTTTGCAATAGGAACAAAGGAGAAGACCGTCAAAGAGTGGCATCTTATCTTATTCAGCAGCTGAAGCTTTGCCCTTTGGACTTTCCAAAGGATATCAGTGCATTGAGCATGTTATCACATGTTATAGCGTTACTACTTTTTGAGGATGGAAGTACCCGTGAAATTGCTGCTGAGAATGGTATTGTACCAGCTGTGATAGATATTTTAACGAAATGTAAGGCTAGAAATGAGTCGGGAAAGGAGCTTGTGTTCCCAAAGTGCATTAGTGCTTTACTGCTTATCTTGGATAACATGCTGCAGTCCAGGCCCAAAATTTGTTCTGAGAATATGGAAGGAACACCTGCAGGGTCTCTGCTGGATTTGCCTGGAAATCTTACTTCTTTTCCAGCTCCTGCATCTGTTCAAGAGAAAAAACCAGCTTCAGATGCCCCTGAGAATGACTCTGGTACGACATTTGAAAAAATATTGGGAAAATCGACCGGATATTTGACTGTTGAAGAGAGTCATAAGTTGCTTTTAGTTGCTTGTGATTTGATAAAACAGCATGTCCCAGCAGTGATCATGCAGGCTGTTCTGCAAGTATGTGCTCGGTTGACGAAAACACATTCCCTAGCTTTGCAGTTCCTTGAAAATGGAGGTTTGGCTGCTCTTTTTAGTCTCCCAAGAAGTTGTTTCTTCCCTGGATATGACACTGTTGCATCTGCTATTGTGCGTCATCTCCTTGAAGATCCCCAGACACTGCAAACAGCAATGGAATTAGAGATACGACAAACTCTGACTGGAAATGGGCATGCTGGGCGTGTTTCTGCACGAACGTTTTTGACATCAATGGCACCCGTTATCTCTAGGGATCCTGTGGTTTTCATGAAAGCTGCCAGTGCTGTTTGTCAGTTGGAGACATCTGCAGGTAGGACCTTTGTGGTGTTATCAAAAGAAAAAGAGAAGGAAAAGGACAAATCAAAGGCATCCTCCGCTGAAGCTGGATTATCTTCCAATGAATGTGTTCGGATTTCTGAAAATAAGATTCATGATGGATCTGGTAAATGCTCTAAAAGCCACAAAAAGATCCCTGCCAATCTCACTCAAGTAATCGATCAACTTCTTGATATAGTGTTAAAATATGGTTTGCCAAAAAACCACGAAGTTGGTGTGAGTAAATTATCTTCTATGGAGGTTGATGAACCTGCTACAAAGGTAAAGGGTAAATCAAAGGTCGATGAGACAATGAAATTAGAGTCTGAAGCTGAAAGATCTGCGGGGCTTGCTAAGGTGACTTTTGTCCTCAAGTTATTAAGTGACGTTCTTCTGATGTATGTACATGCAGTTGGAGTTATACTCAAACGGGATCTGGAATTGTGTCAACTCAGGGGATCTAATCCTCAAGATGGTCCTGGAAATGGTGGTGGAATAATTCATCATATTCTACATCAGTTGGTTCCAGTTTCTGTTGATAAATCTGCAGGACCTGATGAATGGAGAGGTAAATTGTCTGAAAAGGCTTCGTGGTTCCTAGTTGTTCTGTGTGGTCGATCTGGTGAAGGTCGTAGGCGAGTAATTAGTGAACTTGTGAAAGCCTTGTTCTTGTTATCAAACATAGAGAGCAATTCTACTAAGACCATTTTATTGCCAGATAAGGTCTTTGCTTTTGTTGATTTGGTGTATTCTATTTTGTCAAAAAATTCATCCTCCAGCAACTTGCCTGGTGGTTGTGGGTGCTCGCCTGACATAGCAAGAAGCATGATAGATGGAGGAATGGTTCAGTGCTTGACTAGCATTCTTCAAGTGATCGATTTGGACCATCCTGATGCTCCTAAAATTGTGAATCTTATACTTAAGGCTTTGGAATGTTTAACGAGGGCTGCTAATGCTAGTGAGCAAATTTTTAAATCTGAGAGGACAAGCAAGAAAAAACCCATGGGGTTAAGTGGAAGACCTGATGATCAGCCAACCGCACCGTCAGCTGTTCACATTTTGGAGCATAATCAGAATACAAACGGACAAGAGGAAGCCAGAGATGCAGAGGAGAATGAACAGCAGAATCAAGGAGTTTCTTCAAATGAAGGTAACCATGATGAAAATCCTAATCAGTCTGTGGAGCAAGATATGAGGATAGAAATGGAGGAGACAATGGATACCAATCCACCTATGGAGATTGGTATGAATTTTATGCATGAACAGATGGAAGAGGGTGGTGTTTTGCACAACACTGACCAAATTGATATGAATTTTAGGGTTGAGAACAGGGAAGATGATGATATGGGTGATGAAGATGATGACATGGGTGATGAAGGCGAGGATGATGAGGATGATGATGAGGGGGAGGATGACGATGAGGATATAGCAGAAGATGGTGGTGGCATGATGCCTCTAGCTGATACGGATGTAGAAGACCATGATGACACAGGCTTGGGAGATGACTACAATGATGAGATGATTGACGAGGAGGATGATGATGATTTTCATGAGAATCGTGTCATAGAGGTAAGATGGAGGGAAGCCCTTGATGGGTTAGATCATTTGCAGGTACTTGGGCAACCTGGGGCTGCAGGTGGTCTAATTGATGTTGCAGCTGAGCCTTTTGAAGGAGTTAATGTGGATGATCTTTTTGGTCTTCGAAGGCCTTTAGGCTTTGAACGGCGTCGTCAAACAGGTAGGTCTTCCTTTGAGAGATCTGTTGCAGAAGTAAATGGTTTTCAACATCCTCTTCTTTTAAGATCATCCCAGTCAGGGGATCTGGTCTCAATGTGGTCATCTGGTGGGAATTCTTCCAGAGATGTAGAAGCTTTGCCATCTGGGAGCTTTGACATAGCTCATTTCTACATGTTTGATTCTCCTTTTCTTCCATATGATAATGCTCCAAGCAGTCTCTTTGGTGACCGTTTGGTTGGGGCAGCACCCCCACCTTTGACTGATTATTCTGTAGGCATGGATTCCTTGCAGTTACCAGGACGAAGAGGCCCTGGTGATGGTCGGTGGACTGATGATGGTCTGCCACAAGCTGGTGCTCAAGCTGCTGCAATTGCTCAAGCGGTAGAGGAACATTTCATTTCCCAATTGCGCAGTGTTGCTCCTGCTATAGGTCCTGATGAAAATCAGTCCCAAAACATGGGAGTGCAGGAGAAGGAACCAGATGCCCTTCCATCCAATGATAGTCTGGTGATGGCAGAGGGTGCTAACGCCAACGGCCAACAAAGCGAAGAACAGCATGAAGAAAATGGTGATGAAGCCACAGTTAACCCCACAGTTGAGAGTGTAACTCAAGGAGAACAAGTTAATCCAGAATCCATTCTTGAACATGCAGGCGAATGTTTACAGGAGCACGAACCTATGTTGATCCAACCATTTTCACTGAACACTACACCAGATGGGCTTGATAACATGGAAATTGGTGAAGGAAATGGCAATGCTGATGAGCAGGTAGGGACATTGGCAGAAATTGTCAACTCATCTGCAGACGTCCATGCTGATATACTATGTGATGGGGTTTCTGAAGCACCTGCAGGTCTACATGATGTGCTACTTCAGGCCACCGATTGTGATGGATTCTCAAGAACTGATGATCAGGCCAGTAATCATGGTCTGGCAGTTTCTGGTTTGCCAATGCCTAATTCAGATGGTTGTCATGCTTCTTCCATCCATGAAAGTATTGATGTTGTTATGAATAATATTGATGTTGGAGAAAATCAATCTGAGCAACCCGTGTCTGCTTCTGAATATGGTACAAATGAGCCTTCGTCAAGGCAAAATACACTGGTTGCTATTGACAATAACCAGGCTGAGCAGACTAGTTTGAATAGTGAGGTGCCTGGTGCTAATGCCATTGATCCCACCTTCTTGGAAGCACTACCTGAAGACCTACGATCAGAAGTACTAGCTTCCCAGCAAGCTCAGTCTATCCAGCCTCCAACTTATGCACCACCTTTGGCTGAACATATTGACCCTGAGTTTTTAGCTGCTCTTCCTCCAGATATTCAAGCAGAAGTTTTGGCCCAACAAAGAACTCAGAGGGTTGCACAGCAGGCTGAAGGACAACCAGTTGACATGGATAATGCTTCAATCATTGCCACTTTTCCTGCTGATTTGCGTGAAGAGGTTTGCATCTTCAACTTTCTCTCTGATTAGGTTTTGAGTTGCGATAACTGTTAGTTATATTATTGTTTATAACAATCCTTCGTCTTTTGCTTCTGTTTCAGGTACTTCTGACTTCATCAGAAGCAGTGCTGTCTGCATTGCCTTCTCCACTACTTGCCGAAGCCCAATTGCTAAGGGACCGGGCAATGAGTCATTATCAGGCTCGCAGCCTTTTTGCAAGCAGCCACAGGCTAAATAATCGGAGGAATGGGTTTGGTTTTGACAGGCAACATGTGATGGACAGGGGTGTTGGAGTTGCACTAGGTCGGAGGGCAGCTTCTACCATTGCAGATAGCTTGAAGGTGAAGGAAATTGAAGGTGCGCCACTTCTGGATGCAAATGCATTGAAAGCTTTGGTCCGACTCCTACGATTAGCGCAGGTAATACCATGTTCTATTTTAGCTCTAGTCGGGAAATATTTATGTTTTCTTTACCAGATTTCCTGCGACAGTGTATGATAGTTGAAAATAAATTTTAGTTGCTATATACAAAAGAATTGTGGTCAGCATCTATTTTGAAGGTAGGTTAAATTATGAACAAAATTTGCATCGATCTGTTGAAGGAATTATGAATTTTTCTGTGATAAATTACTACTTCAAACTGATGATTTCATGAATCAACTCGTCATAGACAAATGCAAAAGCAAAAATCTCATATGGAAAGAGGTCAAAATTGTTGTAGAATTCAGAATCTGTGTTCCCAAGCATTAAAGAGAATTTTCGGTATCTTTGGAAATTCTGGAAAACTGACTTAATTATAAAAAATAAAAATAAAAATAAAAATCTGGAAAACTGAGTCAAGTATGGTTCTGGAATTTGCTTTGGCAATGTGATATATCTGGGTGAGCTTTATGCTGTATTATGATGATTGGCTAATTGTTTTACCATGCATCTAGCCCCTTGGCAAAGGCCTCTTGCAGAGACTCTTGTTAAACCTATGTGCACATAGTGTGACAAGGGCAATTCTAGTTCGTCTTTTGCTTGATATGATCAAGCCAGAGGCTGAAGGCTCAGCCAGTGGATTTCCAACAATGAACTCCCAGAGGCTATATGGTTGTCAGTCAAATGTTGTTTATGGTCGATCCCAGTTATTAGATGGTAAGATTTTCATATGATATCACCATATCCATCTGCTTGTTTTTGTGGTTGCTCATTGTTTTTATTTTTAATTAATGTTATCCCAAATTTGCCCCTTTACAGGTCTTCCTCCATTGGTCTTGCATCGAACTTTTGAGATTTTCACATACTTGGCTACTAATCATTCTGCTGTTGCCAATGCGTTATTCTACTTTGATCCCTCACTTGTTCCAGAGTCACTAAGTCCAATATGTATGGAAGCCAAGAAGGATAAAGGCAAGGAGAAAATTGTGGAAGGACTGTCATCAATACCTTTGGAAAGCTCTCTGGATGGGGATATTCCATTGATACTCTTCCTTAAGCTTTTGAATCGGCCACTTTTTCTACGCAGCACTGCTCACCTTGAGCAGGTATATCTGATATCATGGTCAAGTGATTTCAAAATAGTTCAGGCCACAATCTTGCTCTTTCTAATTATGTATTATATACTAGCTTGGTTGATACTCTTTCTATGATTTAAATGTAAGAACTGAGAGTCCATCTTGTTTTAATGTATTTATTTTTCTAAATGCTTCAGGTCATGGGTCTGCTTCAAGTAGTTGTTTATACTGCAGCATCAAAATTAGAGTATCAGCCACAATCTGAAACGGCAACAGCAAATATCCTAGATTTGCCAGTTAATGAAGTTCCGGGTGATGTCCAGAAAGATCCTCCTATATCAGAACCAGATTCCAAGCAAGAAGATAACCGTGGTGGTGCTGAGTCATCTGCTTCAGATGAAAAGAGGAGCATTGATATGTATAGTATTTTTTTGCGATTGCCCCAATCAGAACTTAGCAATCTGTGCAGCATCCTTGGTCGTGAGGGGTACGATTAATGCTCTGATTCTTATTACTGAATGGTTTAGATGTTCTGTTACTATATTGTAGCGTATATAATTCCCTCTAATGTCCCGCTAACCATTTTCTTGTGTTTCACTTTTATCTATGCTATGCATCCATTGCCACTCTGCATTATCCCCTCCCTCACCCTTTCTCTTTCATGCCTTATTGTTTTGATAGTGACTAACCTGTCCGTTACTTATCTAGGCTTTCAGATAAAGTGTATATGCTTGCTGGTGAGGTGTTGAAGAAGTTGGCTGCTGTTGTTGCACCCCATCGAAAGTTCTTTACGTCGGAGCTTTCTGAATCAGCCCATGGATTGAGCAGTTCAGCTGTCAAAGAGCTTGTCACTCTGCGGAAAACACACATGCTTGGTTTGAGTGCTGGTTCCATGGCTGGTGCAGCAATCCTACGTGTTCTACAAGCACTTAGCTCGCTCACTTCATCTAGAATTAATGAGAGTACAGGACTTGAGAATGATGGGGAACAGGAGGAGCAGGCTACTATGAAAAAGCTGAATCTTGCACTTGAGCCCCTGTGGCAAGAATTAAGTGATTGCATAAGTGTAACTGAGACACAGTTGGGTCAAAGCTCCTCCTCTCAGACTATGTCGAACATAAACATAGGAGATCATGTCCAGGGGACGACTTCTTCATCTCCTCTTCCTCTTGGAGCCCAGAGACTCTTGCCCTTCATCGAGGCATTCTTTGTTCTGTGTGAAAAGTTACAAGCAAACCTGTCCATTGCACAACAAGATCATGCCAATATAACTGCAAGAGAAGTAAACGAATCTGCTGGAAGTTCAACCTTTTCAACTACCAAGGGCAGTGTGGATTTTCAGAAGAAGCTTGATGGTGGAGTCACATTTACAAGGTTTGCTGAGAAGCATCGTCGGCTATTGAATGCTTTTATCAGACAGAATCCAGGTTTACTAGAGAAGTCACTTTCGATGTTGCTGAAGGCACCAAGGCTGATTGATTTTGACAATAAGCGAGCATATTTCCGTTCAAGAATCAGGCAGCAGCATGAGCAGCACCTCTCTGGTCCACTGCGGATAAGTGTTCGGAGGGCCTATGTTTTGGAGGATTCTTACAATCAGTTGCGGATGCGTCCCACTCCGGACTTAAAGGGACGATTGAATGTGCAATTCCAAGGTGAAGAGGGTATTGATGCTGGAGGTCTGACTAGAGAATGGTATCAATTACTGTCAAGGGTTTTATTTGACAAGGGAGCACTGCTCTTCACTACTGTGGGAAACAACGCAACTTTCCAGCCAAACCCCAATTCTGTCTACCAGACAGAACATCTTTCTTACTTCAAGTTTGTGGGCCGTGTGGTAATTCTTGAGACACCAGTTCTGAGGCTGTTTTCATATTTTCATTTTGTTTAAATATTTTTGCAACTCTAGTCTAAGAAGTTTTTTTACAATTTTTCTTTGAACTTTTGTTTAGGTTGCAAAAGCACTGTTTGATGGGCAACTTTTGGATGTTTATTTTACTCGGTCGTTCTACAAGCACATACTTGATGCCAAGGTGACCTACCATGATATAGAGGCAGTTGATCCTGATTACTACAAGAATTTAAAGTGGATGTTAGAGGTCAGTGGGTTCATATATTCACAATCCGATTTCTTTTCCTGTTATCGTTGTTGTTGTTGTTCTCAGTATTGTTAACCCTTGTGGTTCTACTCATGCTTTCCTATGGCTTATTCTGTATGAAGTGTTGATTTTTGTGTCATTTCCTTCATTTGGCCTGTTTCAGAATGATGTGAGTGACATTCTTGACCTGACATTTAGCATGGATGCAGATGAAGAAAAGCATATCCTTTATGGGAAAAGTGAGGTATTTAAATTAGAAATTATAATCTCTTCTTAAATTGCATAAAATTTGAATATATCAAGCTTCTTTGCTTTGTAAAATCTTCAGAAGTTTCAATCTTATTTTCATAAGACATGAATATTTTTCAATATCAAGTAATCTAATATAAGAAATATTTGGCGGTGGTGGTTTTTTTAAAAGGTTACTGATTATGAGCTTAAACCCGGAGGAAGAAATATAAGGGTTACAGAAGAAACAAAGCATGAGTATGTGGACCTTGTTGCTGGACATATCCTGACAAATGCCATCCGTCCTCAAATTACTTCCTTTTTAGAAGGATTCGAGGAATTGGTACCACGGGAACTTATCTCTATTTTCAATGACAAAGAGCTTGAGCTACTTATAAGTGGACTTCCAGAAATTGATTGTAAGTTGGCTGCCCTTGTAATAATTTAATATTTACAGTGTGCTTCTGGTTTACTTAACAGTATGTGGTTGGTGTCATTGCTTTGGCAGTGGATGATTTGAAGGCCAACACGGAGTACACTGGCTATACAGCAGCATCTAGTGCTATTCAATGGTTTTGGGAGGTGGTTAAGGCTTTTAACAAGGAAGACATGGCAAGACTGCTGCAATTTGTCACTGGAACATCTAAGGTGATTTGGTGCACTAGATAAAATGTTAGTTAGAATTGCAACACAAGTTTCACGTTGTCTCCATCACCCATGTTTTGTGTTGCATTTTTTTTTTAATGCCAATCTTTCTTTCCCATGAAACCCTACTGAAGATATGGAATTTTCCAAGAATTTGTTCTCTAATTCCCATGAGCAGATTTGGTTTGTTCAGTTAATTTGATTTTGGTTTCTTTTATCTTGTTTGGGTAATGTTTTGTGGTTGTTTCCTCATCTGACATGTTATACTTTTGGCATGCAAGTTGTGGTTAGCACATAGGAGAAGCTAATGTCTTGGTGCCAGAATCTCCTGTTTCTGAAATGCTTTTTGTAATGTATGCCTTTTAAGTGGTGTATGCATTTTTTTATTCTCATTATTGGTATGTTGAACCATGTGGTTTGGGGAAGGGCATTTCAAGCTGGTTCAGGATTCTTGTTTGTTAAGAGTGGTTCTTGTGTGTGTGTGTATGATACTTTACTTTTGGTTGTAGTAATTATGAATTGTTTGTTCAACTTTTTGGTTGTTCAGGTTCCTTTGGAGGGTTTTAGGGCCCTGCAAGGTATCTCTGGTCCTCAAAGGTTTCAGATTCACAAGGCATATGGAGCTCCTGACCGCCTACCCTCGGCTCATACATGGTTTGTGTAAACATATCTACCCCATCTTTTTTAGCCAGATGGGTACTTGGAGTCGATGCGTGTTCTTTTAGGTCTTAAACTAATCAACTCTCCACATTGTGATGCAGCTTTAATCAACTTGACCTTCCTGAGTATACCTCCAAGGAACAGCTTCAAGAACGCCTGCTACTTGCTATCCATGAAGCCAATGAAGGGTTTGGCTTTGGCTGACCAAAGCTAAATGTAGAATTGTGGCCCCACAGTGCCAGCAATCTACCTTGAAAGTTCCCTTGTACATGTCAGTTGGACATATTTTTCCATTAATTTATTTTTAAAATTTCGCATTGATCATCTGCTGTACTGTTATTATTTAAATGATGTTTTTGGTATAAAAGGTAAGATGTGTTTTTACTGCATCCCTAGATCTTTCAGTATTGGAAGTTGAGGTCCTAGAGGGTATATATATCATGCAAGAATTATTTTGGGCTTGATTGGATCTAGAAAACAATGAATGAGTGGAAAGGATAGCTAACAGATTGCTTGGGGAAAAGGAAGTTTGCGAGTTTTCTTTCCTTCCCCGCATTCTGTTTGGCACCCAAATGGGTCAAAATCCCTGGTGTAGTTGTGTGGTCTATACCGTGTTTTGATGGCTACAACATTGAATTCTATTGGTATCTCCTCTTAATTGCAGATGAAGACAACTGTTCCAGGTCGGCAATGGGGGGAAGTTTCTTCAGCTAATTTTTCTTCCCCGAGGCTGGCAATCAGTTGTTTATATCATTTCAACAGACGAAATTATGCTTTTGAGGAATCACAGGCTGGCTGCTCAGTAACAAATGGCTAGAAAATTTAAGGCTGGGTTCTTGCCCGGTCAACGAGTGGTAGTAGGAAGTGTACAAAATGTTATTGCACACATATTTCATTGTTCATATTAAAGGCTTTTTGTAAACTACATAGCAGCAGATGGTAGCCTGGGAATGTATATGTAATGGCCTTAATTGTAGACAGTTCTTTTTCCCCTTAACGTGAACGGTAATATTAGATTTTCTCAAATTATTAGCTCGTAGCAGCAGCAGGTTAAATACCTTTGATGAAGATAATGGAGAGATTAGATTTCAGACCACTTTGGTTGTAAATATATATATAATATATATATATATATAGATATATATATACTTTGGGAACTTTCAACCCTGAAAGAGCTATGCAAAACTAGATATGGCAGCAGCCACCAGTTTTAGATTTCCAGCAATTTTCTTAAACAAAAACCCATAGCAAACCGATTCATGTTATGTTCAACATGGATTACCATGGAGTGGAGTAGACGGTATGTTTGGATGCTGAGTTCACTCTTTTAAACTAATCGTTGATGAAATCTACTATTTTCTCAATTTCTCATAAAAAATTAAACATATATCAACTTATTTTGTATATTCAAAATTCAAACACATTTTAATCTATTTTATATATTTAAACATGTGTAAATGGGATTTACAAAATAAGGATATCAAATCAACTTGCTCTGTAGTCTGTGCCTTTGCTTTCTCTCAGTGCAACCCTCCACGTCACGCCCGACGCTGTTTGACGTCTACGTATTATTTCCGTCAAACATAACGCTATTCTGTGTAATGTCACTAATACCCCCTTTCACATGCCAAACAAACAAAGGCCCATTTCTGGCCCAGCTCACAAGCGTCCTCATCACTACTCTCTCTCTCTCTCTCTCTCTCTCTCTATCTCTCTCTCCGACTCCCTCTTGTTTTCACTTGCTGTTTTCTTTTTTGTTGCTCTTCCTAGAAAAGTTTCTCCCTGTAAATTCATGTCGGTACGTTGCTTCTCTTTCTAGAAACAGTTATCTTTTTGTTTCTTGTTTCAACATTTCTGTATTTGATTGTGTTTGATGCTAATTCTACTCGAATTTATATATGTTTGATCGATTCGAGCTTCAGTTCCGGTTCGTTAAGATTGATAATCGATTCGATCCTTTGTTTTTTCCATAATCTATCGTTATCATTTTTGTTTTAACTTCGATCGATAATATTATTTATTCTAAATAATGTTCACCTTCTTTTACCGATCATCCAAGATTTTTTATCCAATGATTTGTTTTTTTTTTTTAATTATTTCGGATTAGCTTTGTATTCGTTTTTCTGTTGTTGGAGGAAATTTTATTTGCAACAGTCAATAGGAAAAGAAAGAAAACACGATCATGGAGAGCATAGAGTGATTGCGAAATAGAGTTTTTTTTTGCCGCAAAAGGTCAGATTTTTTTGGTGTGTCCACACACACACACAGAGTTATATTTGTCTCAAATTGAGTATGTTATGACATTATTAGAGAATCTATTTTGCTATATATATTAGCTTTGTATAGTTGTATGGATCTAGGAGACTAGGACATGTTTGCGATATCATTCTGGTACTTGCTCTTGGTGTTATGCTGCTCCGGCATGTTTTAGGTTTTGTGCTATGACTATGCTGTAGTTTTAGTATACACGTGTTCCTTTCACCTGCCAAAAAGGAATATGCTGTAGTTTTAGTATTTTTACATGCAATTTCTTTGATTGTGCACTGATTATCTAACTATGAAGTTTTAGTATTTTTACATGCAATTTCTTTGATTGTGCACTGATTATCTAACTATGAATGTTATGTAGTAAACTATAGATATACAAGCTGTCTTATGGCACTGGCACTGGCACTAGAAAGTTGTGGAGAATTACATAGTTTTTGTCTAAACACTTCACCATGAGTTACAGAGCTGAAGTAACCTGGGTTATTTCAAATATGCTTTTTCTCAAAATTAGCACAAAATATATGTAAAGCTGCAATAAATGGGCCAACAGTGGGATTTTACTGATGGGTTATTTCATCTAGTCAAACAAAACTTCCAACCTATTAGAGTTTAGCTGATCAAGAATTTGGGTCTTTAGGATGAGGTGAATGTGCTACTGTGGTTGGGCACCTTATTTGGTGTGTAAAGCTGGAGCGACCCCATTCATTGTATGATTGGCTGGTGGGGCCGAGGGGCCTAATATAATTTTAAGAGAATGCCTTGTATCAGGACACCTAACGTAAGAATGCCATGTGTTTTCAAAGTCTTATGGCAGGATTATAGTGATCATTTTTTTTATAGAGATGTATTGGGGTTCATGATTGGCCAGTCAATCTAGATAAAATCAGGATGTAACAGGATGAAGATCTGTCCTTTTATGAATTTAAGAGTGTCTAGAATCTTGGTGTGATGCATAGGGATAAGTGTGTTGAGTAGTTCACAGCCTTTTTGGAAAATAGGAAATCAGATGCCCATCCAGCACATTGGTTTTATGAGCTGTTAATTATGTTTGGTGACTTATGACTACATAAGTAGCAATTGTGTTAAAGCATCCCTTCAATTTGGTCATTTGCACCCACCTGTGGGTAGCCCAAGTGGTAAGGGCGAGCTCGTGTGCATGTGCCCCATGTCACAGGTTCGATTCCCCCTGGGATCAAACTGCAATTGAAGTGGGAGGCCATGGCAGTGGGTAGTTGTGCTAGTCTCCCCAGAGGTTTAGGTTTCATGGGTGAGTCCTAAGGGCTCTGCCGTAGGGTGGTTCCCCCATCATCAAAAAAAAAAAAAAAAAAATTGGTCATTTGTTACTTGATTTGTGGCAATTGACTGTTAAACAAACATATTCAAACTTTATTTAACATTTCGTAAAGGTTTAATTCATTTTCCTAGCTGATCATTATTGCACTGTTAGCAATATCATTATGTTGTTTTCATGTATATGCTTGTTTGCACCTTACTGTTGGATAAAGAATGCTCCATATAATATGCTCAGCCCCTCCTCTCTTAAGTCTTCATTTTTTACAAGTCTTACGAATTTACATGCAGTTCTATCATGAAAAGTACTTGGGTGGAATTGAATGGCTTTTCTTGCTAATTGTGATTGGTATACTATATGTACCATTTCTGAAGTTCATAATGGAAAGGTGGATGAAGATCTTCTGGGCTTCAATCGTGATAGAAATCTTTTACGTTTCTGTTTCAGGACAAGGGTCAACCATTGCCAAAATTTGGGGAATGGGATGTCAATGATCCTGCTTCGGCTGAGGGATTTACTGTGATTTTTAATAAGGCTAGGGATGAAAAGAAGACCGGTGGGAACCCAGAGTCACCAGGAAAGGTTGATTCTCAAAGTAAGCCTGCAGTGGATGTTGGCAAGCCTCAGGCTGTAAGATGTTATATAACTTCTCTCTTTTTCCCTTTTCCTTCTCTCTCTACCACTGGATACATTCCTGAGATATTATTGCACTTGATGAATATCAGTTTGATTAAATGTGATAAAATTATTGCAAAAAAAAGAGTAAAAGAGAAAGAAAGAAAGGCTTTTAATTATTGAGAGAAGTATTTGTAGCTCTAACATCATCCTGTGCGGTCCATATATATATATATATATATATATATATATATATCAATTATATCTACCTTCATTTTAACTAGATTACTATAAATTTTTTTTTTTTTTTTTTGAAAAAAATGCTTGAGATTGAAGACTGCCATTTCTGCTATGTGGACTGGTTTTCAGAAAAAATGGTTTTGCTGCCTTCAAGACCCACCTACACACTCCTGATAAGTTCCTTACTTCGTAAGAGCTTCAACATAAGAGCATGTTTTTCTGTAAGGCCATATTGCCCGAAGAAGATGGGAACTGTAGAGCCATGATGGCCCTGTTGGAATTTAGCGTGTGCTGTAAAACAATTTATGGTGAGAAAATAGGTGAAGAAGACGAACACTTATTGTAACTTATATGTATTGATGTTGCGGTTTATTTATAAGAAACCCAGATATTTCTTTCCGTATGTCTTTGTATTCCGCTAGAGCTGTAGAGATTTGCCTGTGGTATCTTTTCTCTGGTTATTTGTATTTATCAGATTGCCCGTGTTTATGATATGATTTTTTTTTTTTTTTTAAATTTTTACTATTCCTAAAAAGTTTTAGTTGGGAGAACTAGAAATAGTGGAAGCAGAGGATTATTGTGTGATAATTAAGATATGGGGAATAGAGGAAAGGAGAAATACTGAATTCCAAACTACCCTCTTCCCCACTCTAATAATCTCAATGATAGGGAAAATTAAATTTAACCCATTCAAATTATCATTACAATTGGACTTAGCTCTCCCCCCAATTCAAAACTAGTTTAAGTATGTCCACGAGTGTAATTGACTTGAACAATACTCGTGGGGGCTAAGCATCGAGCATCTAGAGTTTGCAATTATTCCTGAGAAATTTTATTCGCAATTTGGGAATTGTATGTACATGCCATTTATTAAATGAGAAAAAATATTATTTTAGGAAGGATATTTTTGTAATTTAAAAAATTTTAAAGATAAAATTGCCTAGACTTGCGTTGCTTGGAGATTGTACATAAAATTGCTCATTATCCCCAGTCTGAGTGCGCTCTCAACCAAGTGCCAGGTGCCTGCAGACAACCCTCATTGTCAAAAAGAGAAGTTACAGTTAAGGTATGATCATTAAAGATGGAGAAATAGAGGCATGATCATCAATAATGGAGCCATGGTTAGGTTTGTTGACAGAAAGAAACATAGACAAAATTGTTGCACCTAGCAATGACCACAACTTCAATGAGAGTTGAACAACCAACCTAGACATTGCACAACAATATTATATTCGAAGGAAAGAGATGGCAATCCAGTGCGAGCGAGAGAGACAATCAAGAAACTCCTCCCACTTTAGAGAACGCCTTTATATAAACCTCTTGTCAAAAAGTTAAATTGTTTAATGGGACACACAACTTTGATGGAAGCTCTAGTTCATTCTTTAAAGTTCGAGTTTTCGGTGGAACTGATCAGGTTTATATCAAACATCGCAGAAAATTTGATGAACAACGATCAGATCACCTTGCATGGTAAACGCTTACTCATCCATACCAATTCTCTGAAACAATATGGCCATACTCATATTATTATTATTATTATTATTAATGCATAATCTAATCAACATGGCCGAAAATTGAAATGCATGTATTTGTGCCTCTACGACATCCTCAATCACAAGGAATGGTCGTCAAAGAATTGGCAAATTGATCTCTCTCTCTCTCTCTCTCTTTTTCCTGGATTAATAACAAACGGGAAACCGACGGCGTAGAGGAAGAATCTGGCTTCAAAATTTTCAAACTGATAAACATCATACGAGACTTCCATATCTAAACTCTAGACATCCCAAGCTTCCGCTCAAACAGGCGGCGAAGAAGGTGAACTTGGAGAACACTCGCACCAATTAGTGCTGCTGATTTCAAAAAAGGCCTTGTGAACTGCTCTCCAGCTCATTGCATCGTTTACTGCATTTCCAAATTGATATGGCAATGTTAGGTTCAGAAATGATTCACAAATAAACGAGAGAGAGGTTTCTATGTTGTTAATGTGCACATAAGTGTGTATGAACTTTTAACCATAATCTATTAATTTTGAAAAATTATAAACGTAAGCCTTACAATCTTGCGCACCATTTAAAAACATGTGATTGTATCCTTTTACCATGAAAAAGAAAAGGAGACCTAGTGGAATCCTAAGGACAGAACAACAAAAAGAAAAAAGATGCAAGCATCAAAGCATTTTAGCACCATTTTTTTTTTCTATTCATCATTTCTATATAGGTATTCATGGTTCCAACAGATACTATTGCCTGACGTTCAGTCTGAATCTAGCCAATGTTGTTCGAACTGAATATTGTAAAGAGCTTCCTCCAACTTCGATATATGTTCTAACACAGGCTTCAAATGCTCTGGAGATATTACAAAGCCAGCAAGTCAGAAATTCGTAATTCAAAGGGCATGACAAATACCAAAACAATGATTAAGAAAACAGAAGAATGATTTACCGTCTTTGACATGCTGATCATGGTATGTATAATGGCTAACATGAACATCGAAGTCTATTGTTTCATGATAGGGAGATTTGTTAGTAAAGCATAAATGGTAGAGTCCCTTGGTAGCCACAAACTCGAACTTCTCACTTATCTTGTCACGAAAATCACGAATATGACCACCAGAAGGTCCTTTAACCTGAAATTTTCAACACGTAATAGGATCAATGGAGGTTTTCACACCAACAAACAGGACTTAGAAAAAGTGGACTCATGGGCTTAGAATCATAGTCCAGCTAACACCCCTTTGGAAAAACATCACGCTGTTAGGACTAAATATAATCTACAACAAAGCCATGAGATGAATGGTTTCATGTCCCAAGCACTGGTTCATGTGCATTAATGACAATTCTTTAAAGAAAATATATGTACAAGAGGTAACATTATAGCATGGTAAAAAAATTCAAGAACTTGAAAAAAGCAACAAAGCTATGGCAAAAAAATTCAAGAACTTGAAAAAAGCAACAAAGCCAAACGTAGAGCTTACCACGAGGTCTACGCCATCTTGAAAATAATGCCAAGCACCATCGACCTTAATTACAACAAAAGAGAGATGAACCGTATCCCCTTCGTATTGGATATTGTGAGAGAAGCACTCTTTCCTGTCAATGACAAACCTAATTCCAAACACCACTTGCAGGCTTGAAAAAAGTGCCAGCAGGACAATAGCAAATTTGGGTAATTTAATTTTCATCTGTCGACAAAGGGGAAAAAAAAAAAAAGGGAAAAAAAATGTTTGGAAGATCAAAACACCCTTAAAACAGAAGGTTAAAAAACATACCTTGATATTCTCACTTTTTCATTCCCTTACTTTCTCATCAACCGATAATACAACAAAACATAAGCTTTGATTAAAATTGATCCACAAAATGAAATTTATAGGAGGATAAGTTCTTACCTCGAGATTTGAACAATCTCCAAAAGAAAAGTATTAAACTTGAGAATTAATGCTTGTGACGTTTGAAGCGACCTATCTTCGGCACATTTTCGATGCGATTCTCCATTTCTTGGTATAAGTTCTGCAAGTAGTGATCAGACGGCCAGCAGTTGTTTTCGTGACCAATTAATATGTCAAAATCCGAGACAGCAGAATTTCAGTAAAACTCGAAGAAATTAGAAGCTGGCGTGGTCTTTTTAAGCAAGCAATAGTTCAGATCTACTCATGTAATCAGCTCTGTAATTATATATATATATATATATACACACACGGGAACGGTCTCGATTCGTTAGTCTCCGAGTGCACCTAACATAATAATTGCGAGATTATTAAGAATCTTTTGATAAAATATGATTATTCATTAAATTCTATAAGCGAGTTATACCTCAAATGATCAAGGATCTTAATGACTTTTTGATAAAATAAGATTCTTCATTAAATTTTATAAGGAAACTACACGTCAAATGATTAAGGGTTTTATAAGCTTGTTAGTAAAACAAGATTTAACCGAAAAACAAGAAAAGCTAATAAAAAAATAATAAAAATTACTATTCACAATTAAATAGGTACTTATTATAATAGAGTAGATAGAGAGATGGTATTTGTAGATGTATAAGCTTAGAGTACCTTTTTTTTTAAAAAAAAAACAATAGATTGTTAGGGGAATTATATGATAAATTTAATTTTTTTAATAATAAGCAATACTCTATTTAAAAAAAAAAAAAGGATCAAGAGTCACACAAATCTAAATTGTAATTATTCAAATATACATTACTATTGCATGCATGAGTTTGATTAGATCCAAGAAAAATAAAAGATAAATGATATATACAAACTCAAAATTCACAAGTCTCATGCAACCTCTTTATAAAAAAGTGAATTTCACTATAGAAAAGTTTGAATTTTTTTTTTTTTTTTTAAGGAAGATTATACTTATCATCCTCTCACCATACACTACCACACATAATTTTTTTATTTTTTTTCTCCTACCAAATATTATGGTGTATGAATGATGAATATAACATTTTAATTAGTTTAAAAGAACAAATAAATAAATAAAAATAAAAATAAAAATAAGTATAATATGTAAATATGATGAATAACAAAAACTCTTTTTAAAATAGAGAATGTACATATACATTTAAAACTTGGACCTAATTACTCAGAACAAAATTGCATGAATTTGTGCAGGTTGCCACTTGCCAGCGAGGGACCAGAACATGGAAATATATGGACCACGTATACGGACCCAGCTTTCATATTTTATTATGAAAAAAGAAAAAGACATTTTACTTTTTTAGGAAAAAGACTTTTTCCTTTTAACTGTTCTTTTGTAAAGTTTGGATCGAAGACGATGCTTTAATTTCAGATGCTTTAATTTATCATATGGTTTTCAATATATTTTTTTATTATTATTTTCAAATTTAATGATAAAAAACTATCACCTTAATATTTTTCACATATATCTTTATATATATAATAAATGTTAGCAGTCAAAATGATCTTTATCACTCAATATAATTATGATTGTTGACAATCAAATTAAATATTTATCTCCTTAGATTATTTTCAAAATTTAGTAGACCTCACAAAAAGGCTTTCAAAGCCAAAATGATAAGAAATGATAAGAATCATGGATCGCCTTCACAAAATCAAACTTGTTTTGTCTGTGGTAAAAATAGACATTTTATTCGAATTTGTAAGTTTCAGAAGCAAGAAAATAATCATCAAGTTAACATAATTGAAGAGCTATTTGTAACAATAATAAAAATTAACATGGTTCAATTTATTAAAGGGTTGTGGGCAGATTCCAATGCCAATAGGCATGTTTGCTATAATAAAGATTGGTTCAAAAATTTTATTCACTTTGAAGAAGAGAATACTATTATGCTTGTGAATGGTGAGGTTGAGCTGAAATTCACATCTGGATGTATATTGATGCTAAAAAATGTACTTTACACATCATCTATGAGGAAGAATTTGATGTCGAGTTTTTTACTCAACAAAGTAGGCTTCAAATAAACTATAGGATCTGATCAATATGTAATTACAAAAAATAGAGTTTTTGTGAGCAAGGGCTATGCTTGTAATGGAATGTTTAAATTGAATATTAAGAACAAAGCATATGATGTTTCTCTTTATGTGCTTTTTTATATAAATTTTGGCATGCACGCTTATGTCATATCAATGGTAAATATGTTGCAACTACGAGTAGTTTATGATTAATTTCCAAACTGACAAATGATTTTAAAAAATATGAAATTTGTAGTCAAGCAGAAATTATAAAACGACCTTATAAAAGTATTGAGAAAAATATCAAATTGTTAAATTTAATTCACACCGTTATTTGTGAATTTGAAGGAATTTTAACTTGTGAAGGAAATGGATATTTTATAATTTTAATTTTTCAAAATACACGTATGTTTTAATTTTTCAATTCATTTAATTTCATATTATTTAATTATTACAATTTTTTTAAATTTTCACATAAAATAAAATAAACAATTCAATTTTTTTAAATATAAAAATAAAAATAATATTAAAAAAATATTTTATAATAATATTTTATTCAATTATCAATTTCCATCTCATTTTATCTTATAAAATAAACGAGACGGTGGTCTTTGAAAACTCTCTACGTGAGTGTCTATTTTTCCAATAAATAGTAAAATCCGATTTGATGGCCTCTTGTACGTTTCCATCCCTAATTACTCATAATTCCTTGCATCTTTATTGAGGTCTTAATTACTTGGCAATTAGTTATTGTTTTTAAAAAAAGATCACATAGAGCCTAGAGGGGTTATTACTATGGCTGTTTAAGCGTCACTTATTATTTTGCGTACAACATAGAGGAGTTGGAGACGGAAAAAAAAAAAAAAAAAATAAGTGTGCATATTATCTTGAGAGATTTTTCTGACAATAGAGAGGTGTTATTTGAGTCGAGCTTTAGGTTCAACTATTTATGCAGAGTATGTTTGAGTTATACGACGATCAGTTACATTGTTATATTCTGAAAAAATAAGTCAAGAGAAGTTCTGCTATATCTGTTTATTTGAAGAACTTTGTATACCGCAAAAAGTTTGAATCTCTTTAAAGAGAACGAGATTTGCGTGCCTCAATCCAAAACAATTTTATTTTAATTTTAATTTCATTATAATTATATATAATTTTATTATTGTATATTTTATCAATATTTATAAATTATTTTATAGATATTTTTAATATCCAAAGAGACATGTTTATGATGTCGTAATGGCCAAATGTTTGTAACGAGGATTTTATGATCTCTGCCATCAATCATATTGCACGCGGATGCATCGATCCTTCCTGATCTTGGGTTGATGCCTTAGTTAGCTTCTTGTGATTGATCATTTTACGTTTGGCTACCAAATTTATTTCAATTCATTTTAATTTATTATTATAATTTTTTTTAAAATTTAATACTAAATATAATAAATAATTTAATTTTTTTAAATTTTTAAATAATATTAATATTAAAAAATAATATTTTATCATCTTAACTCAACTCAACTCAATTCAATTTAACATCTAGACGTATTTTACGTAGTGTGTTGGTTACCATATATGCATGCATGTTTAATTTGGACTTTAAAAGGTTCGATCAATCCGCAGGGAAGAGTATTAAATATTACACGTAACACGTGCAATCATCCATGCATGCTATTGTTACTCACAGCCTTCAGCTGGCTTGTTACAAAAATGGTTGGGACAACACGTACGGATCCCATGTTTCTTTCTAGCACCACTCTTTTTGTAATATTATGAGTACTGTGTAGCCCGAGACCCACCGAAAAGGTAAAAGTAATTTTTTTTATTTTTTTTCATGTATTTTTTGAAACATCATAAACATTTTTTAAAAAAATTAAAAATTCACAACATTAATAAAAAATACTTTTTTAATTATTAAATAAATAAAAAAAATCTCATTCAGGACACTAATTCGAAGTCCAAAATATTTCTATTATATTATATGTTGATGTGTCAAGAGCTCCTAGCTTAGCTAGATAGGCTCGAAAGTTGGGCTCACCCTAATTCCATTTGAGTCTTAATAGTATTTGGGATATCAATATATTTTAAATAATTATTTGTTTAATTAGCATATTAAATCATTCAAAAAGTAGTATTTCTTTAAAGAATTTTGTATAACGGTACTATTTATTATGATAAATTTTAAACAGATTTTTATGTTTATCACTTAAATAATAGATAATTACTTGAAAATAATAATACAAATACAATATTATAATTAATTATTTTATTATATGATTTGCTGAACATTTTACAGAATAATTTATCTAGATAAAATTTAAAAAATGAGTAATACTATAGAGAAGCTATTATAGCAATGAACATTTTATACTTACTGTATGATTACTTCTAGTTGATTGTTCTCAACACTCACTTGGAGAGATATATGGTCTAGATAATGCCACATCATGTGTGCAAAATAGATGTTATCAAATAGTAATTTCCATCAATATTTATTCTTAAAAAATATATTCACTGCTTTAACTCCACTGCCATCTATTCCCTGCTTCGGCCACTTCTCATCCTCGCTTCTTTGGGTTGTACATATAAGACACCAAAGCCTCTAAATGGGTAAAAAATGTACAATAAGCACAACATTGGAAGCACACATAGTGAGAATACACAAAATAAACAACACACTAGATTTTCAGGCGTCTCTCTCCCCGATTTGCTCATATGAAACTTGTCTTCTACAGGCAACAGCTTTCGAACTTTCCAATCCAATCTCTCTTTCTTTTACATTTTGATTCTCTCGGATACCATTGCGATCTCAAACCCTACAAATTATTCTCCGTATGTTTTCCAATCCCATAAACTGCATTTTCTAGTCTGGGAAATTTTTTCGACCAATTGTCTCGGAGGATCTTGCACAGCCGACAATTTTTCTTGGTGGGCTTGTTTTCTGGGTGTTGAAATTCAAAGTTGCTTTTATTTCTTCCTTTTTCCTTTGTTACTTTTGCAAGAAGAAATAAGATCGGAGAAGATGATCGAAGGAAGATTGTCTCTGATTGGAACATCGTGTTTCGTGGTACTGTGGCTTTAAGGAGTGGCTCTTTTTGTTTTGACCCTTGAATGATTTCTAGGTTTGTTTAGGGTTTCTGTGTAAGAAAGTTTTTTCCTTTGTTCTTTTAATGGTTTGCAAGCTCCTTTTTTCTTGCTCAATTTTGCTTGGTAATCTATCAAATTTCAGTTCTTGTTCTCTTTGTTTCTTTCCAGCTACTTTCAGTTTTCGCATTTTTCTTTTGCATTCTCCGCAGTCTAAATAAAAGTTTCATGGAGAATTTCGAAGTTTCTAATTTCGTGCTTGTGTGTGTATATGCGCGCACGGTCAAGTAGGATTGGAGTTTAGTACTTACAAATTGGGCAGTTGTATTATTCAAAGAGCCATTGATCAATACGGTATGTTTCACATGGAACTTTGTTCTCTTGCTCTGTCTTAAAAAGTGTGGTATAGCCTTGGAAACTTGTAACAAAAGCAGTGAGCAACTGCATTGCGTTCTAAATGCGCGTGCGGGGGTGGTGGTGTGCCAAGCAAAATATTTTAGAGCTATTTTTTTTTAGATCTCAACTCTGGGTTGGGAGTCAAATAACCATGTGGATCACAAGTTTTATATGGAGTGTGTTTGGTCCACCTTAGATTTCCGGATTTTCCTTTGGTGGGGGACTTGGAAAAAGGATGATGAGATAGCTGTCGAGGGGACTTGGAAAAAGGATGGTGAGATATCTGTCCAATGATGGACATCGTGATTTGTATTCAATCTGGATGAAACAATACATCAATGAGAAGTTCGGTCACAAATTAAGTCAATTAATTTTTTTTTTTTTTTTTTTTTTAATATTTATAGGTAAAGTAAAGCAATTTAGCTTGCAACTAAGATGATGCCCACCAGTTTCCTTGTTAACTTCTGATGCAGGGTATAACATATATGCATTTTCTTTTTCCTTGCACTTATGTTCTCAGAAGGCTGATTAAAAACCTTACGTCTTTTCATTGCTCATAAAAAAAGGCCGTCTTTCAAAAGTTTGTTTGTTGGCAACCAAATATCTTGTGTCACTTATTTGGAGTTGACATGCTTTTCTGTAGTACAAGATATGATCTGCTTTACATGATTAGGGCTCGTTTGGATAGTGAGATGAGATGAGATGGTTTTAGATGAGTTGAATAAAATATTGTTAGAATATTATTTTTTAATATTATTATTGTTTTGGGATTTGAAAAAGTTGAATTGTTTATTATATTTTGTGTGGAAATTTGAAAAAGTTGTAATGATGAGATGAGATGAGATAGTTTCTGTATCCAAACAAGCCCGTTTGAGGTTTTATATCTTTCATCACTTACTCTTTGTTGGGAGATGCAGATACTATATGGGATTTTGTATGCAAAATTATGGGGATTTCTATCTCTAGGGATTTCAAATCCCCTTTATATTTTCCATTCTCTGTTTGTTAAGAAACTCGAGCCTGGAGTTTTGGAAATTAATATAATATCTTTGATTATAATATCTTTGAATATAATATCTTTGATTACCTATCAAAAAAAAGTTTTGGAAATTAATAGATACATTTGTTAACTATATATTGTAAAGATGGCATCAGTGATTCTCTGTTTGTTAAGAAACTCGAGCCTGGAGTTTTGGAAATTAATATAATATCTTTGATTATAATATCTTTGAATATAATATCTTTGATTACCTATCAAAAAAAAGTTTTGGAAATTAATAGATACATTTGTTAACTATATATTGTAAAGATGGCATCAGTGAGTCATTTGGATTGGAAGCGGTAACTTTTTTGTCCTTTTTTCCATGTTCAGAATGATAGTATTGGTTAGCATTGTGTTCACTCATCCAGAATGTTTGTTAGCACATCAGGATTAGTGGCTATGTGTTTGCAGATGGGGGCTTATATAGTAGTCTCATTGCATGTGAGTTTGTTCTTTCTTGATCCATTATATTGGTAGTTTGATTATTATTTTTTATTTTTTTTCATTTGGGGTTCATTTTTGTCTTATAGCTCTGGTTGAAATTTGAGGTTGGCTTCAGATTTTATTTGAACTGAATCTCTTCATGAGTTTGCAAAATTGACTGCTCATCTTCCTTGAGAATATCATGGCTGATACCAACATCTCTTTGGAATTTTTCCAGGTTGGAGAGTGGTTTCTTTGAAGTTAATTATTATTTTTTTTATTTTTTTATTTGTGAATGGTTGGATCCTGCTTTAGGAAGTCATGCGATCTTGCCATGTAAAGATATATATACCTTTCCTGCCTTTCTATTCCTTTTAACCCTTAAGCGTGGAAGCAAATTTCTTTAGAAATACTAAGGTTTATGATTTTTGGGTTGAAGTTTACCCCCAACTTGCTGATACATGTTGTGTTTTCAACTTCTTGTGGCCATTCTCTCTCTTTTTCTCCTTTCTTCAAACAATTTCAAAATTAAATTTTTTTAATTGCTTTCAGCAGGTGTGATTGACAGAAATAAGGAAAATAGTAAAGCATTATGGTTGCAAAAGACCAAAGACATGCTACCAACTCTCCTACTCCCAAAGCAGAGGTGGGAGAGATAGACACCAGTGCACCATTTCAATCTGTTAAAGATGCTGTCAACCTCTTCGGTGAAGGTGCTTTATCAGGGGAAAGACCTACCATTAAGAAGGCAAAACCTCACTCTGCAGAGGTATTTTTGGTGGTTCTATTTTACAAGTGTTATATAGTATATCCATGGGATTAGTACAGATTTTTGTTTTATTTAGCTTAATAAACTAAAAGGACTACAGGTTACCCACAAACATCGGCGATCTTTATAATATTGCAGGCATGGTGCCTTGTGTTTACAAAAGAATAAGAAATGACTGTTTTCTCTTTTTAAAGAACTTCCAGCTTGTTAACTTGTGGTGGTTGTAATCTTTTTTAGATTTGACAATCACATTGTCTATATTGACAGCAAAGTATGGGGAGCATCTACTGCAAGTCTGGAAGTGTTCCTTAAATTTTTTTACTAGTGCTTGTGTCTCTAACATATGTACTTCAGTTTTTGGTTCTTCTTTTGAATTAAGTGGGAGCAGATATTTCTAAAGGAGGGACTAGGGGGATAAACTTATGTTATCTTTACCTTTTTAAAGAACTTCCAACAAATTTTCTTTTCGCCACTTAACATTCCTAATATCCAGGCACTCTTAGTTCTATTAAGATGTTCAATTACTACTTATAAAAAAAAAAAAGATTTTCAATTACTGGAAATTGTTGGCCAAAGTGACACTGTGAAGGTTTACTCAGTATTTAGACCCATTATTCAGTTGCTCTCTTTGAGTTCCAAAGATTATTTATTTTGTCTATTCCATTGCAGAGAATACTGGCCAAGGAGACACAGCTCCATTTGGCTCAGAAAGAGCTAAACAAGTTGAAGGAACAACTAGAGAATGCTGAAACTACAAAACTGCAAGCCCTTGTAGAGCTTGAAAGAGCTAAAAGAACTGTTGAGGGTTTGACTCAAAAGTTGACTTCGCTTACTGAATCCAAGGAATCGGCCATCAAGGCTACAGAAGCCACAAGGAACTCTGACAATCCTATTGGAAATAATGGTGCTTTGAAACAAGACTTAGAAGACACAAGAGAGCAGTACATGACAGTGATTACTGAACTTGATGCTGCAAAGCAAGAATTAAGGAGAATTCATCAGGACTTTGATGCTTCCTTGCAAGCAAAACTTGCTGCCTTCAAGCAGGCTGCAGAAGCCAAAGATGCAGCGAAAGCAAACATGGAAAAAATTACTGAGCTCTCCAAGGAAATTTCAACCGTGCAGGAATCGCTTGAGCAAGTGAAGCTTGCCACTTCAGAAGCTCAGCAAGAGCAAGCAAAGATATTTGCTGAAAAGGATGTCCAGATACAGTCATATAAAGCTACCCTAGAAGAGTCAGCACAGAATTTGCTTGCTTTGAAGAAAGAATTGGATCCTGAACTCACCATAAATCTTGAAGCACAGCTGGCTGACCGAGTGAGTGAAATTGGGGCTCTGCAAAAGCAAATGAAAAATGCAAAGGCTTCAGATTTAGATTCCATGAAAACTGTCACTTCAGAGTTGGATGATGCCAAGGAGTCACTACAGAAAACTGCAGAAGAGGAAACCTCCCTGCGAAGCTTGGTGGAAGCTCTTAAGTTGGAGCTGGATAATGTGAAGAAGGAACATGCTGAACTAAAGGCGAAGGAAGCAGAAACAGAATCCATTGCTGGGAATCTGCATATAAAGCACCGGAAAGTTAAGTCTGAGCTTGAGGCATGCTTAGTGGACGAGTCTAAAGCAAGAGGGACTTCTGAGGAGCTGATCTCCACACTTAACCAGCTTTCTTCAGAAACCGCAAATGCAAGGCAAGAAGCAGAAGAGATGAAGACTAAAGTAGAGGAGTTGAAGAAAGCAACTGAAGCTACCAACATTGCATTAGAAGAAGCAGAAAATAAGCTGAGAATTGCTCTGGAAGAAGCTGAAGAAGCGAAAGTAGCTGAGGCAAGAGCCCTTGATCGAATTAAAGCCTTGTCTGAGAAAACTAATGCTGCACACGCCTCAACCTTTGAGTCTGGTGCCAATATCACAATATCAAGGGAAGAGTTTGAGTCTTTGAGTCGTAAAATTGAGGAGTCTGACGCATTAGCAGAAATGAAAGTTGCTGCTGCATTGGCACAGGTAGAAGCTGTGAAGGCTAGTGAAAATGAGGCCCTCAAGAGGTTAGAGGCAACTCGGAAGGAGATTGAGAGTATGAAGGGTTCAACTGAAGCTGCTTTGAAGAGTGCAGAGATGGCTGAAGCAGCTAAGAGAGCAGTGGAGGGAGAACTCCGGAGGTGGCGTGAACAGGAACAAAAGAAGGCAGCTGAAGCTGCATCTCGGATTTTGGCAGAAACAGAGATGCTGTCAGAATCATCACCTCTCCACTTTAGGCTTCAAAAGCAGAACCCAGCAGCAGATATTATCGAGACCCAGAAATTAGAGAAAGAGAAGATGTTCGTTTCAAAGAAGGTACTTCTGCCTAGCATCAGCAACATCTTTAACAGAAGAAAGAACCAGATTGAGGGTGGGTCTCCCTCATACTTGCCTGGCGAGAAACCTGTGTGATATTTGGGTTTGCCAGACCTAATGCATGGTTGAGAGTGGAACTTGTTTCGTTTTGTGTATATTTGAGACTAATGGGATTAGGTTCCCTTTCTCTCTCTCGTCTGTTTGGAGAGGAAGAAGTGGAACTGTCAGGAAATGAGCTTGGTAGCAAGTTCAGGGAAGTGTGATCTGTAAATGAGACAAGCGAGTAGATTATATTCATTTGAAAGTTTACAGTAGAAATCTGAGATTTTTACTTTGGTAGCTATCAGGATGATAAACCAATTGCGTAAGTGGTTGTCTTCTTTAGTGGATGAGAGATCAGATGGCCCTCCACATTGCATCCTATGAAATTATCAATGATTTTTGCCTGCCTCTTGAAGCTCAAAGTTGATGATGTGAAAGCAAAGCTTCATGGTTGTAGACCCTGCTTTTTTCCTTCTGGCTGATAGTATCACTTACGGAATCAACAAAATGTATACGTTTAAAAATCTTGATAACTACGGGGAGGAGAGGAGGCTGATTGCCTAGTTTGTTTTCACATATTAAATGAGATGAAAGTTGAAAATTGAATAAAATAATTTCATAATATATTTTTTTAATATTATTTTTTTTTTAGAATTTGGAAAAGTTAATTGTTTATTTTATTTAATGTTAAAATTTTGAAAAATTGTAAAAATTAAATAGATAAAATAAGTTGAGTTGAGAAAATAAAATAATTTATTTATATCATTATCGTCCGTTGATTTTGGTTGACAGATACGTCAACTAATTTTCTTTTCATTACGTATGTTAAAGGAGGTAAGACTTTTACTTGTCAAAGAAGGGGACGGGAAACCTCAAACCTCTGCCGAAAATGTGGGGTGGAGACTGAAATTCCCCCGGCGTCACATGTGGCGTCCTGTCCAAAACTTCCCCTCCTTCAAGTTCCCATACAACTGGAACGCTCTCTCTCACTCTCTTTCTCTCTCTCTCTCACACACACACACACACACACACACTCTCTCTCTCTCTCCTCCCCCTCAGTTCTCAAGCGCAGACACCCCTCTCTCTCTCTCTCTCTCTCTTGAGAGACATGGCGAGCAACAGAGACAGAGACGATGCTTTGGCATTCACTAACCCTTCGTCCTCATCGTCCCCAATCATTGCCTCCGACCCGCACGACAGCTTCCTTACTGACACCCCTTCTCTCATCGGCAGCTTCGGAAGCTTCCAGAGCGAGGGATTGTTATCCGAAACCATCAGCGACGCCGAGTTTGGCTTCTCTCGCCCCGACTTCGGGACGAGTCGACTTGCCGGGACAGTCGATTTCTACCAGCGCCATGTCTTTCTTTGTTACAAGAATCCCCAGGTCTGGCCCCCAAGAATCGAGGCCTCCGAGTTCGATCGCTTGCCGAGGCTGCTCTCCGCTGCTGTGATGGCTAGGAAGGCTGATATGAAAAAAGAGGTCTGTACGTGTTCTGTCGTTGTGATCTGTGGGTTTTAAGTTCCGTTTTGTTGAAGGTTTGCTTTGGATTTAAAGAATTGAAAAAGGTTTTGTTTTTGCTCCAGGTCTGATTTTGACTGTTGGTTTCAGTTCTGATATGGGCTCATTGCGATTTGAGCGCATTGGGATTGGTTTCTGGGTTTTGAGGATTGACTATGTTTTTAGAAGTATTTGAAGGTTCTTGCTTTCACTTTTGATGATGAGTAGATTTTCAGTTTTCTCACTTCCAAACAACCCCTTAAACATGACTACAAATCTACCTATTTATGGGAGTGTTGGTTCTGCATTTGTTAATTTCAGTTCGGTTTTTTTTTGTTAGCTTTCTATGGATTGGTTTTGTTTTCGGATTTCTTAGGAGGTTTGTGATTTTCTTCGTTAGTTTGATCATCTGTGGACTTATTTCGTTTTCAGGGCTTTTTTTTTATTTATTTTTGGTTTTGTTGGGGGGGGGGGGGGGGGGGGGGGGGGGGGGGGGGGGGGGTGTATCTTGTGGATCGTCTGTGTTTATGAAGTTGAGGAATGTGGGATTGAGAAGACTGGTATTTTAGTTCTGGATAATCTAAACAATTATGCCCTTTAAGTTGTACATGATAAAATGGATACTTGTATATAAGAAAAAGAAAAAGAACTAGCGGCATATATTAACACCATAGGGCCTCTTTTCTTTCTTTCTTTTTCTTTAAGGCTATAACATGGCTCATTCAGCCTGAATTTTGTCCATTTTCTTTTGCTTTCTGTTATCTTGATCTTTTTGGGTATCGAGTCCAAGAGAGTGCCTCATATTTCAACAATCCACCAAAAGCAATGACTGATCACCATGTTTGTATTGTAAATATGCAGTTACGAATAATCTAACTGTAACACACCTGATAGTATGTGTTTGGGTGGCTAGAAAATATACGAGAAAATACAAGAAAATTACTCACTTCGAGGGGAGCACCTCCATTGAAGAAAGGAAGAAGATGATAAGAGAAGGAGAAGTAACATTTGCATTAACTTTTCTGAATAGGTCATTTCGGTAGCTACAGTGAACATATATGCTAGAATCTTGCCCAACATCTGGAAAAGGCCTCGGCCTTAATAAAACATGACCCAAAACTAATAACAGATTGGATAAAAAGAAATAACAAGCTAACGGCCCAGCTACTCAATGGCCCACTTCCTTACATAACATAAAGAAGAACAACAAGTAAAGTAATAGGCCCAAATTGGCCCATGGCCCATGTATACTGTTCCTGAACTGTGACAAACCTTCCCCCATAGAAACACCTTGTCCACAAGGTGTGGTCACGATTGTCCCACCACCTAGGTCAAAAACAAAAATTTTCTTTATACCAACAGCCACTTCACATTTCACAATAATAACCCCGTCGATGGGTGTTGCTGCATACCCCAGTAGATATTGATCTAACTAGACAAGTGAGACATCTTGGTAAGTTGCCCAAGCAACAGCAAATGCTCGATAATTAAGCAACCCATCAAGTTTGCAAGCCCCTATACTGCCTCTAGAAGTTCCGTTGTCCCCCTTTTCAAAGAATGTGAAAGCTTTGAGTGAATGCTCATCAATGCCCATATTTTTAAGGTGACCTGAAACAAACTCTCCATGAAGCTCTGTAGAAAACTCCAGGCTAGTTGGGCCACCACCAACAATAGCAAAATGACACTTTGTACTATGTGTAATATCGGGTAGCAGAGGAGTGAATGCTAAATAATCACAAGGTGATGCCACTTGCACCTCATATGAGGGGTCCATCAGAATCTTAATAGTGTCCTGGCCATCACAATTCATTTCCACGGGAGTTATTTCCCTTCCTCTATCAAAGGGGTTAAAAATAACTTTAAGTGGCAAAAAATAAAGCAGTTGATGGGCAATTTTTGTATCTCCTAAAACTTGCAACCCCATACGAATTTGCCATTTCCCTCCACCAGAGATTAAAAACAAAGTAGAAAATACCCCATTATAATCTTCCATGTTATGAAAAGATGAATAGCCTTTACCCGCACTTTCCACATCTTGCTTCTGTAGACTATTCAATGAATCTATACAGGGCTCACGTGCATGAGAATCTACACAATGATTTTCTTTAACTAGTAAAAGATTAGTCTCACCCAAGTCTTCATTAATCCATCTTGAAGGAAATGCATGGTTCTTAATAATCTGCTTCAGACCTCGTTTAGGGTCCAATAAAAGATTGCTTCCTGTTTCCAGCTTTGAGATTTTTACAATTATTGAACCGACGTGTTCAAATGGATCATCACTACTTTCGCTGGAGGTTCTACAAAATGATCTCACAAATTTCATACAATACAGTCCGTGCCTCTCGTCTTCAGTCTGTAGTAATGAAGCAATACCAGCATCCAACTTCGTGAGATTGACTAGAAGCATTACCAGTAATCGCCCATTGCCAGAGTCTAGCTTATATAGGTTTTCCATGGCCATTTTGATCATTCCCATTTCAACCATCCTGTCGACTGGGAATTCAAGATCACTTTCTAGACTCATTGGGCTTGCTTTGTTAAATACCAAAAAGGCATTGTGGGTCTTCTTTCCAACGGTATTGAACTCTTTCACCCTTCCATGACCATCAAGACAAGTGTATGCATGCAGAAAAATACTTGTTGATCGAGGTGAGTATGCTTTTATATATCGATCATCTAAACTCAAGGTCACGGTGCAGTCCTTTTCAGCCCTTCTGATTTCGAGATAGGCCATTGCTTGCACACCATCGCCTTTGTCAGAAGGGGGCATGTTTGCTTGCAGAACTATGGGCATGATTTCGAGATTAGAACCATTGTTTATTGTTTGCAGGTGACCAAAAAAACTCTGAACACGCCAGTGACCATTTCTCCACGGCATCAACTTCGTGGTCTCGGAACTCGATCCTTGGCAAGAACCCTCATACTTTTGTAACTTTTCTTGTAAATTTTGAACACAACCAATCACCTCCAATACGCTTCCATATCACCGTGACTGAAATGGTCCGTACATAGTGCTTCATTTTTGCAAGACGCGGAATCGAAGGTGCATTGGCGAGAAACAATTCTCTTGACCCTAACACAAGTGCTACGCCCGTTACTCTCATTCTCCCCAGATTTTACAGAAATTAGAATCAAGATGCCACGAATCTCTAACAAGAGCTCACTCCCATTGGACAAATATGTGGCGGAGAGTAACATGAGGTCGCCATAGACGACGATGAGGAACAGGTTGCCCAGCACAGTGGTGGTGCATGGAAGGAACTCGTAGGTCTTCTTGCAGGTCGACTCAGCGGAGGCAGAGGACCGGTTGAGAGCAAGGGAAGGTGCACAGTGATGGAGCTTCTTCCAATTCTCTGTCTTTTTTATTATAGACATAATAAAAAATGAATTTGAGAACTCAAGATTCAAGGTGTTGTCGCCGATTTTTGGGTCTTCTACGCAGCAGATTTTGGGTCTTCTGTTGCTGGATCGTTGGGGTGAGGACAGAGAATGGAAAAAAATTTGGCGCTCATGGGAAAGAAAAAAAGAGGGTGAGGACAGAGAAATTTCAAAATGGAGACACTGAAAGTCGCACCACCAGGATCAAACTCCCTAATCTAAAAATCTGAGTGTGAAATTTGAGGCTGGAGCCGTAGTAATGTTGTATTCCAACTTTGAGAAATCCCCAAAATCGCACGGTTCATTTTCCTCTCTCGCCGTTCTTTGACTCTATACATGATTTTGGAAATCCCAGTTTCGAAATCGAGTCTGGAGACTTCGAAGTCACCTTCCACAGTCACTGCATCTTCCTCTTGTATATCACCAATTCGATCTTCTAATTGGTTGAAGCTTTCCTGAAAGTTGCTAGCAAATTCGTCAAGGGACTGTTGAAATACTTGGTGCATTTTGTTTTGGCTCTCCCGAAAATCCTTCAGATGTTGTTGAAGAACATTGAAGCGTTGAAGATTGTGTTCCATTAGCTCTTTGATATTGAGTAAGGATGAGATGATGTTTTCCATTCTCACGGATTGATGAAGCCAATGCCAAGGAAAGATTGGCTCTGGATACTACTTGTAACACACCTGATAGTAGGTGTTTGGGTGACTAGAAAATATACGAGAAAATACAAAAAAATTACTCACTTCGAGGGGAGCACCTCCATTGAAGAAATGAAGAAGATTATAAGAGAATGAGAAGTAGCATTTGCATTAACTTTTCTGGATAGGTCATTTCGGTAGCTACAGTGAACATATATGCTAGAACCTTGCCCAACATCTGGAAAAGGCCTCAACCTTAATAAAACATGACCCAAAACTAATAACTAACAGACTAGATAAAAAGAAATAACAAGCTAACGGCCCAGCTTCTCTATGGTCCACTTCCTTACATAACATAAAGAAAAACAACAAGTAAAGTAATAGGCCCAAATTGGCCCATGGCCCATGTATACTGTTCTTGGACTGTGACACAAACGGTATATGCTCATTAGTATGTGTTTGTATGTGTATCTATACGCACATACATATTTTCCAACCATTACAAAGTATAGCTGTTTTATAATGAGCATAATGGCAATGGGTATATACCATCATTTGAGTTACTAAGGCAAATGAATTGAGTAATTTAATAATGGTAATGTTTCTTGTTAGATGGTGTATGGTTCTGTTTGTTGATCCTCGATGTTATCAGAACTCATGATTTGTAAATCCTTTGCTGCCTAAAATAGCATCATTCATGTTGCTTGCTGTTTTCCTCACTTCCCCAATCTTGTGTCAATCATGTTTGTTTTGTCTTTAGACCCGCTTGACAATATGTGAGGGACATGATGGAACTGAGACATCAAATGGAGATGTACTAATCTTTCCAGAGATGATCAGATACAGGTAAATTTCTTGCTCATTCAGCATCTATTGAGATGCTTTTTTTAGCTCTCCCTCAAATTTAATGCTGACAGAATTTAGTGAAAAATGCAGGAGATTGACACATTTTGATGTTGACACGTTCGTCGAGGAAGTGCTTGTTAAGGATGTTGAATGGCTTCCTGGAACTCCTGAAACATTAAAGGGTGCCTATGTTTTTGTATGTTCTCATATGTCCCAGGATCGCCGTTGTGGAGTTTGTGGACCTGCCCTTGTCAGTAGATTCAAAGGAGAGATAGAACTACATGGTCTTCAAAGTACAGTGTCTGTTAGCCCATGCTCACACATTGGAGGCCATAAGTATGCAGGAAATATTATCATATTTAGATCCAATCTCAATGGAGAAGTCACTGGGCACTGGTAAGGGGATTGTTAATCGGTCTGTTTTTACTGCTTCCATTTTTTTATCTGTTATCTAGCAGGTGTGGTTTTTCGTCCTTCATTCAAACAGTATATAGTTTATTGAAAACAAATTCATAAAATCTGTAGGTATGGTTATGTTACTCCAGAGGATGTACCTGCATTGCTTGAGCAGCATGTTGTGAAAGGAGATATTGTAGATAGGTTGTGGAGGTAATCTTTTTTGTACCTTCCTCTTTCTATGTTTTTTGGTAAACTGTAGGATTGCTTTCAGCAGTTTGCATTTATCGCATTTGTTTAGTTATCCCCTTAGTTAATCTAGAAGCAGACTACAGCGAACTGGATCCACTTATGATACTGCTTTTAGCTGTAGGAATGTTGGGAGGTACAATTTTGGGTTGCTAAAAAAAATAAAATAATGATAACGAAAGTGGTAATTGGGAATTGGTGGTTTACCCATGTAGAGCCAAGAGCACGGGCTCGTTTGGATAGTGAGATGAGATGAGATGAAATGGTTTTAGATGAGTTGAATAAAATATTATTAGAATATTATTTTTTAATATTATTATTATTTTAAGATTTGAAAAAGTTGAATTGTTTATTATATTTTGTATAGGAACTTGGGAAAGTTGTAATAATGAGATGAGATGAGATGGGTTGAGAGTGTTTCTGTATCCAAACGGGGCATAGAGTTTATTGTATAGTGTCACATATATGCTGCTCCATTTTCTATCTCCAAGTATGATTTAATTGGGATTGTTGGCTAGGCCTTAATGAAACATTTGATGCTGAGTTCAGGGGGCAAATGGGTTTATCAGAAGAAGAACAGAAGAAATCTCAAGAACTAAGGCTCCAGTTGAATGGAGAGATAAATGTAGAACAAAAGACTGAAGAACTGACACAAACACACCAGAGTGAGACGCTCACTGCTGCCTGTAGACCTCAAGTTGAGGTATTGGCGGGTTGCCAGGAAAAGGGAAAGTCCAACTGCTGTCAGAACCCTGTGTTAGAAGAAAAGCTAGACAGTCTTGATGCCAATGTGGGTACAGCAAAGGCGACGGCCCAAAAAAAGAACAGCAAGAAACTAAATTTCCGGATGAATAGTGGTAAAGGTGCTAGTACACGCAAAGTTTGTGCCATGCCAACATGTTTCGAGAGCTGGGAGCGTGAAGATACCTATGCAGCTCTTGCTGTTGTTTGTGCTGCGGCTTCAGTTGCCATTGCCTATAGTTGCTACAAACAGCTGAGATAAAACTCCCAATCAAATGGTTGTTTTGATTTGATACATGTTTAGAGTACTCTTCCCTTTCTTGTTTCCTATCTTAAAAGGATACCAGTGTCATTTCATGTTGTAACGCCTCTGCGGAAGGATCATTGGAATTAGAAGGGTACAGAGTGGGAGAAAATCATCAAATAGATATGTCCCATTATTCATATATCTTGTTCGAGAAACTGACTTAATTTCCTTGTATCCTAATGTAACGCCCTACAGAGCTTCAAGGCATGTCCATTTGATGAAGTAGGCGTTTATTTTCTTTTTCTTTTTTAAACGAGCTATTTGAATCCTTGATGAACTAGACACAGATCTGTACAATGCACGGAAAAACGGCATAAGAACACACCAAAAGAATGGAAAGCACTACTCATTATTGGGACAAAATTATTAATTTGGTTGCCGTTTTGGAACAAGACAGGTTAAAACTCTTCCTCTACTCTACTCTAGATTATCATTTGGAATTTGTTGCCCACAACATCCAATCTTACCTGCTTCCGTCCTATATCGAGAAAAGTTTCCTCATCAAACTCTTCTTCCTCTTTTGTCAAGTTGAACCACAATCCTTAAAATCACCTTATCCCCCAGTTGCCAGTTGCCAGATAATTCAAAGCATCTAAAAAATTAAAGCATTTACTAATGGCGTTTTTATAAACCAAACTTTGATGGGGCAACGAGAAAGTATCATGCAGCACAATGTCTTTTTTTTTTTCCTAAAAAGGAGTGATGCAGTTGTTGCTGCAGCAGCAGCAGCCTGTCGTGAATACAAGAGAGAAAAAAAAGTGTGTTATGTATTGACTCAAAAACTGCCATCAACGAGCACAAAACGAGGAGGGGAAGCATGTGCGCTACTTTTTGGCGGTCAAGGAATCTTCTAGCTTACCTTTGCCCAAACAGCATACTCGAAGGGGACTTTGTATGATTTTTGAAGTTTTATGCTTGCTTTATAACACTTGTTCTCACGCTGCATGCATGCATTAATCAAACTAATTTTGATCATCCACCCTAAGGTGATAATGTCAAACTACACCGTGTTAGGCTGTGTCCTTTAAAAAAAAAAAAAACCTGCATCGAGCTGATGCAAGTAAACATTTTCAAGTCTGATAATTGGAGTGCGACCTCTCTCACTGTAGTCACCGACGAGAGTGTCCGGCCGTTTGAGTATCAGGTTACAGTGTAGTACTGTGGGCTAGCAAGTGGGGGCTGTATTCCTAAAGTTTCAATCACTGGTAAATTTAAAGCCATTCGATGAGTTGGCAAGACCATTCCGATTTTCAAACTTGTGGAACTCAGTTTCTATGGTCTTTGCAATCTTGGCATCTTCTAGGCTTGGCTCCGGAACATCTACATGAACTGAACCCTGCTTGGTAAGTGAAACAGGCTCCATAAGCAAAGCTTCTTGCTTGATATATTCGTAGAGCTGTTGATGGAATGGATGGTCGAAGGAGAAACAATCGTCAGCACCCCCATTTCCATAATGCCTGGACGATCCAGAGCCCCCTCTTCTACAAAAATGTGGAAGGGATCCATAATCCATTATCTGGATACAAATCAACAATGTCATAGAAACAGTGGTCAGAGAACAATTCAGTTGCATGCAATTTCATGGGCCATAAACATTATCACTACAAAAACAACAATTGATAAGTCGCATTCAAGGACTAGGAAAGATTCTAAATGCATTTTCCAGATCAATTGGAGGAACTAAATCTACCCACCTTGATTAAGTAATTTTCACATAAGAGATTCATATTACAGATTCACCAGCTGGATGCAACATAGAAATTATATTGCATGAGTCATAACTTAGACAAACCCTTCTAAGAAACTAAGCAATGGTAACATAAGAAAAATTGGATTTGCATGTTGTGAATAATGATAAAAATTTAACATCATGATAATCAAACAGGAAAACATGCTTACATTCAGTAACTCATCCCTCCCACAACCTTGCAGAACCTGGACTTTCCTCCTTGTCCTTTCTTGCAAAAGAGGCTTCACAACCTGCCAACAGATAAAGCACTAAGAATTTTGTTGCAGAATAAGAAAATACACTTTTTAAAACTTGATGACAGGCACAAACCTTCCAACATGCTGAAAATACATAGGGGACATTTACAATGTAGTATGTTTCTGTCTTCTCTGGATAATTCAAGTCATCAATTGTAGATATAGCAGACAAAAGCTGCATCAAGATTGAACCAGAAGTGCAATGCGTCAAATACATGGTCCGTAGTATGAGGACAGCAAAATATTAGTAATTGATATTGAAATTGAACGTACTTGCCTTTCTTAAAGATATATAAATAAAATAATACAAACTCATCTGAGAAACATAGAATAAGATATATCATGTGTTAGCCACAAATGCACACAGGAAAAGACTGCTCAGGACCTTATGATTCATTTTCATATGAAAGATATGTAAGCCAAGATGACCCATGCTTCCTGTTGCCAGTGCAACAACATACAGAGAGAAGGCTGGTTTTGTTTTTACACTAAATCACATTTCCAAATGGAAAGTCTTGAACGTATTGATAATCCACTCATAGGTAACCAGCATGCTTTTATCTCAGTATCACATAAGAATTTGCACATATTGAACGTATTGATATCTGATAGCTGACAAACTATCTACTGAAAAAAGGAAATATCGAGTGCAAAATGAATATTGGGTTCTAAAATCTAAAAGTACCTAATAAACCTTTCTTAGCAAATTATAGAATACAGATAGATACCTTAATTTGGTTCAGAGCTGAAAGCTTTAAACCAGTCATGTCTAAAACTTTCAGACAGGTACCAATATGCCGTCCATGCTTCTTTGTTGCAGAAGGCTAGAATAAAATTAAAATCAGGCCATAGGAACGGTTTCACAAGTCATATATACGATTAAGCAATCTTCCTTACAAAAAATTATGATTAAATTAATTATGCACCAGTATTATGCGATCTCTGTACTCATTCATCTGTATGTGGGACTGCACATAGTAATGTACCTGAAATTAAAAGAAACTAAATATGAAATAAAGAAAATGCAATTGTTAAATGTGCACTTATCAGTGTTTAATGCAGCCTTGTCAACAAGAGATGCCAGCGAACTTGATGAACATAAGCACATCCATCGTGAGTAACTATTAATATCTATGCCACTTGCAGTCTTTCCTGATCCCTTAAACAGAGATTTGAGGAGAAATTACGTAATGCTTAATGCACATTCTTGGTACTGAAAAAGAGAGAGAACTTTGTGCCCTTAAAACCAGTATTCCATTATATACCAAAATCCTCTAATAAGCATACTGTGAATCCCACATCATGTCTTCCATTATACTGCAAACCCTATCCCATTAATCCAATGGAACTTTATTATTGTGAAAGTTAAAGAAAATATAGCATAATGTCCTTACAGATGCTTTGTCAAATGTGCTGAGCCCAACCCCAACAGCAATGACAGGAAGTCCCTGGAAAAATTTAGCATGAAAAGTGAAAAGAAAACAAAATTATGAATGCAAGGATGAAATAATCCTTGCTTAACAATGAATGAACAATAAAATACCATAAGCACCCTCCCTCCCCGGAGAGAGAGAGAGAGAGAGAGAGCCCGTAGGGGCACAAAGAGTTTTAGTAGAATACTAGCAGCAAACTAACTTTTGAGATGCCAGACCAGCCTGGGCAAGTTGGATGGGACATGATAGAGATTGACAGCCACAATAATTTAAAGTAAACACAGGAATACCTCCTTCGAATAACCAGACAATCCTACAAGCTGAGAATCTCTCACTGCTCTGTACAAATCAATGGGGCTGATAGGTTTCTGTACAGAGAAACGAAAGAAGATTTTGTGATGTAATAAATTCTTGATCACCGAATTAAGTGTAGAGTTTCTTATCCAACATGGCTTTGATTAATCAATACATGCTTTTGAGATATCATTAATCAAAGTAATTGAAGACTAAAATCCACACATGCAAAGCAGAAGAGAGGACAGAACACCCAAAAACTTTATTTCAATATAGGCCAAGATTAACTTACAATGCAAATGTTAGATGCCTAATCATCATTACATCTCATCATGAAAATTTTTTTACTCTTTTGGCCTTGGTCAAAAATCAACCACAAAATACCAATATAGACCAGAAGTGCCAATTAAAGAATATACCAGCTTGTCTTAGATATTGCCTATAATATGATTGGCGATGGTCATGAATATATGCTCTTAGCCCAGAACTGCGGGACGCTAATTTTCTCCTGTGAACAAATACTACTACAACTTACATATTAAATAAGGTTTTTACAGGGCATATGTACATATTCACACTAAATATACATCATATGAGATGCACACTCACTAAGTCCCATCCAATGAGTAGTATAAATGTGCATTGAGTGTCAGTTCCAGTCTTAGGTTTCCCTTTCTTGCCTATCAGTTGCTCATTTGTAGATCTCTAACTTTACTATTCATATGATACTTTTCACTTGAGCCAAGAAGACAATGTATTTGCTGATTGCAAGAATTCGCAAAACAGACTAGATATACAAGCACCAAAGAGAAGCTTCAAGAGACTTTAATCACAATATATCGTGTTTAGATAATTTACCCATAATGATAACCTATAAAAGAATAATAATAATCTCATACTGATCAAACTTTTTTTTTATAAGTGCCATAATGATGAAACTCACTGCTAGTATATGGTCGATCTCATTTTGTATTCTCCACTTTAAGCAATCGACCAACTGGAACAGATTTGTGTGTTTAGTAAAAGCAGAAGTATCAAAGATGAATGAGCTTGAAGGAGACGATAATATTTTTAGAAAACAATAACTTAACAGAGTGACATAAATTGGTCTAACCATTTTATGTGCTTTGGCAACATTCCAGTCTCTGGCTTTGAGAAACCGTACCAATGTCTCGATTGGAGAACCCTGGTGCATATTCTGAATGTCATGGTACATGATTCGAGTTAAGACAGACACAGATCATCAGTAAGTATTGAAAAAACTGTACACCAATTCAAAAAAGCATCAGAAACCAGGAAAGGCTCAATAGATGGAGCAAAAAAAGCACAGAATTTCAAATTTATTTTTAAAACACAAACACACATATATTTATAAGAAACTTATTATCTTAGCCAAAATCTCATTAGCTCTACATAAAATGCAAATCAAACTATTAAGATAACAAAGGAATCAGCCAATTCACAGGGAATCCAACATCATCCTAAAGCAGAATAATATCTAGAACTACAGAGTCAAAAACCTTATCCACCCTAAAGTTAATGAGGTGAACCTGACAGCAACGAGTCAATTAATTAAGATAAAAAAAAAAAAATCCAAGAAAAGCAAGATCGAAGACCCAGATCACACTGAAATTAACATATGATTTAACAGTCATTCAATTTCTTTCTCAGAAAGCAGAACAAAAAATAAGAATAAATGAATTGTGACCGCAAAATTATCTCAAAGGTTGAGCTGCCCTGATCTTCAACCCCCCTTCCTGGGGTGCCGAGAGAGGGGGGAGGGGGGGTTTAAATTGATTCAGTTAGGCTAAGTTGAGAAGAGGTTTTTGTGTTCTCAGGCAGCAAATACTTTAAGGGAAATCACAAGTTTTTCCCAGCATCAAAACAGATACAGATCAGGGAAACTAACCTTGAATGTGTTCTTCAGTTGCTCATCTACTGCGAAAATCAAAGAGACAAAAGGGAAAACATTTTAAGCGAAACAAAGTCAAAAGAAGAAATTTAAGCAAAAGACAAGTGGGATTTTTTAAGCTTACCCTCTTCCATTAACGACTGGAACTGCTTGATCGCTTCCTCATTAGCAACATCCATTTCCTGCTTTTTCTTTCTGAAGCGTAAATTCAAATACTCCGCCAGAGTTGGTAGAAATTCAGAAACTTTTAGTTGAATTCGTGAAAATCTTCAACTGGGTTAGAGTTTTCTGATCCTCAGTCTCTCTCTCCCGCTCTCCGTGTTTAAGAGTTCCGAAGTTGAGAGAGACGTGAGGGTGCCCCTTTCAGAAATTTTGGGTTTATTGTATTTTGTATATCCACCTCGTCTGAATTATTATTTGTACTTGAAATTTATCAAATTAATACTAAATTGATGAGCGGCTAATTTGCTGAATAGATCCGAGGGCTGAAATTATTTGCACAGAATTAAATACCAGATTATAAATACCACAATTACTATTTATACTATATACTATTTATATAGTATAATTTAATTTATAAAATTTAAAATTTAAAATTTAAAATTTATTTTTTAAATTAAATTATATTACGTAGATGATATATAGTGTAAAACTTTTAAATAGAACTATACTTATATTGAAATTATTTGATATTCGAGTGTGAATATCGATGTTATTAACCTATTTCTCTCGTATAGAATATTTTCAACCTCATTCAAATATATCTCATAATGCTCATGACAGATATAAATGTGGATAATATCACGAGAATGACGTTAATGATTCTGTCACATCGAGTATATAAAGAATCTGTAATTATTTAATGAGATAATTGCAAAATCAGTAGTTAGATTTTCAGATCTTTATAAATGAAGGTAACAGTTTTTACAATAGTATGAGACTCATGGCTTATATAGAGTTCATATTTCATGTGCATATCCTTTTCTAATTCAAAACTTTAAAACTTGAAATCTTATGAATATTAATAATGTGATTATCAGAGGTACAAACTCCATATATATATATATATATATATATATATATATAAAAGCCAAACAAGGAGTTCATGATCTATCAAGGCCGATTGTCCTTGTAGTTTTGTTATGCTCTTTTATGTTGTATATACAACACTCATCTCACTATTATGTAAATGTGGTGCTCTAAAAACGTAGTGTCTAGCGTTACTCAAAGACTTGTTTTATGGAAGATGATAAAAGAAGTTGGAAGAATTGAACCAAGAATGCTGTGTTGGATGGTTTTCACTCAAAAACAAGACACAAACTCAGGCAGGCTAGGCTGCCTTAATTAAAAAAAAAAAAAAAAGGAATATATGCTAAACATTGTTGCTTGGTATCTCCAACAGTAAATAAATGAGAACCAAAGGCAAAGGGTATAAAATAATGCTCCCTTATCTTTTATTCCTTGTCATGTTTTTTTCTGCTTGCTTGTTTACCTATTAACTAACTGTTAATGAACAATTCAAAGAAACTTCGTATTAGCAAAATTCAATGATTTGGTGATGTTTGGTTTCGTTTTCAAAACCCATTTGGAAATGCCACATTTTCACATTGATTTGACGATTTTTTTAAACTCAAAATTAATATTTATAATGGTTAAATGACAAAAAAAAAAAAAAAAAAAAAGCTTCTTCACCAATTTTTACTAAAAAAGAAAAAAACAAAGGACAGGAAAGAAAAAGACATGTTTTGCAAGGACCTCAAAATCAAAAAGCCATATGAACTTTCATAACCAATGCTTTAAAGGAATGGAGAGGGACAATATCAATTGGCATCAAAGATTGGTGGGATTTGTCAAGACATTAATTGATGGTAAGGAAAAAGCGTGGCATGTTGTAACCCAATCACCCACTCAAAACAATTATTACTCATTGGGAAATAAAAAGAAAAGATAGGAAAAGGGCAGATGCCATCTATATTGTTCTTCTCCCAATACTCCATTTCCTTTCTCTCATATAATTATTTATTTAAATTCAATGCTCAAATTTCCAATCTCTAAAATATCTAAATAAATATAAAAAATATCCACTCTTGATGGCACCATATGTTATATATTTAGAATAATGAACTATGCGCCTCATTTTATTATTTTATTTTAATTGCTCATATATTTAATTTTTTTTTTTATTTACTAACAAAGGAAATAACTATTAATATATTAGTGTATTTTTTTTATTTTTTAAAAATACTTAAATATGTTAAACAATCAAATCCAGACGGCACACTAGTACCATCCATATATTTAAGTCCTATACATAGAAGTATGCAAGATAGAGAGAAGGAAAAGAAACAAAAGATGATATTTAGTAGCGCTTCACACATGCATGCCTGCGGGGATAGCTCAGTTGGGAGAGCGTCAGACTGAAGATCTGAAGGTCGCGTGTTCGATCCACGCTCACCGCAATGTTTTACTTTTATCCTTTAAGGTTGACCAAAGTGGCGGCCATGTCCATCCATAATGATATGTTTTGTTTTTACATCTATCCTATTTTCTGCTAAGCTAAACCCAACTTCGTCCAGCCATACTTCCGTGCTAATATGCGAGATTTTTGCAACTATTGCGGCTGAATGCCATTCGATCTTCCAAGAAAGCTGAAGGGGGGCAGGGTAGTATGCATCGTACTCCACTGACTTCTTTTCGGTTTTCAATATCATGACAAGAACCCGAGCTTTCTAGTGTTGACAAATGTAAGTACATCAGATTGGAGCAGCAAAACAAGAAAAATATGTGATCGTTGAGCCAAAGATATCCAGATGAGATTATCTTAGACAGCAGGAGCCACACTTTTGGCTCAATCGGATGAGGAAAATGATGGACTCAACTCTTGTAGCAGGATTTTTTAAGTTCTCCCGATTGTACTCTCATAACATACATGATAGATGCGAATATGTTCATGTGTGCGCGCAAGCCCGATTATGAGCTCGTTACCATGGATGCTTCAATCATTCAATGAGCAAGTATGAGCAAGTTGCTCCTCGCACGAGGAATTTCATGGACTTGAAACATATATTTCTGCAATAAAAATTTGAAATTGATTCATAAAAATATCAAACATAATGTCATTATGGATTAAAAAGAAAAAAAAAAAACTAATTGATTTTCCAATAACCAACAACTCAAAAAATCTACATGTTTCTCACAAAGTAAAGGAAAAGAAAAAAGATTGGTTCTTGAAGTAACTAAAAGAAATCGAATTCTAAATAATTTTGATCAGGGCAAGCAGCGGGAGCAGCTTTGTCACTAGTTGATGCCGTGGAGACTGGAATTCGCTCGATCTCAAAAGGTTTGGGGATCTCGGGTGGGCTAGCACACCGAATCAATGCCCAGTTTATGCCTTCAAAGAAGGGGTGCTGCTTAATCTCTGTTGCTCCTCGCTTATATGCCAACCTATGTTGGGGTTCTTTCACTAGTAACCCTCTTATCAGATCCCTTGCTGAAAAACTTACCACTGGTGACTCTGGGAATCGCAGTGGTTGACCCACAACATTGAATAAGGTTGCTCGGTTCCCTGATCCCTTGAAAGGAGTCTTACCAAACAAGAGCTCGTAGAGAAAGATCCCAAAAGTCCACCAATCAACAGCACTGCCGTGCCCTTCACCTTTGATAATTTCGGGTGCCAAATACTCGTGAGTCCCTACAAATGACATTGAGCGGGCATTGGTTGGCTCTGCCATAAGCTCTGGCAATGGACTGACTTGGTTTCCCATTTCATTCTTGGGTTTCCGGTCTTTCTTAGATTTGCTTGAAAACAGACGAGGCCCAAAACATGTTGTAGGTGCCACGCATGATGGTTGAATACAGGAGGGCTCGATGCAAGCTGGCTGGACACAATAAACTGGGTTCTTGCGCATAGGATCAGATTCGGGTGCAGAAGACTTGACTAGCGTAGGGCTGTACGCACAGCGAAGGGAAAGGTCAAAGTCAGAAAGCATTATGTGGCCATCATCCCTCACAAGTACATTCTCAGGCTTGAGATCACGGTAAACAATTCCAAGCATGTGTAGATACTCAAGAGCAAGGAGAATCTCTGCTACATAGAACCTGCATATTGAAGGTTAAGGGATAACAAGAATGAATTAATATCACAAGCCATTGTTTATGCAAGGCAGAAAAGAGAATTGACTTGGAACGGCTATTCAACACAGGACTAAAGAATACAACTCACATGGAACTTCTTCTAGTTATGTAATTATTCTATAAAAAGGCTAGCAAGAAAAATCTATAAGAAGCGTCATAATCCTTTAGATCTGCTGTTATTAATGGGTAGGGGGATTCAAGCCCCAGACATCACCACTAAGATATTCGGATCGGTGCCATTGGACCAAAGGCCACTATCGAATAATATAGAAAACTTGTTTTAGCTATATTAGCCTGATACCAAAATCATAATTTGTGTTAAAGCTTTTCATGTTAATTTGTGTAGCAGCACATGAATACTGGCCTCTCATACCAAGAATCACAACCCAAGAGTCTATTCCAGTTATTTATCCCATGATTTCATAAATTTCTCATCATTGTGCTGGTTCATATATCTTGTTATTGCACCAAGGATCTTGGCATTAGTGAAGTGCATTCCGCAAATGTCCTATCAACAATTCTGACAAAACAACTAGAAATAAGTCTTCTATTGATATGGCCACTAAGACAACCCCACGACTATTTTCCGATGCACACACGGAATCTAAAGCACAGTGGCCCCTCTGTCATTCCCTCTAATGACTAAGAAAGCTGGTTCACATTAATAAATAGTGAAAGAAGAATTGATCAGCCTCTCCAATATCCTAGGGATGCCCATTTCTTTTTTCAAAGAGGAAATTCCATCGTGGAAGAAAATAAGAAACTCTGAATAAACTATCGCAAAGATAAATAATTAAGGTTAAAAAAATAAATTTTATTCAGCATAAAGCAGACAAAGGCCATATACATTGGCGTCGCCTATGCATGCTAGCTTAGCGATACAAGGAAGAAGGTTAAAAAAATTAATGGAAAGATCTTCTAGATGCACAGGGATTTACCATTGATTCCTATTTAATTTGTGACAACTTTAAATCCTGTTATGATGCATAAGAAAAATTGCTCCTCAATGCCAATTATGCACAACATCTAATAAAGAATATAAAATCCCCTGGAAATTGATACTTGACCATTTCATATTTATACAAATATGAACTTTTCCTAGAGTTATTGCTGGAGGTCCATATACATCCAGCTGATACGGTTTTGTTTGCACAGGTCGTTTTTCATCATGTCACAAACGGCAAGACAAAACCAAAATTTCTTTCCACAGCATGAGACTAATAGATACACGCTCATAAAAACTCCCAACCCACCTTATAACAATGAGTTTTCGATAAACCAGTGAACCAAGATGAGATGAACGTGGACTGACACAAACAGTTGAAAAAATTGAATGCCATATATGAACCACGTAGATATTGAGTAGGCACGGGTTTCTTACTTTACTGCTTGTTCAGAAAAATGCTTCCCTGGCTGCCTCTGCCGAAGCGTGTGCAAGTCGCCTCCAGGGCAAAACTCCATCACCAAGCATGAGAACTTTTCCGTCTCAAAATGGGCATATAAGGACGGGAGGAAAGGATGGTCTAAAGACTGGAGTATCTCTCTTTCTGTCTGCGCCCGAAGCAGTTTTTTCCGGCTTGCTAAAGATGCTTTATCCATAATCTTCAGTGCAAAATGGCACTTAGTTCCAGCCAACTCTGAAAGATACACGCTTCCAATATCCCCGCAACCCAACTTCTTAAGATGTCTGAAATGACTCATACCCAATACACCAACTTTTGCTCGGACAGCCTGTATTGCTTCCCATTGTATGTCATTTGCCTTGTGAGGCTTGTTGATACTGCTACTTAAGCTGCTACAAGTACTTTCATCACTCACATCACTGCTTGTGCTGCCTCTACAGATACTGCTCTTCCCGCTGTCAACAAAATCAGCTCGATCGCTAATTTTGGCACTGCCACTAGTCTTGGCAACACTGCTGGTTCCATCACTGACTTTAGCTGAAACTGGGCTAATTCCTTGCTCTGAAGTTTTCTTTTCTGGATCAGCCCCACCTTCAACTGAGCCCTTGGCCTCTTTTTTCCCCACGGAGACTACATAAGCTGGCACTTGTTTTGGCTCACCCAATAATAACGTCGAATCTAACCTCTCAGCTAAAGAACTGTTGGACTCCTTTTGACGAGAGCTCAGCGATCTTTCTTCCTCCCTGGTTTCGACAGAAACCTGCTTTGACGTGACTAGTTGCACATTCTTAGGTAATTTCCTTGGTGTAACTGGCTCCGATTTGTTAGTCTTCGTAATCTGTAAAGGTGGAGGCTTGCGGAAATTCCTTTCTGTTGTTTGACTGCCGATTAATTTTCTCTGCTTTTCCGGAGAAGTTCCGGCACCAGATCTTGAGGCCATCCACGGAATGCAGTCAAATAGATCAGATTACAAAAACCCATCACTCAACCCCCGATTTGACGACGTGACTCCCACCATCATTGACATCTCCAACAATTTCCATCTCCAAATCCATCAATAGTAGGGTAAAATCTGTGAGACATCAATCACAGAAATCACCACACCGAAACGTACAAAATATGCTTGAACCAAAGTGTCGAATTAAGACTACAAACAAGTACACAAAAATTAAAGGAAACTCGGAGCAAAAAGAGGAACATGTCAGACAAATCACCACCGTTCAAAATACATAAAATGCTTGAATGGAGGTTTTCGAGTTCAGACTGAGAGTAAAAAGAGGAACTTAATCGGAGATTAAGAATCATTAGTTGCCACTAAATCTACATGACCCCCGTCTTAAATTGGAAAAAAAAAAAAACTTAGACAATGAATTATCTTTTAAGCAGGAACAAGGAGGTGAAAAATCTCCGCTCTTGTAGCTTAAAGTTTAAGATTTGATTAGCAATTAACAAAACAAAAGTTACATAACACAAACAAGAAATTGCAGGCAAGCCCAGATCATAGCTCATACACTATTGAAAAAAATAACCGAAAGGCTGGTTGGAATTTTTCAAAAGACAGGAATACGTCAGACATCTACCTCAAAATGCCAATCCTTCTGTCCATGAAAAATTAGACTTTCAAGAGGAAAAATGTAATGGATAAAAGAACCATGTAAAAGTAAGAGAAACTCAACGAATTCCCACCTAAATGTAGATTCTTCATAGCTCTGAATACACAACAACAAACGCCAAAAGACCCAAAGATAAGAGCAAAGTCAAGAGAAATGACAGATCTCCAAAAACAAAGACCCACCTATTTGGATCCAAGAACCCCACAAATACACCAGACGCTAAAAATCAATATAGAATGCAACGAGAAGCGAAAAAGAAAGTCCCCACTTGAGCAAATCAGAAAACCCAGTAGAAAAGTAAAGAGGAAAAAGGAAGCCCAAAAGAGCCTCAAAGATCAGGACTTTGGGGAGGGGGGACCTTTTGCTTTAGCAGAGTGGGAAAAGAGCACTTACTGTCTACTGTAGGGAGAGAGAAAAGAGAGCAATTTGTGAGAACTCCTTTCTCTCAAAATGTAAAGAGAGAGGGAGGGAGAGAGAGAGAGAGGAAAGGAAAAGAAAAAGCTTTTGAGTGTGTGAGAAAAAGCTTTGGGCGTCTCTGTGGGCTACCATCCATGTAGAGAGAGAGAGAGAGAGAGAGAGAGGAGGGTCAAAGTTAAAAGCGGAGGATTTTTCTTTTCTATTTCTGGTTCAATTATTTCAATGAATTTTGTTCCCGAAAACATAAGGGTCTGAATCAACACATGGGCCTCCACTGGCTCCATCCTGTCCCCTCATGTTTTGTGCCTTTTGAGTTTCCCATTTAGGGCTTCAAATTCTTTCTGAATGACTATTGTGCCCCCAATACAACATCTTTCTTTTAGGTTTTATGCTTGTGTTTTGTGAGGTTCCTTGCCTATTAAATTGTCCACAAATGTTGCCTATTTTCGCCTTTTTGGCTATTGATAATTAAGTTAAAGGCAAATGGTCCATGATAGTGTTAAGTAGTTGAAAAGGCCAGGGATGATGGGGATGGAGGGCCAGGATGTGTTTTTGAAAAGTCAAAGAGATGGCTATGCGTGGAGGAGAGTCGCTGGAAGAGGTGGGGAACTGGGGACTGCTTATTATTGGGTTGGGGGGCTGAGGGTGATGATGGACTAAATTTGTAAGAGATGTGATACAATTATAAAAGAGATTTCTAAATACATAAATTGATATGATTTAAATATAATATGTTAGATCTATTCTACAATAAAAATAATTTTATAATCTAATACATTATATCAAGTTACGTCAATTTGTATGTTTATTTTTATAAGATCTCTTTGTGGTTAAAACATTTTTCAATTTTCAACAAAGGCTAATACAAGCAGCAGATGAAACATTCTAATCACAAATATCACATGGTGCCTAAATCACATTTTTAAGTGTATTTAATCGAACGTTGATTGTATCTGATAATTGATTTCAAGCAGCTTGGCCCAAACAAAAAAGAATGGTAAATTGAACATGAAATGAGATGAGTCCAAGGAATCAGAGAGAGAGGTCAGGGATCCTGAATTGGCTGGTCTCGATTAGATTCTCCACAAGCATTTATGGTACAGCTTTTTCCTCATGGGATGAAATCGGCATCCACAAGGAAACAATGGAGAAATGTGTTCAATATCTCCATTCACATGTCACCGCAATATTCAACATTAATTCCAACAGCATCAAGATGATGAGGTGTAATTAAATTATATCCACTCCTGCCCTTCAACAGAACCTGTCTTCCTATGGTTGGTACCGAAATTGCTTGCTTACATATAAATGAAAAAACAAAAGAAAAGACACAGAAGTTGTGAGCATGGTGATATCTGCTAGCATTTCTCACTTAAGAAATACCAAATTTTCTGGTTAATTGCAAATCAATCAAGTATATTGAAAAACTAGTGGCGACAACATCTTGACACATTAATGATAAAATAGCATGCAAATCTTAGGCAACAATTTGTCACAAGGCCTGATGATACCCATCTCTAATCTCCATTACCCCCTTTTTTTATTTTTTTTGAAAGAATCTCTAATCTCCATTACTACTCTTTCCATTTCATTTATTGGAACTTGGGCTCTCGCCCTTGGTTTAATTTAATATAGATAATGCTTGTTTAGTGAACTTTTATTGGTGTGAAAAATATTAAAATATCCACTTTCTCGATTTGACCCATTTTGAATTGGATTTTTATTTAAAGAAAATGTGAAAATTAAAAAATAATTTTTTTTTTTTATTAAATCGGTCAACTATACACACAAATATTTAGGACTGTCTGTGTCCGTCCTATCTAATGAGTGGTGCTTTTCTCTCGCTGTATATGGCCACTCTGTGTTATACCTATACCTATATACGTTTTGTTTTGTGCCAGAGAAACAGGATTCCTTTATTCCAAATATAATTAATTATATACAAATAAAAAAATAAACATGGTTTTATTTTATAGACAGACAAGTGTGGAATCTTTTCCATCAACCACTAAAAACCCACCCGATCGTTTCAATGTCTTCTTCCATCCAATATCTTTTTTTTTTGAGTAACAGTGGCATAGGTGTCTAAGACTAATAATAATAATAATAATTTTCCGACAACAATATTCGAGAAGCCAAAACTTTTTGGTGATCAATTCCTCGATTCTGTTGTGATCGCAGCGTTGCAAAAAGCAAACATTAGCTGTAGCTTCTCTCGTGAACGCTCCTTGCGTACCACAACTTTTTAACCATTTGGAACTATATCCATCATGATTCATGAGTTGCAGCTGGTGACTCTACTTCCCACTCCTCAGCGGGTGCAGCCTCTCTTTCCTCCTCAACGCTCCTCTCTTCTCTTCCCTGCCAACCATATCAAGTTTCCATGTTCCAGCGGGATCTATAGATGCAATTCTTTAAATAGACACAAAGAGGTTGATCAATTATTGAGACAGCTTTTACCTTGCTCTTGATGGGAATTTCCTTTTTCTCCCCTTCTCCTCTCTTGATGGGAACTTCCTTTTCTTCCCCTCGTTGGCAGTTGCCCGTGATTCTTCTTTATAATTTTCAACAACACCATTTCCCAAAACCTCAATTTCTTTAAAATTGCCAACCGTCAATTCGTCGGTATTCTTTCCACTGCTGCTCTCATTTGTCCTTGAACCTTGCTCCACCATTTCGGATGGTTCAGAAGGTTCTGCAACTGGCTTTGAGTTGCTTATTTTTTGGACAACTTTTCAAGAAAACTCATTCTGGTAGAAGTTGCCATTGAGACACTAAAAGGTTTGAGTATTCCCAGAAGCACCTGAAGGATGCTTGGTACAAAAAATACTACTCCATTTGCTGGGTATGACAAATTTAAGCGCACATGAAATGGGCAGAAGCATTTGAATTGTTTAATCAAAGGTGTGGCTCCTCCAACCCCTCACCCCCACCACCACCCCCCCCAACCCCTCACCCCCACCCCCCCGCGGAAAGTGCAGTTAATCAAAACCACATGCACGTATACACTCACAAGCATAGCCATGAAAGAAAAATGTTGGCTATCTAATTAAAAAATCATATCACAGATCTATACCTACTTTCGCCACAAAAAATCCATCCATATTTTGAACGTGAGGATAGAAACGCCTTGTGTTTTCCAAGGATGGGTGAAAGCGTTGTTCCCTAAAGCGGATAAACCTGGTAGACAGAAAACCGTAATAAACTTGGAAATCCATTAATTTTGCCAGCAGATGTGATCCACAAAGAGTGGAAATATCCTTACCCTGGACGCCCAAAGTCAAGCCCACAAGACACTAATTCAACATTCCTCTTCCTGAGTGCATAGTCAACAACTGCTTCATTCTGCAAGATGCAACTTTAAGATGGGAAAGAAACGAAAGAAGGGGGCAGGGGAAGAATAAGTGGAATTTCAAACCATCCTTATAAACAAACCTCAGCAACCATTATGGAGCAGGTAGAGTAGACAACGTATCCCCCAGATTTCGAATTGGCATCCACCATGTCAATTGCGGCAAGAATGAGTTGCTACAGAAAAAATAAAACAGCTTGAAAAGAGTTTTACATGCTAACATCTTAAATGATCAATGTAAGGAAGAAAGAGTATAGAGTAATTCCACCCTTTCTTTGGGAAGATAAAAACGTTGCATGACAAGAATTTTTGGGGCATTTCAGTTTCAAGATATTATGCAAACTGGAGCACTGACTAGTGATTCCAACTTTAGATTTTAGCATTAAATTGCAGTTCTTTCCAGTATCTGAAAATATTTGTACTAAGACTGATACCATGATACCACAGTTACTTCGTGTTTCTACTCCCTTCTAACACAAAAAGTACAATATTTTTTTTAATAGTAAAACAAGGATTTTATTGAGGACAAAAAGTACAATATATCTTCTGCAAATGGGCACATTTCTGTATTTCTTCAGAGCTTTTTGAGTTTTTAACAGACTCGTCTTTAGAAATAACCTGCAAAAAAGGAGAAATCACTCAATATATTTAAGTACTCAATAAAATAAGGAAAAGACACGGAGTAAATAACTCAACATCAGCCATGACAGCCCTGTTGCTTACCCCAGTCCCACTGCAAGGGGCATCCAGCAATACTCTATCAGCTGCGTTGACACCCAAAACCTTAGGGAGCTGAAATGGAAGAATGGGAAAACAAAGGAAAAATTTTATACATGAGTTGAGTTTAAGTCTTTCAGAACATTTTTCTATTCAACAAAGAACCAATTCACAATATGAACAAAATAAGAGTCCTTCAAACAAGACTTTCTGTAGATTGTAGACGAATTACTGGAAACAAAAAGCAAACCTCCTTCCCGTCATAGTTACAAACTACGGCGTTCGTCACTCCCATGCGATGCAGATTAGCAGGGAGGGACTTAAGCCTTGGGGCCTTCATCTCATTTGAAGAAAATAATTCCTGGTGAAAATTGCATCAGAACACCAGAAAATTAAGGGAATAGAACTATGGAACTTCTATATGATACTCAGATTAGAAAAGAGATTATTGACCAGGCAGCATGTGTACATCTTAACAACAAAGCATCATGCACATTTTCTTCCAAGGAGATACAGTACATTATACACTCATTCATATAATATCTACACCGAGTAATAACTTCTCTATAGCAAGCATGGTGATAAGTAACATTTATATTAGTTTTCAAAACTTATTACACAAAATTTGTTCTTTCACTATACAACACTTTTGATAAGTTTCTTTTTAACAGTGAAACATGAAACTGATATATAAATAATGAAAATTCCACCTCAAATATACAATATAAGTTAAGGCATGAACAAGAATAAAGCTCATACTATGTTTCTCCATCGTAGAAGGCAAGTAGCACATAAAAGAATTCTTTTTCTAAGTAGCACATAAAAGAATGCAAACAGAAATCTGTTTAACAAGATTGGTTGCTTCATTAATTAGATAAATGGAAGCAGGATGAAGAAAATTCAGTTACAACTTGTTGAGTGGCTTTCCATTCATGGAGTCGAACTTTTAATCCTGAGCATACAGATGATTGTAATATGTAAAGGGGGGAACAACTGCAATGAGAACATTCATTTAGATATTACCACATACCACAATTTTTCATAAGCGCAGCAATATAGGTCGTTTTGCCACCAGGTGCAGCCCTGAAACAGAATAGAAATTGTTGTAAAAATAGAAAATATGATAATTGTACTTGTAGAAAGAGTTGTATAAATATTCTGTAAATTCGTACTTTTATATTATAATAAATATAATGCTTACATATACGACCAAGCTGGCAACGCAATAAGCAAAAATAGCTACCGAGAAGAAAACATCAATCATTAATGTTTCAGAAGTTTATATTTTTTTGGGTACCAAATGTATTGATTGACATTTGTGCGTGTGTGTGTGTGTGTGTGTGTGAGTGACTAAGTGAGAGAGAGTACTTTCATCTGTAACTACTACTTACGCCATATCAATGATTCGTTCCTTTTCTTGAGAAGCAAGGGCCATAACAGGCAAAAAAGAGCTTGCACTCTGAAGCTGTAACAAACAGAATGAGATCCCTAAGTAAACCACATGGAATATGCAAAATAAAATCAGGAGTCATGGCAGATTGTTAACTAAAGAAACTGCCTACCAATGGAAAGCATTAGTATGTCTTATACTGTTGTTATAAAACAAGATCAATAAAGAATGAAAAAATAAACAGATAAAGCACTCCTTACTTTTGACCACTTGCTCAAGGGATCTAGGTTTACACCTCTGTTTATCAGAACATCTGCCAAATCCCGCCTCCATGTCTAAAGTACATTAAAATAATATTTTAAACGATATAAGATATTGAGTAGAAAATTGCAAAATAAGTCTCAGATCAAGCTTTTTTGAGAATAACTTCTCAGTTCATATAAGCAATAGCATTGGACTCATCAAATTCATATTCAAATTTTGATGAAAAGTACATGTTTTCCATATATCTAAAACTTCCTTATCCATAACTCTATATTGGATTAGCCATTAAATTCATCAAAATAATAATATAATATTATTTTTTTAATAATAATATTTTTATTTTTTTCATATTTTATAATTACACTAATTATATGTTAATTAATAATTTAATTTGATTCTTACATTATTATTGCAAGACAGCTGGAGATAAAAAGTGAATAAAAAATAAATTTGATGAGTGAATAGTAGCTCTTCAAATTTGAAGAAACACGTCCATTTACTGTAGCTCAAAGTTTCACACTTGTATCTTTGGCTAATCTAATGCATATCTTTTGATGAAATTCATCATATTTTACATTTGTCTAGGTTTTTTACGAAGCCAATGCCAATGCTCAGTCACATATCAGACCCATCTACATACAAACTGTTACGTCACCTTTAAAGTGTTAGCTCGCAAACATATCGGGCGAGGCTTCAATAATTTCCAGAAGTTCAACAACGGGGAACATCTACAACAAAAACAACAAATTGTTGTAAACAAGTCCCGGAAACACGAGGAAGCATAGATATAATTAATAAAGGGGACCAAAGAGAGAGCGAGACAGATGACCACCCACCTCCACTAAAGCCCCAATTAGGAAGTCATTGTAGCCATAGTATGAGCTTAAATCCTTCTTAAGCTGCCCAATGTAATCCTTCCTTGTAGTTCCCTCTTGCCTCAAGGCCTTAAAATTTGAAAGCACTCGAACAACTGAAGATAAATGTTAAAGTCAACTTTGAAGAAAACGGAAGCAGATGAACCGTGAAAATAGTAAACGCATAAAACAAATAATAGAAATATTGCTCACTCTCTTTTATCCGCCTTTGGAGATTTGGAAGGTCGGGGGGCCGATGTGCCTCTTCTTGAAGCTCCTAAGTTATTTCAGAAGTAGAAGAGAAATAAGCATGACGATAGAAGCCAATCAAAAAGAAAATTTAATAAAATTCGAAAGTCAAGCAATTAAAATACAACATGTAACGCGACAACAATAATCAACCTCCTTGGTTGGCAATCTAAACTCATCAGATTCCGCTTTAATGTTGAGATGCAATTCCTCCACTGCTTCTTTTTGGGCCCTGTCCCTTTCAGCATCAATAGCTCTTGACTTCTCCTCGATATCAGATTCGGATATCCGAATCTGAACCCGAGTCTGAGCCCAAGCCTTTCTCTGAACAAATATAATAAAACAAATCCGAATATCAAATAACCAAAAAGAAATAAATAAATCATGAACCTTAACGATTGCGAAACGTAATACCTTCTTCATCATCACTTCCTTGAAGAAACCATCGGCTAGAGGATCATCCCCATCAGAAGAAATTTCTGAACCAGAGCCAAAATGTTGCTCTTCTCCATCAAACTCCTCGTGTTGCTCTACTTCATCCATGCTGTCAGAATGGTCAGAAAAGTCATCTTTCTTTGCAAGTCTAGCAGTAAAAAAGTCACTCCTTTGCTTCTTTATGGGAGGAGGGTTTTGTGGTTTAGCACCCTTTATCTTATTGCCGGCCATTATAGCTGGGGAAGTCGTCGAATCGAATGTTTTCTCGGATAGGGTTTTTAGGGTTTATGAGAACAAAAATTCTATAACAGCCCCGTTAACTAATCGCAAACCCCGCACACCCGTCCAAATCAGCATTGTGAAATATCTATCTTACCCCCGTTTTAAATACAACCTTTCACCTTTCCTTAGCTGATCACCACGGATTACAGTCCCCCTTCTCTCCCATCTTCTTTCTCCAGCAGCCGTTCGACCAGGAAAACTGCAGACTACGAGATAGTTCTGTTTTTTTTTTTTTTTTTTTTTTTTTTTCAGTTTTTTAATACACGTCAGCCGGTGTGCGGCACTTGAGCGGCCTTCCCTGTAGCCCTTCTGGTCTTGGTAACGGTGATGCTTTCCTCCGCATACTTGGGAGGAGTCCACCTTCTTCCTCACCCTACAAACCCTCACTCACGCCCTCCACGGAGCCTCACACCTGATCTTCTCCACAACTTCAACACCCCTTTTGAACTCAAACAGGTCCATGCCCACCTCGTCAAAACCAACACTTCCCTCTCAATTCTCCCTCTCTCTCGGCTCTGCTCCGTTTGCGCTCTCACCCCTAGTTTCGCTTACGCCCAACGAATCCTCGACCGCCTCGGAAAGCCCGACATCGCATTCTGGAACTCGTGCTTGAAAACCTTTGCTGAAAGCGATTCTCCGAGTGATGCAATCTTGCTTTTCTATCAATTGCGTCAGTTCGATGTTTTTCCCGACACCTTCACTTGTTCTTTTGTTCTTAAGGCGTGCTCCCAGTTATCGGATATTTTACATGGCAGAATTGTTCATGGTTATATGGAGAAGCTTGGGTTGCGGTCCAATCTATTTTTGCAAAACATGATTGTTCATTTATATGCTCTGTGCGGAGCACTTGACGATGCTCTGCTAATGTTTGAGAAAATGTTACAACGAGATGTCGTGACGTGGAATATATTGATAAATCAATTGGGGAAGAGGGGAGATATTGAGGAGGCTTTTGATTTCTTTTCGCGAATGCCCGTGAGAAGTGTAAGGTCATGGACGTCTATGATTGCTGGCTATGTCCACTGCGGGAAGCCCAAGGAGGCTATTCACATATTTATGAAGATGGAAGAGGAAGGTCTGAAGCCAAATGAGGTGACAGTGGTGGCTATTCTTGCAGCTTGTGCTGATTTGGGTGCCTTGGATTTGGGCAGAAGGGTTCATGATTACTCAAACAGAAGTGGGTTTAGGAAGAATATTCATATTTCTAACACTTTGATCGATATGTATGTCAAATGTGGATGCTTGGAGGATGCTCGTAAATTATTTGACGAGATGGAAGAACGGACAATTGTGTCGTGGTCGGCAATGATTGCAGGGCTTGCAATGCATGGGCAAGCTGGGGAAGCTTTGAGACTCTTTTGTAAGATGATTCAGATAGGCATGAAGCCGAATGATGTGACCTTCATTGGACTATTGCATGCTTGTAGCCACATGGGAATGATAGACAAGGGGCGCGAATTTTTTGCCAGCATGACTAGAGATTACGGGATAATTCCCAGTATTGAGCATTATGGTTGTATGGTTGATCTATTTAGTCGGGCAGGCCTTCTTCAAGAGGCCTACGAGTTTATCATGAAAATGCCTATAAAATCCAATGGGGTTGTGTGGGGAGCTTTGCTCGGTGGATGCAGAGTCCACAAAAACATTGAAATGGCTGAAGAAGCAATCCGACACCTTTCTGAACTGGATCCACTTAATGATGGATACTATGTGGTTCTATCAAACATTTATGCGGAATCACAACGCTGGGAGGATGCGGCAAAAGTGAGAAAGTTGATGAGAGAGCATGGAGTGAAGAAAACCCCTGGGTGGAGTTCAATCACGGTAGATGGAGTGCTTCATGAGTTTGTTGCTGGGGACGAATCCCATCCTCAAGCTGAGGAGATATTCCAGATGTGGGGCAAACTACTTCAAAAAATAAAGCTAAAAGGATATGTACCAAAGACTTCAGTTGTACTGCTGGAGATAGACGAGAATGAGAAGGAGAAATTTCTATATCGTCATAGCGAGAAATTAGCACTGGCTTTTGGGTTGATGAAAACACCATCCAGAATGCCGATTAGGATACTGAAAAATCTTCGTGTTTGTGAGGACTGTCATGCTGCTTTCAAACTTATCTCAGAGATTGTCGATCGAGAAATAGTTGTGCGAGACAGAAATCGGTTCCATTGTTTCAAAAACGGTTCTTGTACATGCAGGGATTACTGGTAGTTTTTCTCCATGTAGATTGTTATTATGCAATTTTCATCATTTTGAAAAGCATTCAATTGAATTTCACATCAAAGATTTGTTCTGTCGTATGCCACGCCACTTCATCTGTAGGCAAACTTGCATTCCTATCCGTCAACTGAGAACTTCAAAATAGTAATAATAACAACAATAATAACCATAGTAATAATAACTACTTGCATCTTTACAATGCCTATCCCTATATGAAGTAACATATTTGAAATATAATGAACTCTAGTGCTGCTTCATCTTGGACCTTCATCAGCAATGGTGTAGCGTTGCTTCATCTTCGTCTATCAGCATTGGAGGACCTGGAATGTAACATGTGTGCAAGACCTTAAATTGGCCATGGTGATTAAATCAAGCATGTCAATGGAAAATACCAGGTGCTTTGGGGCACGAAGCCAATGGACAATGGTCAGGGCCGTCTAGACCCCACCAGTTTGGTCCAATAATATCCCTGGATTGAAGGGCGAAGAAAAGTATGACTCCCATAAAGGCAACTCCAGCATCTAAACCAGCCAGATAAGATGTAGTTCTGTCTAGCCCACCATCCTTTGAACTTTCTGTAAACATAGAAGTTAAAGAAAATTCCAACAGCTCCCCAAGCTCAGTAGTTCACTGCTCTAGCTGGTGGCATTCCCGCTGTACCTCTAAGGAGAATAGGCATGTGTATGAGGCGTAACCACTTTTGGTTGGGGAACTTGCGTGAAAGCAGCCAGCCGGGAAAAGGTGCTAGGAACCCGATGAGGAAGAACCAGTTCATTCGGAGCCGGCCCATGACTCCCCATGTAATGGAAGTGTAAGGAGATTTTTCTCACTTCACAAAACCCACTGGGCCTCAACCCAATATCCGACCCAAGGGTCACCAAGACCATACTGGGAGTAAGGTGTCAACCAGGGAAATGAGTCAAGTAACTGATAGGACAGGTCAGCCTAACATCGCTTGGCCGCGTTCTGAACTTGGGAATTTGCATGGAACGCAATGAGAAATGCAGAAAACCCTTGATCCATTAACATCAGAACATCTACGGCTCACAAAGGATAAAAACAAGTCTGAAAACTACGCCGCATTCATGGTCCCACTACCGAACTACGCCACATTTATGGTACCGTCGCAGAACCACGCCACATTAAAGGACTCTGACAGTAGGAATAGTAAGAGGGGCGTGAACTCCGTGGAGACAAACACGATTTGCACCACCCCAAACTCATGGTATAAATAGCAAGCCTCAGGTACAAGAAAGCTCTCGAATCTCTAGACTCATTTACTTATTTGCAAACTTTCTAGAGAATTGACTAATTTTGGCATCGAAGACTCCTCGGCCTCAAGGCCGCCCTCTCCTAGTTGTCTTCTTTCATATCTTTCGCATGCCCATTTCTAAATACCTAAGTTGTCAAAGCCTGGTTTAAAAGTGTGCGAAACACGACATTAATTAGAAGCATTGTAGAAAACATCATCCCAAAGGCATGTCCATGGACTTCCCATCTGGCAACAACAATACATCACAAATGTTCTCGATCGTTGTCAAAAGCCACCCCACCATGCTATGCTGAAGTAGGCGATTGAAGCAACCAAGGTTCCAACTAACTGAGAATATAGATTAAGAAAACCACATTAATAATATACGAAAAGAAAATGACAAACTTATGCTTAAGGTACCCACCTGTACAATGAACATGGATTTTCGAAGGATCTTCATATAGTGACCTAATTTGAAGTCATTAAGAAAGCTGAGTGCTTGTGCCATGCTATTATAGCCATAAGTCTTGAAGGTCACATTAGCAAGGGGCTTCCTAGGGTAAATATTCCCAATAACCATCTCTGTAATCACATTAAACCCTAGTTGCTGCAATTGATGTTAACAAAGTTTAAGTACAAAAATGCAGAGAATAGTGAAAACCATAATGCTACAGATCCTACCTAGTTTGTTGTGGCTTGAATGATCCCAACGGCCCAACGGTAAAAAACATCGCAATACCACAAGCAAGTAAAAGTCCCCACCACGGAAGTTGGAGTTGTTTGTCAAAACCTTCACAAGCGTACAAGGCAAGAGCCACCATTGCAATTAATAAGATGGCATGAAACCACCATTGAGGCACTGCTTCATAGTTCTTCTTCACCAGCCTTGTATAAGTTTATTCCTACCTCATTTTCTTCCTCTTTCTGTCAATGTTGCCAATTCCTAGAATACTAACAATGTACCCGAGTGCATACAGTTGCCCAACAACTTTATTCATCTGACTTCTTTAGCCATTTCCGCATCTGTCATATTTGGGAGAGCTTGCTTCGTGGCAAAGCATTTAGCAATGCTAGCAGCTTGGTGAGGGCTGGCTGTCTGGGGACAGGTTAAGGCAGGGTCTGGTGAAACATCCGAGAGATCATCTTTTGCTACAACTGTAGTATTTTTCGATAGTTGCCAAATTGTTCTGCTCGATTTTTCTTTAACTAAAACATAGAAAGAAACAAAGTTCATGAAAAAGGTTGTCATTTCATAAGAATGATGGAAGAACTAGTAATTAATTTTAGGAACCTACCTTCCATGGAAGATTAGGGCAACATGTGAAATACTAGTTGCTAGCATTGCAAAGCTCAACCCGTAAGTGAGGGCAAAGAAGACACTCAGATAAAGCTTGCTGTAGGTATTGTAGCGTACTCCAAAATCAATATGGAAAGTCTCGGATTCAGAACTCTGGATAAGTTGTAAGGTTGACAGGTATGGTCAAGTGTGGGAGGAAAATATTGGAAACTTCTTAGCGTCATATGCGTTACTCCAATAAGCGATCAGGTTAAGAACATAGACAATCAAGACAAACGCACCAAAGTATTGTCGATTGCAAAGTCGAGGGTGGCTAAAGGGTTGCCCAAGAAGCCATAAAGACCTCCACCAATCTGTTGGGTGGTGACAGAGTCCTTCCAAGTCCAACGTGGCAACGTACAAAGGAAAGAGCTGATATTGAAGGAAAAAGATAGCTCGACACCACCTGGTAGACCACCTGGTAGTAAGCGAAGCTCGATATAAATACTATGAAGAAGAATTGTGGCCTTGTATTTCCTCCCTTGGGTCTTTTTTCCTTCTCATGCAAAGCCTTGCATAACATTACTTTCAAGTTTAATTTGTTTCAATATTTTCTTTTTTGAATATTTGTTGAATATGAGAGATAGGCACAATCGAGTCGTGCTACACAATAGCTCCAAGATTTAACACATTCCGCACACCCAATGACATGAAAAAAAAAATAGAAATGGTGAAAATCAACCCATGCAAAAACCTACAAAAGCAACCCTTATGTTCTCGTCTTTGTCCAAGAAAGAAGACTCGTCTTCACAGACTCATCTGAAACCCTAGCTCTAAATCTGCAACTATCTTCACAGATTCATCAGCTTGTAATTGAGAAATCCATCATTGAAGAATTGAGAAAGAAAAGAACAATCCCCAAAAAAAAATTAAAAAAAAAAAAAAAAACTAACTGCCAATTAGGCCTAATATGAAGATCTGCTTCCTAATCTTCCCATGTAGTCCAAGTCGAACCTCATCAACTTACCCATCCATCATTAATAACAACCTAATCAATACAAACAAGAAAGAAGAAAAAAAGGAAAAAAAGAATAGTTTGCTGAAGAAAACAATGCATGCTAGTAATTACCTTAATCATCAAACAAAGGAATAATCATCAAAAAATTGGAATAGAGTAAATATTGAGTATGAAATACAAAAACCCGAACTAAGAAGGAACATTAAAGGAGGAAATGGAAGGGAAATGCCAATGAAATTCTCTCTAGGTCTTGCTCGCTGGAATGCTGAAGTTAGAGGAGCCGAAATCCTTGGTATTCACTGCCCACCCTAGCTTATGTTCTCGCCAGAACATGAATGAGAAGGAGATCGATGGCGGTGACGTGAAGGAGGAGAGAAAGGGGAGTGTCGAGGATCAAGCTAACTACAAAACCTGCATGTAGAAGAATGAGACAAATAATTAGGAGAAGTCATCAATCCTGGAGTCTAAAGTTTAGCTGTTTTTAAATTTGAAATTTGTAACTCGTAGGCACAACTCACGGCATCTGTTAGGCATTAATTTTCCTCTAAATAGTCTGTACATGATAAACATTTTGATAATTGGAAATATACTTTCAAACACTTTTCTTATTCTAAATTCTACAGGGAGCAAGAGAACAAAACAGGGGAAATGAGAAGAAGAGCAAGGACGTGTGAAAATCAAAAGGGGGGAAGAGAAGGGGACGGGAGAAAGAGGGAGAAAGAGAAATGTGTTTAAATATAAAGGCAAAAAAGAAAATTCAAATGTACTTAAATGCTATGCACATGTGAATTTTATATACCATACTACCATATCACTATATTATATAAGATATAACTTATCATCATTGAATGATCTTTTATTAGATAATTCTTTATCATTCAATAATGATAAATGTGTTATATCTTACATAGCAGAATAAAAGTGGGATGGAAATGTAGTGTATAACACTACTCTTAAAACATTCCCAATGGATTCTTTATCATATCCTTACATTACCAAAATCTATTTTTTCTATTTTACATACTGACTTTTACAATATATCATACATCAACTTATCTATTTTTTTCATATCATTTAAATATTATACTTTTTAATATTTTGTGGGAGAAAAAGTACAAGAAGAGAGATTGTTGTGAGGGAAAAAGTACAAGAAAAGAGAGAAAATAAAGAAAAATGTTTATATTTGTGCACAATCCATACTACATGTAGTAGCAATACTGTAGAAAAATTGAAAATAGATATGAAATGCGGGTACACTTTTGTACAACTTTCCTTCAAATTTTACATAAAAATAGGTTTTACAAAATGGATGCTCTTACGGAATCATTATTTGTTATCAAGATAGGGAGGGCAGGGGATTGGAAGGGAAACCCGCAATGATAAACTCTGGTAGATTTTCGTTTTAATTAAAAAGAATAGTACTATATGTCCTTTCAGTATCACTTGCACTTTTTAATACAATACTCATTTTGTTAATTTTTTTTAAATTCAAAATTTAAATTTCAAATTTACGACCTATACACAACTTTAAAATAAATAAAATAATCTTTATTTTAAAAAAATAATTAAAATTAAACTCATCAAATCAAAAGCAAAAGTCTAAATAAATTTTTAAAATATTCTTTTACTAAATAATTGTGTAAAAATTGTGATTGAGTTGTCACGACTCATGACCCTCCACCAATGCAAACTTTCATCTACCGCAACAGTCACCCATGAGTACCAATACCATAGAAACCTGGACAAATAATACTCTTTACTAGGTTGATACTAGAAACCAATGAGATTCTCCACGAATTTCAATCTAAAACAAGAGAATACATTTCCATTTGGTATGCAAACCAAACCAAGAAAAAAACTCTCTAAAGCAACACACACAGCTACGTGGGGGTCGACCAAATTCTCTGATTAATTTAGCCTTGTCCCCAAAACCAGGCCCAGCTAATCCATTTTAGCCTTATCATCCCAAATCCAGTATAATAAAAACTGAGTTAGCCATAAACATCAACCAGCTGCATTACAATCTGGTAGCAGGAACCAAGGACAAGATTACTTGAAGAGTTGGGGATTCAGCCAGTCCCTGCACAAAATATAAACAAATAAAAGGCATATCACCGAGCGAGTACAGTTTCAATTAGTAACAGTTAACTACATAACAACATAAATTGGAGGTACAAGAGACGTGGAAGACATGGGTCTCGGCGCTCACTTGCTGATATCATCAAGGTGATCATCAAAATCTACAACATCCTTCCATTTTTCAGTTGAAATATAATCCAGTAGTACTACATTTGCCGATGGCTCCCGAATGTTCAACTGGCTGCTTCCATCAGATCCTGCGGGCTTCCAATTCTTTGATGCATCCCTCGTGTAGAGCTGATTTAATGAAAAGTAACATACAATTACAAGTAAAAAACAACATATGAAATTTTGGTCAACGGAAATCTAACAGACGACTACTTATCAAAAAGAAAAAAAATCCAACATAAGGCACACCGCATTGAGAAAAAGACAAGAAAGTAAAACACCATCAAGAAGAACAAAGAACAATAATTCCACCAAGGCTAACAGACAATAATAACAGCAACGTTATTTCCAAGTTTTTTGAAAACTTTTTTTTTTTTTTTACAAGTGTTTTTTGAAAACTCAATTATATAAACCTTTTTTTATAAGTCCTTTCATATAAATCTTCACCTGGCAATTTACCTAAAGTCCAAGTTCCTAATCAGCAGCATACACAGTTAGAAAGGAAATGACCTTAAGATCATATACACCTGATCGGAATGAATTAGTTACTCCAAGACCAACATGCTGCTCTGGACAGCACCATAACTTAATCACAATCAAGGGAGAATAAAATGTCCAACCAAGCCCGCCCGCCCGCCCATCCCGCTCCCTCAAAAAGAAAAGAAAAAAAAAAGAGATAATACAGGTGGACGGTTGGAATTGATGTAGAGTGGCACTAGAGATGGTCTGAAGCAGCTATACAAAAGTTAGGATCTTGAAGGAATGTAGCACTTAAAGATGGTCTGATGCAGCTCTTCAACATATACAAATAGCCTCTATCAAATTGTTTCCAGGGCATATCAATTTCTCTCTAATAAAGTCTAACAAAGTTTACAAAAGAGGCAAGTTTGATTCCAGGCCAATTTTCGCAATAGCTTTGACATTAAGCATCCATGAGGTCACTAGGTGATCTGATAACTTTTTTTTTTTTTTTTTATAAGTAAAATAAGTATATATTCATCCAAACAACTGTCAATTACAAAATCAGAATATGCCCTACTTATGTAGGAGCATTAGAAACTAAAAACTCATGAAAGTCCATGCCATTAAAGTCCACAGCAATGGCCCAAGTACAAAGAGTCCTAAAAAATAACATTTTTAGCTCCGCCATAGATCTCTCTTTGACTTCAAAAATCCTCTCATTGCGCTCTTGCCACAAGCACCACATAATACAGATAGGAATCATCTTCCAAACCGCTTTGATCTGTCGCACACCTCGAATCGAGGTCCAGCAAGCCAAAACATCCAACACAGTTTTCGGCATAACCCACGCTAAATCCATTCTGCTGAGCACCTCATCCCAAATAGTCCTGGCAATCTCACAATGTAAAAGTAAATGATTCACCCCTTCTTTTACACATACAACACCAGTCTACTATGATTATGCTTCTTTTTCTCAAATTATCCGTAGTAAAAATCTTTCCCAAAGACGCTGTCCACACAAAGAAGGAAGCTTTGGGAGGAGCCTTATTACGCCAAAGCTTTCTCCAGGGAAATTGTATCTCAGGAACTTGTGTGAGTACCTTGTAAAAAGAGCAAACAGTGAACACCCTTTTCCTTGTTGGTCTCCACCACAGATCATCTGCATGCTGGGTATTTGGGCTACAAGAATACAAAAGACTATAAAAATCTACAAAACTCCCCAACTCTCAATCCTGTGCTGCCCGATTGAAGTTGATATTCCAGTGGATGTTCCTTCCTACAACTTCCATTACCTCCGCCACCATGGCATCTTTAGCATTTGCAATCAAGAACAGTGTAGGAAACAAGTCTTGTAAAGTACTAGTGGTACACCAAACATCCTTCCAAAATCTGATCTTGGAACCTGTACCCAATTGCAGTCTTGTGTGTTGGTGGAAAACCACCCATCCTCTTCTAATATGTTTCCATAGCCCCATTCCAGAGGCCCCTCTAACTTCTCTAGTACACCAACCCCCCCCCTAAACCACCATATTTGTTCTCAATCACAGTCTTCCATAAGGCTTCTGGTTCCTTGATATATCGCCACAACCATTTGCCAAGTAATGCCCGATTGAACACCCTCAAATTTCTGATACCCAAACCGGCATTGGAGATAGGACGGCACACCATCTCCCACTTAACTAGATGGAATTTAAACTCTTCACCTAAGCCCCCCCACAGAAAATCTCTTTGTAGCTTCTCAAGACAACCTGCCACACTTGCCGGTATAGGGAATAAGGATAAGAAGTAAGTGGGTAGATTAGAAAGCGTACTTTTAATTAGCGTAGTCCGGCCCCCTTTTGACAAATACATTCTCTTCCAACCTGCCAGTCTCCTCTCTACTTTTTCAATCATAGTATCCCAAATAGAGCGCGCCCTCGGGGCTATACCCAGTGGTAATCCCAAATAGCTCATAGGGAGAGACGCTATCTTACAACCCAAAATGCCAGCCAACTCCCTCAAATTCTGAACTTCTCCAATAGGCACCAACTCAGATTTGTCATAATTCACTTTTAGACCAGACACTGCTTCAAAACAAAGCAGCAATGCCTTCACAGCCCTCAACTGATATGGATCAGTTTTGCACATAATAAGCGTATCATCTGCAAACAGCAAATGTGAAATGGTAGTGATACCCCTACTCGGCGATCCAATCTGAAAACCACAAATAAAACCATTAGTCACTAAAGCCGAGATCATCCTGCTTAATGCCTCCATAACAATAACAAAAAGTAATGGAGATAATGGATCCCCTTGTCTCAAACCACGAGAGCTCGGGAAGAAACCCTCTGGGCTGCCGTTGATTAACACAGAGAATCTTACCGTGGATATACACCATTTGATCCAAGACCTCCATCTTTCTCCAAATCCACACCTACCCAGTAAACATAGAAGAAAATCCCAATTAACATGATCATACGCCTTTTCCATATCTAACTTACACATAAGCCCTGAGCTGCCAGCCTTCAATCTACTGTCCAAACATTCATTAGCAATTAGAGCCGCATCAAGTATCTGTCTACCCTTCACAAAGGCATTTTGAGGCTTAGTAACAATCTTCCCCAAAACCCCACTCAAACGATTAGCAAGCACTTTAGCAATGATCTTGTAAGTACCATTCACTAGGCTAATAGGCCGAAAATCAAAAATCTCAAAAGCCCCTACCTTTTTAGGGATTAAAGCAAGGAAAGTGGTACTGAGACTTTTCTCAAATTTACCTACCGAGAAAAACTCCTGAAACACCTTCATAAGATCCTCCTTTATCACCTCCCAACATTCTTGGTAAAAACCCATAGAGAAACCATCAGGGCCGGGGGCCTTATCTTTTGCCATTTTCCTAACTACATCATAAACCTCTTCCTCTTCGAAAGCCCTCTCCATCCTAGCAACTTCCCCCGACTCAATAGTATCAAAAACCAAACCATTCAGAGTAGGACTCCACCCCACCTGTTCAGTGAGGAGCTCTCCAAAGAAACCAACCACGTGATCTTTTATTACCTCTTCTTCTCTACACTCGACCCCCTCAATTTTCAGCATCTCAATGGTATTATTTCTTCTATGAGAGTTTGCAATTTTATGGAAAAACTTTGTGCTCCGGTCCCCTTCCTTTAGCCAAAGAGCTCTTGATTTCTGGCGCCATGACATCTCTTCTTGTAGAATTATTCTCTCAAGATCTGCAACCAGCAAAGTTTTCTGTGCTTGCTCCTCCTCAGTAAGTGGTCTCCCTTCTTGTAGCCTTTCTAACTCCTGTATTTCTTCCCACTTAGTATTTTTGTTATCCTCTATATTGCCAAAAGACTGTTGGTTCCACAACTTTAAGTCTCTTTTTAAACATTTCAGTTTATTTGCAAAAATGAAACTGGGAGTCCCTTCAAAATGATACGAGCTCCACCATTGTTTGACTCTTTCCATAAAACCTTCAGACTTCAACCACATGTTTTCAAACTTAAAATACCTTCTACCGCTGCGAATACCTCCACAATCAAGCAAAATAGGCCAATGATCCGATGCTAGGCATACCAAACGTGTTTGCCAGACATCAGGAAAATGGCTTTCCAGCTCAGGTGAAATTAAGAAACGATCCAAACGGGACCAGGACTGATTATTCGACCATGTGGCTACACCCCCTGCAAGTGGAAGGTCGATCAAATTCAAGTAAAAAATATACTCAGAGAACTCCAAACTTGCTGGCCTCAATCTTCTACTTCCAGAAACTTCACTTTGGAAACGAACCACATTGAAGTCCCCCCCAATACACCAAGGGAGCTCCCACCAGCTATGCACCCCTACCAGCTCGTCCCACAACAATCTTCTGTCAACATCTTGATTAGGCCCATACACACCTGCAAATGCCCACACAAAACCATCTGATACACATTTAAATGAGCATGCTATCAAATATCTCCCTATGTATTCCTCCACTTTCTCCACCACACGCTTATCCCACATCACCACAATTCCTCCCGATGCCCCTGAAGAGGCCAAGTATACCCAATCTACATACATGCTGCTCCATAAACTCCGCACAGTCTTCCTACTGATCATACATACATGATAACTTCACTCTTCCAAATGTTCATGCACTATACTTATGTGTATGATCAAACATACATGGTGCTTTTTGTTTTTGAAGGGCCCGTGTGACTGAAACAGGGTGCCATGAAAGTGGAAAGTTTCAGCTTCTTTTTCCTCCAATCACCTCTGCATTCATGCCAGGACATGAGCTCTTTCTCTAAAGCATGTTAACAGGCAGAGTTTTGCTGCAGCAAGTATAAGCAAAAATACGACGTTCAATGCAACACTAGTGAGTTGGGGTGGGGCTATTTCAAGCAAGATTATTCACAAGACAACTTCTTCTAGGGAGTGACAGAGTAACTTATAAGGACCATATATAGTTAAGTTGTTCCCATCATATATACAAATCACCCCACCATTTCCAGAAAGTTCTGCATATCCCAATCAAAGCCCATCACCACAGCAATAAAATTTCATATATGCACATAAATCAATTGCACAGTTTCATAATGTTGAAACATATCATTACTTTATATGCTATTCCAATCGCAATGCTGCAACATCATGGACTATATTTAATATTTCTGCCATGGTTTCAAATTTGGCAGAATATTACAAACCATCCACTATCCAGAGAGAAGCCAAATCATAGTAGACTGGAATACATATAAATATTTGAAGCATCAAATAAATCTAACTCTAAAAATGATGTATGATTTGATTTAAACAAATACTTCAAAAAACCTAGTGAGCCTTTGTAACGATTCAAAGAGAGCTCAAGCCAAATCTAGATTTATACTCTAAAAGGACTAGTCAATGTTATAATTGGAAATCCTTGGGACAATCATACTCCGTAAGAATTTCTCCCTTCCAAGCAATATAAGATCTCATTTACGATCCTCTCGATCTAATGCTTATTTTACTTATAAAAAAATAAATAAATTTACAATCCTCTCATACTAAATTTCATCATTAAATTCAGGATGTCCTCGTCAAGTCATTCCATTGTATGTGGCACAACTCAAGTCCCATAGTTCTGATAGATTGACTCTATACCATTTGTAACAACCCAAAAGTAATGCTATACCACAACTGAACTTATATTAATCAATACTTTTTTTATTAACTTATATTAATCAATACTATAATTGGAACTCCTTGGAATCATTATAAATCACAATAACTTCTCTCTCATTAAATGTAGGATCTCATTCACTATCCTCACACATTAAATCTAAGGTATTACACCAATGGATCAGATGATTAATTCAATTTAAAGCGTGATAAATTAAAAGTCACTTGGTTTTACATTAGAAGCCATTACGAAACTATAAAAAGCAAACACACACCTTTACCAATGCAAAAGATGGAAAGTACTGACCTGCATTACTGGGCTCCAGTCCCTACTCTTTGGTAAAGCTTCAAGCTTTTTATTATCCAACTGCAAAGAATCAAAACAACATGGGATTGAAATAGAAATACATAAAAACCAAGCCCTAAACACAAGGAAAAAAAAAAAAAAAACCATTCCAAAATCTGTATATCAATCTTTCTTATCACATACCAAAAGAACAGCAGCTTGCGGAAAGTACCGGTAGATGTGATCACCAATATTCTTGGCGGCACCGCCAAGCTCGTAATCATCATACCTCTCATTGGCATGAAAATAACCCACAATATTTATTCCTTTTGCGGCATAATGCTCCTCTATCTACAAAGAGAACCCAACCAGGCTAGAATTCAATAACAACAAAAAAACCCTATTTTTTTCACATTTTCAACTAAAGTTCCCAAAGAAACCTTTCCCGTTATAATCAAAGAAATAAAGCCGCTTTTTGTGGCATTGTGAAAACTAGGATAACAGAAAGTTATTTCCACCCAAAAAAACAAAAAACAAAAAGAACAGAGCCTTGAGCCTTTAATAACTATACAGAACCGTAATTACATAGAATTGAATATCCCTAAAATAGCGACTAGCGTCCTCTAGATTTTCGACCAGGGTCCTCTAGATTTTCGACCAGGTTAACGTTTAATTAATTCATCCTCCGTTTGCTCTTAAATCATCATGACGCAGTAGGCTGTATGTTAAACACTGGATTGGAAAATATGAATCTATTTAGTTCAATAGTAATAGTTAAGATTCTAATATGCTGTGAACTTTTGCACCTGGAGCTGTCCTAATCCCACACATACGAAATGAAAACATAAAAAATGGGCTTTCAGATGAATCTGGGAAAACCTTTTTCCAAGGAAGATATTTTATTTAGTTTTTCATTTTCCCGAAAATAAACGGATCATAAACCATGAAAACGTTAGAGGAAGGGAGGGGGAGAGAGAGAGAGAAAAAAAATTCGTACAAGGAGGAGGGAGATCTCCAGCTGAGGGAGGAGGCCTATGTGGGAGTGGAAGAGAGGGACAGAGTCGGTGATCTCGACGACGTCGTTTTGGGGGAAAACGCGACCAAGGAGGAGGCCGTTGACGGCGGAGGCCTTGTGCTTTAGGGCATGGAGGATAAGCTTTACGTATGCGTCCTGTGCGATCTCGTAACGTGAGTCGCCGCCCATGACTCAGTGAGTTACTGAAACAATCACTGACTCGCTTACGCCAAAGAAAGATTGGAGAATATATTTATATATATATATGTGGAGAACTTCGTTGGGAGGCAGATCGCAGAGCCTGCAAGATTGGTGCTCAATGCTCACAGGCACCGCACTGGGCTAGAATATTTTCAGGAATCTTCTGTAGATCAGTATCCACGACGTCGTTTATATTCCGGCTCGATTATTTTTCGTTGCTTTCTTTAATTTTATTTACAATGATGATCAATAAGGAAAGACTTCTAATTGATTTATAACTTAATATTATTATTATTATAAAAAAATTGTAATTATTTGGATTAAGGCTGCAACCCGATCAACCCAGTTCATGTTTGGGGCCGACCCAACCCAATCCGGCTCAATAGTAGATCAACCCGATATGGGACGATTCGACCCGAGATTAGAAGGAGGTAATGGGAACAAATTGGAAACAACCATTGTTACAGAGTACAGCTTACAGAGTAGTTCGATCAAATCCAAAAAAACTTACAAATCCCACTATCCCTATACAATCCGATCATATTAATACAAACAGAACGAATCGATTCAACTTCTAGACCTGACCCAAACATCCATGAAAACATCGAGAAGGCAAAGAAAAGCATCGAGCTTTAGAATCTTCCGAGAAGAAAACAAATAGCACCAAAAAGAGAACCCCAATGGCAAAAAATAGGAAAGTAGGAAAAAAAAAACACTAAACAAATCCACAGAGACAAACAAAAAGCACATCTCGTTCTCGTTGTACATTGGTAAAAAATACAGGAACCCCCTAAAACCTTTCAGACAACAGAACCTTTTACGAAATCTCAACCATCTCTCATTGTCTCGTTTTCAGCCACAAACCCATTGGAAGAAGAAGAAGAAGAATCTTCAGGGGAGCGTGAACCTTGGTGGAGGAGCTAACACCACCCATGTGCAATTTCTCGAACAAGGACTCGATATTGACGTTGTTCTTGATGGCGACGTAGAGTAGGGTGATGGAAGCCGTAGAGACCACAGATGTTGTTCTTGATGGAGGCTAGGGTTTTTGAGCTTCTAGCTTCAGTTTCATTGAACTTTTTCTTATACGACTTAAAAGGATATCGATTTCAGCTGGTTCGACCCGCAAGTTATTTCAACCCGATTTTTTTTTTTTTTTTTTTTGTGGTGGGTTCGTGTCGGGTCAAACAGATGGATCAGATCCTAACTTTTTTGCACAGGCCTAATTTGGATATTTCAGATTTAAAGTTGACATTATACCATAACTCTTTTAAAGATAATTCGTAGTCTTGCAATAATAAAAAGAAAGAATCCCTTTAAAGGAGAGGTCTTGCAAAAATGAGTAATACTACATGCAGTCGTAAAATGTACAAACGCCGTGCAGTCACTTTGAAAAAGAATGAAGTCAACTATTAAAAAATTAATTTTTTTTTCATATGAATCTCGTATATATTCACTTTTTTCAAAGTGATTACGTGGTACTTGCGTATTCATAACTGTAACTATCATTTCTCTGCAAAAATTGAACCTCCAAGCCAGCCAAAGTGCTTTTGGGTTAAGGGAAGGCTGACTTGATTGAATCGATCAAAGACAACCCAAAGTACACAAAGGGAGAGCTATATTTTGGTGCTAAAATAATATCATCTTCTCCATTTTATTGAAAATTAATAATATCTATTTAATATATTTGATTTGCTTATTATACAAAGTAAAATGACCCAAACACTCCATGTAAGATGGTCTTTATTAACATGACAGCGATCCTTTCTTTTCACATACCATTTGGATTGCTTGTTCCTTACTAACAGTGGTTGGAAATTGCCAATTAATTACTAACAGTCCAAATCATAACATGCATGATCCTCAAGTCCCATACATACATACATACATACATACATACAAGCCATAATTACGAGTATAAATTGTGAAGTTCAAAAGTGAATAATATTTTTTTACGCCCTTAATTCAACATCACAGCTTCATTTTTAATAAACACACTTGAATTATATAATATCACTCATCTTTCCCCACCTTAACAATTAGGGCATATTGGATAATGAAAATTCTCTTAAAAGTAATGAAATAATTTAAGTTAGAATGTTTTATTAAAATTTTAAAATAAAAACAAAAAAAAAAATTAAATAAAAATATGATATAGTTCAACCATTAGTTGACTACAATTTTTGTTTTATAATTTTCAAAAAAATTATTATTTTTTAGGTTTAAGTTTGAAAAAGTTGTAATTATGAAATGAAAAATTTTAAAATTAAAAAAATGTAAAGTTTGAAAATGAAATTATAAGAAGTTTTTAACTTTAACGAGACAACACCTGTGCCAGAGGCTGTTATTTATTAATTTCTAATTGTATGGAGATAAAACGTATTAATTTAATTTACCTTAATGCAAGATGTAAAACATATAGCAATTTTGAAGATGAAACTGTATTTAACCTTATTCATAAAACAACGCGTAGACCAACGATTCGAAACTATAATTGATTCATCAATTTACGAAAAGTAACAGGAAAAGAAAGGACAACATCAAGTTTACATTGGATGGATATTAAATTAATGCCATACCATACACCACTTCATTCATTGCATGTAAAAATATCGGTCCATTGCACAAGGCAACTCATAAAACCCTAAATAGAGGGTTAAAAGTACTTAGATGATGATGATGATATATGATCTTCCCATTAAATAATATACATCAGTATCAATTTTTAATGATATGATGTTATATAAGATGAGAACACTAGGTATCTGTACTCTTTGGGTACTGAAATAAGGGCTCTGTTCTGAGTCAAAACACAATTGTTTGCATATCTAAGTCTGTCTATCCCCCAAATAATATCCCCCATAAACACAAACTAAGCCACAGAAGACATTTCTATCTACACTAAACAGCGACGGATCCAAAATGCTAACATAAAAAATAACAGGCTAAACAGATACCAACAACACAATGCCCATCTAGATCAAACTAAAGTAGATTATAACAACAAAACTTAAGATGGCTATATAGTCTAACAGTCTACAAAACATGCTAAAAAAATATTACACTAAAACACGACTTTTGTAGATTATAATAAACACCACATGAGATGGTCGGTCTATTATTCTACATAACATGCTAAAATGAAATTACACTAGAACATGACTTCCATAGTAGACGACAGGCTAATCTGAATCAATCTATAAGTTTCTCTATGCCATACAATGGAAAAAAGGCTAGTAGAACTCTTCTGATATTTAAAGCTTCCCCTCTAGCAGTAAAAGGGGATCTCTAGTAGTTGCAAGAAGGTATCTATCAATGCATGAGAAACATAACTAGAGGAGCCTGTGTGAAAACCCTTCATTTCTACTTCCCACAAGGACGAAACTGACTACTGCCTTTCAATTCTACCTTGCATAAGGGTGATACCGACTACTGCCACTATAGCCTCCCCTTCCATACATCCCACCTGCTCCACCATAACTAGAACCAGGCCCAGAGTCATAACCAGCACCATAGCCTGAACTGCCATAACCACCGTAGCCTTCACCCCCACGACCATATCCACCTAAGCCACCTCCATAACTGCTACCAAAACCACCACCATAGGGTCCATAGCGACTAGAATAACCAAGGGAAGATTCACTTCGGTAGCCACCTAAGCTACTGGCTCCAAAACCCCCATAACCACCCCCAAATTCTCCACTACCACCTCCATAACCATATCCACCACCAATCCTACTGCCAAAACCACCCGGTGTCCTATAGGGACCAGGACCATACCCTCCATCAAAACCTCCATAAGAACTGCCAAAGCCACTGTAGCCATCATTGAAAGAACGAGACCTAGAGTTGCTACCATATGCAGGGGCAGGTGGTGGGTTTGAGGATTTCTTTGGTTCAGCTTTCTTGATCTCCACCTACAACAAAGCAACTTAGTTAACCTAGGTTCTGCTGCATAAACTACCATGATAGCCCTTTCCTGAGAAGGTCTATACCTGTAACAACCTCCATCTAAATTAGAAGCAATTAAATACAACAATTTCTTTGATTAAAAAACCCAAAACCGAGCAAATAAAAACCCTTAACATATATGTTATAAATTTATACGGAGAATGCAATGATGCATGCTCCATGATAAACAAGAACTGGTTTACATGCTGAATTATTAGACCCCACCTAAACAAGCTCACCTGGGTACCAGCCATTTCAATCATATTTCCATTTGATAACATTTCATCTACAACTTCATCACTGTCAAAAATAATGAATCCAAAGCCTCGAGATCGCTGCGTTTCATGATCACATATTATCTGGTGTTCCACCACTTCCCCATACTTGGAGAAGAAATTCTTGAACTCATCTAAAAAATTAAACAAACTAATTAAATAAAGATGAGAAAAGACATGCTACATAAACTAGAACACAGCATGCATTAATTTAAAACCTTCGCAAAGACAATTTTCAATCAAGACATAAGGCAATAACATAAACTAATAGCTCTACCTTCGGTGACTGAAGATGGAATGCCACCAACAAAAATCTTCTTTGTTTTGTAATCCTTTGATTGCCCTTGGCCTTTTGGAATAGTCCTCTTTATCTCAACCTGCTCAAATTTGACTTAGTTAGCAGAACTTAAGTTTTCTAAAAAACAATTACTCCATATAATATATAAATGAGTCAAAGGCATCATAAATGCACACACAGATATTGACATGACCATACCACATAAGATGGCAAGTGAATTTTTTAGATCCCATTCAGGGGACTGACATGTTTTCTATTAATTCCAACTATATAACCTCACTACAACAATAAGAACCTAAGTTATCTTTGGTTTTCAAAGTCCCATCCAATCTATGTATTTTAACCAATAAAATGTTAATGGTTCACACTGCTTGGTACGATTTAGAAGTTTATCAGTTGGACACTCATGCTTAGGTGCCACTCTTGTACATGTCCCATGTACTTGGACTATGCCTATTTATATCCTAAAAATGCTCTTGTTTTACTGATCAAAAAACAAAAAACAGAAGTTGATCTGAAAAAACTATTACTAAATGACCTACAGTGTGTGGTTTCTAAAGAACCAACTACCAAGCAAATAAAAATTAACTAAAGACCAATATTAGGGAAATCAAGTGTCAAAAACTTTTTTCACAAATTTTTTTTATAGAACTCTCTTTTCTCCTGATGTTTTACAGCAGCTAAAGTGTGAGGCCATCATCCATTCCTGCGGGGAAGGAGGAGAGAACATATATATTTACAACAATATATGATTAAATGATGATGTTCTATATCATAATATAAGGGAAGCATTAGAGAGACACCGTCACCTGTTTCCCATTGATGATATGGGTGTCTTCAATAACCTTGTCAACTACTGACGGATCAGCATAGGTAACAAACCCAAATCCTCTAGGCTGATTAGTGTACCGATCCCTCATTATCACAGCATCAGTCAGTTCTCCATATTTCTCAAAGTGGTTTCGAAACGTCCCTAATAGTTCCAAAACACAGCCAAAAAAAGCACAACAGAAAGAAAACGGGTAAGATATATATAAACTCACAAACAAGATTCCTAGCTTACTAAGGCGCTATCCAAATGTGATCTGTTAATCCAATTACATCTACGGTCACATACTTCATCAAACTAACCCAACTGAGGCAACTCATACGCAAATCACCCAAGAGAAGCAATATAGGTATACAACACCTTGCATTCATCAATCAGATCAACCAAATGAATAGAAAAAGGTATAAATTGCACTACACGTATAGCCATGTACGAGCAGAAGGCTTCTCCCATGCTTTAAGTAGACCTCTTCTTCAAATTAATCAATAAATTAGCGAAACATATATTATCCAGAAAATCGGTTTTAAATTCTGGAAACAGTTTTCCCATTTTAAGTCTTCAATTGAAATAGAAAAAACAATAGAAACAATGTGGAAAAGAAAGAAAAAAACTTACCAAAGCTCGTTTCTTTGTGCAATCCTCCAATAAAAATCTTTCTGCGTTTCAGAACACAGACATAACATAATGTTAGGAAAAAAACATAGAAAACAAACAACTCGTCCCGTCTGGTCCCCAAGGAAACGCAGGACCAAATAGAAACCAATCAGGAAATCATATAGATCCAGAATTTTCTAGGGAACCAAACGGAATTTAAATAAGACAGAGAGAGAGGGAGAGAGAGAGAGAGAGAGGAACCCAGGACTAGCGCCATCGCCTGAGTGCGGATTATCGCTCCTTGATTTCGAACCCATTGCGTGTGATTGGGGTTAGGACTTTTTTCGAGAAAGAGAGAGGGAGAAATGGAAGGATCGAGAGCTTTGGGTTAGGCAATTGGGGGAGAGATGAGGATGCTTAGGGTTTTTGAGGATAAGTGAGCGGAGAATATAAAAGGGAGAGGTACAGCTTAAATCTCTGATTTACCCCTCCTTGGAGATCTAGTCCCATTTGTGTCCCACTACCCTCCCTCTACATTTCAGAGATGTTTGTGCTAAGATCTGAAAAGTAAGGTATATTATTAAATTAAAGTAACATTAGATATTATTATCTAAGAAAGAAAGAAGAGAGTAACGTTAGATATAATTATATTAATATTATATATTTATTTTTAAAAACTGTGATTTTTATTATTAAAATATTAATTTTTATGTAAATTTTATATTTATATATTTTTTGAAAAGAATGTGCATTATTTACATATTCTATAATTATAGATACCAATTTCTTTTTTTTTAACAGCTATTTGGACGTGATTATTTCTACATATACGAACTTTGCCCAATTTTATTAGTTTTTTTTATTCAAATCTTAAATTTTATAATATTCACTATTTTAATAATTGATACATCTGTATGTATGGTCATTTGAATAAAATCACAAATATAATTAATATTTTGTTTTTGACATATTAAAAAAATATAAGTGATGTCGAGAAACATATCGTACCAACTAATAAATACTGTTTTTAATTTTTATAATTAAATGTTGACATATCAAACTTAGAAATAGCACAATTCTATAAAATTTTTTATTTTCAAATTTATGTAACATATTATACTAAGCCACATCATTTGTTAAGTTTGCTTTTATAAATCTAGTACTTTTCTTTTCCTTTAGTCAATAAAAACTAAAAAGTAATGGAAAATGCTATATACAACCTCATTCATAACCGTATTTGACAAATTTTAATAAAAATAAATAAATTTCTTAAATAATAGTGACTTTTATTAATGGTTGCCAACTATAATTGTAAAGTAATTAAATAAAAACCAAAAAAAATTGATGAAAGGTTGTCAAATGTGGGGGTAAGTAGCGTTACCCAAAAGTAAAAGTAACAAATAATTATTTTTATCAACTATTATTCATTATCTTATACTTCACATCTTATAAAAAAAAAATGTAAGTATAGAATATGAGGGTGGATAGTGACTGATGTATATCAAAATACAAAAGTAATATTTTGAATATCACATCTTATTGGTAGGAGTGGAAGTACAACAAATGAATTATTTAGACAACACTTGTAAGTAAGAATAATTTTGTTAACCAAAGTTACAAACTTGACATTTTGAAAATGGTTCTAATAATATTTATTGTGTTTAATTAACACATGAAAATAATTTATGGTGAGATAATATTTTTTTTTAAACTAATCAAAGATGAGAAAAAAGAGATAAAATAATCAAAAGTTTCCAATAAAAGAGAAATCCGTTTATTGGATTTGCTTGTAACCCAAGGATTTCCTGCTAACCTAATGCTTTCCTTTTATTTTTCATGTTTGCTGTTTATGCTTGTGTGTGTCTATATATATATATATAAATATATAGTTATATATATATAGTACAGCCTCTTTTTGGTTCATTGCTGTGTCTTAAACACAACAAGAAACATGAACGGCGTGGCTGCTGTCGGGGGAGGAGGAGGAGGTGGTAGGGTTTCGACGTCGATCCCTTCCCACGTGCGGAGGACGATCCATGACATCAGGGAGATCACGGGCAAGCAGCACAGCGACGATGAAATCTACGCCGTGCTCAAGGAGTGCTCCATGGATCCCGATGAGACCGCCCAGAAGCTCCTTTATTTAGGTATACATGCCATGCTTTTTCCATCCATTTACCTTCCCTGCATTAGGTTTTTGTTGCGCTTTAGCTCATTCTCTATGCACTAGATTTTTGCTTACATGTATGTGTATTCGTTTATTTCTTTTTCTGGGGGAGGGGGTAGGGCGGAGGTTCTTGTTCTGCGGTTTTGATCGGTGGATTTTTCCTGGGTTTGCGTGTTATTTTAGAAGTTTTGTTTGCTGGCTGAGAAAAAGGGAAAATTGTAGTCTTTAGAGAACACAGCAAAACAACTGCTTAATAATAATCCGGAACTAGTAGAAGTTTCATTATTATCAGCTTTTGTTTTCATTGCTGTTATTGATTTGTTTTGTGCTTGGTTGCGAAGAAACTGAGGGTAAAAGTAATTCTTTTATTTATTTTTTAAATAAATTTTCTTCTGTTTTTTTTTTTTTTTTATTATTATTCCGTTTACAGTTTCTCATCGTCCAATTCTGTGCAATATCTAATGAGTGGTATCCTCACTTAAATGAAAAAGTAAAAATAAATAATTAAACAGTGACATGTATTAAATTGGTGGTATGTGTTGTTTTGGTTGGCAGATACATTCCATGAGGTGAAAAGGAGACGTGATCGTAGGAAAGAGGTAACATATCATTGTCCTTGTCCACTGGCTAAAGTAATTTTCCCACAAGTTCCCTGATAAATGTCTCACTTAACCTTGTGTTTCTGGAAGTTTATGCTCTAAGATGCAACTCACTGCGGTGGAATAAATTGATTCTTCTTCTTCTTTTTTGCTTACTGTATCAAGCTTGCTAGATGAATTTATTCATTAGAGCCTGTGATATTGCAGAATTTGAGCAACAGAAAATCTGAAGGTTCTAGGTTCATGCAGGGGAGATTGGCTAGGGTGGTCAAGGTACTCTTTTAATATATTTTGGCAAATTTTTACTTTGCATGGCTGGATAAAGATTAGATAAATGCTTTGTCTACAAAGAAATCTTACAAAAGTAGACTTACAATTTACAAAATGGTGGCTTGATGTGGTATGTCAGATTATAAAACTTAATTTATTGTAAAGTAGATTTTGACATCTCACGTTGTGCCACATTAGTTTGTAAGTTTGTTTTTGTAATGGGTAGTGCCAATATGCCCCCTCAATTTGTCCACTTGGTGTGCCCCCTAGTGCAAATTGTACCTTTTTTTTTTTATTTCAAACATTTTTAAAACATGTTTAAAGATTTAAAAAAAAAATACCAATACACTAATAGTCACTTCCTTAATCATTAAGCAAATTTAAAAAAAAAAATTAAATACATGAACGGTCAAAATGAGGGGGCATACTAGCATTTCTTTTGTAATATCCCTTTGTAGGTGTAGCACTACTCTTTCTATACTTACTGTATAGTAGTTTATGGTGCTGAAGTTTGGGGCCCCATTCTTTTTCGCTATTATGTGAATGGAGATCCTTATTTTAGTTTCTGAGTTGTGCAACTAAGAATTTAGTACATTGGCTTGTCTGTGCCCAAAATGTTATCCGTTTAAAACTTAGTGGCATATTATCCTTCTAATGTAGTGAAATAGCTATGATCAAGACAGCATGGATATTTGTTGATTAAATTGTTGTCTCTATGTGCAATTACTTCAAACAACTTAAGCTATTGCACACTTTTAAAACCCCTGCTGTTTTTTGTCCTATTGTTTTCATTTATAGATACAGATATTATATTGCTTCTGGGTTACTTTTTTTGTTACTTATATCTCACTTCGTCTTACGAATGGCTTTTGTCAGATTATAGTGGTGGAAGGAATGTGGCTGCTAGAGAGGAAAATGGTGACAGTCACAACACAGAGAGAGGACGTTCTATGCCCTCTGCTTTCTCGGTTGCACAGAAAACAGGAAAAAATGCAGCTCCTCTCCTAAAAAAGTATATTTTTTTCACTATTGCTTTTTTTTTTTCTTAATTTTATTGTTTTAGTTACTCATACACAGCGTTTTGTGTTTTATCTAATTCTAGTATTGGAACATTCTTATATACTGATCAAAAATCTAATTCTAGTATTTTTTTGATAAGTAAAAATATTATATATATTAAAGGAGCAACCAAGTACACTGAATGTATACAAGAGAACACCTTGCCCATAATAGAAAACCCCTAATAACCCAAAAAGCCCGTGAAAAACAACCAAAAATACACCAAACCCAACCCCAACCCCTTGGAACTATATATAGCCTTTTTAAATTTACAATACAGTTTTTTTATCATTTACAGATCTTCAACTGTCATACCAAATGGACCCAGAAGTCTGTCAGATGGCAATTCACATAATGGAATTTCCTCCCACTCATCTGTGGGTGGTCTTACCAACGTCCCTAAAGATAGTTCAGCAGTTGATGTGAACAAATTGGGGGGTGCACAACCAAAATATGCTGCTGTTGCAGCCATTTCTCCCACTGGCCCTGCAGAAGTAGTTAAGCAAGCAAAGTCTACATCAGATTCTGACCAACTGTCACCTTCTGCTGCTCCAGTAACCGTGTCCAGTGCCTGTTCCTCTGTTTTAGATCCAGTTCTGACGCCAGCTCTCTCCCAGCATCCGAGTGCCGTATATGCAACTGAACACGTAGGGAGCCAAAGGCTAGCTGCTGAACCAAATCATCTTCAAGGAAAAAAAGATGTTCCCCAAGATGTTAGTGACTTAGAGTTGCCTAAGAATGAAAAAACAGCCTCCCGGGATGTGAGCTCCATCCACGAAAAAGAGTCATCGGAGAAGTCCAGGGCAGTTCAAACAAATATTGTTTCTCAGTCATTTCTACCTTCTTCAGTATCAGACAATTCTTTGGCCATTAGCTCTTCTTCAGATTCTGCTAGCCGCTCAACACAAGAGTCTGATGTTCCCGAAGGAGGTATTAATTAGCTGGTAGAATTATTTTTTTGGTTTCATTTTAATGGTTCTTTGAGTCCTCCAAATTTGTTAAGTATTAATGACTTGTCAAAAAAATTGTAAAGCATTAATTTTTGGTTGCTTTTTTTGCTCTCTAATGAAGATTTCTTGTTTAATTTTGGTTACTTTCGTACTTGTTATTGTTTCTGAAACAGTGATCTCATCCAAAGTTGCAACTACTATAGTTGAAGTCATCTCTCCATCACCCAATGAGTTGAATGTTAATTTCAGGCCACGTGTTACTTTTCCAAATCATTTTTGGGTCTCTGAAGCACTGAAGAATGGATTAACTTTTGGGAACTTTGATTCTAATGCTGGATTAAATATAGAATCTGTTGGTGGAATTGGTGGTGGCAATAACTCATCTTCTGCTGTTGAGTCTTCTCAGGGGATTTATGAAATTGCCAAGGAACCTTCTAGGTTGGTGAATGTTTATTTCTTTTAGCTTAATTTTAGTCATTTCAATTTTGGAGTGGACTCTGATTTCTCTCTCTACTGTTTGTGGATGGTCTTGCACAAGAACATCAATGTGTAGATAGTTGTCAATTATGACCATGTGGATTTGCCTTTCTTACTTTTATTTTCTTTTTCTTTTTTTTTTTTTTTTGGGGGGGGGGGGTGTCAGGTTATTGTGGTTTGCTTTTCGTTTCATTTATATAAATAAATATTAATGCTACATGCTACTGTTCCACTTTCATCCCACTTTATAAATGCAATACTTTTCATCACCCTTAGATCATCTCTTATCTTTCAAAAAATAAAAATAAAGGTTGATGGGCAATGCTCGATAAATAAAAGAATTCTGGCTTTTTCTTTCTTGAAAAATTTGAACTAACCATTATTGTTCCTATCAAAAAAGGAAAAAGAAAACTTGAACTAAGCATGGTATGTTATATCTACATGCAGCAATCAAATTGTATCCTCAAATGCACATGATAATTTTCCTGATCACAAAGAATCTCTCCCTCAGCCTGTTCTTGAAAAGGTAAATCCTTCAGAATCCAATGTGGCTAGTGCGGGCTCAAAAGATGACGAGTTGAAGCAGGAAATATCGTCGCCTCCAGAAGGTGCAAACCCAACTGTTCAAAATGCACCAAACTACAATCTTGGTTTAGTGTCGACCATGCTAGGGAGCCAACTTGTGCACTTTGGAGGATCTGAATCTCAGGCTCAGGAAACATCTCGTTATTCAAACTTGGCAAGTTCCTGCTGCTCACTGTCATTCTTATATCCCTTTTTTCATGTTAATCTGTTTGTTCCTGATAGTTGTTTGAATATACTACCGATAAAAAAAAAAAGATGTTGAATATACTCTACTTGTAAAAAAAAAAAGTTGTTTTAATATCTCACTTTTTGTTGGTTCTGTTCAAACAATTCAGATTTTTATTGTACGCTAGTTAACATATGAAAAAACTGGGCCTTGCTTCATATTGTAGTTTTGCACACTTGCAATTTTTGTTTCTCCAATTTTTTGCATTTGTCATTTGTATTCATTGATTTAGAGTGCCCTGAAAATTCTACTTTGGGCAGATCACTATTGCCAATCAATTTGTGGAAGTTTTCTTTTAATTTTTTTATCTATTGGGAACAATGTCAATTTGTCAAACTCGATCCTAATTTATGTACAAGACAGGCTGGCATCTCTCTAGATTGGCAGTTGCATAGCATCCCCACCATGAGTGAGATTTTATATTTTAATGCACAATTCGTGAGATATGTAAGAATCATCTTGTTGAGACTGATGGTTTTATATGGAATCCTACTAAATGGGCAAAGATTTTTCTTGTATACAGCTGCACAGAATTATAGGTCATCATAATTTGCTTTTATTTTCAGGTTGTTATTGTTTTTGTATTCTTGCTGAAATTTAGATGTTATTGTATGCTTCTGATTGATTCTATGTTGTATTGTAGAGTGCAAATTCTCTGGCTTTGTCTAGTCGTACTCCAACTCCACCTCTTCAGAGCTCTGTGATTCCACAGTCGGTTCCTGTTTTAAGGCAGCCTTATCCTCCTAACTTCATTCCGTATGGCCATTACTACCATCCATTTTATATGCCACATTTACACCAATATTTAAGCCACATTGGGTTTCCCCAGCAGCCTTCTACTGCCAATGTGTATCTAAGTCCAGCACCTGCTGCTCACGCTGGAGTTAAATCGTCTCTGCCTCAATTGAAGCCTGAAGCTAATGCAGGTAACCCAAATCATATTGGACTTTCATTTGGTGGTTCATTCATACCTCCCCCTGTTGGTTACGGTCCTGGTTCAGCAGTGACCTCTGGAAGCTCAGCTGGTATTGAGGATCTTGCAACATCTCAATTGAAGGAAAATCATATCTACACGACTGGGCCACTGGTTGGTTTTCTTTAATTCTTTCTCAACCCCTCTTTTTGTTCAACTTAAAATTTTTTGTTGAGGCTTGTAAGCTCAACTGTTTTCAATTTCTAGTGTGGAATATCCCCATTGTAACCCATCTGGAGATGTGTACCTCATAAACCTTCTTATTTCTTCATACCATGTTTAAAGTTCTCTCTGTTGTATTTTGCAGAGCGAAGTTTCAGCTGTCTGGATTCCGAGCCAAGATATATCCAGCTTACCAGTCAATTCATCATATAACTTCTCCCCTCATGGACAGCATATGTCTTTCTCACCCGCTCAGGCCAGCCATGGTGCCTTTACTGGAATCTATGCGGGGCAGACATTAACTGCTTCTTCAACACTTCTGCAACAGTCACAAGCCTTGGCCGGAGCTGTTGAGACAGGAGGTCCTCCATCTGGTGTTTTTCAGCAGCCTCAACATGCACAGATGAATTGGATTAGTAATTTTTGATCTGGCATGAGGGAGGCTGCATTATAGAAATAGATGATTGATGTCGATAAGTCTGGGAGAGTACGAGAAACAAGCCTGAGTGTAAATATGGAACTTGGCCCAGATCTTTTCGGAAATGATATTTTGTGGAGATAGCTGAGTATAAAGTCTCGTGTACTGATTACACTTTTGACAGGAAGCAGGTGGTGTCCTAGAGTTAGTTTTGTCCTCATTTATTTTTCAGCGTTTTATTTTTGGAGAAGTGCAACGGCTACAGAAATTTTATAAAAATAAATTTACAAATTGACGTAGTTTCATGTGATACGTTAGATCTACTTTACAGTAAAAGTAATTTTACAATCAGATATACCACATCAAGCCATGTCAGTTTGTAAATTTACTTTTGTAAAATCTTTTTGTAACTAACGTATTTCTGTTATTTTTATCAGTGAACAGTTGCTGTTTTATTAGAACTTGTACTTTCTTGAAGAGTTATAGGAAGCTTAGAGGTCAATAAAATAGGTGGAACATCAGTCTTTCTTCTTTTGCCCCCACCTGTATAATTATATTCTGGTCGAGCATAAACCTGTTGGATCATACAATTGCAATTGGTACATGAGAGAATTGACACCTGTGCTTTGTTTTAATTGGCAAACTCGGACGTTTTGATTGCAAGATCGATCTTTCTTGCTTTTCATTTTTACTGCTGCAGTTACAGACGTATTGTATTCTTTGCAATGATAAAAATGTTTCCTGAGAAAGAAATCCCACGACACTTTCATTGAGAACATGGTCTGCATAGAAACGAAGTTGGCATGATCATTGGACTTTGGTTTAGTGATGAGACTGCTGTTGTCTGTACAGAACTTTGACATCCCTTTCAAAGAAAGCTTTGCTTAGTTCACATCTCAGACAACGTTTGTGGTATCTTTGTCATCCAACTCTGAGGTCTCCTCAGTATTGTTTGCTTTTGGTCTTGAAGGAGGTGGTAAGTTAATCTTTGGAAGCTGCTTACTCGAACTTTCACGAGATTCTTGCAAGTTGTATGAAGTATAAACTGACATTCCACAGAGAGCCGCAAAAGCTCCACATATGCTTACAAACCCTGGATCCGAATCAAAAATAAGATACGCTCCAAGTAGTATCACGCAAGTCTTAAATTGCCCTAGAATGACATGAGAAGTTGCTGATGTTGCGCTGCGTAAGATTGAACAGATATTAGGAACTAAGAGAAGTTATCCTTATACTTACATTTACACAAATGCAATCATTATCTGTCTTTTTTTTTATATGATTATTAAGCAAGCCAAGAGGCCAGAGCAGTTGCTACAAGAAAAGCAGTTAAAATTTGTTAGAAGAGGGCAACAGAAGAAAGAGAATTATACTAGGGTATGTATCTCACCCAAGTGCTAAAGCTCCAGACCATTGTAGGAGAAAACCAAGGGCAGCAGATATAAGAATGGTGGCAGTGCTGCTGGGATCCCACTTGAATGATAGTACACCTGGTGGATCCAGCCACGGCATCAGAGCTAGTAAGAAGAAAACTGTAATCGGGGTAGTCTTCCACATCAACCTACACTCAAAAAGAAATTGTTGTTTACAGAGGACTATCTGATATAAATCTTCTTGTCAGGGATAAAAGCCCGGATTGAATTACTACTTACGCAAGAGCAGTCCAATTGCCTTGCTGCTGTAAATTAGACCACAGGATTTTGTTTATGGCGCTTGGGATAATCCATGCAATTGCAATTAAAGAACCAAATAAGTTGAACTCCAAATCTGTCACAGTTGCTACTGCCACACCTGCAGAGACAATAGCCAGGGCCAAAACCTGCACAAACATGGACTTTCTGATGACTTGCATGAAACTAGCAAGTCATGATTTTAATCCCGATAAGTATGAAAGCGACAGGGAGAAAATATGCGACAATTTTTCGCCTACCTTATTTAAAGAGATGGTTTTCCTGAAAAGGATGAACTCTGCAAGAACAATGGTAGGAGTAACAGCAATTTTAGCCATTTGGTAGAAACCGACACTGCCCATGAGTTGAAGAGTGAGGACACAAAACTCAAAAGACATAGATCAATAGGAATTTATTATAAAGACGTAGAATATTGGATTAGAACCTGTTATGTTTTAGGCTGGTATTGGCAAGGCCAGAGGCAAAAGCCATGACAGCACCCAACGAGAAGAGAGAAGAAAAGGGAGTAGTTTTAGATGGTGGGGAGACTGGGAGCAGTGAGAATGCCTTAAAAATGGCAAGTAGAAGCCATGCTGTAGCGTAATGGATTAATGTAAGAAAAATTGGGAAGTTAAATCCTACTTTCCCCATCACCTGTAAGAACATACAAAAACTAAATGTTAAGCTCTAGACTTGATCTTGTATATGCCAGACAGATTAAAGGAGTAAATTTTAACCACCACCCACCCCTTCCCAAAAAAAAAAAAAAAAACAGTCATCTAAAACTATCAGCTATTAGCTCAAATCCAAGCCAAAAACCTGTGTGACTTGCTTACTCCTTACAAGCATAAACTACCAAAAAAAGAAGAGAAAGAAAAGGGACGGACTAATTTGTTTGCCAGAATGATGCCTACAGCAACCATGAAATTAAAGGTCAATGCCACCACTGGCCCACAAAACCGTTGCTGTTGGCGCTTCGCACTTTCGGAGGTTCGTAGCTCATTGTAGAGAGAACTTCTGAGATCTTCCAGTGCTCGACCTGATAATTTGGAGTAAGAGAAGTAGAATGAATTCTAGATCAAAAGAATTCAAACAACAGTATACATTCATGATAAAAGATCCACATTGTGGAGAACTCCTTGGTGGTGATAGATAAGTGGCTACAGATAATAATAGTTCATACCTCAGAAAAGAATGAAACCTAATGGAAGTACCTTGTTTGGAAACATGAATTACTAATTAATGTTCGTCATGTCTCAGAGGTAATAGTAGTTCATATCTCTGAAACTGCATGATCGTTTTAGAAACTGAGGTTAGAGAAATTGTGATTGCCTAACATATACTATAATTTTCAGGGCATGTGAGACTCTCTCATTGCTGAAATCACACAATACTAAAGAGCATCAAGCCAAGATTTAAAATTAACCATAACCAAGGACAAATATCACATTGATTGAAGCAGTTTGATGAAAAATGGAAGAAAAGGAAAATGTCATTGACATTCAACTAAACTAACAAATAAGCCCGTTTATTGACTATATCATATACCAACCCATGCATCTACTTGAATTGATTTGAGTAGCAAACACAAATCACAACGATGATGAAGGAGGAATACACAAAAGAACAGGAACAATAAAGAATTTTGCGGGGATTGAAACATCTTAATTACATGCAGGAAATTGAAACTTAAAAAGAGAGAATGAGATTAATGCAGCACAGAGATTCATTCTTTCAATAAAACCTGCTTCTCCTGCATCACTGTCTTTCCGTTTGATGAACTTTCTGGCAGCTCTCCCAAACAAAGAATCGAAGAACCCCATAACAACCCGACAAAAGCATATGTGGGATCACATATTATTTAAAAAGCTGCAGTAATAATCATCATTATGTATACACACTACTACACTACAAAACAAGAAGCTGGATGTTTTGTTGAGGTTGCAAGTGTATATATATAGATGCCAAGTCCTATATAAAGTTCTACCAACAGTAGTAGTTAATTATATATTTTGGACGAGATTTGAAAATCCAGCTCTATTGTGGGAGCGAATGATGTAATAATGTTATGCCACGTGTTTTTTTTTTCTCCTTTCAATACCAGGAGTATATATAGGTGGGTGAGGATAGCATTCCCAATACAATACTAGGTAGGATGTGCATGGATTTGCGGAGAAGTTAAGAAATATTAATTTACGTAATGAAGAAAGAGTCAATACATGAGCCTACATGATCGTTCAGTACTGTTTTTTATGTACATGACAAGCAAGATTTGAAAAATTGTCCATGTATATTTCATGCCGCGTCCCTATTTTATTTTATTTATTTATTTTGCACTATTATTATTATTAACTTTTATGAAAGTCCTAAACAAGGTTTGAATAGTTTTTTAATTAAATAGTGTAGAATTTACTATCGGAATATTCTTCACATCTGGAGGCCCATAATTTTATTTTTTGTTATTTTTCTCGATACACTATCTTGAACATGTTCAAACATTCTGATCCTTACAAAGCACTTATGGGTCTTCTTGTGAGGATTAAAAAAAAAAAAAAAAAACTTGTTTTGAGAATGGAGTAATTGAATTTGAGTGAGATAAGAAAATTTCTAGATATAAGTCCCATAAAATTATATTTTTTAAATGGTGTGTAAGAGTAGAGTTTCTATACAGCACGACTCGTAAAATAATTTTGTGATGAAGAATTAGATTAACGTTTACTTTAAAATACAAAGGTCGATTCATATCTTAGGATGATGACGATGATAATGAAATATACACACACAATAATACTACGTTGTATTATTTTTTTGAAAAAGAAAAAAAGGGTGGTTGCTGCTAACTTGCTGCTATCACAAGAAAGTAAAGTCGACAGACATATGAAAGTGAGTTGCTGCCATCCCAAGAATTGAATTGAAGTTTTAACAGGTAACTGGCAAAGTTGTTGGTGTTGTTGTACTTGTGTCCCCCACATGAGCCAGAGCCAAGGGAAGGTTAGGTGCTACGCCAATCAATGATAGGAACCCTCTCAAGTTTGACGGTTCACTTTTCTTTTGCCTGCATTTGGTTAAGCTGCAAAAGATCCATCCTGTGCGCTCATAAATAAACTCTAATTCCAAATCATTAATTTGTAAAAGCTCTGTTTCGGGAAACATCAACGATTGAAAATGTGCATGCGATGGTTGAACTACTTGTCGTTCCTGTACTTTGGCTTCGGGAGTTAACACTTCTCCTGAATGGTGGGAAGAATTAACAAATGCTCTACCGGTTGTGTGCCTACCTTTTGCCTGGCTAGAAAAAATTAAACTGATGCAATCTCTGAACAGATGGGTACGTTTCATTTCTTGTCTCAAAATAATATCATTAACCTAATTGAATTGAGATCATAAAATATTATTAAAATATTATTTTTTAATATTATTATTATTTTAAAATTTAAAAATTTAAAAAATTAAATTATTTATTATATTTATGTTAAAATTTAAAAAAATTATAATAATGAGTTGAAATAAATTTGATAACCAAACATACCCGTAGCAGATAGGTGTAGTACGTTTCTTAATGTATGTTTAAAATGGATGTCGGAGAGAACTTAATTCAAAGGCAAATCACTTACAAAGGTCGTTTATATATCAAACAAATCAAAAAGATCAAACTCTAGTCAGGATAGAGATTAAATTCCATAATTCAGTTCTGAATCCTGATGAAAACCAAATCCATGTCCAGCATAGCTATTTACTACATTCTAGTACACATATAATCATTGCACATCAGAGGTTTCTTTCGAAGATTACTTCGGCTTCTGGGCTCAAGATTTAAATAACAAGCTATTTCATGTACTTATGCAGGAATTTCCTGTGGAAGTCATTCCTGATGGTGTCATTAATGAAGCGCTTAGGAGCTTTGGTTTCACCACGAGCCTGATTCTTAAACACCACATCGTCATCCCATCTAAGCCAATGAATGAACGCAAAACATTGTATTACCACAGGATTCGAGTGACAACTAAAAATTATAGAGCAGTGGAGAGTAGGATCCTCTCAGCTACTGACCTTCTTTTCACGTTAAAAGATGTTGGGTTATTGAGCAGTGGGTTTCCTCGGAGAAGCTCTGCTTCCTTGACTTTAAGCTCTTCCTCCCGCTCTTGTCGCTCCTACAGATGCACAAAGCATTGTTATGCTACTGTAGCAAAAGTCACTGATACATAATGGTGATGAGTTTGCAGACAGAATAATTCCGTTTTGGGGCATAGACATACAACTTCAAACAAAAAAAAATTCACACGCTCACGGTGATACGTTTAAGAGTTTGAAAAAATGACCCAGAAAACAGTAAATATCATTCCCTTTGTTTTGGCCAGCAATCAAATAACATCCTCACAACCAAATTTTATACAGCCAAGTCATGGCCTCCAATAAGTAGTGTTCAAACCTATCCTAGCTTATGTAAGTAGACTACAGAACCCCCTAAATAAAGTAGCACATGTTACACACCTTCCGTAGTTTCTCCTCTGCTCTTTCCTTCCTTATTTGCTCAAGCTCAAGTATCAAAGCCGCTTCATCATCGTCACTTTCATCACTAGCACAGCAGATAATATGTATTAAGAAATAGTGGAATCCAGGGTGTGCCATTCCAGATGCTAAAACTTTTTTTCATTTTCTTCTCTTTTGCCAAAGAGAAAAGAAAATAATATTGTTTGAAAAAAGAAATGTGCCCACAATTCTTAGAAAAAAAAGAAAACTCCAAAAGTTGCCTGTAAACTATACATATTAGTACTGATCCGAAGAAAATAGCAACCAAGCTCCCCCATCCCCAAAAAGCACTGACCAGGAAGAAATTGTACTTGCAAATGCTCAAGAACAAGGTAAAAAATAAATATACAAACAGACAGCACAGAGGCAACCATTGGGAGGTTAGAGGTATTGCCACTGGAGTTCCTAGAAACCAAAACTAGAACCCCAGCAGAAGCTGAGAACCAGCAACAATAAAGTTACTTTCCCCTGCTGAAGCACTTCATAAGTTGGAATATTTTATTCAATTCAAAAGGCCCATCATTTAGATATCACATAGGAAGCATGCCTTCTTAGAACATCCAAACTTAATGGAAGAAAGCAACATAGCGATCAAAAGTAGACTATTGTCTCTGTTGCACATGTGAATATCTGTCAAGTGTAATAACCTCTCATTGTCACTTTTTACTTCCACATCAGAATCATCTGCATCTACGCTACGTGGAGCAATACGATCTTCAGTGTCCCTCTTATTCCCTGTAATTTCATTGTTAAAAGACCATGTAATTATATTAGACACAGTAAATTGATGCACACATCAGGTGAGCCAGTAAATTCACCTTCCAATAGGAGATGGCTTCCTCTCCTGCGATCCCTCTCATCTACAACAACATACAATTCAATTAAACTGAAAGGCAAAATGCTAGCAAGTACATTCCTGATGCAATTCGTGAGTGAGGTAAATTCAATAAATTCACAATAAGAAGTTGCAGGATAACAAAAAGTTGGAAGATATTCTTTTCTCCCCTTTTCCTTTCTTACCAATGTAGGACTTATCCTTTGATGAGAAATGCCTACGCTCACGGTCTTCAAGCTCGTCACGGAGGTTTCTCTTCTGCAATTCATCCTGGGTGTCTTGCCCTTCCTTTCTGGAGGTGCATACAACAGTCAGAGAAAGTTCCCACACAGGCATGAAAAAATATGCACTTGCACACATGAATGAAAAGAAACTGCGGGATTGGACCAAGAACATAGACAAAGAATGGTATTCCATTCCGAGTAATGCTAGGTACAAGCCCCACACAAGCCCTTTGTAAAAAAGTAGGTCCCACTAAATACTAATAGGTTTTTTTACACTTTTTGAGGTGGGGTCCACTTTTTTACAAAGGGGTTGCAGGGGCCTTGTCTATTTGGGCCTTGTACAAATCATTTTTTTGATAAGTCATTTCACATTCCAGAATATAACTTCATATGTACTGAATATACAGACACGACGTTTGAAATGCAGATGGATGAGCAGGTAATAATTATAAACATATCACCCTCAAATACAAATGTAAGAACTTAAAATCTTGAACCATCCACAATCCCAAAGAAAATAAGAGAAACAAAAATTAAAAGGTAAAAGAAAAGGCACTTCAGACCCCGTTCCTGTCCCTTTTTTGAAGTTATACAACAGTTCCTGAATTTCCTGGGCTAACCATATTCTTCCCTTTAAGATCCTTTTACAGCTAATAATTCTTTCTATCACAACTTTGAATTCGCGTTAGGAGTTTAAAATCCACATTGAGTCTCCATTCAATGATTAAAGGAGCCAGATTTCCTGAATACGAAGTAAAATCCTAGTGCCAACAAACACAAAACTACCCCCGAGAGAGGGAGAGGGAAAGGGAAGCTAGAATCACGGGAACCATTAAAAATAGGACCATCCAAATTGAAGACATGCTCAAGCACACTAAATAGAATGTATACTCACGTTACAGACATAAACTCCCCAAGATAGAGGTATCTAGCACAAAAGCACACAATTCGAGAAAAGTCCACCTGGGTTTTAATGTTGTATGGGCTGCAAGGTCCCTTGATGAGTACTTCTGGGATGGACCAAATATTCGAGTACCGCCTTGCTCATTACCGCCTTTTGCAGGCGCCCAAGTGGGTCGGGCTGCAGTCGTCATCTCCTCGCAATTCTCTCACGTATATCTATCAAATCACAAGACCAGGTATTATGCTCAAAGTTACAAAGAAATCCATTCAAAATTTTCATATCTACCTCTATTAAATAAGTACGAATCCAGAGTGAACAGTGAATTTTCGTCCATTATTTTTTTCCTGCTTTGCCCCTGGTTTTATGACGAAATTCCATTTTGGTTATTTTTCTACCGACTGACTTTTTGGTCTTTCTACATTTATATGGTTCTATCTGTTTTGTACTTATTTGATTTTAACCTTCCAGAAACCGTTTCCTTCATCTTCTTCGTCTCTTCATTTTCTACTCCTCACTTTTCCACACAAACCTTTCGATGGGCTTCTAATTGATTCTCCTTCTTCTCAATCTCGGCATCTCCTGGGTACGCTTTTTTTTCCTCTCTCTGATTGCAGGATGTCTTAATTCTTGCAGAATAATTAACTTCATCATACGCATATGCATGAGACCAAAATCAAACCGACACAGATTCTGTTCGAATTTGTGCAAGTTCAGCAAAAAAATGATACCCATATAGACGAAAGCAAGGCAGATCCAAACACAATCCCTTGAGATTTCTACAAATTCACTAAATAAATCATACCCATATACACGAAAGGAAACCGAATCCAAAAAAAATCTAATACGTGTAGATCTAACGAAGAGAAAAAAATTTCCTCAGCCACTATAGAAATGAACACTCGGATTTGTACAAAACGAAAGCTAAACACAATCTGTTCAAGTTTCTAAAGATTCACAAAAAAAATCATACCCATATACACGATCTGACGGCAACCAACGGAGGGTGGGTATGAGTAAAAAAAACCCAAACACAAACCAAACCCAAACAGAATCTGTGAGATGTTGGAATTTCTACAAGTTGAGAAAAAAAATCATACCGATGTACACGAGAACAAGAAAATAAGCAATTCCTCAGATGATTACAGCAACAGAGAGTAGGGAGATCTCAAAAGACCCTTACACTCAGACCCAATGGCTGTCGTTTTCGTCGTCTCTGTTGAAATCACACGCTGTTTTGTGTGATTTTCTGGAAGCTTACGGTTGCTCTTGGTGGAAAGCTGATGGAACAGAGAAAAGGGAGGAGAGATTGGGACTGAGTGACAGCGAGAGAAAAAATGAGATGGAGGCCGAACAGAGGGTTTCTGAGACCGAGATACACCGATGGAGGAAGAGCGTGGCGGCTTTTGTTAGTGGAACCTCGGCGAGCCGGCGACGCGAGGAGAGAAGAGGCAGCGTTGTTCACTAACGGAGAGGAGGGGGGGGAGAGAGAGAGAGAGATGGTGAGAAAATACAGAGAGACAAAGTTTTTAGGGTTTGGTGGTTAACGATGTCGTGTGGAAATTGGGGGGGGGGGGGGGGGGGGGGGGGGGGGGGGGGGGGGGTGTAGAGAGGGTTGAGTAAAATTGGGGAGAGAGGGTTGAGCTTCAATTTTAATTTCTTGGACTTTGAGAAATAGATAATGCCAGAAGAGAATAGTTTATAGTCGGTGTCTCCTATAAGTGCTTTTTATCGGATCAAATGGGAACGTGTCACATAAGGGTCGATGAAAAATCCAATTCTTCGCGTTGTAGGGCAGAACCCCCCCGACCCCCCTCTCTCCTTTCGTCCCTCTCCTTCTCTCTCCTTCACAAAATTCTTAATCCAAAATTACCTTCCTCTTTCTCTCTACCTATCTGAAACAGTTTTTACTGTTAACCATTGATTCGACATTGGTCTCTTACTCACACAATTGATTCATCGTTAACTTTGTAGATTTTATTTCAATTTCTCACCAAAATATTCTTATACACTTATATTTGTTATTTCAATCCTCCCGAATGCCATTAATATTCCTATAATCTTTAGGAGAAAAATCACAATTTTATTTTCATTTCCCAAGTTTTCTCAGGAACCAAACAGAGTTAAGATTGAACTTAAGAATCCCCACGCATTAGCAATGAATAGAGGCAAAACCAAATTTTTCTGCAAATGAACAGAGGCAAACCAAATATTTCTCCCCTTTCATTTCGTTTGTTTTTCGTCTCCCACTTGTGGATGCAAGAAATCTTTGGTTTTTGCGGGTTTTCTTGAATTTGATGATCTGTGTTTATTTTGAAGTCTGACAAATTTCTGTACATTTGAAAGTTGTTTCTTAAAAATTTTGAGGTCGAATCAGTAAAAATCAAAGAGCTTTATGACTTCCTCTAGGATCATCGATGGCGGCTATGAAGAAAAAATCATTTGGTTTTGCCTTTTTTCATTTGCAAAGAAATGAAGAATGGAAGAGCCATAACAACACTACGAAGCATTTGCATAAATTCATTGTTCGATTGAAACAAGTATGAATGGTGACTCAGTTAAGGGGTGAAGCCCAGAAGTTGAAAGGGAGAGAGAGAGAGGGGGGGGATCTCCTGTAATGCAAAGACTTAGGTTTTTCATCAACTCCTTACATGACACGTTCCCATTTGACTCCGATAAAAAGCACTTGTAGGAGACATTTGCCCTAGAAATGAGTTTGGGCTTAACAATTAGGTATAGTCTTTTATTTTTCCTTCTCAATTGATATCAACTGTTCATAAAATTCTAATAAAAAAATTTCAAAAATTAAATTTTAATGTTGTCCAACATTTTGTTTTGTTTAATTTTGAGTTCTGTAAATATTGATCTAAATTTTAAATCTGTAGTTAGTTATATATTATTTTTTTTCTTTTAATAATAATTTTTATTCAATGATTTGTTTAGATATATAATTTCGAAACGTAAATATTTTTTTCATGTCCAGATAACTTTAATAGTTTAATAACTAACCTGAAATTAATAACACTATTTGAGGTAGATTTATAATTTTTAATATAGTATAGTTTGCTTAAAATTTTTCTTTAGTTGTAAAGGATGATAGGTAATCTGAAATTAATAACACTATTTTAGGTACATTTAAAATATGTAATGTAGTATAGTTTGTTTAAATTTTTTTCTTAATTGTAAATGATGAAAGTCTATATTATAATTATATGATTAAATTATTTGAAACTTAGTACTGTAGTTTGTAAGTTTAAAATTATCACGTTATGTATTTATTTTGGAAGTAACAAATATATAACATATGCATCGAATTATAAATATTAAAATTAACAATAATAATTTTATTACTATAGTTATAAATTTAATGCGGTAAAAAATTATAGTTCTTTAATAATTAAAAATATGCATACAATTAAATATCTTTGACGAAAATAGCAATATTTAAATAATCTTTTTTTGATTTATATAAATTCTTTTTCTTTGTGGTTAGCCATACAATAAGAACTTTTCTTAGTAATAATTTTAATGTTATTATGGACGTATATGTATTCTAATTGTAATTAATGTTTTGATCAGATTTTAAACAAAATATAAAATACATATTTCCATATTTCTCGTAAATATTTATTAACATAATATGAATAAAACTGTTTCTAACTGTTGTCTCTTAAGAATGTTAAGAACAAATTAATAAAAGTTTCTACATTTACAAAAACTAACGAAAACCATTTCTTCCAAATTAATAAAGATGCTTTTTTCCACTATATATTTCTTCTACCATTAAGTTAATTTCAACAACGAAATTTCTTTACTATTTATCTATTTTTTTATTTATTTTTCGTTAGGCGTAAAATCATAATATATTAATTTATTAAACAGAATATACAAGTAAAATACAATATGAAACGTCGCATAGTCTAATATTAAGAAAATTTTATTATCAAAAAACACGCATGAATCTATCGATCGTTTCGTACAAATCTTTATATATTATCTGAATAAAAAAAAATAAACATAAATTCATAAAAATCTCATCGGTTTTTTTATATTATTTGATCTTATATTAGTTAGTTCAATGTCTTCTATATGATTTTTTTTCCAATTTTAATATTACTTTTTATCCTTTGGATATAAATGGTTGTAACAGTATTTATATATTATATTCTCATATGTATTCTTGTATACTTATATGTTTGTTACGTTCTGAATTATCTCTTAGATTTCACTTCTTCCGTATGGCGCTATTATCATTACGTTTAGCTGGTTTGCTTTATATATCATTCTCCCAAATTGATGCGGAATTTATAATCTTTGATAACTTTTATGGCAAGTGGTAAGATGAAATAATTAAATCAGTAAATACACTTAAATATCATGAAGACCGTTTGTTTTACTCTTTTATCTAACTTCTTCCATAAATCAATTTTGAAGAAACTAGAAAACAGTCAAGAAAAAAAACTTGGTATGCTTAATTCTCAATTAGAGGAGAGAGGAAGAAATTCACCGAGAAATGAGAGAGAGATATCCTGAGTTAAAAATAATGTCGAGCTAATAAAATAACAACAACAGATCAATCTCGGTGTATTTTACCTTATGATTCAAAGAGCAATAAAATTCTCTGTGTAAGAGAAATTGGATCTTCTTCGACTAATAATATCTCTGAGAGTAACCTCTATAATGATGGATCTGGTATCTTGATGATAACATCTATTACTTTCAACAATATTGTTGAAAGTTTAAGTTTTCATAAAAGAGATTTATATGTCCACAATATAACTCCATCAACCACAGTATTGAGCGATCAATGAGATGTATTTTTTACCATAGAGGAGGACAATATCATTGTTTCAGCTTGGTTAAACATTAGTATTGGTGTTATACGAGAGACTAACCAAAACTTCACACAAATGTGAGAAATAATTTATGAATATTATAATGAGTATGAAGAACCAAACGCTCCTGAACATTCTATTGTGTCATTTGACCAATCGATCGCAATCCATCTAAAAATGCACAAATAAGTTTTGTGTTGCTGTAATACAAATAGAGTCTTTACATCCGAGTGGTGCATAGAGCAAGATAATGTATTAATTTTGTTTCTCCTTTAATTTTTTATATGTTTGGACTCATTTACATACTAACTTTATCACTTGGTTCATTTAAGATTGAGAAGACAAAAATTATATATAAAGAAGTTGAGAAGGCAACCTACACCATGGAGCATTGTTGGTGTCTATTGAGACACCAACCAAAATGGCAAAAATATATGTCAATGTTGTCAACGAGAAGGAAACCACCTGAGAAACATCTGGCCAATGCTAACTCAATTTTAAACTGAGACGACATTTTATATGACAACGTCAAGGTCATCCATGAGAGACCTCCAAGCAAGAATGCTGAGAAACTAAGGGAGAGAAAGAGGAAGCCCAAAGAAGGAACAAATGCTGAATTTAACTACACTCTAGCTCGCATGGCTGATGATAGAAAGATGTAAATGGTGGAGAGAAGAGAAGCAGTCACCAAGGCAGAATGGGATAGAAGTAAACAACCTGCACTTGACAAGAAGTTCGAAGCTAAGATTATGAAATTAGATCTTGTTGGCATAAATTCAGTGCAACAAGATTGTTTTCAAAGTCTTTAGAATGAAATTTACAAGGGTGCAAAGAATAAGTCTGCTACTACATCTACATCTAAGGATCCATCAACACCTTGTGGCGATGTGTAACTTTTCGTCCAGCCTATGTCCACGTTGAAATTATATTAGTAGATGTGTAAAGTACAATTTGTCTGATCTAATAAGTGGCTGTCCAACCACGTGTGATGGAAATACATGTGGTTGGCCAACAACTATGTGACCAAATGTGGTTTAGGATTTTTGGTGATTGTGTTGATTATGTGATGAGGTGAAATGTTATGAACAAAATGGTGATTGTGCTGCTGTGGAATTGTATAGCAAGTAATAGAATTGTATATGTGTTGCTGCATGTTTGTGGTGAATTGTATAGCACCTGCTGTTGTCGTTGTGTTTTAATTGTGTAATGTTATTGTGGAATTAGTTATCTTGTTTATGTGATTTAGTATTTTGTGTGGAACTTTTGATTATGGGCTAGAAGCTGTTCCAGTTGGCTATTGTGTTATTTTTTATTATTATTATGGGCTGAAATTGGTGCTTGCTAAAAGTATTTGTTTAATTTTGTTGAAATTAGAAATACAAAATATTATAAAAAAAATTACAAAAAAGAATAAAAAATTAATATTATTATATATAGTATTTGGATAATCTAATATGAGAATTGGTTTTAAATGGAATAGTCAAATGCAAAGTCACTTGGTATTATGCAAATTATAACTATTGTCAATGCTCTAATTGGGTTATTCATGAAATTAGAAAAAAAAAAAAAAGATTACTCATCATTTCTATACCATACACCATATATAATTTTTTATTATCTTTTTATTTATTTATTTTTTCTTAACAAGTATGTGATGTAGAGATGATGAGTAGAAGAACTCAATTAATTTAGTAGGAATAAAAAAAAAAGAATCAAAACATATGTGATGTATAATGTAAGGATGATGAATAGTAAAGCCCAACGTGATTGGTAAGTTACGTAGTAAAACAAGACTTGATCAGTCTCAACATCGACAAGTTACTATTTTAAAGCCAGTTAAGGCCTCGTTTATTTTCAAGAAACATATCATCTCATCTCATCTCATCTCACTTCATTATTACAACTTTCTCAAATCTCCACACAAAATAAAATAAACAATTCAACTTTTTCAAATTCTAAAACAAAAATAATATTAAAAAATATATTCTAACAATATTTTATTTAACCTTTTAATATTAATCTCATCTCATCTCATCTAATCTCTGAAAACAAATGAGAAGTTTTTTTTAGTCAGCCACGACATTAAAATCTATTTATCAAATCAAATTATATCAAGTAGATGGTTTGTGATGTAAAAATTTTTGAATAAAATTATATATATATATTGAGCTGCTCTTTTTAATCAATAACTTACCATTTATTTTCTCAAAAAATCAATCACTACATCTCCCCAACGCCTTCCCAACGGTTACCACTTACCGGCAGGCAGCATTTGTTGAATGTGTGTCTCTGTCGTAAAAATACATGTTTTAAGAAGGTTAGTTCCTGGAATTTAATAAATTTTGGTAATGAGTTGTTAGCAGAAGTAGTATTTTCGGTAACAACTTTAAATCAGAATTTGATTTGATGTTGGTAACGTGTCTTCACCAACTCTATTTCCAAATCATCAATTATGGTCTTTAAATATAGTGTAATTTTGATTGAAAATAAGGCTCAACATCAATGATATTTTTCCTATCTTTCGTTCTAAATATGATTTAAAATTAGTCCTTTTTTATTTTGGAAAGATAGCTTGACCTTTTTCCAGTCAAGATAAGATTAAAGTCATACTTATCTCATCTAAATAATAATAATAATAATTATATCAAGAGTTTGAATGACTTGATCGCATATGATCCAATTTTTTAAGTAGAAAATAAAAAATTTAGGTTGAAAATCCTCTACCTATTATATAATAATAATAATAATAATAATAATAATAATAATAATAATAACGAGAAGGACTAATTTGAACATCCAAACTTGTTAATTAAGGAATTGATGATGACATACTCATAACTTAGAAGATCCCATAAGCTATCTTGAAATATATTTTAGAAGGCTGCTTAGAATGTGTCGGCAGCGGGGGAACTACCCAAAGGATAACGACCATTGTTAACATGAAAAAGTCTTACATCAGCCAAAGCACACCATACGTGTGACAAGAAAAAAATTTCCCCCTTCTCCTTGCAATCGACACTCACCGCCCACCGAAAACCCTCACCCATTTGCAATTCTTTCATCATCTCTTCCTCGTCGCTGCTCATCTTGGATTTTTGGAAGAAATTGGGGAGGTTGATGTTTGAAGTTGCGTATAAATATCGGCTGATTTTGTAGCCTTTGCCTGCCATGTCGAGCTTTTCGAAGAAATGGGCTCCTCGGTATTTGCAAGTGCCACAGTACTTGGAGCGAGGATCGAAGTCGAAGGAATCGTAGCAAGCTTGTGCGAATTGTTAACAATTTGACAGGATTGCGTTGTTGTGGATTGTGTATTGAAGAAAGTTTTGGTTTTCTTCTGTTTTTAGTTAAGATGAGGAACAATTTTCGTGGAGTACCGCTATCTGGACTTAAAAAAAAAAAAAATGCATTTTGAAGGAGCTATGATGAATTGAATAGGCTTTAGCTTAATGTATTGTTACATTGATTTTTTTTTTTTTTTTTTTTTTCAGTTATTGTATAAGGAATCGATTTATTTAAAATTTTGACTTTTGGTGTCTGCTTGTAGTTTTATGAATCTTTTGAAACCAAAATCATGATCTGTTGTGAATAGTTTCTTAGGAACCTGTTTGTCTTCAAAAACACTTCAATTGTTTCTGAAAGGTTCCTGAAGCAATCTATGATTATTAGCAGTTTTTTGAAGTGAATTCTGGAGCTTTTTTTGACATATTTACAGAAAAGTGATGGAAATAAACTCTGTAATTGTACTCGGGACTGCTTTAATACGAGTTTTTTTTTTTCGGTGGTTTTTAGGTACGCAAGAAGAAAAGAAGAATTATGGATAATTATGGTTTTTGTGATGGATGTATGTTTGTAAATGTGCATTTTTTTTATATTTTTATGGATAATTTCCCAAAGCTTCTGTGGCAGCGTTAATGATACTCTGTTTTGTAGGATTGTTTTGGTGCTCCTAAAGTGGTCGGTAAGGTGCGTTTACTCATATATATATATATATATATATGACTCAATCAGTACTGATATAATTTCCTTCAATATTCATTTGCCGGTTTTCTTCTTGAATTATTATTATTATTTTAAATTTAAAAATTAGTAATGATGCAGGGTGTGGCTGCGGAGTACGAGAATGAGAATTACGGAAAGCTTGTAAAATCCATTGAAACTCATCCAAGCAAAGCAGTACAAGCTGGTCCTTCAATTCATATTCCTTTGAATCATGAAGCAGCTTTTTTTTTTTTTTTTTTTTTTTTTAATAAAAACAGAGGAAAGCTTTATTACAAAAGGTTATTGAAAAAAAAAAAAAAAAATCAGATGCTGCCAAGATTAACGAAAAAACTTCTGCAAGTTCCTAACATAAGGGATACCACTCCTATCTGTACAAATAAGTCCTCTCAGCGTGCTTGGAATAGTCTCCATAGAAACCTATCTACTTGTAATTCCTTGAGATCCCAACCTAGCAAGGAAATCTGCTGACATGTTGCACTGTCGAAAAACATGCCTAATGGTGAATGTAAATTTCTGCAAACTGACTTTTAACTCCTTCCAAAAATCTTCCAGATACCACACAGCACAAGAGGAAGAAATAATCCAATTTACAACAATCATTGAGTCCATTTCAGTTCCACTTTTCTAATGCCACAAGACTGCAACAGCCTTACCCCATGAAATAGACATAAATTCTGCAAAAGTACTTGAACTATTTTCCAGCATACCAACACCAGTATTCAAACTATTAATCTAATGAAACCAGTATATAAAATTAATCTAATGATAATAACTTAATCTAATCAAACCAGATACAAAATTAATCTGATGAAACCAGTAAAAAATTAATCTAATGATAATAACTTGAAAAAACCCTAAATTTATCTAAAATACATACCCAAAAAAAAAAAAAGATGACACGTAAGGTGATCAGTTGTGAACGATGACTGATCCGTAGCTATTCTCTTTTCTCTTATTAACACATGGCTTTGCTTTTATAAGGTCTCAAGTCGTCTACCCTACCTGATTGATGAGCTTTGACCAAAATCAACAAGCAAGATGCCATAAAGAGGGCCATGTATTGCCCCTACTTGGTACAAAATTACAAATGGGCAGTTCTAGTTGGATTCGAAACGTTAGCCAACCGCCCACCATCAAATCTTAAAGCCACCGTACCCGCCTCAATTCAAATCTAATCCTTTATATTCTAATACTTGACAAAAAGTAGACGTAATTCATCAGATAATCTCTTTAGTCTTATCCAATTAAAGTTCCAACTTCTAAGTGAAATTAATCAAACTCTAATACATTGAAATATCTTCGCTTTCATTTCAATATTCAATCAGGGAGGAGAGAGAGAGAGAGAGAGAGAGGAGTTTTGCAGTCGAAGAACCGGTTGCTCTCTCAACTTTGCTTGCTTAATAAACAATAGCCAGAGGGAAGTTAGGCCAACGGTTAGCTTCCCTCCAAACCCTCTGATTCCCTTGAACTCGAAGCAAAGCTTTTGCGGGTGAAGTCTTGGTCACCATCTGAGACACCCAACTTCACCTTCCTGACATATGCTTTACACCCATCTTGCTCTGCTCCTTCTATATACAGTTGAAAATCCCTTTGATCATGTTCATATTGAGGTCTATACGTAAGTACCCATTACAGCTTCTGAAATCTAGTGCCAGGAGTGGTGCTTCTGGTGTGCTTTTGGGTCTAGAATCTTAGGTTCTTAAAAAGTTACAAGCTTTTGTGGTGTTCGGAGACCTAGAAGAGTTCATTAGTCTGAGGGGCTTAATTAAAGAAACCCATCCATGGTTGGTGCTTGATTTTCATTATATCAAGCCGTGGGCTTTCTGGGGTTTGGAATTCACTAGAGTTGGCTTCTGGATTGGGGGTTTTGGCATTCTGCTGCTGACAAGCTCACCCCAGAGCTTTATGTGCGCAGAGATGAAATCTTATGAATTGCGTGACACTACGAATTAGCCAAAAGTCATTTTTTTCGTGATTCAACAATATCATTTTTGTGATTTTTAAGTTTCCTCTATATATTTCAATTATTTGCGATGATACAGTGGGTAGAGGATCAACGGTAGTTTATTGTTTGGAAGAGTTTTGAGCTTGATTTTTAGTCCAACAAAAATCATTCAAAATGAATACCCGGCACTTCTTTCCACCGTACTCCTTGTGCAATTCAAGAAGTGAGATTTCATTTTCATCAAATCTTCCAGCAGGAGAAGATCATATGGCTGTGGGCAACCGACACAGGCCTACTCGTGCTCTATCTTCTTCGTCTTTGGTAAGGATGGCGATGAGGATCTCTAGAGCAAGGTGGTTCTCTTTCTTAAGAAGAGTATTCCACTACCAGAATGGATCAAGATCTGATCTTGGCTCTAATCCTTTCAATTCAAGCACTTGGATGCTGATGGAGTTTATAGCTTTGGTGGTTCAAATAAGCATCACGACATTTACTATAACCATTTCCAAGAAGGAAAAGCCTGTTTGGCCAATGAGAATATGGATTGTTGGTTATAATATTGGCTGTGTTCTTAGTCTACTGCTACTCTATGGCCGCTACCGGCATCATCTCACTCATGGAGATGGTTTCGTCCTTTCTGATGTGGAACAGCAGAGGGACAACGAAGAATCCAGGTATGTTAGCTTTACATATAGTTCTCTCATTCACCTTCTATGATTCATTTATATTTTTCTCTTAAACAAAATCATCGGTTTCCATGCGCTGTACTAATAGTGACAACTCGTTTGTTGGGGTCATTACAAAGATTTGTGAGCTAGTTATAAAACATCATGCAACTGTTATTGAAGATAAGTCTTTGATTTTGTTCTTCGAGTGTAATTATTGAGGAATTATGCAAACAACTTAGTAGTGATGAACCCTTAGTGATATGATTAAAAGCCTCAAGTTATAACAAATAATTTCAAATCAATTCGATAATAGTTGGTGGTCACTATATTTAAATGATGAAAAACAAGATAAAAACTCATGAATTACCTATTTCGAGAGTTTTTGACAACTTAAGCTTTTCGAAGCCTTTTAATTGATTAATGCAATGGATACAGGATCTCACATCTAATGAACAAATGCCGAACTTCACTAGAATTATTCTTTGCAATATGGTTTGTGATGGGTAACGTTTGGGTATTCGACTCTCGATTTGGATCCTTTCATCGAGCCCCAAAACTTCACGTGCTCTGCATCTCCCTGCTGGCTTGGAATGCAATATGCTACTCATTTCCATTCCTGCTATTTTTGCTGCTATGTTGTTGCGTGCCACTGATTAGCAGCCTCGTCGGATATAACATGAACACGGGGTCAACTGATAAAGGAGCATCAGACGATCAAATTTCCCAGCTTCCCAGTTGGAGGTACAAAGAAGTCGACACCAAGTTAGTGCCTTGCACTGGTACTCACTGTAATCCCGACCTTGCAAATGAAGATCTAGTAAGTCTCATTTCAACTTACACTTAAAGATTAACAAATTTAGAAGATTCTGTGTCAAAAGAATATATTGGTGTGCTGATGAGATTGTTGTTTTTTCTTTGTGTTTGTGATGGGAATGACAGGAATGCTGCATTTGCCTAGCCAAGTACAGGGACAAGGAAGAATTGAGGCAGTTGCCATGTTCCCATGTGTTCCACCTCAAGTGTGTAGATCAATGGCTTCAAATTATATCTTGTTGTCCTCTTTGTAAACAAGAACTAGAGAGGTAGAAAGCAACATCATCACCCACAAGCAGAGTTCGATCTTTCATTTTCTATTTTTACTACACACATATACATATACACACAGATATATATATATATATATATTTCATTTTTCTTTTTCTCACTGTAGTGTGAAATAAATGGATTATCGTGGTTACTTGAGTGAGTATTGCTTGTACAGTGGAGGTCACCAGTAACCATTGAAAAACAAAAAAAATCTACCGTCTTTGAGTATACATATAAAGTGGCGGATATCAATGTTGTAGTCTTCTCACTTTCTGAGTATAGCAGTGTATCTTACAAAATGTATCATGTATGTAACTTTTTAAAATTTCATCAAAGATACCGATATCCTTTTTATACTATCACCACCAATCTAGTAAAGTTATCTTTGTAGCCACTCAAACAAGCACTCATTTTGCATCTTACACCCTTCTTTAAGACTGTATTGCTAAGATTAATTTAAAAAAAAGGAAAAATAGATAACATGCCATGATCTATTATAGATCTAACACGCCATTTTGGAAATACTAAAAAAAAATCAATAGGAACGAGAGGAAGAGGGATTCAGTGGCTTCCTCCCTTCATCCATCCCAGACAAGATGTGGAAGTTGTCAGTACATTAGTTAGTTAAGTTGAAACAGTGAAGAGAAATGCATTCTGGACAACCTTTGACTAATGCATTCTGGACAACCCTTGACTTTTAAATTAAATAAAAGGCCAAAGGGGCTATTTTTGTTTGACTTTCATTTCCCCCCCCCCCCTCCTCTCAAGTTTTGTAGTAGCAGTAGCTCAGGTTTAGGCTCGGGCTCAGCCTCCGGCAGTAGACTAGAATGTAGGGTGGTGCTAATTTTTATTATTATTATTATTATTATAGCAATAGCTCAGATCGCCACAATTTATTTAGACTTAACTTGGACACCAAGTCTTTTTACTCATTTCTGTTAATATTTAAATACTATAAATATAAATATTTTTTAATTTTTAATTTTTAATTTTTTCATTTAATTATTATAAATTTTTCAAACTTTCAATTAAAATACGAAAAATAATTTAATTTTTTTAAATTTTAAAATAAAAATAATATTCTAATAATTTTATAATAATTTTTTTCCATTTTTTTCTATCATTTTCTAAAATTCTATAAAGCATATCAAATCAAATTATTTTATTATTATTTACAAATTATTTCATTCTTATTTACGAATCCTCTTATCTTATTTTCCTTTAAAAACAATACTTTCAATCCCTCCTGAATTTATTGCCTTTTAAGTTACGGTTTATAAATTATGTGAAAGCTACTACCAATTAATATATTATTTATTTATTTTATTGGCGGCGATTGATTACACTCGATCGCTTTCTTTGAAGTAAGTTACCAACTATATAAGGAAACAAAGAAAAAAAAAGTTACCAACTATAAGACTAGTAGTAGTAGTAGTAGGCGGAGGCGGTGGAGGCGGCGGCTCCTTTAACACAAGAGCCGCTGACCCTCTTACATTATTTGTTTATTTAATTAAACCAGCCCAACCAATTATACAAAACGACGCCGCCCCAATCACTACTCCTTTCCTCTTTTAAATACTCCCCCTTCCTCCATCTCTCCCGCCACCTCTCTCTCTCTCTCTCTGCGTCACTTCCTCGAGAAATAAGAAACCATGGGCGATTTGAGGTCGAGATTCTTGGACGTGTACTCTGTGTTGAAGTCTGAGATCCTCCATGACCCGGCTTTCGATTTCACCGAAGATTCTCGCCAGTGGGTCGAACGGGTACTCTCTCTCTCTCTCTCTCTCTCCAAGTATCGTGCGCACACCCCTGTACACATTCTCTTTCGTATGTGTGTATATATATATATATATATATATATATAACGCAATAAATATCAAGAAAACTAAAATTTGTTTCCATTTAAATTCCGAAATAGAAGTCGAACCGGTAGATAATTGTATGATCATGAGCTCGATCAAGAAAAGAGAAAGTACAAACCCGAACTTATTTAATAGCTTTAAAATCTTATTTAATCCTGTAACTTAGGAAGAAATTTATGGGTCTAATTTATCTCATAAAACCGATTTTACAAGAGAAAATTGTTAATTTCTTATAAACATATCTAAGATCTTGTCGACGGGCAATGTTTCACGTGCAAATCAGTATTTTTTCTAATCGGAGTAAGTAGTGTAGGCCTCATTCATCCTGTGACAATTCTGATATCATGAAAAAATTTATGGGCCTAACTTATATCATAAAATCGGTTTTACAAAATATGATTGTCTTATAAACATGTCCAAAACCTTGTCTATAGATAATGTGAAATTATTCCTCAACAACTTATTCGATGTGCATGCATTAACTGCAAACCTGAGCACATCACAACTATTATCCTCCATCTTAAACGTCGTATTCACGCCAAATATGGGAGGAGGGTAGAAGTTTTGCTGATTGTTTTTTAGCCCTGGAGGTGTTTTTGAGCCCTGGAGGCCATTTCCGTCTTTGTCATGCTTGAAAAACGATAAATTTAATGAGGTATGAACAGAATATTATCCCTGGTTTAAAGTCTATTTACTTAAATCGTGTCTATGCCACCTGCTCTTTGCAGATGCTGGACCACAACGTACCAAGAGGTGTGCAGACTGCAGATATGATATTTAAGAAATTGTCTACTTTATTCTCATGAAATCTTAGTGCTAATGCTAGTTATTGCCCTCCAATGTATAGAAAATGAAAATAGTTGGATTGGACTATTGGCAGGAAAGCTGAACCGAGGACTCTGTGTCATTGACAGCTACAAATTGTTGAAAGAAGAAAAGGAACTAACTGATGATGAGTTTTTTCTCGCGTGTGCACTAGGCTGGTGCATTGAATGGGTATATATGACTACTACAACCTACCTCTTTGCTCTTTAATTTGGCTGATCCTGATTTAATCCACCCATGGCAATTACCATGCATATAGACCACTTTATTTCACTTTTTTTTTTTTTCCATCAAATTAAAAATTTTCCTATCTTCAAAATGAGTCTTGCAGCTTCAAGCATATTTTCGTGTTCTTGACGATATCACAGACAATATCCCAGAAGATGCTGTGAAGCGCCGTGGTCAACCCAGTTGGTTTAAGCAACCCATGGTCATGTGAACTTTTAGTAAAGAGTGAATACTTTTCCTTCTTACTAGCTATAAAAGGCGTGTTGATGTTTTTTCCCAACTTGTGTAAATTATATTAATCTTAGGTCGGTATGATTGCTGTAAATGATGGCTCAATTCTCCACAACCACATTACAAGAATTCTCAAAAAACATTTTAGAGAAAAGCCTTATTACGTGGATCTGCTGGATTTATTTAATGAGGTTGGATTATCATTCCATATATTGTAAAGCAGTACAAGTACCATTAGCGAGTGTTCTCTTCTTTTTAACCAAAGACATTACTTACATGCGTACAGATGGAATTCCAGACCGCGTCAGGGAAAATGACAGATTTAATTGCCAGTAGTACGCTTATAGGAGAGAAAGATCTATCTAAGTCGTCGACACTGCGTCTGTAAGTAACAATTTATATATATACAATTTAACTTCCAATCATTTTATGTTTCTAAAATTTAGGATGTTTGTGTTGTCATGCATGCAGCCACCACCTACGCATTGTTCAGTACTACAAAACCACTTATTATTCACACTACCTTTCAGTGAGTACTTTTCTCATTTTATGTTCCTATCTCTCGTACGTTTCTTAGTCTTATTAATCTATATTTTATCTTTGTATGAAGCCCATTTCATTAAATCCCAATATTCAAAGGGACTCGCAACTGGTGGTGATTCTTTGAAGTAAATCTGTTGACAGTAGTGCTAGTCCTTGAACTTGTTGATCACTTCCGGTTAAAATTTATTTCCACCTGAAACTGCTCACTTACAGGACTTACATTTTGGATGCTGTGGTCATGATATTAGATCTCTCCAAACACCCCACCCCCATGAAAGCATCCAAATACCAGCTTTGTATGAGTTGAAACCCTTGTAGAGAAAAACCCCTTCCTCTCTCTCTTTTGTCTTACATGTCTCTCTTATGTCTATATATAAGAAGACTATACCTATGTATGTAACCCATTAGAGATCAGAAAGTGCTTATTTATGCCAAATTTAGTGAATCTAATATTCTCTATATATGTATCCAGGTTGCTTGTGCATTGCTCATGTCTGGAGAAAATCATATCAATGTGAAGAACATTCTGGTCGAAATGGGATTTTATTTTCAAGTACAGGTAATTGTTTGTTGCAAAAAGGAATCCATACTTTCATTTGATTGCTGAAGCGTTACAGCTGCTGTTTCAACAGCAAATTATAATAGCCAAGTTTTTCTTTCTTTTCCCAGCATGCATGTCTTGTCAGAAAATGCATATATGTCTATGTTCGTGTATGGATGTATGTTTGTAAATGTGCAATTTTTTTTTTTTTTTTTTTTTTTTATGGATAATTTCCCAAAGCTTCTGTGGCAGTGTTAATGATACTCTGTTCTGTAGGATTGTTTTGGTGCTCCTGAAGTGGTCGGTAAGGTGCGTTTACTCATATATATATATATATATATATATATATATATAATATATATGACTCAATCAGTACTGATATAATTTCCTTCAATAGTCATTTGCCGGTTTTCTTCTTGAATTATTATTATTATTATTATTATTATTTTAAATTTAAAAACTAGTAATGATGCAGGGTGTGGCTGCGGAGTACGAGAATGAGAATTACGGAAAGCTTGTAAAATCCATTGAAGCTCATCCAAGTAAAGCAGTACAAGCTGTGTTAAAATCATTATTGACGAAAGGACACCAGTGACACAATTTGGTCCTTCAATTCATATTTCCTTTCAGAAATCTTGGCATTGATTATATAATCCAAACACCCCCGGGGGGCTAATATACAATACAATACAATATTGGGCTACACTAGCCTCACGAGTGTAATTCTTTTATCCTACTTTTACTGACTATTTATTATTTTACTGTTCTTTAACACACTGCTGATGTTATGCTAAAAAATTATTGGTGCATTGATTTTTTTAAAAGAAAAAAAAAATTAAAATGAGTCTCCTTATAAATGATGTAGTAAGACCAACTTATGTGTAAAAAAAAAAAAAAAAAATTGTTATGAATTATGAGGTCTTGATTGAACAAATTTAGGCTGACTTTCTTCTTCCTCACCCGAAATTAAATATAGGGGTGACATTAAGTGACATGACCTGTGAATCCAATACGAACATGATACAAAATTAACGGGTTTGAGTTTGATGTTAACAGATTGATCTATTAAGACACGATTTATAAACGGGTCAACATGTTTAACACAAAATCAATTCCATTTTGATCTGTTTAGAATTTATTTTCAAATTAAAGTTTTATTATTGTTAAGTTGTAATATTGAAATTTCTATGTATCCTTATGTTTTTATTATTGGGATTATAATTTAACCTATGCTTATATTTTTTATTATATAGTTTGTAATATTAGTTTTATTATATGTTAAAATTTTAAAAATATTGATATATATTTTTTAAGATATTGTGCTTATAATAAATATAGATTTTAATTTTTATGTGAAATTATATTAATTAGGTCAAATGAGTTATGTGATTTAGTTCAACTAATTTACATGAAACAAACGAATTTAAATGAGTCGTATTGTGTTAACATATTTCTAAATTAATTATTAAACGAATCAAAATGAGTGACACGACACGATTTGTTCTCTAAATAAATTGGGTTACGGTTTGAAAGTTTAACACGTTTAACTTACTGGGTTGGATTTGGATTGACTTATATAATTAAATATTCATAACTTGATAAGACATGACATGAATATGATCTGAAAACACGATTTGACAATTCTAGTTAAATATGGGTGAAAAAAGTATTAGCAAAAGCCTTCCCTCGTAAGCAGATGAGCCGGCCCGCAAGATTAACGTTTACTTTATACTTGGGCTCTTTGCGTTGATTGGTTCAGATCAAGGCCTAATCCATAGTGTAGCCCAGTCCAACTTATTACTCTCTTCTCCTCCGCTTGTACTTGCATCTCTCACTCCCTGTTTGGCTGTCATAAATTCAACGCGAATCCAAACACTACTTCTAGTTTCATTTTGTCTTCTTTTCTCTTTTCCCAATCGTTCCGGCACCAAGAGGATAACCCACCTTCAAATTGTTATAGTCCGAGCGTTCAATTTTCTTGAGGTGAGCTCGTTTTTTATGAATTCACAGTTCTACGTAAAATCGTCCTATTTTCCGTGGGTTTTCTCCTCGAACAAACGCAGTATAAGCAAACGCTTTTGTTTTTTAAAGCTTTAGTTTCGTATTAGAACTTTATTACCTTAGTTCACTGATCATAGATTTCTGTTTAGGGTCCTGATAGATTTTAATTTGATTTTACAATGCCATGATTCGTGAAGATAAGAATCTCGCAAAGGACGGAATTTTCTTTTCGTATTAGAGCAATGGGGCAAAGGCAAGCTTTGTTAATTATGTTCTGTATATCTATTTGAAACTTTAGAGAATGACCCCCGACCACACCCCCCCCCCCCCCCCCCCCCCCCCCCCCCCCCCCCCCCCCCCCCCCCCCCCCCCCCCCCCCCCCCCGCCCGCGCGACCACCGACCTCACTCAGTCTCACTCTCAGACTCTCTCCTCTTCCTCTCTCTCTCTCATCCCGGTCGTCCCTCTACGCGTTCGCAGCACCTAGAACTGCCCCTCGCCGTCGGTTCTTTTTTTCCTCTCGGTATTTTTTCAATATAGGCGTCCCCGTCCGTTCCAATTTCAGTCAATCCACGGTAATCTCCCTGTCCCCTGAGATTGATTTCTTGTGGATGAGTTTTTTTATATGGGCTTGCTAATGACGAGGAAAACTTGTGGATGAGTTCTTTGAAATATTGCTTTGTAAATTTTCTTGTGTAAATTGTAGATTTCTGCCTCAAAATCTATAGCTGCTTTTGGGTTTAATTCTAAGTTCTAACTTGTTTTGAATAATTTATAGAACAAGTCTGGAATTTTTTGAAGCTCTTGTGAGTTTTTTATTTCTATGCTGAAGCAGATCGATGATAAGAGATTTTTGCACCCATTTGCGTGGTATACCTTAAACTATAAAATTAAAAACAGTCAAAGAAACTTTGTATTGATTTCTATATGCAATTGGTTGGAATGAGATTTTGCCCAAATCAGACTTCGCACTTGGATCGGAGCCTATGTAAGTCGGATTCGGACCAGAGTCAGATTTCCTGCATACCGACTCTGACTCAGTCAGGCTCAGCCCTACATGGTGCTTTGGGGATTGAACTTTGTTTCTTATTTTCCTTTTCACGAGTGTTTTAAGTTGGGAATTTAAGGGCGCTTTCAAGACGTGTTTGATACATTTTTTTTTTTTTATTTTCAACTAGGAACAAAGACCCTTGGCTAAGTTTTAAGTTATTTTTAACCTTTTGTTTTGGGGACTAAAGAACTCTCATGAACTACTCCTTTGCTCCAAAAGCAAAGAATTGCAGGTCTTACCCAACTCACTCTGATCTAAAATATGATTAGTTCTAAATGGATTTCCAATTTGAGGTTTTATTGTTACAGGACTTAGGTTTTATTGTGACAGTATTTCTTATTTACAAGACTCTTATATTTGAGATTTATAGAAATGATATATTTTTCATATTACAAACAATTTTTAAGGAATATAACATTGGGGAACAAAAGTCTACTATGTTTTGGATAAACTGATTTTGGATGCCACCTAAAGAGTAGCCGGTTTTTCAATTTATGTTTGTTTTCTTTTTACAGCTTTTAATTGCGGCAGTGTTCAATCTTCATTTACTTAACAAGTTTTATTTCAGTTTTTTCATCAGGTGCATTTTGCTCTACTGCAAACACTAATATTTCAGGTTGTTGCTCCACACAAATCAAGTTGCTGATGTTGACTGCAAATATTGTTGCCTCCTCGCATCAATTTGTACTAGGTAAATATGATGACTTTGTTCCTCTACTTTGGCAGAAAAGTACGGTGATATAGTATGTGTTTGTTTTACTTTGAAACTGGATAATAGACTTCTTTTTCACCTCAGTTTGATTATACATACAATAAAATGAGCAGTGAGCAGTGAGCGGGGAGGATGACTTTTTCTTCAGTTGGATTGATACCAAAATTGTGTAAAATGCCTGAACTTTAGATTCTGATTATTTATAATGCAACTCCACTGTTCTTTTTTTTTTTATACAGGGAAAAGAGAGGGTCAATGCAGCAGGCATACTCGGCTTACTCGATCTAATCTCGTGAAGGTTTTCATTTCATTTGAACAGCTCAATGGGAAAATGCGACCACCTGAAATTGCTAGAACTAGACCGTTGGGGCTTAGTGCCCAAATTTTGCCTATTGATAAAAGAAGACCTCTCATGCATTCTTCTCGAACACAGTCTGCTTCTGTTAGATGTTATTCTGTGTTGGTAGGTTTTTTCTTTCATATCTCCTATTGCTTGTCCTTGTCAAGAGAGAAAAAAATTCATTGCTTGTCATGTATGCTTTTCTTGTCTCATGCTGTGATGGACTTGACTCCTTTGATATCAAGTGTCCTACTATGGTCACATGCAAAATTGAGAGTAGGATTTTAAGGTTTGATCATATGCTCTCTTTTCCCCCTTTTTTCTTCAACCTTCATCTTTGGTTTCTTGTACAGAATGCAAGATGTGGTGCAGAGCAAACTCAAACTGTTACACGGGAGGCCCCAACAATTACTTACATTCCTGGTAATAGCTTTTTTTAAGTATGAACAACCGGCTAAACTACTACTAATGTTGTGAAGGTGTTGCTATCCAGACATCACGCCACCTGCCTTAGGTCATAGTTGGGTGTGAGCTGCTGGGATCCAGTGGCATAGCAAAATGCCCTAAAGAGTAATGTTAGATACAAGTCCCAAATAGACAAGTCTCGCGCAGGCCCTTTGTAAAAAATTGGGTCTCACTAAAAAAGAATAGTTTCTTTTACACTTTTTAAAGGTGGGGTCCACATTTTTATGAAGTTCTGCGCAAGGTTTGTCTATTTAGAACTTGTACAAATTATTTCTCATGCCTTGAATCATTGATTGTCTTTCACCACTCATTCCGTCCCACTTCCAAAGTTGTCTCATTTCTCTGCTTTTTTGTTTGCCATAATGCAACTTTGGTTCTTTTCGGGGCTCATTTCTCAGCCCTCTAGTATAACTGCCCCTTTGATCTATTCAGTTCACCTTGTTTGTAATTTGGACTGTCCTTGGCATTCAGTGTCTGCTACCAATCCATTAGTCAGATCTTTGTACTTTTTGCTTTGCGTAATACTCTTAAATGAGTGTATGGTATAGGGTGGTTACATAAAAATTTCACTTGTGAATAATGGTTAAGTGCATAAAAAAATTCTGAAGCTCTGCCATTGTGCGCTCCCTATCTTCAAAGCATCGCTCATTTCTTTCCGTAGATTTGAATATTTGCAGGCTACCTTAGTGATCAAATATGCCGGTTATCGATTCATTTTTTAAGTATTATAATCAGATTCAGGGATAGAGAAACTGGTTAAGACAGCCAAACTCTTCTGAAAATTTTCTCTCTGTACACATGCATACTTTTTCTCCTTGTTGCTTCTTGTAATGTTTCCTTCGTTGTCTATGTTACGTTGATTGTCTCGGAAGTTTTTGAGGATTATAATGGGTCAATATATAGAAGTGGTGATTGAATCTAAATGCTTTATTTTGTCAAAACTTGGGGCTGGTGGTATGCGAGTAACAGAGAGAAGATGGAAAACAGAACACTCGGTGGTGCTGGGTTACCCTTCAATCTAGTGGCTTGGGAGGGTTTTAGAGGAGTGCCTAAGCAAAGGGAAGATGGAGGTTTATTCGGCAACACGAAATGGATTCAGCAGTATTATTGCTCAACGTTGTGTTAATAGGAGAGGGAGATATCTTGAAATTTCAGAGTATAATCAGGGGGGGAGGAGGAATGTTATATGTATTCCTGAAGGAGAAAGTGGATGGGGATGGAGGAAAATGAAGGACATGCTGTTAGAGCAAGGGAAGGATGGCTCGAAAGTGGGTGGTTTGACTGGTGGAGGTTATCGGAGTCACGGCACAGGTAAAGGGCAAGGGCCAGGTAGCAAGGAAGAAATGTCAAATCCAAAAGGTGTGTCGAGCCACTCCCTTGGCAGAGTCCCTGTAGCGTGTCAGGAGTCATGGGAAGTCAGAAGGAGGTTGTTGGAAATGCAGGGACAGTTGCGTTCTCTGCAGAGGGACGTGGCTGGAATAGTGGCATTTGTTGGTTCATTAAAGGCAAAGGAAGATACGGGGGTTTTAAAAGGGAAATCTAAAGATATGGGTCACAGGCCTGGCAATACCCAGAATGAGGCCCAGCAGAAATTATTAAAGGGGAAGGGATGGGCTGTGTGGAGAAAGAAGGGTGGGGCAGGGCCTTCTAGGCCCAAGTCACAGAACCCAAATGGGGCTGGGTCGTCTCAGCCCAGGCCCCAAACCCAAAGCAGCAGAAATGAGGCCCAGCCTGTTACGTCTGGCGTGAGCCCTAGCCAGATGTTCACACCCGAGCTGCACAGCCTCGAGTTTGGGCCGGACAGCCAACCGACGGCAGTGGGTCAGCCAATGGTGGTAGAGGAGGCCGCCGATGACCTGGCCGGCGATGGGTCTAACCAGATGTTCCCACCCCGAGCTGCACAGCCTCGGGTTTGTGCCAGATAGCCAACCGACGGCGATGGGTCAGCCGTCGGTAGCATCGACGGCGCCGACGGTGACAGAGGAGGCTGCCGATGATCTGGCCGGCGATGGGTCAGCTTGTTTCTGTGCGCAACAGGCTATGGTGGGCTACGAGGCTCGGTTTTCTCCGCCTAAGGAGGGTAAGAAATCGCCGATGGACCTGTCTGTGAAACACTTTGAGGAAGTTGAGGTGGCTGAGGAGGAGGAGGATTCAGATGACTTGATGCACTCAGTGGAGGATGAACCTTTCATCCCTGAGGCTTGCGGATTGGAGGAGCTTTCGATGGGGGGTGGTTTTCAGCAAATAGGGAATCCTATCCCATTGAATTACTATTTTCCAGATCAAGCCTTAGATTGGGTTATACATAAAGCAAGGAAAATTCAACATGTGGTGGGGATTGTTTGTGATGGGTATGAGGAGGAATTCATAGCTTTGTTAACTGCTATGGAAGCTGGACATCGCCAAAATAAGAAGGGAGAATCGAAGAAAAGCTGGGAATTGAAAAGATTGATGTGGTCGATGAACTCGGAGGGTAGCTCTAGTAGGAATAGGGCAAAAGGGAAGGGGCTGACTATTTCCCAATGAAGCCCAAGATTGTATCTTGGAATGTCCGGGGTCTCAACGAGGTAGAGAAACGTATTGGGATTCGGCATGTAATTCGTGAGTGGAAAGCGGACATTGTGTGTCTACAGGAGACGAAGCTGAAAATGATCAGTAGGAAGACAGTGCGGAGTTTATGGAGCACCATGTATGTAGATTGGGTATACTTGGCCTCTTCAGGGGCATCGGGAGGAATTGTGGTGATGTGGGATAAGCGTGTGGTAGAGAAAGTGGAGGAATACATAGGGAGATATTTGGTAGCATGCTCATTTAAATGTGTATCAAATGGTTTTGTGTGGGCATTTGCAGGTGTGTATGGGCCTAATCAAGATGTTGACAGAAGATTGTTGTGGGACGAGCTTGTAGGGGTGCATAGCTGGTGGGAGCTCCCTTGGTGCATTGGGGGGGACTTCAATGTGGTTCGTTTCCAAAGTGAATGTTCTGGAAGTAGAAGATTGAGGCCAACAAGTTTGGAGTTCTCTGAGTGTATTTTTGACTTGAATTTGATCGACCTTCCACTTGCAGAGGGTGTAGCCACATGGTCGAATAATCAGTCTTGGTCCCGTTTGGATCGTTTCTTAATTTCATCTGAGCTAGAAAGCCATTTTCCTGATGTCTGGCAAACTCGTTTGGTATGCCTAGCATCAGATCATTGGCCTATTTTGCTTGATTGTGGAGGTATTCGCAGCGGTAGAGGGTATTTTAAGTTTGAGAACATGTGGTTGAAGTCTGAAGGTTTTGTGGAAAGAGTCAAACGATGGTGGAGCTCGTATCATTTCGAAGGGACTCCCAGTTTCATTTTTGCAAATAAACTGAAAGCTTTAAAAAGAGACTTAAAGTTGTAGAAACAAAAGTCTTTTGGCAATATAGAGGATAACAAAAATACTAAGTGGGAGGAAATACAGGAGTTAGAAAGACTACAAGAAGGGAGACCACTTACTGAGGAGGAGCAAGCACAGAAAACTTTGCTGGTTGCAGATCTTGAGAGAATAATTCTACAAGAAGAGATGTCATGGCGCCAGAAATCAAGAGCTCTTCGGCTAAAGGAAGGGGACCGGAGTACAAAGTTTTTTCATAAAATTGCAAACTCTCATAGAAGAAATAATACCATTGAGATGCTGAAAATTGAGGGGGTCGAGTGTAGAGAAGAAGAGGTAATAAAAGATCACGAGGTTGGTTTCTTTGGAGAGCTCCTCATTGAACAGGTGGGGTGGAGGCCTACTCTGAATGGTTTGGTTTTTGACACTATTGAGTCGGGGGATGTTGCTAGGATGGAGAGGGCTTTCGAAGAGGAAGAGGTTTATGATGTAGTAAGGAAAATGGCAAAAGATAAGGCCCCCAACCCTGATGGTTTCTCTATGGGTTTTTACCAAGAATGTTGGGAGGTGATAAAGGAGGATCTTATGAAGGTGTTTCAGGAGTTTTTCTCAGTAAGGAAATTTGAGAAAAGCCTCAATACCACTTTCCTTGCTTTAATTCCTAAAAAGGTAGGGGCTTTTGAGATTTTTGATTTTCGGCCTATTAGCCTAGTGAATGGTACTTACAAGATCATTGCTAAAGTGCTTGCTAATCGTTTGAGTGGGGTCTTGGGGAAGATTGTTACTAAGCCTCAAAATGCCTTTGTGAAGGGTAGACAGATACTTGATGCGGCTCTAATTGCTAATGAATGTCTGGACAGTAGATTGAAGGCTGGCAGCTTAGGGCTTATGTGTAAGTTAGATATGGAAAAGGCGTATGATCATGTTAATTGGGATTTTCTGCTATGTTTACTGGGTAGGTGTGGATTTGGAGAAAGATGGAGGTCTTGGATCAGATGGTGTATATCCACGGCAAGATTCTCTGTGTTATTGTTATGGAGACAAGGGGATTCGTTATCTCCATTACTTTTTGTTATTGTTATGGAGGCACTAAGCAGGATGATCTCGGCTTTAGTGACTAATGGTTTTATTTGTGGTTTTCAGATTGGATCGCTGAGTAGGGGTATCACTACCATTTCACATTTGCTATTTGCAGATGATACGCTTATTATGTGCGAAATCGATCCAGATCAGTTGAGGGCTGTGAAGGCATTGCTGCTTTGTTTTGAAGCAGTGTCTGGTCTAAAAGTGAATTATGACAAATCTGAGTTGGTGCCTATTGGAGAAGTTCATAATTTGAGGGAGTTGGCTGGCATATTGGGTCGTAAGATAGCGTCTCTCCCTATGAGCTATTTGGGATTACCACTGGGTATAGCCCCGAGGGCGCGCTCTATTTGGGATACTGTGATTGAAAAAGTAGAGAGGAGACTGGCAGGTTGGAAGAGAATGTATTTGTCAAAAGGGGGCTGGACTACATTAATTAAAAGTACCCTTTCTAATCTACCCACTTACTTCTTATCCTTATTCCCTATACCGGCAAGTGTGGCAGGTCGTCTTGAGAAGCTACAAAGAGATTTTCTGTGGGGGGGCTTAGGTGAAGAGTTTAAATTCCATCTAGTTAAGTGGGAGATGGTGTGCTGTCCTATCTCCAATGGCGGTTCGGGTATCAGAAATGTGAGGGTGTTCAATCGGTCATTACTTGGCCAATGGTTGTGGCGATATATCAAGGAACCAGAAGCCTTATGGAAGACTGTGATTGAGAACAAATATGGTGGTTTAGGGGGGGTTGGTGTACTAGAGAAGTTAGAGGGGCCTCTGGAATGAGGGCTATGGAAACACATTAGAAGAGGATGGGTGGTTTTCCATCAACACACAAGATTGCAATTGGGTACAGGTTCCAAGATCAGATTTCGGAAGGATGTTTGGTGTACCACTAGTACTCTACAAGACTTGTTTCCTACACTGTTTTTGATTGCAAATGCTAAAGATGCCATGGTGGCGGAGGTAATGGAAGTCGTAGGAAGGAACATCCGTTGGAATATCAACTTCAATTGGGCAGCACAGGATTGGGAGATGGGGAGTTTTGTAGATTTTTATAGTCTTTTGTATTCTTGTCGCCCAAATACCCAGCATGCAGATGATCTGTGGTGGAGGCCAACAGGGAAAGGGGTGTTCACTGTTCGCTCTTTTTACAAGGTATTTACACAAGTTACTGAGATACAATTTCTCTGGAGAAAGCTTTGGCGTAATAAGGCTCCTCCCAAAGCTGCCTTCTTTGTGTGGACAGCGTCTTTGGGAAAGATTCTTACTACGGATAATCTGAGGAAAAGAAGCATAATCATAGTAGACTGGTGTTGTATGTATAAAAGAGGGGGTGAATCAGTGAATCATTTACTTTTACATTGTGAGATAGCTAGGACTATTTGGGATGAGGTGCTCAGCAGAATGGATTTAGCGTGGGTTATGCTGAAAACTATGTTGGATGTTTTGGCTTGCTGGACCTTGATTCGAGGTGTGCAACAGATCAAAGTGGTTTGGAAGATGATTCCTATATGTATTATGTGGTGCTTGTGGTAGGAGCGCAATGAGAGGATTTTTGAAGACAGAGAGATCTATGGTGGAGCTAAAAATGTTATTTTTTAGGACCCTTTGTACTTGAGCCATTGCTGTGGACTTTAATGGCATGGACTTTCATGAGTTTTTAGTTTCTAATGCTCAGTAGGGCATATTCTGATTTTGTAAGTGACAGTTGTTTGGATGAATATATACTTATTTTACTTATCAAAAAAAAAAATAATGGTTAACTGTGATTTCAGGCAAGGAAAAGTCACCTCAACTTGATGACGGCGGGTCCGGATTACCACCTCGTGATGATGGTGATGGTGGTGGTGGAGGTGGCGGAGGCAGAGGCAATTGGTCGGGTGGGTTCTTCTTTTTTGGATTTCTTGCTTTTCTAGGCTTTTTAAAGGATAAGGAAAGTGAGGGGGCTTATCGGGATGAAAGAAGAAGATGAGGAAAGGTTTGGAAGTCCTAATTAGTTTTGGGGAGTATTTTCATCCAGCATTCTTTCTGTATCGAGTTTCCTATAAAGTAACTTATAAAAAAAAAAAAGAGTTTCCTATAAAGTAGATGGCTTGAGTTTAGCATGCCAACTCTGGCTAATAGAAAAGATGAGATTAAGGCCGATTCAAAGTTGATTTGAATTCATCTAATTTTATCTCATCGTTACAGTTTTTTTAAAATTTTATACAAAATAGAATAAACAATTCAATTTTTTCAAATGTCAAAATAATAATAATAATAATAATAATAAATAATATTTTAATAATATTTTATTCAATTTTTAACTTTTATTTCAGTTTATTTCATCTCAACTCAGTCTCCAAACCTAACTTCTTGTATGTGTGTATTGACTGTGTTTTAACTACAAATTGGTGGATATGTTTCAGGTATCATTGGTGCAATTTTTCTCTTTAATTTATATAGGAGTTTATTTGTGGTCACATCCTAGGTAGTAGTAATATAGATTCCTCGTAGATACATTGTAACAGAGTACTTGAACAATTCCCTCTCAATGGTTACGGGATTTTTTTTTTTTTAGATTGAAATGAGTTTAAATTTTAAAGGTGAAATATATAAAGTAGATTGAAATGAAATTTAATTTTTTTATAAAAAATTAAAAAAGTAACGGAACCCATCGTTTTTATAAAAATTTGATTTGAGATTAATTAAATTTAATTCAAACAACCAAACACAACACAAGCATTCCACGCCTGATACATGGGGGAAGAAAAAGAGAAGGAAAAATAAGAAACGAGAGAAGCTCGCGAGCGCACAGCAATAACAAAAGGCAACTCTGTATTTTAGCTTGCATGGAAAATAATTTGAGGGAAATAAAATTGATTCCTAATCAGCGTTCGCAGATATACATACAATGGGTAAAAATTATAACAAATGAAAAATTGTAACCCGATATACTCAAAACTATATGAACTTCCGAACCACAACACTACTTTCAAAAAGGCTCATTTTGTCGGTCTCGTCCATGTTGTCTCTACGGTGTCGGAATTGCCGTAATAAACCTGCTTCGATGTTTCATCCCAATAAGCCTGAAAATGGGGGAAAAAGTGGAAGATTGAAAAATAAAATTAGTGTCGGGAACAAATGAGACTCCCTGTAAATCAAGATCACTCTAACGAGAAAATCTAGCAAGTGGCCAGAAGTCTCCGGAAAACCAAACTAGTATATGATCTCCGTATGTCCAACATTATCGACCAAGTAGATTTCCCTGTTGGACATTCAATGCTTTGGTGATCGAGACTCTTAATTTCCCCCCTACTTGGACCACTGATCGAGACTTCGTTTTCCCTCTCCCATACCAGGAAAAAAAAAGAGTCAAAAGCTTGCCAACTTCATGCTGGTAAATGGAGGGTCTGAAGATACTTGTTTAACACATCACCTCATTGTGTGTAATAACCATAGATTTTTTTTTATTGCCACTGGGTGTCCGGAAACAATGTCCCAACTAATCCCAAGGGTGTACAGGCCCGCACAGAATTTCCCGCAAGTGCACCTCAAGTAATGCAAGGGGAAATCCTCCAGTCCAATAGCCCCTAGTGATTGTTTGCACCAAAGGAGATTTAAACCTTAGACTTGAAGAGAGCACCAAGCCCAGGGCCTTTACCACTTGAGTCAACCTCTAGGGGTTATAATAACCATAGAAATAGAGCAGATCGTAAACTAATTTCACTTCTCTCAGAAACAAGAAAATCCCAATCCACATTAAGCATGTCACCACAATTATCAAACACACCTGCCATCCCGATGGAAGATCTCTCGAGAGTTCTATTAAATCAGGCTGCTGGTTTCCATCAGTATTTGCCTCTGGCGGAGTCTTTGCAGCCTTATTGGCTAACTGAGCTCTCCTGCGCTTCACCCGCTCACGCCTAAATAAATAGGAATTACACAACACATGGAGTTGAAATAAGATAAAAATTGATTATAAGTTAGATGTGTATGCACGTGCCTGAGCATGCATAGAGAGAGTCCAAACTCCTAATAAAAGTTCAAAAAATGTCTAATTGCCACAAAAAAGCAAAACTAAATGAACAATTTTTTTTTTATTGGCACCGGGTGTCCGGGAACAGCGTCCCAATTAATCCCAGGGGTGAACAGACAATCTCGGCAAGGAGTTTCCCACAAATGCAACTCGGATAATTCAAGTGGAACAAAGACTAAACAAACATTCAGGAAATTCTTTTGAATTAACCAAGTAATAACATAATCCTTGGTGCTGCACATTGCCCTAAGAATTTCATTAAATGAAAAATCGTTAAGATGGTGTTAGGCCCATACCAATCCCCGCCCAGAGGCTGAAAATTAGCATTATCTTTGGCCTCTCCAGTGGCAATTTGCCGTGCATGCCATTCCTGCAATCATAAAACATGTAAGGAACCAGCAACGGCCAAAATTATAGTAATTTGTGAGCAGATGTGACCTCTATTTCCCTTTGTCGCTTCCTTCCTAAGATCTCATAAGGATCTTCAGGTTCTTTCTCATCTTCAAGCAACTCCTCTTTTGCTGCCTTCCACTGATAAAATAAATGTATTAATCTTAAAAGAACCACAAACAAAGACGACCCCTTTTTTTTTAGGTGGGGATGTAGTAGGATAAAAACATACTTTATCCACCAAACTGGAGACTTTTTTATTAGACCTTAAGGATGGGGCAGCTGCTATTGTCCGCTTTTTACTGCGCAGACCTGATCAAAAGAAAAAGGTAGTTTTTATTTTATAAGTACAAATTTATTAATATCAACGCTAAGTACATTGGATGTATAGAAGAGAAAACACCTAGCTAGGGAGCAGAAATAGATATAAGGAAATAATGAACATTAGGCTCCGTTTGGATAGTGAAAGTGTTTCATCTCATCTCATCTCATCTCATTATTACAACTTTCTCAAATTCTCACATAAAATATAATAAACAATTCAACTTTTTCAATTTCTAAAACAGTAATAATATTAAAAAATAGTATTCTAACAATATTTTATTCAATTTTCAACTTTCATCTCAACTCATCTCATTTCAACTCACTATCCAAACGGCACCTAAGCCCATCTAGGAAAATGATCCTAACAAAGCCCAAGAAGGAGAAATTAGAAACATATCCAATCTAGATCAAGCCCAAAGACGCGCCAACCCCGAAAAAAAAAAGTGTCAAGTATTTAATAGATTCACATTGAACCACACAAACACAGCTGTTTAGCATGTAATACTTAACCACAGTACGAGCACCAAGTAACCAAAAGCTTACTACCTAGATAGAGAGAGAACTGAAATTGAGAGTCTCATTCTTTCGTCATAAATAAAATAAGCTTTCCAACACAAAACCCAAAATATGGCATGACTTACTCCCAAAATGGGAGAGAAAAAGATAACTTGACAAGTACAAAGATTTCAAGAATGTTTGGAAAAGTTTTTCATCTCATCCCATCTCATATCATCTCATTTCCTTCCCAAACATCATTCAAACACGCACTTTCAAACTAATCATTACAATTTTTTCAAACTAATCATTACAATTTTCCCAAACCTCCAAATAAAAAATAAAAAACAATTAAATTTTTTCAAATCCCAAAACAAAAACAATATTTTTTTTAAAAGTAAAACAAAAATTATATTAAAAAATTATATTCTAACAATATTTTAATTTTATAATATTTTTTATTCAACTTTTTCTCTCTCATTTTCCAAAATCTAATAAATACTTAACTCAAACTATCTCACTACTATTCACAAACCATCTTACTATTATTCACAAAATTTTCATCTTATCTCATTCCCCAAGCATCCCCTTAATTCACCAAGATATATGTCCCATTCTAGATACAGCATGATGCCAGTACACCATTGACATATAGATACAGAATCCATCAATAGTACCAGCAGGAGCATCACTAAGACGAATAATTTAGTAACACAATCTAACAGATTCTTGACTCCTTGAAAACTTTTTCTATTTGACCGTTTTGAGAACCAAATATCCAAGAAAAGTAAAAACTACAACTATAATGGTAATCATCCAGTAACTCGTACATCGGCCCTAAGTATGCTTACAAACGTAACATGAATGCAAATCAGGAAGACCACTAAGTAACCCAGGTAATCAGTAACCATACCTTTAGATTGAACCTTGGTACCCAATGATGTGGCTGTAATGAAAGCAGTTGAAGTAGAATCAGTAGGTGGCACGGGAAAATTGTCTTTAACCGAAATGGTTGAAGGAGCTTGGATAGTAGCTGAGGTAGACGGAACCTCTATAGATGCCTTGTCAGTCTCACCACCACCACCAGAAATATTAGCGTTCACATTCAGTAGTGAATTATGACCTGCTCCCACAAAGGAGTTGACAGGGGCAACTTGTTCAGCAGAAAAGGTGTCATAGCTAACAGGAGCTGGCTCACTCTGAAACCCAGAGGACTCCACACCACTAACTACAGGTACTGCAGGGACTGTTCCATCCTGAACCTCATAGTAAACTATAGGCTGAACAGGGTTAACCAGGTCAGAAGCTATGTTGGTCAATGTACTAGGAACAGTGTTATAGTAAATTGGCGCATGGGGCACAGCAACTTGAGATCCTTCAGCAGGTCCATATAAATTACTGCTCAGGATTTCAGCTACTGTGTGTCCATGATATTCAAAACTAGAAACTGGATATGATAAATTGTATTGCTCGGTGTAAGTAAGAGGGTGCCCTGTCTCCATGTAGGGCAGAGGTGGAGGATATGAGGGTTCAGGCGGTTCAGGTGGCTCATCAGGTGGTGGGGGAGGAATATGCTCATTATCAGGTGGGGGTGGGGGAATCCATTCCTCATCCGGAGGAGGTGGCACAGTGAACCCATCCTCTGGCACCAAGGAGGGGTAATCTGCAGGTAGATTCAGCTGTGTTGGGTTCAATGCTGTGTTGCCTGAAGAGGTTGCATCTTCAACTTCCATGTCCACATCCATGTCAACATCCTCTGCAGCATTAAACCCATGCTTGTGATTCCACTCATCACCCAATTCAGCCTCATTGACTAGTTCACTAACTCCTGCATCGCTTCTTAAACCTCTAGTAGGTGATGAAGAAATGTCTTCAGCATTTACGTGAGGTGCTTTACCGTGCAAATCTTTCAGAACTATCATTGATGTATCAACAGAAGCAGAAAGAACCCCTTTAGTTTCAGTTCCATTTGCTTCAGACTCAAGCCGCATAGTTTCCTGCAATTCGCCCTTCCCATTGAAGGTAGAAACATGAGTTCCCTCAACTTCATCCATGTGTGCAGATTCAGCAATCTTAGAGATTTCATCATTAATTCCACTCTCAATCCGTTTAAGCTGCTTTTCAGTATATGTCCAAAATGGAAGCAATGATGAGCCGTAGTATGAAAGTGACTTCAAATCAGAAAGTCTAATCTCAACTTCCAAAATATACTCTAATACCCAGTCAAGACCTTGCATGTGATGGGACCTGAAACATAAAATGAAGTTATTACAATTTTTTTTTTTCAGTAAATAAGAATTTTATTGATAATAGGCGAAGCCAATTACACAAGACATATACAATAGCCACACCTAGGCATGACTATCTATGTATGTTCATGCCATTAAACAATCGACCAATGGAATAAAGTGTGGAAAAAGAAAAGTTTTAAGCTCATCCATTGTCCTTTCACAATCCTCAAAATTGAACCCTCAAAACTCCGACTGTTTCTCTCCATCCATATGCACCACCATAGGCAGGTCAGTATCATCTTTTCCACATAGCTGCAATCTGAGAGTTACCTCGGATGCCTTGCCAACTGGCCAAAAAGTTAACAAACCTTCTTGGTATTACCCAAATAAGTCCCACTCTCGCAAAGATATCGTTCCATAAACTCATGGCTACATCACAATGCAATAATAGGTGATCCACAGACTCACCACTTTTCTTACACATGTAACACTAATCCAATACAATGAGTCCGTGTTTCCTTAGATTATAAGGTGAAAATCTCCCTAACGAAGCTATCCATACAAAAAAAGAAGCTTTTAGGGGGCGTTAGTCTTCCATATGTTCTTCCATGAGAATGTTCTCGTAGGGAGGGTTATTAAAATATTTTTAAGTTGAAGAACTAGAAATTTCATAATCCTCTCTTTTTATTTTCTAAAAATAATTTCTGGCCATCAAATGATTAAAATCAAATCTCTGAGAAAATGGAGAAAAAGCGAAGCAGGATTTGCTTACCCTTTAAGTGGCTTCAACCTCTCTAACAAACACTCACACTGTTTCACAAGATGAGAAGAAAGATCAACTCCAGATTCATATCCTTTAGTAGCTTCAGTGTCAAGCACGTACTTCTCAGAACGAGCTCCTAATTCACTAGAGTTGACATCGGTGCTCAAATTTGAGTCTTTTCGAGCTTCATTTTTGTACGCTTCACTGCAATCATCCATCTGGTGTCCATGCCGTCCATGCCCATATGCGTCTAATCCATGAGCAACCATATTGGCATCCGTGATCCCTTCAATTAGGTGTGCAGCTGAAGAAACACCTAACATCGCATCTGAAATGATGTTGGAATCCCCTATAGCCATAGGAGCACATACTGTTTTTTCAGTAACAGTAGAGATTGTCAGCCCATTGGTCAATCCAGTTGCCTGAGCCAAAACATCAGGCACTTCCCATGAAGTCTCCCCAGTTTCAGTATTCCAGTAATAGTAACGGTTACTCTCCTCATGCATTACCATCTTCCAGCCCAAAATAACATCACCAACAACTTGTGCATCAGACGTTCCAGAAACGGAATTCTGTTCCGTCAACTCTGTTTCTTCTTGTAAATCTCCTAGTGTGGTAGGATTGCTTTCCCCCCTATCACAGCTCTCCAGATTATCGGTAATATCGGGTGGCATAGACTCCCGCTCACTGTCCTGTTGTTTGACCTTCTCGACAAAAAGGTCTTCACCAATATTGACATCCAGATATTTGCATTCTTCATCAAGAAAAAGCTTAACCTGAGAGACAAGAAGGATGCAATTAGCATTCCAAGCAAACAAAAATTAAAATGACAAAGTGTGGGATCTATTACGTGAACAGACACTACAAATTTGCTGTGTAGCTTGTCTTCTATTAACAGATGCACCTCGGTAATATAGATAACCTTTTCCCAAGTGTAAAGCACAAGAAACAGATTTTCAACATGAGAAGGGAACAAAATTTATCCATGATCAAGGGAACGAACAAGTAAAATTTAACCACATTTGGACATTTTCAGATAAATCAAGTTACATCATAATGAAACATCATATTTTCAGGAAAACCAAATTTGTAGGCATAACATGGGCTTTTCATAGAACAGGCATTTGAAAATCTAATGAAAAATAGTTATATCAAAATAATAACTAGTTATATCAAAATAATAGCAGTGATAATAATAATAATAATAATAATCATCATCATCTAGTGAACATAAAAATTTCCAAACAAACAATTACACTTCCAAAACAAATTCAAGCAATACATTGTAATACAGTCATAAATGATCCATTTCTCCACATCTCATCAAAATTAACACAATCCAACTGATGTGAATTGGTTTTTCACATATAGCAATGTGTTGAGAGAGAGAGAGAGAGAGGGAATTACAGATATATATTCAAAAATAAAATGAGAAAAGCCTATGAGCTCTTTACTTATCAAAAAAGAAAAAAAACCAAATAAGCCATCCTGATCAAGGAGAGCTCGCTAGTAAGCTAATCTCTGTCCCATTGGAAAACCTAAACAACAGATCCCAAGTTAACAAACACAGTATAAAGAGTTAATTAATTACCTCTTCATTAGGTGAGGAGGTTTCAGCAATGGCATGATTAAGTCCTTTATTTGATTCCTCATCGAACTCATCATCACTATATTGTCCAAGCAACAGTAGAGGATTCTGTAGTTGTTGACCTGAAGACAAAAAGCTAGCATGTCAGAGATACTTCCAATATCATTATTTTATACTTATTATAATCAATATATCCCAATGTTAAAAACAGACAGCTGAGGAATATTCTGATAAAACTGAAGTGATTGGAATCAATATCAGGGAAAACAAGAGATTCTGTAAAAAGGCAGATATTAAAATTCAATGTGAGCAGTTAAGACCTATTCACAGCCACCTGTTACACATTGAATAAAACTGTCAGTGGGGCATAAAGCAAATAAAGCCAGAGACATACGAACCGATGAGAAAAAAAATTGTCGAAACCTCCAAAATCCTTTGATGCTACCACCAAGGGCAAATCGATTGGGAGTCATTCATAATTTCACTTGGGGAGGGCCCAACCTGATCTGAGATGAATGCTCCCAACACCACAGCAACCCTACAGTCGGAATACAATTTCTTGGGGGCAAAAAACATAACAAGTCTTGCACATATAGTTCCATATTTCCACCAAAAAAATGTTGAGCACTCAATTCCTTTCTACATAGTCCTTTTGAAGAAAACCGACGGAACCCACCTGAAGAAGCTGGTGAATTGGGTAACCCATCATGATGGTTCGAATCTTTATCAACTCCAATTTCATCATACTCAGTGGAGCCACCCAAATCTCCTAAAAAAAGTAAAAGAAATATAGAAAAAAAATAAAAAATACGATTTATTTCAACTGAAGGCAAACCAGTGATGCTTCAGTATTACCGAAGCATACAAGTCATCATTAGTGAAACAGTCGATACTTAATAGAGTAACTCAACATCAAAACTAGCCACAATTTTGAATTTCCGATCAAGTTTATAACGATACAAACAACACCCCCATTTGCTTTTATGAGAGAGCGTAAGCAGAAGCTATTACAATACGACTACGTATTGATCTAGTTCTCTTAGTCTTGTCAATAATTTCGGTGCAGCCTCAAAAATAAAATAGCACATCTGTTCAATTTGGTTACAGGTAAAATATCAATCTAAACTGAAACTTATAGTTTCCTTTAGGCCATGGAATTTTCCCAAAATAATTGCTAACAAAGGGAACCTTATATATGGTGAAAAACCTAGACATAGCGAACAGAAGGCGCATTTTCTTTTACAAGTAAAAAGTGTGATTTTTCATTCAGCCACATAAAAAGACTATCTGTCATCTATCACGATTGGAAACCCTAAGATAAGGAAGGAACCACAAAAGAGCTTTACAAGAAATAAGTGCAAATGTGAACAGATACAAAACCCTAATAAGACAAAGGAGAGGGGGGGGGTAGGGGAGGGAATACCAGAGGGTTCCGCGCAGAGATCGAGCTTGACACGGCGACCAGCGTTGCTCAGAGCTGCGAGACGACGCTCTTTTCTCTTCCCCATCGATTTTACCAATTGATTTGGTTTGAGTATGCGAAATTGCGATTGGTTTTCGTTGTGTTGTGTTAGGGACTCGGAGACGCTGATAGATGTGATCTGGATTCTGAACTGAGAACGAGTAGTAGTAGTAGCAGTAGTACGCGGCGCGATTCGGGGTGTTTGAGCTTAGACGCTTGCCAATGGCGTGTCCACCATCCGGCCCAATACACTTTGCACTCTCAATTCACTTTACACATCTCCGGACTTTGGATGGCCAGCCCCAGCCCGTTTACCATTTTTTTTCGGAAAACAAATTTACATATATATATTTAATAATTATATAAAGGAAAAAATTAATTTAATAATTATAATGGGTTTCATGATGTTTACTTACCAATCTGTTTTAATGTGCTATCAAGAAAAAAATCTTTTTAATATGATTAATTATTTGATAAAAATAAAAGTTACCAACTTTGATAGGTAGGGATCCAAATCAGTATTAGAGCATTGGTATTGGCTTCATAAAAAGCCTAGCTAGCCAAATTCAAAATTTGATGAATTTCATTAAAATAGGGCTGCATTGGATTAGTCAAAGATATAAGTGTGAAACTTTGAGTTACATTAAATGGATAGGTTTCTTCAAATTTGAAGGGCTACTATTCACTCATTAAATCTATTTTTTATTCACTTTTAATCTCCAAAAGTCTTTTTTATTCACGTTTAATCTCCAACCGTCTTCTAATAATAATGTAAGAATCAAATTAAATTATTAAGTAACATATAATTAATGTAATTATAAAATATGAAAAAAAATGAAAATATTTTTATTACAAAAATAATATTATATTATTATTTTGATGAATTCAATAGCTAATTCAATGTGGAGTTATGGCTAATAAAGTTTTAGATTTATAGAAATCATATATTTTTCATCAAATTTTAAAAATAACTTTGCTGAAGCCGATGTCAATGCCCTTAGGCCCAATCAAGCGCAACCATGGAGTCCTACGCTAAAGGAAAGTGATCCCATTTTCTAAAGAAAAATATTACTTTGCCTATTTAATTTGTCCTCTCATTTTTACACTTCATATATTTTATTTTATTTTTTTATTTAATAGTTAAGGAAATGACTATTAGTGTATTGATATTTTTTTATATTTTTTTAAAATGATAACAAAATGAATAAAAAAATAAAAATGAAATTTTGACCTAAAATGAGTGGGCTACTCTGAGGCTCTAAGTTTGAGTGGCAGAGTAGCACCACTCTTTCCTAAAAGCCCAAACATGCAAGGTATTCTCTTGTATAACAGATACTCCATCTCCCCCAAAAAAATCATAAAACTTTTAATTTTAGATATTTATGACATGCCTCAAAATTTTCTTTCGCATATGAAGGTTATAAAAACATAATTTGTATACAATTTTAAATTTTATAAATTAAATGAGGCAAAATAATGATATCTGATTTGAAATAACTAAGAGCATTCTCACTCAGTTATGAAAACTCATCAGTCTGTATTTTGTTTGGCGCCATCTTCTTCCTCTAGTAAACCTGAAATTGTTGTTCATCGATGTCATCATTGAGTTTTCTCTCGCGGCAACAATGGCTGCCTTGTCTTCATCTGATAACACCAGCACTAAAAGTAACAAAATCCTCTCGTTTGTCCTATCTTTAAACACCCCAAAATCGCAGAGACTGCTTCATATAATTTATTTTCTCAATTTGTTAATTTTCTCTCTCTTAATTTCAGGGTCTGATTAACTCTTCAGAAAAAGGGTCTTAAGGTTTAACTTTTGTGTTATTCTCTTGAATCAATTGAGGTTTTGTTTATGAGCTTTAGGTTAAAATGGTAGCAAACAATGTTGTTTGAAATGGAAACAAATTGCTTCAGTTTAGAGTTTCGTGAGAGATGAGGGAGGGTTTGAGATTGGGGAGATATTGTAAATATTAAATATATGAAAAATTTTATTGGTAGTTAGAAGAAATATTTGAAATGAATAAACAAATATTTAAATGATTTAGAGAAAAAATTAGATAAACTGATATATAGTATATTGTAAAAGTCAACATATAAAATAAAAAAAAAAATGTGTTTTGATAATATATTTTAAAGGATATGATAAAAAAAACCATTGTGAGTGCTCTAATCTAACTTAAATAATAACTCATGTTTATTTAGATGGAGAAAGTAATCCCCTATAACTTGTAGATTTTTTTAAAAAAAATTAATAGATTTTACTTTTATTTTTTAATAATCAAATCCTCCCTTAGAGCATTGGCAATGATTTAGTTATTGCCAAGTTGAGATTTTGGCTAATGCCAAAATCATTGAAGATATTAATTTACATTAGACTATGCATCCCAAAGTCAAAATAATAATATGATATTATGTATTTTAATAATTTTTTTTATATTTTACAAATACACTTCATATATTAATTAATAATTTAATTTTTACTCCAAATTATTTTTTCCCAACTATTTTAAATATTTTCAAAGGTTTGCCTCGACTTTGTCCTATTTTTATATCAACCTAATTATCCAACATAATAAAACCTTGTTTACAAAAAAATATTTTTTCTAAAAAATCTAGACATAATATAACATTGTTTACTAATGAAAATTTTAAAAAGAATTTAATAAAGCCTTGTTTATTATTTGTGAATAAAATATAGATTTAATAAGTAAATAATAAATCTCAAACTTTAAAAATTCCTTTAGAGTTATTGTAGATTAAAGTCTAGACTTAAGATTTTTAGCTAGTCTAATGCAAGTTATTTATACAAAATTTAGGTATATTTTAGATTTCACTAACTATATTTGGAGAATAACTTTTTCTCAAAATGGTAACTATAGAAAATAATAAAGCAACTAAAAGAAAATGAAGAAGTAACTATTTTATTTTAAGAGAAATAATAATTACAGTCGTAGAGTGTATAACTCGTAATTGTTTTGAAAAAAATAAGTAAATATGATAAGTACGTAAAAAAAAATTAATTTTTTTTATAATATGCTCAATTATTTTTTAAAACGATCGCGACATTTTCACACTTTATTATTGTATATAATATTATTCTTATTTTAATATTCCTAATCCGTAGATCGCTCCCTTCCCTCTCAACATGTTCGTATCTTTTTTTTCTTGTTTTTCTTTTAGGATGAGCATCTTTCACGTTCGGGTCCAAAATTACTGCCATTATTTGTATCATAAAACAATTTACGTCTTGTAACGCTGCCTGTGAACAGCCTCGAATTCCCACCTCTCTCTCTCTCTCTCTCTCTCTCTCTCACATCACCTTCCTTAAGATTTGATACAAATACCGCGAGGCGCACGAAAGCGTGTACAATTCAAAAGCGTCGTTGCAGAGCTTTCCCTTCACTCCTCGGGAACAAGGTGAGCGCTTTCCCTTTGTGCTCTGCCGTTAGCTTGCAGAGTAACGATGGGAAAAAGAAAGAATATTCGGTCTTTATTTGTTTCTTTTGCTTTAATGGGCTTCTGAACTGAAAAACCGATCGTCGAGTTTATTTACTAATTATCGCTCACTGAATTCAGAAAATCTCGGAGCTTTTATCACTGTACGGTAGAAAACTCACGCAACTAATTCTATCGTACAGTTTTGTTTTTAACTTATATTTTGTTTCGGTTACTTGTTGCTTGTGGAATTGGATGATCGGATCTTGCTATAGACGTCTTTTGTGGTATTTGGATCACAGATTAGATTCTCAATCTGTGATCGTCTCATTGTTAATCTTTTCGGTTACTCTGGAATTTCAGTGAAGTTCGTGTCGTAGGGGCGAATTCTTGAAGTTTGTTAATAGTAGATTCTCAATCTGTGATCCTCTCATTGTTAATCTTTTCGGTTACTCTGGAATTTCAGTGAAGTTCGTGTCGTAGGGGCGAATTCTTGAAGTTTGTTAATAGTAGATTCTCAATCTGTGATCGTCTCATTGTTAATTTTGTTAGTTACTCTGGAATTTCAGTGGAGTTAGTGTCGTAATTACGCCTAATTTAGTCGTATGATGTCATAATTCTAAGCTCGGGTCTAGTGAATAAAGAAAAATGTGGGGGAAGGCGGGGGGGAGGTTGCTTTGTTTTTATTAAATTCAGTTTTTTATTTGATGAATGTTTCGCATATGTGCATGCAATCGTGTTTTTCTTGGTCCTGGTGATTCAATTCTGGTTTTTATTGCAATAATTCCAAAAAATGGTTTTGAGCAAGATGCTTGAGGCCATCTTGGGAATGACTTGGTTGAATTTGGTTAGTATCTCCCTTCATTACCTAGTAAACTGTATTTTTTCCTTTCAACCTCAATGTTCAGGAGATTTCTATTGTTTTTTCCCATGAATTTCCATGAAAATGTTAGGATGTATCAGCTGAAAAGATTGAAACGCAAGTTATTCCTCACAAGTCACCAATTACCACTCTCAGTCATTCAAATCTTAAGTTGGATTATGCATTATCAACCTGTACACTCCATAGACATTGTTATCTACCATAATTTGTAACTTTGAATTATATTCTGATCCTGGAGTCTGTTTTTTGTTTGGCTATTCTTTTGTACACTTGCTGTCTAACTTGGTTATGCCTCCTATATTTGGGCTTAAAAAAGGAAAACAGATCTCTGAATTTCACCCTCAGGAATATGCTATATAAATAAGCTATTGAGTCTAGATAATTAATGCTATTGCGGTAGAGAAAAATATATATTCCTCCACATTCTAGAAAAGGAAAGAAGACAAAAGGGAACAGAAAAAACAACTTCAAATATTTCAACAGACATCATGCACTATGTGATATGTCCATGTCCTGACCGAAACATGTTGCAGTTTGTCCTGACATTCTACAGCTATCAAAAGCTATGTCTCATGTATGGTTGAGGATTTCTTGCTGCATCAGGTCGCATTGAACAATTTTCTTTCATTCCTGGAACCAGATCTTGGCGGCTCCAGTTTTTCTACAGATTTTGGCAATTTTAATTTGGACAGCAGAAGCTGGAAATGATTAAAAGGTCCATTCTGCTCTTTGCCTGCATATGGATCATTTTCTTGCATAGAGTGACCTAAATAACATTTCTTTTTCTTTCCTCTGTTCAGACAGGTATGGAGTGTTTTGATTTGCTGAAAATATCATGTTGCAGTGCATAGGGGCATTTAAGCATTTAGGTGCTTCCCTACTGCGGTGTTGTGACCTTGATTTATACAAGCAATCAAGAGGACTTGAAGATCCTGAACTTCTTGCAAGGGAGACAGTTTGTATGCTATTAATCTGTTTTTTGTTTGTCATGCCATTATTTATCTGTATCATGTATTGCAGCAATGAGTTTTAACAATGATAGATGAATACATACCTATGAATTAATGCCATATCGTTTAGAATGGCTTTTGTATGATTGTATCTTGCTTTAACTTTGTGCTTTCCAGTGTGTAGAACTAAATAAAAGCAGATATAGAATCGATTGTAGCTCTAATGTATTTTATCATGCAGTTCCTCTCTATTCAACAGAACAATAAAACAATTTACTGAAGATTATTGATATTTTCCTTACTTGGATGCAGTCAGTGTAAGTGAAATAGAGGCACTTTATGAGCTCTTTAAGAAGATCAGTAGTGCCGTTATTGATGATGGGCTGATTACCAAGGTTTGTATGTGTTTTGTAGTTTTGTACAGGCTACTGGACAACTTATGCTCTAAGCATATATTTTTTACATGATTCGAGTGGATGTCGTTGTGGTATTGTGCTTTACATGAAACTGATGATCCCCTTTTCCATAATCATTTTATAGCTTCTCTGAAGTTGTGTATTGTATACCCTTGACAGGAAGAGTTTCAATTGGCGTTATTCAAGACAAACAAGAAGGAGAGCCTGTTTGCTGATCGGGTAACCTGTTTTTATTTTATATTTTCTGCTTAACAAACCATTTTACCACTGCACCTATTAAATAAGAGTGTATCTCATAAGTTTCTCACTGTCTAAGCATTACTCATTATTGCAGGTGTTTGACTTGTTTGATACAAAGCACAATGGAATACTGGGTTTTGAAGAGTTTGCTCGTGCTCTCTCTGTTTTCCATCCAAACGCCCCTATTGAGGATAAGATTGATTGTACGTGGTTTGGGCTTGGCTAGAGTTTTCCTTCTTGTGTTCCCATCTTTTAGGCAAAGATTTTGATCATATGAACATATTTGTGACATGAATGCATTGGCTTAGAAGAGTAAATTTCATCATCATTTCTCAGTTATACAACTGCCTAGTAATTTATTTACGTTAACTATAATGTCTTCTTCCAGTTTCGTTCCAACTATATGATCTAAAGCAGCAAGGTTTCATCGAACGACAGGAGGTAAATATTGTTCTGACAGGGGTAATCTCTGTAATTGCTAGATTTGGTTTTTCAAATGTTCTGCCTTCTGTCCAGGTAAAGCAAATGGTAGTCGCTACGCTTGCTGAATCTGGGATGAATCTTTCAGATGATGTTATAGAAAGTATTATTGACAAGGTGCTCACTCAACCTCATGGTTAGCTTAATGCTTAATTATATTGTTCATTATCATTGTCACTTCTTGCTGAAGGAAGTCCAGGTGTTTCATTGTTATTCATTGCAAGAATGTGTACGCATAGTTACTTTTTGAACTAATAAAAAATAAATAGTATTATGATATGAACTCTAGGGTCTAAAGCCTTCTTTTTCAGACCTTTGAGGAAGCTGATACAAAACATGATGGGAAGATTGACAAGGAAGAGTGGAGAAGCCTTGTTTTGCAACATCCATCCCTCCTGAAGAATATGACTCTTCAATACCTGAAGTAAGTTCTGAACTTCGGTGTCTATCTTTCATTTCTCTCACTGTTATAAAATGATTACCTGTGAAATTTGTGCATTACTCCTGGTCTTTGTCCTCCCACTCAACAAATAAAAAGTCCTAGGTCAGGTATTTCCCAATCTTCCCTCACGGAAGGAAACTCATAATCACTCTTTATTGATGATTCTGCTGCAAGCATAAACATTAACCCGTCGTGGATGGATGTGATCCTAGTTGTGTGTCTGCAAATCTATGCTATTGCTTCGGTATCTGATGATACCTTGCTAACAGAGAACATGTGAACAAATTGTCTGAAGCTGTTTTTTTTTTTTTTTTTAAACATCGTGAAGTTAACTAGTTACTCATGCATCTGCGTAGGATAAGTTTTTAATAGAGATCTGCTTCATTTGTTTGAGCAGGGACATAACCACAACATTCCCAAGCTTTGTGTTCCATTCACAAGTCGATGATACCTAAACTTGAGAATTGCACTGAAATTCAGAAGGCTTTCTTAATCATGGTTAGTTTGTCTCTACAAACTTGTGCCCTCACACGTATGGAGGGCCTAGAGAGTGTTTACATCATTTAGATTTTAGTTGTTTATTGAGGATTTTATCCAATGACTGGATTTTCACCTCACAATAGATGTGGGGTTATACATTGCAAGTTGCAGAAATAATAAGTTCAAATTTAATAAAAGATCTCAATTATTAAGGTGCAGAACTTGCACCGTGTTGTGTAAGTGGGTTCTCCGAAGGGGAGTTGACACGACTTTAGGTAGTAATGATCAAATCCAATATTGGAAGGGCTAGCTACCCCTCTTCCCTCCAACGCAGGGACGTCGAGTTATGCAGCATGTTAAAATTGTCATAGGAAAATGATGCTACCTCTTTCGGCTCCTATTGTATTGGTCCGCGCCATGCATACATCACAAGTACGAGAATAGATAATGTAATTACAGGTCCCAATGGTTAATGGATCATTTTTCTAATCAGCAGAAGGAATAGCGGCACCCTATAATTGCTTGACCACGCCTTAGACGGAGACAGATCAAGGATTAGATGTGGATTCTGCTGTCGCAAAGTCCCATACAGGCAGAGAGGCAGCTAGTATTCAAAGTACGCCGGGGATTAGAAGACGCGCAGAGGTAAAGGAGAGAAACTAGCCTACTGATTTCATCAAATCAGTAAGACAAATGCACGCAATTCCTTGTTATCTCAAACACGCACGCGTGCGCTCTAACACCATCAGGCTATAGGATAAAAGGGACTTGGCACCGTGAGTCATGCCCCGATGAATGATTCTCTCCTTCTGAGTTGTGGACTTGGCTCACTGTCACCCCGATCCTAAAAGAATTTGGGAAGTCGATCAAATTTTCAAAACCGAAAACCCTATGCCACCTCATTTAGGATAATCGCGCACACACAGAAGGTGTAGTCCATCCGATAAGGTCATTTGGCCTTTTTATTATTATTTTTTTTTTTTTGCATTCATTCTTTTTTTATATCCTTACACATTTTAAAAAATAATAATTCACAACATCACTTAAAAACATTTCTTTAGTCATTAAGTTAAAAAATATATATATTTGACGGGACCATGTTGGGACAAGTAGCATTTTCCATAATCTAAAAGCAAACATGATATTCCAAGGCAAATCATATAAGCATCTGCCAAAAATTTGTTCGGATCCTCGCAGTGAGGCACAAAAGAGGAATATATATTAAAACGAGGATAAAATGTTCATAAAAATTAAAAAAAATAGAAACTGCGACAGTTTTTAATAAAAAAAGGCTTTAATCAACTTCCTCCATCTTGCTGCCCTCAGCATCGGCATCTGCTTCTTCCTCCAGGGGAGGCATGTCTGCGTCACCATCGCCTGCTTCCTCGTCAATGCTCAAACCAAGTTTTAGCATCCTGTGGATTCTGTTGCCAAAGGTGTTTGGGTCGTCCAGGCTGAAGCCAGAGGTGAGGAGGGCGGTCTCGAAAAGCAAGAGAACAAGGTCCTTCACAGATTTGTCATTCTTGTCCGCATCAGCCCTCTTCCTGAGCTCCTCCATGATGGGGTTCTCGGGATTGATCTCCATGGTCTTCTTGCTCGACATGTAGCCGGCCATGCTACTGTCCCTCAAGGCCTGGGCTTTCATGATTCTCTCCATGTTGGCAGTCCATCCGTACTCACCGGTCACCAAACAGCAGGGTGAATCGACAACACGGTCGGACACCACAACTTTCTCAACCCTGTCACCCAACACATCCTTGATAACCTTGCAGAGACCCTCAAACTTATCCTTCAGTTCTTCCTTCTTCTTCTTCTCATCTTCACTCTCATCCAGTTTCAACCCTTCCTTGGTAGCTGAGACCAGCTTCTTCCCTTCGAATTCCTTGAGCTGCCCTACAGCATACTCATCAATAGCATCTACCATATATAGAACTTCGTAACCTTTCTTCTTCAGCTTCTCCAGGAACGGAGAGTTCTCCACTGCCTTTTTGCTTTCTCCAGTAATGTAATAGATATCACTCTGACCCTCCTTCATCCTGGTCACATAATCCTTCAGACTGGTCATCTCATCGCCACTCTTGGTGGAGTGGTAGCGAAGAAGCTCAGCAAGCTTTGTCTTGTTTTGGGAATCCTCATGGATACCGAGCTTGAGGTTCTTAGAGAAGGCCTCGTAGAACTTGTTGTAGTCTTCCTTGTTCTCAGCAATCTCAAAAAACAGGTCAATGCACTTTTTAACCAGGTTCTTGCGGATGACCTTAAGAATCTTGTTCTGCTGTAGCATCTCTCTTGAGATGTTCAAGGGGAGGTCCTCAGAATCCACAATACCCTTGATAAAGCTCAGGTATTCGGGGATCAGCTCCTCGCAGTTGTCCATTATAAAAACTCGGCGAACATACAGCTTAATATTGTTGGGCTTCTTCTTTGTGTCAAAGAGATCAAAAGGTGCCCTCTTGGGAACAAAAAGTACAGCCTTGAACTCTAGCTGGCCTTCAACTGAGAAATGCTTCACAGCCAAGTGTTCTTCCCAATCGTTGGTAAGGCTCTTATAGAAAGCAGCATACTCTTCCTTTGTGATCTCCTCCGGCTTCCTCATCCAAATAGGCTTTTGCTTGTTGACCAAGGACCACTCGTGAGACACCTCCTTGATCTTCTTCTTTTTCTTCTCTTCCTTTTCTTTCTCTTCATCAACATCTTCGACCTTTCCTTCCTCATCCTTCTTATCTTCCTCGTCCTCATCATCAGAAATTTCCTTCTCAGTTGTCTTCTCAACCCAGAGGGAAATCGGATAGCTAATAAACTCAGAGTGCTTCTTAATTAAGTCCTTCAGGCGGCGCTCCTCCAGGTACTCAAGCTGATCTTCTTTGAGGTAGAGTGTAATCTTAGTACCCCTACCAAGACTCTCCCCGGAGGTGTCTCTGGTAACAGTGAACGACCCGCCAGCTTGGGACTCCCAGACATATTGCTCATCATCATTGTGTTTAGTGGTGACGATGACCTTTTCAGCAACAAGGTAAGCTGAGTAGAAACCGACACCAAACTGTCCAATCATACTCACATCGGCACCAGCAGCAAGGGCTTCCATAAATTCCTTGGTTCCAGACCTAGCAATGGTACCAAGGTTGTTCACCAAGTCTGCACATACGCAATTTAGCAAATTCTGAGATACAATACCATGCAACAGAATGTATTAAGTAATTACTGGCGGCAAACTCCTGCTATATCTTACCAGCCTTAGTCATGCCAATACCACTGTCAATGATGGTCAGGCTTTTAGTTGTCTTGTCAGGAATAATGTGGATGAACAGCTCAGGCTGTGCATCTAGCTTGCTCTTATCAGTCAAACTCTCAAATCGGATCTTGTCCAGTGCCTGGACACGATAAGAAATAGAATATTCATACAAACCATTCGAAGGCATTCAGAACCGGCACTTTCAAATGAATGAAGACGAAAAATAACTTATACACAAAGTGCGAAGTCAATCGATATACATGTTCTGTAAATTACAACCATAATCAAAGTAAAACGTATATCACTACACGACATTATATTTTACTGAATCCAAAGAAAAGCTTGGGCGGATACGTATGCATTTCCATCCATGTAGCAACTCATTCGGTAAGAAAACAACTTGAAAACATTGAATTCAATATGTTGGACGAGAAACAAACATAAAACAAACAAATGTACGAAGCCTAGATACTATCACAAATTGGTTAAATCAAAACAAACATGCAGTCAAACGATACGGTATCAAACACGGCCCATTCACAGCAGTCAAGCTAAACACTAAGATTTTCCGCATATATTCAACAATAAGGTTGAGATAACAAAAATCAGAGCAGTCCAATTATTTGATAGTTTCCAAATATGTATACTAAACAATAGCATAACTTAACGTTCTGATTTATTAATTTTGATCGGTAAAAAGTTAATTCATGGATAGAAATATAGGCTATTAACGTTCTGATTTTTCAAACGTAGCCGATCTACATCTCCGTTCGAACGCCAGGAGCACACAGGCATATAGAAAAAGTTTTTAAGAAAATTTTATTTTTGTATCATATCAATAATGTATTCTACAAAATTACACAACATTGCACGGTACGATACCAAAAAGCTACGAACTTGGGAATCCAAAAGCCAGATTCATAAATCAAACAAACCATGACTTATAAACGAACTCAAAGAATCCAGAGCAGTAAATCGAAACGAAACGATCTCGACACAAGGCGTAAGATCCAAGTCAACATTTATCAGAACATAAAATACGAAACATTTAGAACAAGAAATAAAATCACGGGATTCAGGGGAGGAAGGCACCAAAGAAAGAAATAAAGCGAGAGATGGAGAAACACACATCAGAAGCATTGCTGATGAGCTCCCGAAGGAAGATCTCCTTATTGCTGTAGAAGGTATTGATGATCAAACTGAGCAACTGGTTGATCTCGGCCTGGAAAGCAAACGTTTCGGTCTCCGCCATTCCTTTCTCGCCGTGAATAAACCCTAAAGTCGCAGAAGAAGAAATAGACGGGTGATCAGAGATTCAGAGGAAATGGTGAGCCAATTGGGAGGAGGAAGCGAGACTTTATAGTGGACTTCGCTAGGGTTTCTAGATCCTTCTGTTGCCTAATTATACGTAATAAATTAACTATTCTTTCTCTTTTTTTATTTTTTACTTTGGGTGAGGCTACTATGCGCCAGCCTTTAGGTTTTTTTCTTTTTTTTTTTTTTTCTTTTCATATTTATTTAATATATTTAAATATTTAGAAAAAATACACCAACAGTTTAAATCATTTTCTTAATGATTAAATAAAAATAATTTTTTTTTTTTTAACTAGCTATCAAAATATCAAATAAAATGAATAAAGTAGTGTTTTCTTTTTCTTTTTTATTTGGTTGAAGGAATGTGTATGTGACACGGAGTGCCTTTAACTTTTAAGAAAGTTTCCATTGGGTTACCTGTGTGGTCGGTGTCCCGTAGCACGGACGGTCGTGCTTGAAAATTTAAGAATCGTTTTTCGCACGTAAGATAAGATAAATTAAATTAAGCTTATAAAAAAAAGAGAAAAATTAAAATTTGAATAAATATTATTAGAATATATTTTTTATTTTCATATTTAAAAAATTAAAATTTTTAATTTATTTTATGTGAAAATTAAAAAAAATTATAATAATTGAATGAAATGAAATAAGATGAATTGCGAAAACAAATGAGATTGACAAAAATGGATACAAGGCTATAAAGTATACAAAAAGGATAATGATAGGTTTACCGTTTCTTACCACTTATTTACTATTCATTTAATTTATTTATTACTTAATGGTTAAGAAATTAACTATTAGTGAAGTTATATATTTTTTTAATTTTTTTCTTAATGATTAAGTATGTTAAAAAAATAACAAATAAATAAAAATTTCAAATATTCTATAGAATAAAAAAAGAATGGTAGGAAATTAGTAAGCCTGTCATTATTTATACAAAAATTATACAATATAACATCTATGTAAAACATTACATTAGGATAGAGGATTTTTTTTTTTTTTTTTTTTAAGTAGAACAAACTCTACTCATCAATAACGGAACATTACAACTTTGACTTGAAACATACAGAATACAAGTCGACTACTGCTTTTAAGGCTCCCTAATACATAAATTTTGTTGTGACTGATATGGTCTAGTACATTCTTATAACTCTCTACAGACAAATCATCTGAGAGACAACACTCTGTCCTAAGACCATTATGTCCTAAGACATAATTAAATAGCCACATACTCTGTCTAAGATGGAGTAGATGACACACTTTATAAACAAAAATTCAAGAGATTATGTTTTTTTTTAACCTAAAACAAAGGAAAAACAAAAAATGTAAAAGATGCATGAAAAAATAGAGAATTGTAGCTTGGAAAGTTGTACATCCACATTTTCAACCTTAGAGGAAATAAAAAATGCAAACACTGAGGCTGTGGGACACGTGCCACCCTAGAAGTACGGTGGAACTTCAAGTCTGAAGAAACAGATGACCGGTCTCAGAAAAGTCACGTGTGGCGTCGATAAAGCTCTCCTTACGGTGGCACGTGAATGTCACGCACGCACTCTAGGCCGTGCATGTGGCTCACGCGTCGTTCCGTTCGACAAGATTCTTCATCCGTCTGAAGAATCGGCACTTTGGAAATCTTGCGATGGGGCGTGTGGTGGTCACTTGTCTTTGGAGAACAACAAATTTGTATTTCGCCCTACTGTGAACGATAAAAAAAAAACAAAACTAAAAAAATAAAAAGAAGATGGAAGAGAGATGAGAGATGAGGGAGTGAGTTTTTTTAGGGGAGTTGAGAGCTTTGGCTCCTCCCTTCCTCTCCTAATCTGAGTTTTTTTAGGGAGGCGGCTGTATATAGAGAAAAGGAAAAGAGCGAAAATACGATTTCTAGGTTCAAAGAGATTTTAATTTAAAAAATACATGATTTTTTGTTGAAAAGTATTAAGAACTCTACCAACTTTTCTAACCATTTTATTTGTCGAAAATACTATATTTCCTTGTAATTTTACACTTGACCTCTCGTAGTATTGGTATTGGTTTACCTATATATAAATGCAAATATATATTTGCGAAACTAAACTATTGAGTTGATTACATTGGATTATGTATATATAAATATTTTCATAGCTATGAACAATGTCAGTATATCTTTGCAGATGCACTTTTCAGTCTATAAATGCTATTTTAGTAATTTTTTTCTCTCTTCTCACTCTCTCTATAATGTGTATTTTATTATTATTTTTTCTCTCTCCACCTGCTCTACCTTTAACATATTTGTTGTGGGTGCTAATTGCAAAATATATGAAAAATTAATAATAATAAAAAAATATTTTATTATTATTTTAGTTTAAATATGCATAATCCAATGTGTGAGTTTTTCTTGAATGACAAAGACAATCTCTAAAATATATGATTTTGCATTTACATATAGATAAACCAATGACAGACTCAAATAGAAAATATTTTAAATTTTAAAATTTGAATTAAAAAAATTAATAAAATGAGACGAATAGTCCATACGTGTAATATTGTAAATAAAATTATAAATATATATAACACCACATCTATAAATAAATATATAAAGTGTATGTTTGGGATTCTAGTGGGTAATATGACTTTTAATTTTAGAACTTATAGCTTAGAGTTTAAATAATAAGTTATACTATTAAAAAACTATTTAGTGTTTGGTAATCATATGTTAAAAGCACTTTCAAACATGTTATATTTGTTTTTAAAATAATTAAAAAATATTTTTTAAGGTAGAAATGACATAAAATATCATTTGATTTTTTAAAGATTATGATCATATTTTTTTATAGATTGAAAATTGTAACATATTAAAGTTGTATAGATATTTTCGTCTATTGACAGTCTTTTTAAAATTAAAATTACGTTCCGCATTATTTAGAAAATCACATTTGAGGAAAAAGATCAAAATGATGATTTTCCTCAAATGTAATTTTTAGCTTGTTCGAGATTAAAAATAAAATAATATATAACACTCATATAACATAATCTTGTCTTTAAAAAACTTTTAAGATTATTTAAACACTTTAGACATAGAGGCCCGAAGTTTATCTATCAAGCGCACTTTACTACGGTTCAACTCCAACTTATCTAAAACAAAAAATTGCCTTGATAAGTTGACGGTGATATTAAATCAAAATAAGTAATGATATACGTATAATTTTTTTTATAATCTAATCTTTATACAATTACGTGTTAATTAAAATAAATATATTTGTGTAAAACGAAGTTATTTTTATAAATTATTTTATAAAAATATAATTTATTTGTTATATAATTGTATAAAAGTTATAACAAATAATTGTAAGTGGATAATTTTCAAATAAAAATATAAGTTTATTAAAAAAAAAAGGCACTAAATATAGTTGCATGGAATGAAAATATATGGAGTCGCTTTGAGGAGCCATTTCTCATTCCAAGAACTAGGCTGCCCATTCCTCGACAGGCTCTCTCTCCTCAGCAAGCCCAACAAAAAGACCAGTCCAGGGCAAGATTAATACCATTTTATTTATTTTCTCTCCATTAATTGCTTCTATACGATTTCTTTATTTATAGACAAAATATTTATTTTCTGTACTAACCGATTGAATGCATTAATAAACAAATTTGAATGAAATTTTTGTTAAGCTTTTATAATTGTAACACAATTAACAAGCTTTCTCATCATCTATATCACCTGTATGTTAAATCATTAAAATATAAAGCAAGTAGATCTGCCATCGAACTCGAAAGAGCATTTCCAACAGTTTATTTAAATTTTCATCTAAAATAATTAATAAAAAAACTATTTTTTCTATTTTAGCTAACAACTATTATAATACATCATATATAAGCTTCTTCTTTTTTTAATATTTATCATTTAAATATTATTTTTTCTTATTTATTTTTTTTATTTTAAAGATTTTCTCTCACTACCATTAAACTTATAATATTTTTATATATTTCAATGTTTTTTTTAATATATTAATTTGATTGCAATATTTTCTATTGCTAAAATGACTAGTACCTTGCACGCACCACTGCCGACGCATCGTGCACTGTTTATTCGCTTGGATCTTCTGTTTCTTTGTTGTTCTATTCCAGTTTTTGATATGTTTGTTTTTGTGTTCTTCTGTTTCTTTTGTTGACCCAAGTAAGGTGTTGTTCCTTTGGATCGTCTGTAATTTGGAGCAAGAGCTATTCGAGAGTGGGGGGCGATGTCATGGCCAGTGATATCGTATGACCAGTGCTCGCGCATAGGTGCTACTTGCGTAGTAGAGGCTGTTGTGTCCGTGCATGAGCTGGGTGCTCGTGCCGTCAGGGCTCGAGATGCCAATGCCTGTGGTGGGCGTGACGTCTGGGTCACACTGAGGCTTGTGGTTTTGTAGTTTAGTTGTTAGTTGTTAATGTGTTTTATTTGTTTTCTTGTTATTTTAGTTTTTAATAAAATAGAAATAGGCTATTGGATTCAGTGTCCATAGCAATGTCCCGTATTTTTCCTCCCTATGAGGATAGAGGGGCCTTCAGGTTCTGTTTATAGAACGCTTTCTCTGTTAGGAGAGAGTTTATTAAGAAGTTAAGACAATATTCGCTATAAAGAAATTTGTGTGTAGAGAAGCCCCAGAACTTATGCGTAATTGGCTTATAGCCTGGATTTTTCTATATATTGATAAGTCACAGTTGTAACTTCGGTTCAGTAATGAAACGAGACTATTTCCATAAAAAAAAAAAATGACATTAATAGTCCAATAAAAAAATTTAAAAGAAAATTAAGATAGAAAAAACTCATTCATCCTAATTTTTGTGAAATTTTTATACTTCTTCACGTTTTGCAAAATCTTTATCAAGAGTAATTTCTCTGTATTAAAATAAAGAATTTTGATAATATTATAACTCTTCATAGTTTATTTATAGAACTCTATATGTGTGCTATGGAGAGAGAAATAAAGAAACAGAAAAATAATTAAATTATTTATATAAATGAATAATGCATGTTAAACGTAGAAGTATACTACTATACTGTAGCTTGTATATATTTTATATTAATTTTACATAATTCAGCAAAAATCTTATTTTGAGAGGTTTGTCAGTCATTTTTTTGCATAAAAATGAACCCTTAATGTCGTTGAACTCAAGCAGGCAGCGTCGCTTGTTTGGCTGGCATCCGTGCACGAGTAAAGCTACAGTCGTGGAGTGCGCCCTTTCTAATTATATTTTCCTAGAAAGCTAGAGTGTTTGGTAACCGGGAAAATAAATGAAAAAAAAATAATGCAGAAAATGGCGCAAGGATGGTTCTCAGGGAGCAGTAACGGCGAAGACCAGCAGAAACCCTCGTCTTCTCTGCTAGCCGATTGGAATTCCTATGCGGCCTCACAAGATTCGGAGGATGGTTCTGATCTGGGCCGGGGTTTCGATCTCGAAGCTGCGGTCAGGTCCGCTAACGACACTGTCTCTGGCACTTTCAATGTGTAAGCCTCTGATTTCTGAACTTAAGCCCCTTTTTTTTTATTATCTGCTTGTTATTTTATTTTGTTGTTTGAATTAAGCGCTCAGTATGTGGATCTGGGCTTTTGACTGTGACATCCCGGAGTCCGATGGTTACTAAAATATTTTAATTTGATTAAAGGATTGGGGGTACTGGAGTAACGATATTGTCCACAGGGAGGTCGTAGAAAGTTGCTGTTTCATTTTGCTGCGTTTGGGCTTGATTTTTCTGTTTAGGTGCATTGAAGTGAAGCGACTGGCCAAATTATAGAAACAACTTAGAAAAGTGAACTAGGTTTTAGTTAGGACAACTAAACAGGGGCATCACATCAACCTAGAGTCTTGATTTCTAATTTTCACAGATTAACACTGATTGTGGATAAAGTATGCGATATCCGTTTAAAGGGGGAACTGCGTTGGGAGCTAGGTTAGTTGTAAGCTGATGCACTTGCAAATCTTATAAATATAATCGTGAAGTTCGATGAAAGGTGGTGCTACCATGTAAACTCTTAAGTGTATGCCTTTCCCGAGACAGCAATTTGTATGATGTTGTCAGGTTGAAATTTAAGATAGGTGTCCGAGTCACTTTGTGGATGAAAGGACATGCTTAGTCATACTCTACCATCAAGAGTTGCGCACGCCCATGTCTCATCTATAAATTAAGTGTTAGCCTTGATATCTCGAGTTAATGCAATGAAAGATTGCCAGGATCTACTTTGCATTTCTGGTTTAATATATCTTATCGAGCATCCATTTCTCTGTTATAGGGAAGATTTAAAACAAAGCCCTGCTTCCAAATATGTTGTACTGCTGAGCATTGGGCAATGACTCATTGTGAATTACTTGTTAGAGACTTCTTTTGACAGGTTTGAATGCGTCAGTCCTGAACCAATGGAGTTGCCCAATAATTATTTGGCAGCATATTATATCACCAGCAGCTCGGTACTTAAAGTAGATAATCGTGTACACCCAGCTTGCTGTTCATTTTGTGAAGTATGCAGTGAGGATTATGTATGCAAAGAAACCCCTAGGGGTTGGCTCAAGTGGTAAAGGCCTTGGTTTTGGTGGTACGCTCCCTCCAAGGTCCAAGGTTCGAATCCCACTGGGTGCAAACAATATATAGGGGCCATTGGACTGGGGGATTTTTCCCTTAAATTACCCGATGTGGACTTGTGGGAAACTCCTTGTCAAGGGTATGTGCACCTGTAACACCCCGAGTCCAAAAGTGTGATTTATTATTATTATTATTGTTATTGTTATTGTTATTATTTTATTAGATATGTTTTGAGGTAGTAATTTGTTTTGAAGAGGATTTCTCTACTATACGCCTCTTTTATCTTTTTGGACTGGGAGTTTTCTGAATTGAAATTATCTCTAATTCAAACACTTCAAAACTCTAATATCCTCTCAAGTGTTCCGTTCCTTGTGGGAGTATTTTTCCGAAGGTTAGTCAAACTTAAACCCCTCCAGGTCACTCACGATAGCTTCCTTCCCCTCATCTATAAAACCCACGAGACCCTTGGCAAAAACGAGGAAACTCTCGCACACTAGCCACCATAGTAGCTTCGGCAGACAGAGAAAACCACTTCCCAACAGCCACCCTAGCACTACTTTTCATACCAAATCAACCACCTCGCCGAAAACTACCACAGAACACGCCGACGCCCTCCGTTGGCCACTAGAAGAGTCGGATCACCTCATGACAGCCACAGAACCCGCCGACCAGACACCTCCCTCCGCCTTGCACTCCCTTCCGAGGTCCCAGTCGCGTCGCCGGTCGATTCCAGCCACTCGAGAGCCGTCGTCACCTCAACCTTCTTCCCTCGGTGAGTTTCATGTTATCACACGACACCTTCCCTCTCACAACTCCTCTCAGACTTATGTTTACTACTTTTGATGTTAAGTGGGCCTTGGGCTCTGAGGCCCACTAGGCCTGGTAATTTATTCTTGTAAGGGCTGAACTATCATATGGGCTTTGTCCTGTACTAGACCCAATCCTTATTCCTCTCAGCACCTTGTGTTAGTAGGCCAAATTCCCTTATATTACGTAGACAATATGTAGGAGTTAATTAGATTATTATTTTAAGTTATATATATATATTTTTACATGATAAAACCCTAAATTTTAGATTTAGTTTTACGCCATTTATCTAGCAGCTTTATATTAAACCCGATTATACTACTAAGCTATCTATTCTTGATTAATTATATATATTACAAGTATTCATTAATTTTGCATGGAAACAAGATAACTAATATGTTAAATTCCATTATACGTATGTAATTACATAGAGCATTACGACACGTTTCGCTAGGAAATTAATAACGTTTAGAACCTCGTATCGGTAACGCGCTACAAGTTGGAAATCAGGAAGCAGCGCTAAAAAGTAAATAGTATGATCATATAAATGTATGCGTATTGTGAATATTATTGTCATATATGAAAATATGATGTGCTTATGATGGATATCTACGCTACGCTAAGAGACAAGCCAAGGTTAGATTCCTTTCATGATCTTGAGGGAATATGAGATTATGCTTGAATGAATGAATTTGTTTGATTAATTGAATGTTACTAAAAATCGTATGAAAGCAATGAGATATTCATGTAGTAATTCAAGTCAAGTATGCCATGTAATAGAATAGCCATATTATGCGAGCCATGTTCATGTAGTACTTAGATTATGTATGCCATGAAATGTCATAAAATATTCAGATCATATTATGTTATGCCATGTATAAGAAAGTACCATGTTATGTTATGCCATGTATAAGAAAGTGTCATGTTATGCTATGCTATACCATGTACAAGAATATGACATACTATACTATGATATGTACAAGAATATGACATATTATGCCATGTTATGCTATGCCATGTACAAGAATATGCCATGTTAGAAATATTCATGAAAACCTAATAAATTTTCATGCATTAAGGAAGTTAAGAAATATTACGGTGCCACGGACTCAAGCGTGGTTAATCATAAGTTAAGTGAAACACGGACTCAAGCGTGTTTCACATCATGTTATGCAAGTTAAGTGAAACACGGACCCAAGCGTGCTTCACTCCATGTTACGAAAGTTAAGTGAAACACGGACTCAAGCGTGTTTCACTCCATGTTATGCAAGTTAAGTGAATCACGGACCCAAGCGTGTTTCACATCATGTTATGCAAATTAAGTGAAACACGGACTCAAGCGTGTTTTACTCCATGTTATGCAAGTTAAGTGAATCACGGACCCAAGCGTGTTTCACATCATGTTATGCAAATTAAGTGAAACACGGACTCAAGCGTGTTTCACTCCATGTTATGCAAGTTAAGTGAAACACGGACTCAAGCGTGTTTCACATCATGTTATGCAAATTAAGTGAAACGCGGACCCAAGCGTGTTTTACTCCATGTTATGCAAGTTAAGGGAATCACGGACCCAAGCGTGTTTCACATCATGTTATGCAAGTTAAGTGAAACACGGACTCAAGCGTGTTTCACTCCATGTTATGCAAGTTAAGTGAAACACGGACCCAAGCGTGTTTCACTCCATGTTATGCAAGTTAAGTGAAACACGGACCCAAGCTTGTTTCACTCCATGTTATGCAAGTTAAGTGAAACACGGACTCAAGCGTGTTTCACTCCATGTTATGCAAGTTAAGTGAAACACGGACCCAAGCGTGTTTCACTCCATGATAAGACAAGATAAACAAGATATTATGCATTCACGATTACATGTTTGCCACGATTATGTATGCTTCCGCTTTTGGTTAATGATTAAAACATATGCTATGTGAGTCTATGACGATATACGTATGTAAAATCCTTCAGAAAGTCATGTTACGTGTTTGATTGTAATCTTTGAAGTTGTAGGTATGTTTTGAAGAGTCTCATAGAAATGAAATGTATGTTAGGCAAAAATTATATTTTACGGTATGACGTGCTACTTACTGAGTATTCGACTCATTTTGTTTGTTTGTCTTCTTGTTTTCTTCCATGTCTAATTCTCGCAGATGATGTCTATGATGATGCAGAGCTGGATGGCCAGGAATAGATCTAGTACAAAGACTTAGGAATGAATAAGTGATATTCACACAAGAATTAGATTCCTTTTTATGTCATTCATAGGATTAGTTTATGTTCTTTTATTTTACGTTCAGTTGTTAAAACAATCATGTTCAATCCAGTTTTAACGTTTTGATGAATTTCAATAAATGAGGTATTTCAAGATATGAATCTCTTTACCGGGCACTATATTATAAATGTTAATAACATCTCTATCCTACGGGAACGGGGTGTTACAGCACCCCTGGGATTAGTCGGGATGCTTTTCCCGGACACCTGGTGCCAATAAAAAAAAAGTATGCAAAGATGTCTATTTTTATCAACTTAAGAGGTTGAGGGGATTTCATTGCCATATCTATGGGGAAATCCAATTTATGGTGCTAGGATCCTAATTGGCTTTGAGTTTGCTTTAGCTTGAGCAGGGTCTGCGATGTGCACATTTAGTTTGCTTTAGCTTGAGCAGGGTCTACGATGTGCACATTTTATACATAGTTCAATGTAATATTGGCAAAGAGTTTCAATATCATATATACTCTCTAGTTTTAATTTATGATCAGAATCCCTCAAATCCTGCAAACAACCTTACTCAAGTTTTAATGTGGAGCTCTTATTCGTGTTTTAGCTATGGGATGTAGCATGTGATTTTTTTTTTTTTTTTATTAGACGATGTAGCGTATGAAATTAGAGTCCATACAAAGGAAAGTTATCTTGTTTTCTTTATATACAATCTGAGGTTGGGCAAAAGGCGCTTGTACCATTGTCTCGTTATTATAATTGCCGAAGCAACATAATTCTGAATTTTGGATTGCGTGTTCAATTGGGCGTGATTAGGGGTGTAAGTTATTCGGTCCGGTCCATGGATTTGGTTTTTTTGGACTGGACCGACTGAAGTATATATATAATTTTTTAAAATATTTTTTATATGTATTATTTTATATAATAGTTATATAAGTTAATTATGTAATTTTCATCCAACCTATCACTATTGAACATATGTATTTGGAGTTTCGATGATATATTTTTTAATTTCATTTTCTCTATTTTTTGTTTTTAACTTTATTATGATGATTGCTAATTCTCTTGTATGGATATGGATAATTTTGATAATTTTTCCAAATTTTTAAAGGCTATTTTCAAGTATAAAATGTGTAAATAAACATAAATAGTTGATATTCGAAAGTGTAAACATTGTATTTTTGTATTGATGAGCCGGAAATAGTCAAAATACACATTAGAAGCGGTTTTGAGCTTTTTGTATGTTTGGCCCATTTTACACTAGCCTAGACCGAATTAGGCTGAATGGACCGACCGCACCGATAGCTAACGGTCTGGTCCAGTCTATGAGGGTAATGGGTCCGGAAAAAGGGTGGTCCATGACCGGACCGTACCGATTACACCCCTAGGCATGATATTGAATTGAAAGCTTGTAATTTCTTTCTTTTACAGTTATGCAATCTCTGTTTGATACTTGTTCAGGGTTTCTAAAGGAGTGAGAGATCTACCCGGGAATCTACAGTCGGCCACTAGTAGTATTCCTTCAGGAAAAGCACTCATGTATTTTGGCTTGCTTCTGGCAACTGGGGTTTTCTTTGTTTTCATCGCATTTACCATGTTCCTTCCAATCATGGTGCTGATGCCCCAGAAATTTGCTATATGCTTTACCCTTGGGTGTGGCTTTATCATTGGGTCGTTCTTTGCACTCAGGGGTCCATCAAATCAGCTCGCTCACATGTCGTCAAAGGAGGTATTTTCTCTGCTTACTTTGGACACACCTTTTATTTTACCTTTTGCAACATAGCCATCTAATGCTATATTTTTTCTTATTTACTTATCCAGAGGCTACCTCTTACATTGGGATTTATCTGCAGTATGGCGGGTACCATATATGTCTCCATGGTGCTTCACAGCTACATACTCTCTGTGCTTTTCTCTGTGATACAGGTATCAAATTTCATGCTTCACTAAGCGTGTTTTATTTTTCTCACTGGATTTTAGACCTTGGATTGTCGTACTTTATGTGTCCCCATAATTTTTGGTTTATCTTTTCACCTCGTTTTCACAGAAGAAGATGCAACAATGTTCTGGGCATTTCATTGATTGATTCTAACTTGTTATTTATCATAGACCCGAGAAATGAAATACGATGATCTCAATTCTGTCTATCAACCAATTAACTCTTAAACGTGAAGATAAGGAGCCATCCAATTGAGCAATGAAATTGATGTTTTCATTGGAACTTGCAGGTTCTCGCACTCCTGTACTACGCAATTTCATACTTTCCTGGTGGATCTGCTGGGATGAAATTTCTCTCATCTGCCCTTACCTCTTCAGTAATGAAATGTTTTGGGAGGTGATCCAGACCTTTTGTTTTTATGGTTCCCGACCTGTATATGTGTCACCTACTTGGTTGTAGCTACGCGAACTAAACGAAGGTAGCAAGTTTTTGGTTATTCATTTTGGTTTGGTTTACCCATCAGGGTGCAATCGAGGAATTTGGTCGAGTAATTTCTGCAAACAGTTGATGGATATATGAATGTATTGAAATTAGTAGATGTCCAACTACAAACCCAGAGTATCGGTTTTCTGTTAACAAGCTCCCAAACCAGCGATATTGATGCACCAATCAATCAAGACTCAAATTGGAAAGATTACACTTGTGCACATGCGTACAGGCGGAACCACCAGTTAAAAGGAAGGATGCACCAATACATTGAACTTTCATCATGAATTTAACACTTTACAACATCCCTTAAATTTAATATTTGAATTTTTCATTATTCATTTTTTTTAAAAGTTTTGAGGACGTAATATCTCAATTTTGATAATTAATAATATATAAAAAAATTAAGGTTAGGTTTGAATGGTGAGTTGAGATGGGATGAGTTGAGATGAAAGTTAAAAATTGAATAAAATATTATTAGAATATTAATTTTTAATATTATTAATTTTTTGAAATTTAAAAAAATTAAATTATTTATTATATTTTATATAAAAATTCATGAAAAATTATAAGAGATAAGATTGATTGATATGTCTCAATCCCAACCGAGCCTATGTAAATGTTGCATGCAAGTTGTTAAAATTAAAATAAAGATTTGTTTTATTATTATTATTATTATTCTTTTAATCCTGAGGTGCTCATTTGATAGTGTGTAAAAGAAAAGAAAAGAAAAGAAGAGAAGGATGGTGACCACTCCCGACTCAGAGACGACGTGTAAGCTCAATCTCGTAACAATCCGCCCTGGCCCACCACTAATCTAAATCTCCGTATTATGTATGTATTAATGGCAATGGCTGCTCTTTCTCGACGTATTTTACGTACTACTACGACGTAGTACATACACTATACTATCTATGCAGTGGCTTTCACTGTAATTTCATCCTAACTTTAGCCCCGTATTTGTCAACATGGACTTGGGTGCAAGTTAAAATGTCCCCCTCACCTCGATTGACTCTGACCCAATGCTTGTCCGCATGGGGCGTACTACTGTTCTGCATAAAATTAACTAATAAAGAGATATCAATAAATTGCCTCCAATCTACCCCCCCCCCCCTCTCGATCCACTTCTCCCTCGATTCCATCTTCAGGTATATCTAATCATCTCCAGTTCATTTGTTTTCCTTTTTTTTTTTTGCCCTTTTATCACGGGCTCATGTTAATTTCTTGCATTCATTGATTTGGGTTGTGTGTTGATTTAACTGCATCTGGGATGCTTTTGGATTTTGTTATTTTTTCCAATTTAACCTTATAGTTTTCGGTTTTTACTTCCTATTGATTGGATCTGAAAATTTTTGTTGCCCAGAATGCCGTTTACTTATATTTTTCCCAAGTAACTGATGCTTTTGGTGGAGATCAGTGGAATTTGATACTGCAGTCTCAGAAATATGCCTGCATGTATGCGTGTGTATTAGTATTTGTATTTATAAACGTGGATATGTTGCATTGCAAGTGCAAATGCACGATGATGAAACAAGTACTGTTAGTTGAGGTTTCCTGAGTTGCTTTAAGGTGTCGTGCTGCTGCTGACTTGATGGAGGTCGTGTTGCATTCTGTGTTGTTTGGGATAAATAGGGATGCTGCCGAGTTGACTATTTTGATGTAACTTGGGACATTGGGCCTTCCGGTACAAGGAATAAAAATTGCTTATGTGATATGTGGATCTTGTCTGATTGATTTTATGCTTAATAAGATGATGTCATCGAAACATCACAAGAAGGTTGTGATACCCATCTTTGTTTTTACTTCATTTAGTTGAAGATTGTTTGTATATGGGGGCAGAAATGATTCCTTTTATTCTAGGAATAGCATCTCTCTAGTAGTGATCACGGGGAAAGTTTGGATAAGGTACAACTGCCATGTTAGCCTATGGCAGGTACTACATATGGGCTAGCTTCAGTTTCTTCTATAAAGCTTTCTTAATCTGTTGTGAAGATAATAGGCCTCCAAAGACACTTTTTTCCAAATGCCAGGAAAGAACTTGCGATACTCCTGGTCCTGATCATAAACCAGGTGGACAGGCTTTTGTAGTAAAAGACCAATACTGAGCCTTAGGTTGTCTGGGGTATGGCTTTGAGGCATTGGGTGGCTTGACCAAAACCAAATCTGAGCACACTAAGCATATTGAGTTTACAAACATTGTCTGGCTCGCATGCAATAGAAGTCACCAACTATTAAAATTTGTAATTGAATGGTGTGATGCTTTCTGTCTTTTGCTTTCTGTGTTATGCTTTCTCACTCTTTCAGTTCTTTTTAGTTGCATGCTTGGACCATATGAGTTGGGTTTGAACCTTTTCCTATCTGCTTGAATCTCATAGTAGAATTCCATCATTTACTTCTAAGCGTGATTAGTAAGGTTAACTTAACACCCATCCTCTTTTCTCCGCTACATAGCATATGATGTATTGTAATCTTGATCTGCAAGCTTAGCTCATTATTGGTTTGACCCATCTGCATTTACCAAACTAGGAGGGTGAGTATGAGTTCTTTTGCATAAATTAATTGCATGTGTTGCCTACTTGTGTGTGAGTTATTCATGTGGCAACCTTTACTTTCAGGGGAGAGTGGAACACTTCTCAATTTGTGTATAGGCTGAACTTTTGTGCTGATTTCTTCACTGCTTCTGGCCTTATTTATCCTTCGTTAATAACTTTCATTTTTAGGTCTCTGCAATGGCTTCTAAATCAGTCATGGATTTAATGGAGGCCTCCTCTGGGGTTCATTTTTCTGGATTTCACATGGACGCCCTGAAGCAAAGAATTAAAGACATCGAAGCACCAACTACATCAGCAACTGAAAACATGCATAAACAGCCGTTTGTCATTGGTAATTGTTGGGTGGAAATATATGAAAATTTATGCTATGGCTTTTGGGGTATCAAAAGGTGGTGCAACACTATCAAGTGCGCCCCCCCCAAAAAAAAAAAAAAAGAAAAAAAAAGAAAAAAAAAGAAGATAGAAAGGGACACTGGTTGGTTGGTATATCTGGTTTGGTATGCAAATGGAAGAATCCAACACACAGAGGTGAAGATTGATGGTTTTACCATTGGCAGTCTTCATTCCTGCCTAATTCAGAAACTTGAAACAAATGGAATAATTGTAGCCTTGGCAAAGCACACTAAAAAAGTTAGTTGTGGAGTTCCGAATGTGTATGTGAAGTTACCAGCTTTCCCAAAAGCTTAAATTAAGGGGAGGCCTGTAAGAGAGGACTAGTTATTTAACTATATTCCAGCATTCGAACTCAGGGATGAACCAGATTCCCCTTAACAAGTGGGTCCTCACTTGGAATATTTAATTAAATAAAGGTTAAAGCGTAGGAACAGGGTTCAAACTCAGAACCTTTAGGCTGCGTTTGGATGTTGAGTTGAGTTGAGTTGAGCTCTTTATAAATATTAGTGAGTTGATATGGTAGAGTGAGTTTTGTGGGGTTCACCTGAGATGAGTTTAAATGTGTTTGGATGTTAGGATGAGTTTAGATGTTTTATGGGAAGTTAAAAAAGATTGTGGGTCCCATGTGTAAAGACGTGCTGAATTGAAAAGGTTTTGGGTCCCACATGTAAAGAGGTTTTGAGTTGAGATGAGTTTAGTAATGTGAGAGTTGAGTGTTTGGATGTTAGACTAGTTTAAAATTAGACTGAATTGAGTTGAATTCAGATGAGTTTAACAATCAAACGGGGCTTTACTCTAATACTAGGTTAAATTATCAATTGTCCTGAAAGGTTAAAGCTAATGGAAGAAGTGCATTTAATTATTTAGTTTATATTCATACAGTTTTGTAAGCATGAAAAATTTACCTGATTTTACAGTATTAGTTTTAACTTTAAAAAATTGGTGCATGATGCTGGTATGTGAACTTTTTTTTAAATGTCTATCAGACTAATGAACCATAAAACTTTTACACACTCTTGATACTTCAACACATCAATTATAAAAAATACTTCAACACGTCTGTTTTCTGATGTACTTACTCTATGACAGGGGTTGCTGGGGGAGCGGCATCTGGTAAAACAACGGTTTGCGATATGATTATCCAGCAACTTCATGATCAACGTGTTGTACTTGTTAACCAGGTAATATTTTTTTATTCAAAACTTCAGATCAAATTTCATTTTTTTTTTTTCCAAAACAGAACTTTTTCAAGGTTCTCATTAAGGTGGGAGAAATGTCTTTCTGACTTACAATACTGAATTATTGAGAAAGTGAGAAAAATTATAAACATCAATTATTTGTGAAAATAATCTTCTCGTGCTCTTTCTGTTTTGTTAAATTTGCTTGTTATTTTCTAGTTATCTCTTTTGTAGTTTTGGGATAATTATATTCTACTTCTTCTTTCTTTTACATTTGATAGTGGAAATTATATTCGTATTGGTTTTTCTTGTTGCAGGATTCCTTTTATCATGATTTGAACGAGGAGGAACTTAGACGAGTACATGAATACAATTTTGACCATCCTGGTGAGGGCAATTCTGCAACTTCAGTCTGAAGAATATCCTTGAAACAATGACCTGCATAGGATTTCCTTATTGTTATTTTTTTTGAATGAGCTCTGTCCTTCCTTTGGGGAATGGTTCAAGTAGATTATCAAGTAGCTTCCTGTTATTGACTTATCAGAGGGCTACTAGATACTGGCAGTGCCAATTCCTGCACCATCCGTTAGTTATTGGATTTATCATTGGATGGAAAAATGATCCAAATAGTTCATTAGTTAGGTAGTAAGGTATCCATTGTGAAAAAAACAGGTCAAGGCACATCTGATCTGATCCGTTTGTAGCCTTGAATAGACATAAGTATGGTGTTCTTTATTCATATCTGGTGCTTGCTGTTTGGTTCAGCTTTTGTGCCTGTTCAACTGATTCTTCTTAATGAAAAATTGCCTTTCTATCAGATGCTTTCGACACAGAGCAACTGTTGTGTGTTATGGAGAAGTTGAAGCATGGCCAAGCAGTAGATATTCCAAACTACGATTTCAAGAGTTACAAAAACTTGTTTCCGGCAAGAAGGGTACTGTTTTCATATCTGTGGGGGGTCCACTAGGCACCATTCTACATATCATTGCTCTTTTTGGTTTTTTTTTTTTTTTTTTTTTTTTTTTGTACAAAGAGTTGTCAAAGGCCCATTGGAGAGATATTGGGACTGGCAACTTCTTGCATTGAAATGTTGGTTTTTTGTTCTTTTCCTTCCTAGAGTTCTATGGAGCCCCATTCTTGATTTCATATATGAATATAATTTTTTTATATTATTAATATATTATACTTACTATATGAAGTTATTTGTTATTGGCAGATAAACCCTTCAGATGTTATACTATTGGAAGGCATACTCATTTTCCATGATCCACGTGTCAGAGAGTCGATGAATATGAAGATATTTGTTGATACAGGTCCTCTATTTTCCTTTTTTTTTTTGGTAATTTTATATATTGTACATCTCTCACTTGTTGGGTTTTGTCGAGCATTCACATTTTAGAAAATACATTGTGGTTTTATATCCTATAGTTTGCATTTGAGGTTCTCAGTATTTTATTTTGTCAGCCATAAGAAGTTTTATGAGGAATGCTCAAGGTAACTTTTAGTCACCTTGCTTCTTTTTATTCAATATTTGTTGCCTGAATTTGTGCTTTTGCATTAGTATGTTCCTGAAAAAGTGTATTGATGCTTTGAACTTTCACTTCTTGTGAGTGGAATCTATTGATTCTAATGAAAATACATAAGATTTGTGCTTATGATTAAACTGTTATGGTCTTGGAATCATAAGAATTTGAAGCCACCAGATTATGCAGGCTTTATGCTTGCTACAAATTTTATGGTTATTTGCTTTGGTTCTCTTGATATTTTCTTGCAAATTATTGAAACCAATTTCTGATATGTCCATCAAAAGAAAGTTTTTTTTTAATGTGCACTTAACATTGTACTTTATGTCACTTCATTGTGTCACTAAGTTGGACTGTTACTTCATATTGTACAATTTTCAGTGCAGATGCTGATGTTCGTTTAGCAAGGAGGATAAGAAGGGATACCAGTGAGAAGGGTAGGGATATTGGTGCAGTACTTGATCAGGTTAGCAACTTTTCAATTAAATTACACTGGCATAAAGATCATTGTCATAATCTGTTGATCTGTTATTGGTTTTAAGCGTGCTGCACTAGTGGACAATAAGGCTTGAGTTACCTTCATGCTGCAACCCCTCAATGCAAAATGAATGAAATACTATTCTTTGGATGGGTGTTGGGGTTTTAGGAAATTATTTTGGGATTCTCCTATACACATCCTGTGTACTTGGATCTCTCTCTCTCTCTCTCTCTCTCTCTGTTTTTTTAATTGCCTACTATAAAACAAAAAATATAGATTTTGGATTTAAGCTCTTGAATTTACTAGATTATTCTATTCCGTACATTTGTTTAACAAACTATATAAAATTTGGTCGAAGGATTTTGTTTTTGTGCTAATTGTTTGAGTGTGTATGTCTGTTTTTGGTTTTACATATGGTGATGCATTGTGTTGATGCAGTACTCCAAATTTGTGAAGCCTGCTTTTGATGACTTTATCCTTCCAACAAAGAAGTATGCTGATATTATTATTCCCCGTGGGGGGGATAATCATGTAGCCATTGATTTGATCGTACAGCATATTCGTACAAAGCTTGGGCAGCATGATCTTTGTAAAATATACCCAAATTTATATGTCATTCAATCAACCTTTCAGGTATGCCTTCCTATTTATTAAACTTTTTCAAGTTTTACCTATGATCTAGTGATACAGCTTTGCTGGAGCTCCAGCCTCTGAGGTTGATGTGATTATAATAGTTAATGTATCATGGTTCTTTGCAACTAATGATTGTTCTTGTTCTCATCCAGATACGGGGTATGCATACCCTCATACGTGATTCTCAAACAACAAAGCATGACTTTGTTTTTTATGCTGATCGGTTGATCCGTTTGGTGGGTATATGTTCCTTTGAGCCAATGTTCCTTTACTCAGTTTTTTTACTTATCAATATATATATATATATATATATATATATATATAATCTTGACTAGGTTGTTGAGCATGGCCTTGGACATCTTCCATTTACAGAAAAGCAAGTGATGACTCCAACTGGTAAGTTGGTGTTAATATACTTTACAGGTTCTCAAAATGCTGATTTCGGTGCATTTGGGAACTCTATTTGTTGTTGATCCTATTCACCTTGAATCTGTCAGCTGAAGAAACTCTTCATACATAATTCTGTGAATATTTATGCTTTTCAGTATATAATTGTGATATGGACGATGTATTCGTTGGCCATTTGGTTACTTAAATGTTTGTTTGTGGTTGTACATTTACTATACAAGTTAAATGAGCTCGTATTGTGATAACACCATTAAGCTTTTTCATTGTTCAACTACTTGTATTATTGAAAAATGTCGGTCAGTGTCCAATGTTCTCTAGAAACTATCAAAGGCCAAATCTATGCTATCCTTGTACATGTGTGTAAAGATATTACAGAAATTTAAAGTAAAATGACGCGGTAACTTGTCAGCTCTAACTTTTACTCTGTAATGCTATTTTAATGGGAAGTCAGGCTGATGTTCTAAAATCATGAGATATTACTTTATGATTTACCGCTTTAACAACATTTCCTTCTGCAAATACAGGGTCTGTGTATACTGGTGTGGATTTCTGTAAGAGGTTATGTGGTGTCTCTGTTATCAGGAGGTACTAACCTAGTCCAAAAGCTCAAGGCACCCATATATGTTAGCAATTTTTAATTTTTTTTTTTATTTCACACTTATAAGTTAAAACCATGAATAATCTTTGGATGCTCTTGAAGTAGAAGTATCAGATTACAAAAACTTCATACATTACTAATTCAATCCTTTAGACTCAGAATTAGTTTTTTTTTTCCTCTGCCATTTTGTCATTTACCCATTATGCACTTGTAATGTGTGCAATTTTCTTTTGGATCCCCTTTCCATCGTTACTGTATGGTGTTAAAAGATTTATGTAACTGATGCTAGTGGTGAAAGTATGGAGAATGCTTTGCGAGCATGTTGTAAAGGTATCAAGATTGGGAAGATTCTTATTCATAGAGAAGGTGACAATGGTCAGCACGTATGTACCTCTTTACTCTGTGTTTGGGTGTGCACGTGTTTTATTTCCTTTGTTCTGACTTTTTTCTGGTGCTTCAATCACTGAGAAGCTAATCTATGAAAAATTGCCAATGGACATTTCGGAAAGGCATGTGCTACTATTGGATCCTATCCTAGGGACAGGTTAGTTCTCATTTTTTGATAGATGCAGGTTAGTTCTCGTTTGGAAACTATTATCCTATTTGAGTTGCTATTAGTTTTTATATACCTCTACATATTTTTCATGCTCATGTGGGCTGTCATTATTGTCCATTTCTATCACGAAATCCCTAAATAAGATGAGGTTGCTTAGACAATTGCAAGTTTATATTGTTATCTATGATAAAATCAGCTGTAAGAATTTTACCTTTTTTCTTCAGGGAATTCGGCTGTTCAAGCCATCTCCTTACTTCTAAAGAAGGGTGTACCGGAGTCCAACATTATATTTCTCAATCTCATATCAGTAAGTGTGTCCATAAGTTATTGTTTCTGTAAAGCCCGTTACCTAGCAACAAATTTCATTCTGAGTTACCACTTCCCCATGTCTATGCACGTAGTCTCTCCTAGTAATGCTATATTATTATCTCACCAGGCACCTCAGGGTGTACATGTGGTCTGCAAATGCTTTCCAAGAATAAAGATTGTGACTTCTGAGATTGAGATTGGTCTAAACAAAGATTTCCGTGTCATACCTGGCATGGGTGAGTTTGGAGACAGATATTTTGGAACGGATGACGACGATCAGCAAGTGGTGGCGGCCCCTTGCCAGTAGTTTCATCAGGGCTGCTAATTAGTTCAAACCCTCATTTTCACTTGATGATGAGCACTGGGTTTGGAGAAAGAGCTGAGCTTGCTTAATATCATGATGCAGTCAGATATAACAAACAATTTTGGCTGAGTTGAACTTCAGAAATTATCATCTTCTTAAATTTTATTTTATTTTATTTTTTATTTTTAAGAAACTCATGGCACACTAGTTGGTGTTTGATTGCAAATCCAATCGTTTCAGTGGCATTTCATTACAGCATAAATCTGCAGGATGGCAAGTTAAAGGCCTAGCTTCCATTGTTATATATATGTATTTTTGAAGCCAGCTGGGATCTTTTATCATATAAAAGTTCCCCTGTAATGGTGTATGCTGGGTTTTTATGTATCTATTTTGTGCCCTTTAATTTTGATAAGAATATTTTTGAGCATCACCTGAGTAGAAAAGGATTGTGGGAAAGGTACTTTGATTTTATTTATTTATTTATTTTATGTAAAATTAGGGACGGGATGGACGTGCCTGAGCCACAAAGTTTTGTGTCTTTTTCGTAAGCACCGGTTAGCTTACAAGTTGTGAGAAGAACCAAAGTGGATGATTGAAGAGAGGTTTTCCACACAAATTTTTATTTATTTTCACGTACGTACGCGAGGTAACTAGGGATAATAGAAGAAGTGGAGGAGTTGCCACTTGGGTGGGGGAGATATATATCACTCGTAGCTTTATCCGAGAATGATAAACCTCGTTGGGCTAATCTTTGGACACGTGTTTGATGAATGGCATGGAGTGAGTATATGCCCATTGGAAGCCAATCCAATCTATATAGGTCGGTGCTGGTGTTGCACTTTCGTCCTGTATCTATCCATTCCTGATCTCTGTAATTTGATCATCGAGCACTCGATATCCTGAACCATGTCGGCCTTTGTAGGAAAGTATACAGGTATTCTTCTCTGTCTCTCTCTCGACTCTCTGTTTGATGAGCCATGCATCGACCATCAAATTAATAACCAGAAGTTGCCTTCTCACGTAAGAATTAAATCTACTGCAATTGAGAAATTAGAAGTAGCTGATTTGCAGCAAATTAAGATTCTTTCCAACTTCTGTTGTTAATATTCTTTGCAACTTGTGTGTGGAGTTTCTTAATATATATAACACAGACCCATTAACGCAAATATATGGAGGGCCGGGTTTAATTTCATGTTCTTGCGCATGCATGCATGCAGAGGAGCTTATCAAGAATGCCAGGTACATTGCCACCCCTGGGAAGGGCATTTTGGCTGCTGACGAGAGCACCGGGACCATTGGCAAGCGTCTAGCCAGCATTAACGTGGAGAACATTGAATCCAACCGCCAAGCCCTGCGCGAGCTCCTCTTCACCTCCCCCAATGCCCTCTCCCGCCTCTCTGGTGTCATACTCTTCGAGGAGACCCTCTACCAAAAAACCTCAGATGGAAAGCCTTTCGTAGAAGTCCTTCAAGAAAACAACGTCGTTCCAGGTATCAAAGTAGACAAGGGCACAGTCGAGCTGGCCGGCACCAATGGCGAAACCACCACTCAAGGCTTTGACTCGCTTGGAGCTCGATGCCAGCAGTACTACAAGGCCGGTGCACGCTTTGCCAAGTGGCGTGCCGTCCTTAAGATTGGCGCTAACGAGCCCTCTGAATTGGCAATCCAACAAAATGCGCAAGGCTTGGCTCGCTATGCCATCATTTGTCAGGAGAATGGACTGGTTCCCATTGTTGAGCCTGAGATTTTAACTGACGGAACTCATGACATTAAGAAATGTGCTGCGGTAACCGAGACTGTGCTTGCAGCAGTTTACAAGGCACTGAATGATCATCATGTTCTCCTCGAAGGCACACTCCTAAAGCCAAACATGGTTACGCCAGGCTCTGATAGCCCAAAGGTACGTATATTAATAATATGCATATATATTATAATATAATTCATTAATATTGTTATTTCAACGATAAATTCCTTCCTAAAATGGACGTATGTATTGGTGCGTGCAAAGGTACCACCCGAGGTGATTGCAGAGTACACAGTCACGGCACTCCACCGAACAGTCCCGGCCGCAGTACCGGGGATTGTGTTCTTGTCGGGTGGACAAAGCGAAGAAGAGGCAACACAAAATCTTAACGCAATGAATAGGTTGGAGGTGCTGAAGCCATGGACTCTATCATTCTCATTTGGGCGAGCATTACAGCAAAGCACGCTCAAGACATGGGCTGGAAAGAAGGAGAATGTGGGGAAAGCTCAGGAGGTATTCTTGGGGAGGTGCGAAGCCAATTCGGAGGCAACTCTTGGAAAGTATAGCGGGGGGAGTGCTGGTGGTTTGGCTTCAGAGAGTTTGTTTGTCAAGGGGTACAAATACTAGCAGAGCCTGGCCTGCCTGACTCATGCATTATCTGCGCGGGGTACGTACGTAGCAGTACTGGTGTTTTTTCAATTTTATTAATATCATCTTCTAATATTTCACTTGAATCTTTCTGATCAGTCTGTTCTCTCTTTAATTACTCATCATGTGCTAATTTTATTACTTTTGGTACATATTCTTCTAATCACTTTTCATATATATATATATATATATATATATATATTGCTCCATGATTAATTGTATTAATGCAATTTCCTAATTCCTTAATTTATTACTTAGTTGATCATATATAGATTGATTACCTGCATTTTATCTGATCATCCTATACCATGACAATGAAATCCTGATCTCTTTCGAATTAATTTCTTGCCTAGATCTCCAAGAAACTAGCTTTAATTTTGCCACAAAAAATAAAATCCCAAAATTAAGATCAAACCCCAAGATCAGGGCTTAAACCTATAACAACGCGCGCGCTCAAAATGTGTGTGCGTGTGTGTATTCTTTGTGCTGTCTGCTGCACTAAAAAAAAAAACACAGAATGAAAGACGTACATGAGTAGTAGCTATAATCTGCTTTTAAATCCTTAATTAATATGATAAACTTCGGTGGCCAGTACTGTTCTCTCTTTCTAATTTGATGATCATATATAACAAAAGCAAGAAGCCCAGGTATATTTATTAATGCAGCAGACGATCTCTCATGATCGATGTATTCAATTGAAATTTCAACATCTTACACACACACACACACACATATATATAACCACCATTCCACATCTTAACCAAACTAATTAATGTAATCAAACCTATATTATATGTATGCATGGGAGCATACGTACTTTGTCCTCGACGATGATCATCAGTGCGTGCAGCCCATGATTAATTTATCGATCGTGTGTTTAAAGCGCTAGCTCCGATTCTTTATTGGCGCTGGGGTTGTCCTCCTCCTTGCAGGAACAACCAGCTGCATGCTTGAAGATCAAACAAGACAATTCCATAAGCTTACGCTTCAACTCGTGAAAATCTTTCAGTGCACCAGTATAGAAATAAAGATTAATTTGCATGCGAAACACAACATCTGCCATACTTATATATATAGTACTATAACATCAACAGAAAAATGAAGAAAAAAAGAAACTACTTTTCTTTAATTTCTCTGTTCGATCTTTTCTTTGTGTTTTTACTACTATATCAGATTCAATGAGTGTATCCTTGGAATATATAGAGGAATATCGTTGATCGATGATCATGCATGCATGGATTAAAGGAATGCATGATGATCTGCTCATGATCATGCATTGTTCATAGCTGCCACGAAGCTTCTGGGAATGTTGATCCATTTGTTTTCATTCCTAGTGGGACGTACTTGATCGAATTGCTTTCATTATTACCTCTTTTTATTTAGTAAATTGATCAAATGCATGATCGATCCTAACTAACTAAGGCCGTGCATTACGCGCATATATTGAAAATCCAACTGCCGCGAGTGACATGTCATTCTCCCTCCACATAAATATTGGACAAATAAATTAGGGTGTTACTTTTTTTTTTTTTTTTTCTCTGAAAGATAAAACCTTTCATTGATACGCTAAAACAGTAGCACAAGAGAAAGAGAAAGCAACATAGTTGAGTTAAAACGATTATTACAAAATTAAAGAAACAGCTATAAAAAGAAAACTGCCGGTGGATCTTTAATTTCTACTGTGAAACTCCAGCATACAATCTGGAAGCTTGATGAGGGGTATATCTTTAAAGAAATTATTTGAAGATGCCCATTGCGCCAAAGTGTATTTTAACAGCTTTCCACCTTTCAAAGCTACTGAGCAAAAGATGAGTATCTCGTCTTGCCTTCAATGGACCAGTCTGATACATGTTGAGTGCCTTGTAGAGCTGAGATTACCACCTGGGAATCTCCTTCAATTTTGATGTTTTTCCATTTTCTTTCTACTGCCATTTTGATGCCAATGAATGCTGCCAAAGCGTCCCCACCATTTGGGTTACAAATAGAAGCAAATTCTGTAATAGAGTCCACTATCTTACCTAAATGATCCCTACCTACTGCAGCGGCTACACTACCAGAAATCCTAACCGCTACATCAAATGAAACCAAAATCTGTCCTATATCTTCCTATGATCTTGAAAAATCTTCAGGGTGTTAGCTACAAACTGATCAATCGGGGAAGGTTGAGATCCATGAGTGATTTGATTTCTATAAAATCACAAGCAATCCATGATGTGCTATTATTGAAACAATAATAGGGTGTTACTTTCTTCTAAGAAGGAGTAGTACTAGGGTGTAATCGGTTCGGTCCGGTTTTGAAGAAATTTTGAAACTGAACCGATATATACTGGTTTTGAAAATTTATGAATCGATACAAACTGATTCATCACCAAAATCGAAACTTTCAGTATTTCTAGTTTCAATCAGGTCCGGTCCGATTTACCATTTATATGTGTAATATTATTTATGTTTAATATTATAATTTTCTTAATGCTAAACGTAATTGTGAGAATTTAGTATTATTATTAACAATTACTAATTTTTTAATGTTCAATTATTGTAGTATAATATAAGTAGTGTCTAACTTATTAGTGAGACTAATAAACTTGAATAATAAAATTAAAATAGTATAATTAGTGTCTAATTATACTAGTATATTAATTTTATGTTATAAGATTAATAGACTTGAATAATATGATTAGAATTTCATGTTATATTAAGTAGAAATAGAGCATATGATATATATAATAATATAAAACTATATATAATATAAAAAATTAAAAATATATATGTACTGGTCCGGTTCGATTTAAATCGATTTTCAAAATATGAAAACTGGTATCGCATCGATTTATGATCGATTTTCATTTTTAAGAACTGGTACCACACTGGATACGGAATCCACTGGTTCAGTCCGGTCAGGTTCGATATAACCGGTTTTCCAATTTTTTTCTTACACCCCTAAGTAGTAGAAATTGAATGTAGATTGAGCAACTGCCATGCATGCATGCCACCAAAGCATGTAGTACGTGTTAGGTTACATGTGGAGCCTGGTTCATGAGTAGAAAAGGCGCATGCAACTCGTGAGTTCGCTTGAGTCTCGTGTGACAGTGGGCTCGAGCGGAATACAAACCCTAGTGTTCGCTCGAGCTCATGTGCTCGACACACCACTTGAGACAATGTTCATTGGTTGTTCGCTCGAGCGTGCTCGACATGCAGCTTGAGTGAAGAACGTAGTTTTTGCCAATTAGGGTTTTTAGGGCCGTTTTGTATAAATATATAATATTTTGATCTCTTACACATGTTTTTCAGCAGTTTCAAAGTGAACAAAGAGAGGCAAAGTGTGATTGCATATTGTGAGAGAGAAAAAGCCCTAGAGTGAGTGAGTGAGTTAAGATTGTATGATTGTAATCTCATTTGAATTAATAAAAATCTTTGCACCTTTGTGGATGTAGACACGCTACCGAACCACGTGAATTGTGTGTATCGTGTGATTGCTTGATTGTTGCTTTTAAATTATTTGTTAATGTTGGTGTGTTTTTCACAACAGTTCATGGTAGGAACTATAAGAACAAAAGGTAAAGTAAAAAATGAAAACGAAATCAATCACATGCGATATGCAAAATTTATGTGTATTTAAGAAGATAAATGATAGTTGCAATTGTGAATGCGTAAGCGCGGTGCAATCATTTCAAAAAAAGTGAATATATACTAGATTTACATGAAAAAAAATTATCTTTTACTAATAGACTTCACTCTTTTTCAAAGCGGCTGCATAGCACTTGCGTACTCTACGACTACATATAACATTACTCATTTAAAAAATGCCGATAGTAGTACATTAGCATTGAGTTGATTAGAACTAGCACTCGATCGAGCTGGCGTTAAATTCCCAGTGTGGATCAAAATTTTGTTATATATAAGAATTGAAAGTGCTAAATCATCATAATATATAATAATTAAGTAATTATAAAATTAAGAATGAGCCTCATGTAATTCATAGCCATTTGATTATATGTTTTGTTTTTTTTAAAAAGTATCTATATTCTTAAGCCCGTTTAGATTAAGAGATGAGATGATTTTAGATAAGTTGAATATAATATTGTTAGAATATTATTTTTTAATATTATTATTATTTTGAGATTTGAAAAAAATGAATTGTTTATTATATTTTATGTAAAAATTTAAAAAAATTATAACAATGAAATGAGATGAGATGAGTTGAGATCAATTTTCAATTTAAACGAGATCTTATTTGATTATATATTAATTATTAACTAGATAGTCATGATCAATAGGTGAAAGTTGTTATAGTGCTTGGAAGGAAGGAACTTATAATAATGTAGAACATATGGTATTCATGATATGAAAACTCTACGGATCTATATGTCTCTATGGCTCCCAACCAATGAAAGAAAAGATGAACCGACCCTATATTGAATGAAAAGCTAGGTCGGTCCACCTTGTTTGGTTTCCCACTACCCCCATCTTGTTTTTTTTTTGGGTAAGCATTCATCATCTGTGGCTGCCACTTGATCCTAGTGACGTACGGTTGGATATATAATATTACAACAACCTACCATTCCAACTTTAATTATTCCCTTTCCTAGCTAGGTAGGTAGGTTGGATATTAACTACCTAACTACCTATGTACATGATCTTTAACTAGCCCCACTCATGATCATCTAGACTAGTACATTACTACTACTTTATATATGGTACTTTTTGCAGATAACGACAACTTTAATTAAGCAATAATCATAGATCGATCATCGAATAAATGAAATAAATATTTTGTGGAAACCAAAAAAAAAAAAAAAGAAAACCAGAGATTCATCATGCTCATCTTATTCTCCGATCGATAAAATTAGTTGAGTTTGCATTTCCCAAGAGAAATGGGTATTAAAGAAATAGAAGATTGGCATGGGGCGCAATATCGCTACAGATGATGGTCGACCATGCAGTAGTAGTAGTGCTGGGCTGCACCCATGCTGTGAGTGGGTGGACCAACATGCATCTACCCGCCCTGCCTGCCATCCTCCCAATTAATTCTAATTCCTATCTATTAGTAATTAGAGTGTGATCTCTAAGATATATAACATTTCATTCATTCTTTGTAGAGAAATGAAAGTAGGCGAAGGGATCTCTTAATTGCAAAGCAAATTATAAAATATATAAGAATCTTTTCATTCCTATGGCTATTAGGTTGTGTTTGAATGTTGAAGTGAGTTGAGTTGAGATGATAAAATATTGTTAGAATATTATTTTTTAATATTATTATTATTTTAATATTTAAAAAAATTGAATTATTTATTATATTTTGTATTAAAATTTAAAAAAATTATAATGATGAGTTGAAATGAGTTGAGATAGGTTAATGATCCAAACGAAGCGTGTGATTAGATAGATAGATAGATAGATTCCTTTCTAATTCTCGGGTTGCTTATAGTTGAAGATCCCCCACCCCCACTGCCACTCATATACGTCCTCACTCTTATTATTAGATTGAGAAAGCAATCAAACCAACATTCCAATCACTATTACTACCCATCTACTAGCATTTTAAGTTTTGTTTTATATTTTTTATCATTTTCTTTTAAATATTTTTTTAACATCCTTGATCACTAAGAAAAAATTAAAAAAAAATTAAAAACAAAAAGAATAGTAAATGGATAATAGTTAAATAGTAACCTTATCATTTATATATATATATATATATATATATATATATATATATCCCCTTTAACTTAAAGTGGCTATCTAACGTGAACAGTAATAAACAGTGATTACTGTTTACGTTAAAGTGTAATAAATAGTAATTACTATTCACGGTAAAAGCAACAGTATTAAACAATGATTACTATTTGCGTTAAAACCAATAATGAACAGTGATTACTTTTCAAGAATCACCGTTCATGTTAAAAGCCAATAATAATGAACAGTGATTAGAAAAATTAAGATTTGAAACTTTAAATCTCAACCCTTGAAACTCCAGAATTGATCCAACAGTAGAGGTTAAAACATTAAAAATAAACAAACTTAAAATAGATTATTAAAATATCAATTCAATTTTAATTTATAAAATACTAATATTTTATCATTAAATAAAAAATAGAGTTTTGTTAAATATTTTTAAGAGAATAAAATCATATAAATAATTATAATTTTTAATATAATTTAAATCTCATTATATTTTTAATTAACTAAAATCATTTAGATAAAATGATTGTTTTAGTACTCCCTGAGTCATTGAGTTGTATGGTTAAATTCTACAATTCATATATTTTGTTAAGAAAACTATTGCTAGAATATCCAAAATCTTTTAATTTTCATATTACTCATATTATTGTAACATTTTGTTATCATTATGATGCTTGTTAAAATTTATTTTTCTACTCTTCCACATTAAATTATTGACTAATTAATTTTATTTTAAAAAAATTTTATTTTTACATTTTGTAGATATTAGTCACTAGGAATTGCACGTCACTCAGTGTGTGTATATATATTGTCCATTACTATTCCCCAGTCTTCCCCCAACCCCAGCCCCAAATTCCCTCAATGTGGGTGTAAGCCAACATTACCTCCACCACCACTACTCCAACACAGACAAAAACTCACGCCATCACCATCAATGGCGTAAAGCAACGCCAACTCCAAAAATCCTTGCGTGCACCAAACCATGATATATAGGAATTTATTGAAAAAAAGCAAAATTTAAAGAAAATGGAACTTTAACCCAGCAACTGTCAACACTAGTTTCTAAATACACACTGGTCGAAGCTAGGAGAAAAGAATGTCCAAGTGTTTAGTTTCTTCCAGGTTATGTTAATTGATAACTGAATTCGGAAGAATTAAACCTGGGAAATCCCGGAGAGTTGTTGTTGCAAGGTATTTTCAATTGCATCCATGAGATCACTGTTGCACTTGCTTTCGCTAGGATGAGCGATTCTTCCGCTTATAGAGTTGAAACCACGTCCCGTCTCGCACAATGGAGGATCGACAACTTGGCTTCCTGCTCCTACCACAAGTCCGGTCCTTTCAAGATGGGCAACTGGAACTGGTAAAACTCAAAAACAATCCTCCTGTACCTATGTTTTGGCATCATCATGCTTTCAATTGGATTGAAGGTGCTTACATGAAGCCGACACTTTTACCTGTCTTTTATAAGCATGTTCTCGATCGACTCTCGAGAAGATGAAAGTGAAATCATCTTTGGGACAGAGTGAGTTTTAATTTTAATTTTTGGTTTGTGTTTGTATTGAAGGCATTTATCTGTGGAAAAGCATCGCTTGTTGTATGTTAAGTTATACCCTGAGATATCGAATATAACAAAAGATAATCCCCCGATTGCATCTTTCATCGTCCGAGTGGTCACTTCTGTTGGAGATCGCAGGACGACCTTCACTCATCCAGGTAACAACGATCATGGTTTCTTTTTTTGCATTTGCAAATAGGAAAAGCTTCGAGGATGATGCCCTTTGGCGCCTTCATTTATCAACCAAAATGCATTTGGACTCAGGATTGGTGCATTAGAATTTAGTGTTTGTCTTTTCTCTTTTTCTTTCTCGGGGAATTAGAAAATTAAGACTTTTTTGATATCATGGTATGTTTTTGACCCAGTAAAAGCCCATATATTATGCATTGGAACATAGTCAGAACAGGTAACTGTGTCTTCTATGCATGCAGAGATAACAGACAAGCAGCTCAAGAATAACGACGATTTTGTCTGGGCAATAGAGGTTCCATTAGCTGGGAAATTTATCATCGATATTGAATTCCTTGACTTAAAGATTGCATCTTCAGACGTAAGCATCTATTTGCCTCTTTTTTTTTTAGTTTAACTACCATTCTACTCTACTGATTGAAAAGCATAATTATCCTAAAAGAAAGTGACCATAAATTTACTCTAGAAAATTTTCCTGGATCGGAGAATGATGGCTGTGTAAATGAATGTACAGGGTCGACAACCTTGCTCTATTTGGGCTGACAGACTCACGGAGAAACGATCCAATGCGACAGCTCTTGCATCTCTTGGTCAGATGTTGACAGACGACATCCATACAGATATTAGAATGAATGCCTCTGGTGGAAGCATTGGAGCCCATCGTGCTGTTATTGGTGCAAGATCCCCTGTTTTCCACAGCATGTTCTCTCATAACTTGAAGGAGAGAAAAATGTCTTCCATAGATATACCTGACATGTCAATCGATGCTTGCCGAGCTTTTCTCAATTACATATATGGGGACATTGAACATGAAGATTTTCTCAAGCAACGGCTGGCACTTGTTCGTGCAGCGGATAAATATGATATTTCCGACTTAAAAGAGGCTTGCCATGAGAGTCTTGTAGAAGACATTGATGCAAAAAATGTACTTGAGAGACTTCAGAATGCATATCTATATGAATTGCCAAAATTGAAGACCAGCTGCATGCGATATCTTGTGAGGTTTGGTAAGATATTTGACATACAAGAAGATTTCAATTCTTTATTGCAGTGTGCAGATAGGGACCTGATAGCTGATATCTTCCATGAAGTTCTAGATGCCTGGAAAGGTTTCTGAAACCCTGCCTGCCAACAAAAGATAAGGAGAAGAACAAGTGTGTTAAGTCTGTGTATTTAGTTGTTGGGAAAATCTGGAGTGGATGGAATTAATTATACATAAAAGGAATGTTTTAACTCGATGGGAGAGGAACACATTCTTTAATATTATTCATAAAATGAAATGCAATTAATTCATTTGTTGCTGTAAACTTAGATTTAAAGATGTTCTGATTATTTTAGAAGCACAGATTGTTTCCGGGGGAGTTCTGCTAGCTCTTACCTACCACAGTACAGTAGGTTCGTAATGCATGCATCGAATTGGACTGGCTACACATGACTATATTGAACACTCAGAATCCATCGGCTATACATCACCACCAGCCTTATCATCTTAACATTATCCTAGGCTTGTGTAACTACTTTACGTTTCATACTTATCTCATGTAAACTCTTGTAACAAACTATTATATATATACAATACACGGTAGCTACTCTACATAATGGTAGAATTGATTTTCCAAATTTAATTCTTTATGGTATCAGAGAATTTCCTCTGACTCACGTCTTCCTCGATCCTATGGCCGCTGACTCAAAACACCTCAGCCATATCAACCACCAACCCCATCACACCTTCTACCCCACCTACTGTCAGCCTTCATCATGTTGTCACCATTCGCCTTACCAAGGATAACTATCTTCTATGGAAATCTCATATGGTTCCCTACTTTCGAGGCCAAAAGGTTTTTGGCTATATTGATGGCAACATTCCCTGCCTAGCCCAGTTCTTGCCTTCTACTACCTCCGAATCTGCACTCAATCCCGCTTATACTCAATGGGTGGATCAAGACCAAGTCATTCTTAGCTCTTCACTTTATTCTCTATCTGAGGACATTATGGCAACAATGGTTGGCCTCACCACCTCTCATGCGGTTTGGACGTCCGTTGAGAAGTTTTTCTCTACCAACACACGTGCTCGGGTGATGACCACTCGACTTCAACTGGCAGCTCTCAAGAAAGGCAGCAACTCAATTTCTAAATACTATCATAAGGTCAAGTCCTACTCGGACTCTCTTACCACTGCTGGACAACCTCTGAATGACCTTGAGTACACCTACTACCTCTTGGGAGGCCTTGACTCATCTTATGAGTCCCTTGTTACCTCTATTCTCACTCGTGTGGATCCCATGCCTGCAGATGAGATTTACGGTCATCTTCTTACTCATGAGTTGCGCCTTCAACGACAACAATCAACTGTAGATATGGCAGTTAGCTCTGCCAATGTTGCCACTCGTGGTGACTTTTCTCGTGGTCCTCCATCTTCAAATTCTCCCTTTCATAACAATTCGGCCTTATCCTCATGACCAGCTGCCTTCCTCTCTCCGGATCATTCAAAATTCAACTCACTCGTATCTCACTCTACCTCATCCACTACCAAGTCCCCTACTCCCATTCGGTGACTACCCCCTCCTAGTCTTGACGTGGTGCTCTCACCCACTCCTTAAGCTCATCCAATGACCACACGCTCGCAAGTTGGCATCTTTAAACTGAAACAATTTTCTGATGGGACCATAAAGTACCCTCTTGTTCCTCAAAGTCCAGGTATGAATGTTGTGGGAAACAAGTGGGTGTTTCGGTTCAAACTCAACTTTGATGGGACTCGCAATTGGCGCAAAGCTCGCCTTGTTGACAAGGGCTATCATCAACAACCGGGTATTGACTACTTTGACACCTTCAGTCCAGTAGTCAAACCCGCCACCATTAGGACGTTTCTCTCCCATGATGTCCCTCATGGCTGGCCCCTTCACCAAATCGATGTGAACAATGCCTTCCTCCATGGCCTCCTATCTGAGGAAATTTATATGGCTCAACCGCCTGGTTATGTCCACCCAAAGCTTTTCGACTATGTTTGTCATTTGCATAAGGCAATTTATGGCCTGAAACAAGCACTTCGCACCTGGTATTCTCATATTTATGAGAAACTTATCTCCCTTGGTTTTTTTTTTATTCCAAATCGGATTCCTCTCTTTTTATTTATCATCAAGGTGGCGTTTTCCTATTTGTCCTTGTTTATGTTGACAACATTATCATCACTTCCTCGCATGCAAGCTCTGTGGAATCTTTCATCCGAGCCTTAAATCATGTTTTTTCTCTCAAGAACCTTGGTGAACTCAATTATTTTCTAAAAGTGGAAGCTACCAAAGTTCCGAATGGTCTCTTTTTATATCAGCGCAAGTACATTTTTAATTTATTGGAGAGAACAAAGATGTTCGAAGCCAAACCGGTCTCCTTGCCTATGTCTACATCCACCTCCCTTTCCAAGTTTGATAGCACCTCCTTTGATGATCCTCATCTATATCGGAGCACTGTTGGCTCCTTACAATATCTATCCCTAACGAGACTAGATATTTCCTTTGCCATCAACAAAGTTTGTCAATACATGCCTCATCCCTCCATTTCTCATTGGGCAACCGTTAAACAAATCCTACGCTATCTCAAGAATACCATTGATCATGGTCTCCTTCTACGTCGTGGATCCACCTCTCAGCTCTCTATCTATTCCAATGACAACTGGACTGGTTGTGTCGATGATTGCAAATGCACAGGTGCCTACTGTGTTTTCCTCGGCCCAAATATTATCTCTTGGAGCTCCAAGAAACAACCTATAGTTGCTAGATCCAATACCGAGTAGGGGTGAAAATCGACCCTTTCAGTGCGATTTTTGGGCAAAACCGATGCCGACTGATGAGAGAAAAAGGGGAGGAGCAACTGACTGTAACCGGTCGATGAGGAGTGGTAAAACCGGCCGGCATAGTTTCGGCCTGTTGCCATCGGTTCATCGGCGTGAACATCAATTCCCATGAGTCATATAAATTTCTCAACACTCAATAATACAGATTCAACAATAGACATCAACTATACAAATCCAAACAATAAACATCAACTATCCCATGAGAGAGAGAGAGAGAGAGAGAGAAAGAGATGAAAGGGAGATGAGAGACTTGAGATAGAGGCTTTGAGAGCCCGAGAGGGAGATGGCATCGCCGCATCGGAGAGGAAATGGCATCACCATCAGAGAGGGATATGGTATCGCCGCATCGGAGAGGGAGGCTTGGGGGGGTGGCTACTGCTGGGGAGAAACTGAGAATGAAGGAAAAATTTCGAAGGAAGAATGAGGAAGAAGGGCTCGTCAGGGGTCTTTTACCTTAATTCAAAACGGGCCATTACGTTTATACTTTTTTTTTTACAACCTGAGTCCCCAAAATGACGTTGTTTCACTTATTTAAGTGAAACGACATTGTTTCATATACATATATTTGAAAAAAAAAAAACATGTTGATGTTGGCCAATTCAGCAGTTTTTCCCTGGGTCGAACTGGGACCGAACCAGCTGATGTTAGTTTTGCTTAATTCCTGCTGTCAGCCAACCGGTTCTCTGCTAGTTTTGGCCGGTTCCGTGCTCTAGCGGCCAGTTTGAATCGGTGCCGGCCGGTTTTCTTGGTTCCTTTACAACCCTAGTACTGAGGCTGAATATAAAACTGTCGCCAATGCCACTGCCGAGTCCATCTGGGTTCAGTCCCTCCTACGTGAGATGAGTATCTCTCTCTCTCATCCACCCACTAATTGGTGTGATAATGTGGGTGCTACGTATGTCACGGTGAATCCGGTGTTTCATGCGTGCACGAAGCATATCGAGATTGACTATCATTTTGTCTGAGAACAAGTTAAGCGCAAGGCATTAGACGTCTGCTTCATCTCCAACAAAGATCAGCTTGTCGATGTCTTCACAAAGCTGCTACCTTCTCAATGTTTTAGCTTTCTCAGGAGCAAGCTCAACGTCCTTCCAGTACCGTTCAGCTTGAGGGGGGATATTGAACACTCAGAGTCCATCAACCATACATCATCACCAGCCTTATCATCTTAACATTATCCTAGGCTTGTGTAACTACTTTAAGTTTCATACTTACCTTATGTAAACTCTTGTAACAAACTATTATATATATACAATACACAGCAGCTACTCTACATTATGGTAGAGTTGATTTTCCAGATTTAATTGTAAGACTCAGTTGCTGCCAGGCCCTGGCCCAAACCCAACTCCCTTTTAAGGAGCAATACGTTGTCATGGACAGGTAAGGTCTTTTTTTTTTTTTGTTTTCTTTTTCCTCTACCTATAGCTTCTCTTTTCCCCTTATTAGTTTCTGAAATTTTGAAAACTTTTTTTGCTCATTAGCCCCTTTTCCTGCATCTTATCTCCCACGAAATCCCACTTCTCCCTAATCCCTTTCAGTTACTCAAGTTCCGTATTTTTCCTTTAGCCTCACGCTCTCTCTCAATCTCCTGCATTTTTCAGAGTGTGTTGGTGCTGCGTTTTTGGGTGAAAGTCTAGATTGGGTCCGAAGCTCCTCACATCGGTAAGGTTCCATCCTCTCTCTCTTTCTCTCTCTCTCGTTCTCTCTCTCTTCCTGAATCCCATGATCTCATCGATTTCTTCCGTCACTTTGTATTTTATTTTTTTCCTTACTTTCAACCTCACTCACAACAGAAGCCTCTCACATCCTCTCTCTCTCTCTCTCTCTCTCTCTCTCTCTCTCTCTCTTGCTCTGCTGCGATTTTTGGTGGAAATTTCAAATTGGATTGCTGAGATTTCGCAGACGGTAAGCCAAGCCCTCTCTCTCTAAATCTGATTTTTTGTTATCTCTTGTTGTTCAAAGTTTCTATCCCAAATTTTAGTGAGTTTACGTTATTATGGACTGCTTGATGGATAATTACAGGGTAGATTCAATCCTAGGCAGCGCCATTTTTTTTACTCAAATCAACAGTTTGTTACTTTGGAGATCGTGAAAGGTAATCACGAACACTACTCTTGAAGCTATACTTTTTTGGAAACTTCTTTTATTCTTGTGGAACTGTATTGTTGAAAGATTTGTTATGGAAGTTTAGGTGGTGATGTTAGGCTTCGTTTGGTGATTAAACTCATCTCAACTCATCATCACAACTTTTTCAAATTGCAATACAAAATATAATAAATAATTTAACTTTTTCAAATCCCAAAATAATAATAATATTAATAAATAATATTCTAACAATATTTTATCATCTCAACTCAATTCAGTTCAACATCCAAATCCAGCCTAAGTGTAAGAGGTATGGGTGCTGGAAATTTTTAAAGAGGAAGTTGTTTGGCTTTTGTGAATTATTTATTGTTATTTTGAAATATGTGTAAATTGTAGAGTTATAGTGGTGATATGATAAAATTTTGTGGCTATCCAGGGAAAAACATGGATTGTTTTGGGTGTTACTTTTTAGTTGGTGTCAACTTTTGGGATGGTTTATTTGAATGCTTTGTGTGAAGAGGTTGGTTGGATAGGCGTGCCATGTGTTGTGACATTATTTGGGGTTGAATTTTATTTGGGGTTGTGTAGGTTACGCTATGACTATTTTTGGACTATTATAAACTTAGCTATTGATTGGCTTATCCAGTTTTATCTCTTAAGAGTTGTAAGCTTTGGTTAGTTAAGTTTGTATATTAGTTTGGTATAGTTATTAACGTGTGCATAATTTTTATAATATAGGTTATCGTGACATGGCTAGAGTACAGTTTCAAAATTTAGAGAATTCACTACAAGAGTCAGGTAAGCGGAGTTCCTATACTATGCTTTACACAAATTATTGAGACTGAGGTTGACTTTCTAAAAATTATGCATGTTTTGTTATGAAATGAGAACTTGGGAAAACAACATCGGTCGGGTATTTGTAAGGGTGTTCATCCGGGTTCCAACCCGGGAACCCGGGTCTACCCGGACCGGATTTACCCGGGTCAGACTCGGGCTGGAACTCGGGTAAATCCGGGTTTTGAAAAACCCTGATTCCGGGTTCCGGGTTGAACCCGGATTTTTTTTTTTATTAATTGTACTTCAAATATTTTGTCTCCATTTAGAATTTCAAATCATATTCTCAATAAAAAACCAATATAAATCTCTTTTAGTCTTACTTCTTAATACAACATAAGCATATAAGCAATTAATTAACTTTTTACCTAAATGCATGTAAAAAATAAATAAATCAATATTCATCATGTAAAAAATGCATGAGACATACAAGATGCAATCAATTACATATTACATTGTTTGAATTAATTTGCTAAGAATATTACAAAACACATACATTGCTTTAATTAGACTCTAATACACAACAAATTGTTTGCAAAAAATTAGAAATTTTTCTATCAATTAGCTCTTCTTCCAACAATCACAGGATAGCTCTCTTGGCTGAATCAGAAACTAGTATTTGATGTTGTTGCGCTCCATATGGGAAAGGAGCATTTGTTACAACCTGTTCAAACTAGAAGCAATATAATATGTCATTGTTAGGTGGCTGATTGTTACAACCTGCAATGCTCTGGAACTAATCTCAGTATAATTTATATGCTGAAAATTTTAAATTGCTGTCAGCAGCCATTATGCTAAGTAAAAGAATCATCTATTTATACAGTTTCATGCAAATTCTATTTAGCTAACCTTTCTTGGAAAGTTCACAAACAAGCAATCCTAACATATAAGCATACGCCATATTACAATAGGAGCATACAAGTTTGAATTTCCTGGCTTCAATAGATTTTTTCTTTCTATTTCATGAACAAGTTTGGATCTTACTGGTGACTATGGTTGTGCTCCTTGGAAGATCAAGAGGTAAAATAAGACTGGATCCTTACCTCCAGATCTTTCCTTTGATACCATTTCCCTTTCAGCATGAACTCTTGATCTAATAAATCGTCTTTCGGGTCATATTCAGCTCTGCAGCCCAAGATGGAAAGTCATTTAAACTAGTTGAAGCATATTTTAAAACATTAAGCAAAAAATGACAATCAGCTCGCTTAGGTAACCAGAGGTTGCATAACTAAAGCGGAACCTTAATATATCACAACATAATCATGAGTTCAAAACATATATGTTTAATTCTGAATGTGAAGCCATTCAGATGGATCATTCAAAACATTATGAACATGATAGGAACTATTGGGTCCAAGACACTGAGACAGGTTGATAAGAATAGGTTAAATTAGGTCAATGAGTGACATTAGCAGACTAAGATATTTCACTTTAAAGCTAATAGCTCGTAAATTCGTAAACATAGGATTACATCCTAGCGTACAGCCATGTAACAACCTACAAGTTTGTGGTGGTGAAATCCTATGCTTGTTCTGCTGCCTTCCACACATACATAGAAAATAAGTCTTACAAGAAAGAAGGGTGCCATTCTATAATTGAATCGGGCTAAGTTGAATCGGGCTAAGTAGTGTGCAGGGTTTTCGTTTACCCTAGCGTCCCATACCCAAGTACCCAACCAGACATCTTCAATTTACTTTCCTACCTTTTCACCTCAACCAATTGTAGCAGGTCAATTTTAAAGCAATTTCCGTTGGTAGCATGGCAGCCCAAGTCCATTTTCTAAACTAAGAAATAACAACATTCAAGATCCGAGAAAGAACAAAATAGAAGCAATGAACTTACTCTAGATTTTTTTCAGCATGAATGGGAAGAGAGACTCACAGCAGCCTCTGTTGAAAATGAAGCTACATAATCATCTAAAAAAATATTAAAAATGAGTTAGATATATAATAAACCGAGATAGATAGATATTAAAAAAATATTTCAAGTTTCAAACTTACCTTCAAGATCCATCGACTGTACGTATTCTTCCAACTCCTGAATGTCGACAGGTTTGGTCCTTAACCAATTTTGAGTGCAAATGAGGGCTTCAACGGTCTCTGGAGACAATGAACTCCTAAAAGGATCCAAGATGCGTCCTCCAGTACTAAATGTGGACTCCGAGGCAACAGTGGAAATGAGGGTAGCTAACACATCACGTGCTACCTCAGCAAGAACAAGATAATTGGTGGAATTAACTCTCCACCAATCCAAAATATCAAAACTGGGTGATTTTTGTGCACACCCCTCAGACAAATACAGATCTAGTTCTGATCTAAACTCCATAAACCCTTGCTCCAGAAGAAATTTTTCTAACCTGATATCAAATTTAGTCGAGATAGTAGTAGAAGTAGAAGTAGAAGTAGTGCTTGGCCTCCCTTGAGCCACATTAGAACTCCTTCCACTACCCACACGAAATTTGTTATACTGCTCAATCAAGCGGCTTAACAAGAGTTTAACCTTGGCCTCTATTCTATCCGCCAACTCATCCCTTTTGCACTGACTCAACCAAAACTTCATTGCTATCATTTTATATCGTGGATCAAGCACAAAAACAACATATATCATCAAGTTGAACCTATATGTGCTGCCCCAATATTTTTCATACTTACTTTTCATATTTATGCCCATGGTGCTAGTGATAATATCATGACTATTGCACATATCATTTAATGTATCTTCAATTGTGCAAAGTTCTTGGAAGTATACATTAGCCGTCACATACAAAGAACCATAAATGTTCAATATAACGTCATAAAATACTTTCAGTAACTCTACAAAAATATGTGCTTTTTTCCAATCATCAACAGTGGGGTTCACGAATTCACTATCCACACACATATAATAGTGTTTAAAGGCTTGTTTGTGTTTTTCAGCGGCACTCAACATCAAATATATGGAGTTCCATCTAGTAGGAATATCCAAGCAAATCATCCTCCTACTAATATTTTTCTTTACCGCACAAGCCTTGAACTTGGCAAACCTCGACAGTGAAGACTTCACATATCTAACGGCATCTTTAATTCTTGTTACAAACTCATAAACATCTCTCAAGCTGTCCATAACAACCAAATTCAATATATGGGTAGCACACCGCATGTGAAGAAACTCACCACCCAATATGGTACAATCACTATCCTTTATTCTCCTCCTCATGTAATCAACAGCAACATCATTAGAGGAGGCGTTATCAAATGTGATAGTCAAGATCTTATTAATCTCCCAATCATGCAACCCCAAGTCTAACACCCTCCCAATAGTTTCGCCCCTATGGTTGGGAATTTGGCAAAACTTTATTATTTTTTTGTGCAATTTCTAGTTACAATCAATAAAATGTGCAGTAATGCACATGTAGTTTATATTTTACACCGATGTCCAGGTATCGGTGGTTAGAGAGATTCTTTGACCATCCAACAATTTTTTTACCTGTATCTTTTCTTCGTTATACAGTTTAATACAATCCATTTTTAAAGTAATTCGGGATGGTAAAGTAAATCGAGACTCTAAATCAGCCACGTACTCAACAAACCCTGGGTTCTCCACAAGCCTAAAAGGCAATTCACACCTAATAAAAACTTAGCAGTTGATACCCTAAGTTTTTCTGCATCATACTTTACTAGACTTTGTGGGCTACATACTCTTCCCTCGGCATCCCTCTTAACACCAGATGACTAACTTTTTCCAACTCCTTTAAATCTAAGAGGGGAAATTTTACATGCATTCTGGAGGTGGTGTATCATAGATGAAGTGTCATTCTTGTAGTGGCAACTGTATAGCTTAGCGCAATAATTGCACTGAGCTTTTGGGTTATTTTGGTCAATAGGTTGCACTTTAGTAAAGTGTTCCCAAACCACTGATTGGTTACTAGGTGTTTTTTTTTATTGTTTGGGTAAATGTGGGATGAAATGGGTAGGTTGTTGTGTATATGTGGATGAAAGGGTTGGAATACTCCCATGCTCCTCTACATCCACTGGAATAGACGAGGAGTCACCACCAACCCCTTGGGTTGTACCGACATTACAACTTACAGAATCTTCTTCCATCTGTTATTGAGTAATAAAAACCACCAAACACAATATAATAAATAATCAAACACTAATAATAAAATATAACACAGAGAGAGAGAGAGATAAAATTATAACACTAATAATCAAATATAATAAACACTAAATGGTTGTTTATTATTTTACAATATTCAAACTGAACTTTCATGAGTAATTGAACTTCAGTGCATGACTATATATACTTGAACTCAATGATCAATTAGACCGACCTCTTAATATTATAATCTTTAAAATGCAACCAAGTCTCAGATCGAGAATACAAACAGAGCCATTTCAGTTAAAAAAAACAATGAATCTTTCCAAGTTGACTGGATAGCAGGGCAAAAAGGGACAAAAACAAAGAGATAAACAGGTTTATTGAATACGAGTCAGATCAATATAGAAAGCTGAAACTATAGGACCAAAGTTTTCTGACAACAACATCATTCCCAATAGAATGCATCAAAGAATCTTCTAGTGTTGTAACTCGGGCAACATGTTGATCATAGAGAAAAAATTTATAATAGAAGTGTCTATACAAAAATCAATATCCAGGTTGAAGTGTCCATACAAAAGCATAAAGGGAAAGCCAATCTTCACAATCCTCTGGGCCACACACTATTTAGGCGTGACACTGTCAATTTCTCTATTATTGGAATTTTTATTTTTTACTTTTTTATTTTTAAAAAGCTACTCAAAGTATATGAATTCTGTGCAAAGTTTCCACTGAGTTAATTAGTACCTACGTACTATATATATATATATATATATATATATGCATTCACTTAATTAATTTCCTATAGTAGAAATTTGAATTAAATTCAGTTAAAAAGAAGACCAATATTAATTAGCCGTGGACCATAGCCGTATTCCCCTAAAACACATCAAGCTAGTTAGAACAAGCAAACCCAACAAATAAAATCAAGTTGGGTATTCCCCTAACAATTAAAACCAAACCCAGAAATCCAATGGAGGTCTAGTACTCTACTCAACTAAGTGATTATCCCATCCAATGGAGGTCCAGAATCATAGTTACAGGGAGGGGAGAGAGAGAGAGAGAGAGAGAGTACGAGATGCAGCGATCGAGATGGGGCGAGGACGAGCGGCGAACGGTTATGGGGTCACGGCTCACGTAGTCACGGTGATAGAGGCAGGGGCTTAGGGTTTCTGTGTTTTCGCACTTCTCAGCGTAACGAGACAGCAAGAGAGAGCGAGCGAGAGAGACAGGGGCGGGGAAGAAGTATATAACCGATATCAAAATGGTGTCGTTTTGATACCGGTTTTTATTAAAAATAAATAAAAATCCGGGTACCGGGTTAAACCCGTACCCGGACTGGGTTGGTCCGGGTTTTCAAACCCGGGTTTCGGCCCGTGTTTGGTCCGGGCCGAAACCCGGAACCGGAACCCGGTTTTCCAGGTTCCGGACCTGGCCGGGTTTTTTCCCGGCCCGAATGAACAGTCCTAGGTATTTGCATTACTCATGAAATTTGTATGAAGAAGAGAAAATATTTCTGGCATGCATTGTGTAGACATGAGCTATATTTTGTCATGTTGTTTCTGAAATCTGAAAAAGAGCGATATTGAAAATCTCAAATATTATGCATTGATTTACAAAGATTCTCTGGCTTTTGTTTTCAATATGTGAGTATGATTTGAATATGTTTTGGTACTTTGTTTTGTTTTGATATGGCATCTGAAAACCTTTGGCATGGTATACTGATTTTGTATCTGACTCTGTCTCTGCTCTGTTATGCTATGCTCTGCTTTGTTTGGGTTGGTACCAACTTCTCTGTCTCTGAGTGCACCCACTTTAGAAAAAAAAATGATTTTTATGTGGTCTTTCATGTGTGCACACTCAGGGTTCCGAGAGTAATAAGGGAAAGATTTCACCTCTGTCTCTGCTTGGTTTGGCCACCAGGGTTAGTACAATCCTACCACGGGAGACATGGCCTCTACTCTGTGAGATGCTCTGTTTTGATGTGATGATGATGCTCAGGTTATGTTATGCCAAAGTACTCTGGGTTTTATGTTACTTAAAATCATCGCTCTGTTACGTTCAAAAACATGTTTTGTGCTGCATGATAACTCTAAAAAACATTTTGTTTTGCATACTATACTTTGTAAATGTTTATATTTATATGTTAGTATATGTTCTCTGCTTATTGAGTTGTTGATAACTCACCCACTTATCTTCATAATATTTTCAAATGATGTGGAGAGTCCAACTGAGGACCATGATTAGGAATTGTGAGCATGACTAAGCTGAGGAGAGGATGTCGAGTACCCTAGGGTAGTACTGTTAAAAGAAGGATTTCTGATGTCTTTTAAATTTGATATCGTTTAGATTTAATTATGTTTTTGGTTTAGTAGGACTTATGGATTTATCAATTTGGTATGTTATGACTACTGGGAGATTGTGGACCTCTTGGTTTATTATTATTGCAGTAATGACTTTGTGAAGTTTATAATGTGTTTACTTAGAAAATATGAAATTGATTATTGCTTATTAGATCTTTGGAGATTTTAGATATGTTGGAAGACATGTTTATAAGTGACATGTAGTAATTTTCAGACCCATCCAGTTATGGGGCATTACATCAATTCTTTAGATTGGACCAATCACTTCTCAAGGTGAAAATACAAAATATGAGATCCAAAGATAGAAGGAGGATCTCAAGCGTTATATTTCTTCTTCTTTCTGATGATGATAAGAAATCTGTAATCTCGTTAATATAAATTAACAAAATTGAGTCCACAGAAAAAAAAAAAAAAAATTAAGCCTTCCATGCACCAGATCGAAACTATTATTTTTAAATCCACATTTAGTAAAGACCCAAGTGAGTCATCGCGATTATGTTTACCGGGTCTACATTATCAACACATGATATGGAAAGACTCTTTTCTCCATTCCCCCCCTCCCACCTGTCGAGGACATTGACTCTGCCATCAACTTACAAATGGATCGTTTCCAACCTAATGACTATTTCCGCTATCATTTTGAACGATTTTAATGGGAAGTTATTCTCTCAAAATCACCATACACCACAAATTTTTTCCCTTCAAGTGCAAAAACAAAAATTAAAAATCCTGCGGTTTCCGGTTATAAAAAGAAGAGCAGTTTTTTACTTTAAAACACAGGGGAAAGAAGAAACTGTATTAACCTCTATTCTTAAGTTATATTCGAAGGGGAAAAAAATAAAAAATAAAAATGGGTGTTTTAATTCGCCCTTTACTTCTTCCATTTGTTCTTTTCTGTATGTTTCAAACGCCTGCCCTTGCCGTTAAAAAGGTAACTACATTTTGATTTTTTGATTCATATGATGGTTCTAAAGCTTTTGCTTTATGAGTAAGTAAGTTTTGAATGTCTGCGCACATGTGGGTGATTCATCTGTATGTTCCATTGAATCTGTGTTCTTAAGTCTTCCATCAATGACCCTACTTTTTTTATGCTTTCGATGCAGTCTTATATAGTGTACATGGGAGGACATTCAACTGTCCTGGAGTCTTCGTTTGCTGACGTTAAAGCTATAACGAATTCTCATTACGAGCTTCTTGGATCACTATTAGGAAGGTATAAAATCATGTGATAGCATGTTGTGAATAATAGTCTGTTTTTTTCTTCATATTGAAGAGGAATGTCAGTTTTGATGCTTGTAAATTTGTTGCACAGCCCTCAGAAGGCTCAGGATGCAATGTTTTACTCGTACCAAAGATATATTAATGGATTTGCAGCAAACCTCGAGGAGGAAGAAGCAGCAGAGATTGCAAGTGAGCAATACAGTTTTATACGTTGCTGTGTATATTTTTAATTTTTTTAAAAAAGAAAGAAAGAGGATTGATGACACAAATTTGCTCTGTTTTTTTTTTTTTTTTTTTTTTTTTTTGTGGTCGCGTCTCTGCTGCAGTATAAATGAATTTAAGACAGTTAAACACAATATGTGAGAACGGATTTGTTTTTGTCAATTGCAGAGGATCCAAATGTAGTATCAGTTTTATTAAACCAAGGAAGAAAACTGCACACAACAAGGTCATGGGATTTTATGGGACTTGAGAGAAATGGAGCAATTCCAGCCGATTCAGCATGGAACATTGCCAAGTTCGGGGAAAATACAATAATTGGAAACTTCGACACCGGTGAGTTATATATTCTTCTCGACTAGATCAATAAGATTATATATAAAATCCTAGCTGTTGTTATTTGTCAATTTGCACACAATCTTGGGGGACTTTTTCTTTTTGTGTGTATGTATTCTTATTAATGGCCGGGGTTCATGTGATATATATATATACACACACGTAGGTGTTTGGCCGGAATCGGAAAGCTTCAACGATGAAGGGATGGGTCCCATCCCGTCGAAGTGGCGCGGCGTCTGTCAAAGTGAAAACAATGATGGAGTTCGTTGCAACAGGTCATTTTATATAATTTTTTTGTTTTTTGCCTTTTGTTTTAGTGTCTCCAACCAAACATTAATGAACAGCTATGTATATATGTATGTATGTATGCATGCATGCAGGAAGCTGATCGGCGTAAGGTACTTCAACAAAGGTTATGCTGCATATGCAGCCAATCGCAATATTCAACTGAACGCCTCCACCTTCACAGCTCGAGACCACAGCGGACATGGAACCCATACCTTATCTACGGCAGGCGGTAGCTTTGTACCGGGAGCTAATGTCTTAGGATATGGTAATGGCACCGCCAAGGGTGGATCGCCCAAGGCCCGTGTGGCTGCCTACAAGGTCTGCTGGCCACCGGTCGATGGCGGTGAGTGTTTTGACGCGGATATCATGGCTGCCATTGATGCTGCAATAGCCGATGGCGTTGATGTGATGTCATTATCTCTGGGTAGCGGCCCTCAGGAATTTTTTGGAGATGGGATAGCATTAGCCTCCTTCCATGCTATTAAAAATGGCATCACTGTGGTTACCTCCGCTGGCAACGATGGGCCTGGTCCTGGGACTGTTACAAATATCGCGCCATGGATGCTCACGGTTGGAGCTAGTACCATGGACCGAGATTTCACTAGTTATGTTTCTCTTGGCAACAAGATGCATATCAAGGTATTTTTTTTTTTCCGTCAAAATATCGGCTAGCTAGCTAGCCTTTCATATATATTCATAAGAGAAACTGCAATTTTACTGACATATTTGATCCAAATGGTCGTTTAATTAATTTCTAGGGATCAAGCCTTTCTGTTACAGCCCTGCCGTCTGATAAATTATTTCCATTGACCAGTGCTGCAGATGCTAAAGCTGCTAATGCATCCGCTGATGATGCGTAAGCACAAATAATATTTAATGCTCCTGTCTTCCTTATATCACTAAACTAGGAATTATTTTGATTAAAATTCCCTTGCATGCATGCAGTCTACTGTGTCAGGCTGGAGCTCTTGATCCCACGAAGGTGAAAGGCAAGATTTTGGTGTGTATTCGAGGGTGAATGCAAGAGTTGACAAGGGGTATCAGGCTTATTTAGCAGGTGCTGTGGGTATGATATTGGCTAATAATGTGAGCGATGGGAATGGAATTCTAGCAGATGCTCATTTGCTCCCTGCTTCACATATTAGTTACACTGACGGCCAACATGTCTTGGCTTACATTCGCAGTACCAAGTACGCGCTATATACGACTTTGTCCTTCCCTGTCTTTCGCCATTTTTACAACTCATCATCATCTTTTTGAAACTCCATCGACAATATATACCAGTCGACAATTAATTTTATGTATGGATCGATCATGTGTATCATATATGTAGGAACCCAGTAGCTTCCATAACTCCTGTAATGACACAACTAGACACAAAGCCAGCTCCAATAATGGCTTCATTCTCATCAGTGGGACCCAATCTCGTTGAACCAGCAATCCTCAAGGTCTGGCTAATATTTAAGCATAACAGTCAATCATCTCGGTCGATAGATTTTCTTTTACTTTTTGTGATTTTTACTATACATATTATATATTTTTCTTTTTGGTACTAAAATTTCAGCCTGATATAACTGCACCTGGGGTGAGTGTAATGGCTGCCTACAGCGAAGCAGTAAGCCCAACCGATATAGAATTTGATAAACGCCGTGTTCCTTTCAATTCGGTCTCTGGCACTTCCATGTCCTGCCCTCATGTTTCTGGCATTGTTGGCCTCATTAAATCGGTCCATCCTAGCTGGAGTCCAGCAGCTATCAAATCGGCAATCATGACCACCGGTGGAAACATCTTACTCCATTAATATCTGATCATGATCTCTCATGCACGTAGTTTCATGCATGAAAATATCAATTAATTTATTATAATATTGATAATGACTTGTTAATTTTGCTTGCATGCATGCTGCAGCAAAAACCCGTGATAACAACATGCAGCCAATTCGGGACTCGTCCAATCTGAAAGCCACGCCACTGGATTATGGTGCAGGACATGTGCAACCAAACCGTGCAATGGACCCGGGACTGGTTTATGATCTCACTGTGGATGACTACTTCAACTTTTTATGTGCTCGGGGCTATAACAAGACCTTGATGCGATTATTTTCGGATAAGCCATATGAATGTCCCAAGTCTTTCCGCCTGGAAAATTTCAATTACCCTTCGATCACTGTTCCTAATCTCATTGCAAACCCCGTGACTGTTACGAGAACAGTAACCAATGTTGGTTCTGCGAACGGTGGTGCGTACAAGGTTAGTGTGAAGGAACCGGCAGGGGTTATGGTGTCAGTTGAACCTACTTCACTGGATTTTAAATCAATCGGTGAAAAGAAGAGCTTCAAGGCTACTTTCAAACTCAAGACCTCATCTAAGATTGAAGATTTTGTATTTGGACAGTTGGTGTGGTCAGATGGCAAACACGTCGTCAGGAGTCCTATTGCAGTCAGCTCCACTGGCGATCAAATAAAGATTAGCTAGGCCGTCATGAATTTAATTTATTAAATTATTTGCTACCTCTTCATCAAAATTAAATTATTTATAAGTACTTAGCTATGCATGCAATATGCATGCATTGTTTCTGAATAACAAATGAAATAGGCGTCTTTGTATTCATTCATAAGTTATGATTATGATTATTTTTATTTGTTATTTTTTTGGGTATTCGAGTATACGACTTTTAGTGGATTCTTCTCTTCCCCTGTTTCTTCTAGAAAAGCAAAAAAGATAAAACCTCGGGGAATAATAATAAAAAAAAAAACAACAACTCATTTCTGTAATCATATATAGGTAGATCCAAAATTAAAAAAGTACTTGTAGCAAGAAGAAGTGAATTGAAATAAAATTAAAATTAAAAAGAGAGAGAGAGAGAGAGAGAGAGAGAGAAGAAGAAGAAAAAAAAAAACAAAAAAAGCCAGTGAGAAGCACACCACGTATAGAGTAGCACAAATTAGTCTACTTCTCCTTTTGAATTGTACCACTCGTCAATGGGTTTAAATAGCTTAGAAGAAGATTATCGGTTCAGAATCTTTTGAATTTGTAATCAGAAATTGAATTATTGAAACCAAATATCACCCGCAAGACCCCAAAAAAAAAAAAAAATTGAAGTCTAAAAATGAATGAAGGTTGTCGTCAGCCACCAAAAAGAAAGCCTGCTGCCTGCTCTTCATTACCATCAAACAATTTAAGGGCTTGTATGACTGCATCTCTTCCAAACCCAAGCTCAACAAGCTTTGCCACTTTGTCTTCAAAAACAGGTCCCTGCAGCACCCATATAAATCATATCATATTTATCACCAAATTAATTACTAAATTAAGTTCATCAATCAATGTAAGCCCTTGGTTAGCAAGACCATATCGAGGTCAACAATCAAAATTCAATAGGATTTGCAAACCCTGCTGCTGCTAATGTTCTCCTATAGATAGTTGCAGCGATTAACCATGCAATAACATATAACAACCAACACAAATTAATTCCGCATGCAGTATGGTTGGAAAAATTCTTGATAGCAAGTTTACCTGGGCCACATCATCACGAGACCCGCCTGTACGCAAAAGATGACCAACAAAAGACTATGAATAAAATTATTGCATGGTCAAACAAGAAATGCATAATTTAGTATCCTATAGCAAATATTTTATTATACACCGTGACTAACCAGAAGATTGACCTCCTACCGGGACAACATTATTGCTCCTAACTGTTGTTCCTGATGTCCCCTGAAGAGCAGTAGATGAAAACAATAGTTAGAGACCAAAATGGTATTTTACTCATTGCTACTATACATCACCAAATGTACATTAGAAAACGAGAATTTTTTTTTTTTTTACAAGTAATAAGATATTTTATGGATCAGAAAGTAGGCATAGCCCAAGTACACTGGAAGTATACATGTGAATACACCTATTTAGGAACTAGAAACAGTTACAAGGAAGTCATGGAAGCTGAGACCATTCAAATCTAGAGCAATGGCCCACATAAATAAAGTCTTCCAAAAAAAAACTCCTAAACTCTTCCAAGGAGCGTTCATGATCCTCAAAATGTCTATCGTTTCTTTCACACCAAATGCAGCAAAGAATACATAAAGGAGCCATCTTCCACGAAAACAAGAAAAATTAAAGCATAATTTCCAGTAGCTGTGCTTGAAATGACAATAATGATATTTATTTTATTTTTCTGAAACATCATTTGCCCCATTGTTTTTTTTTTTTTTTTTCCAATAAATATCCTAGCCCAAAATTAAGGAACTTGTTAAGGTGAACATGACTTTCAAATTGCCCAAGGACTTCTCCTCTGATTCAGGAAATACATGTCCAAGGTCAAGTGCCTTCCTTAATTTGCGAAGATCTGTCATTCTAAAGATTTTAAACCCAAAATTAACTCCTATCTTGGTGTGGGCTTGTATCGACAAGACCAACTACTTTCAATTTAAACGCCTTGGGGGAATCTGTGTAAAGTTCACACTTTACTGAGCCAATAAATTGCCGCCGAAAGGCGACAAAGATTCAGCCAATTTCACTTTTCTTGAATCTATATTACCACTTGCACAAATTGAATGTGAATGCATTTTTCCTCTTTGCACAAATTGAACTGTAAAGTCCACACTTTAGTGAGCTAATAAAAATTCCAGCTGCGTTTAAAAAGTTTTGCGTAATGCATAGCCCCATATTACCATTCCCCCTAATCAAAATTGAATGTGCATTCAATGTTTACTGTGTAATTGTCACGGCTTTAAAAAGGGATACGGATGAATGGCTCTTTTTCTCTCCGTACATCCAAAAACTCTAATGAAGGAAAATCCTAGTTTTTTCTTCTGGTGATTTTCTGGTGTATGTAGTGGTAGTTAGTGATTGATTGTAGTGAGTTATGGGTACTGTGAAGCAGATTCTCATTGAATCTAAAGTTTTTGAGGTATTAAGGGATGGGAGGTTTGTTTATTTGATTGAGAAAGGATGGAAGGTGGTGAAAGAGATTAGACTGGGGTTAGGCACGGCATGGTGGTTCATCAAAGCGTTGGAGGATTGCTTGAAGACTGTGAGGAAGGACTTTTATTCTGCACATAGGGAAGGAGATAGGGGCTATGTTGCACAGAGGCATCACAACTCAAGAGGTTCCTTCATGGCAGTGATGGAATATGGCAGTGGTGGGTATCGAAACTTCTTATTCATACCAGAAGATAGGGAGGGAAGGGGTGGAGGAAGCTGGGGGAGACTATGAGGGAGGTTGCATGGACAGGTGGTCCTGTGCCCCAGCCACCACAACAACCACCATTTCGGTCATACCGAGAGGCACTGCTACACAAAGGCAGTACAAGGGGAGGCCATAGTTCTGACACCTTGACATGCTCAAGAGGTGGAGCAGGCCTGCAAAGGAGGGTCGCCACTTATGAGGGAGTGCAGGCTCGAGAGAAAGGTGATAGAGTGGTTGTCGGTTTGTTTGAGGAAAAGGAGTTGCGTGCACTACAGGAGATGAAATGTCAGATAGATTTGTTGCAACGGAATATCAATGGATTGTTACAGTGTGCAAAGGAGAAAAGACGAATGGGCTTGGGACTGGGAGTGGGCTGTGGTCCAAGTGATGATAAGAGGAAATTTGTTCCAGCAGGGGAAGAAGCTAGCATACGGGAAGAAGTCTTTTGTTGGGATCAGTTTGGAAAGAAGAATTTCGTGGGCCATGAAGAAGACTGGAAGGGGAAGAAGGTTGCTCATGGGCCGGGCCCAAGTAGAGGCCCACGTAAGGTCTGGAAGCAGAGAGGCCCGATTTCGGGCAGTGTATCAGGTGAACTAGTGGTACCCGATACTCCTACTCCGGGCCCGAGTGATGAGTCGAGTCTGACACAGAAAGGGCCGACCACTTCAGGCGACTCGGGTGGTGGTCTGTCGGTGGTCTTAAGGCCGCCAGAAGTGGAGGTGGGGGAAATTGTTGCAGAGGAACTGTGTATTGTTGAAGTGGAAGGCTCAGGAGGTGCTCAGGGAGGGCCGTCGTCGGGTGGGTTGTCTCAGACTATTCCGGCGAGCCTTGTCACAAACCTTGACCGGTCGATTCCCTTGGGTCAGGTACAACTAAGGTGGTGGGGGCAAATATGGCTCATGGTGAGCCTCTCGAGGGAGTCCGAGAAGGTCATTCTGCTGCTCTGGAGTGTGGGGGGGCAGATATGACTCACGGTGAGACTATGGTGTGTGGGGGTACGTCGGATAAGGGGGAGTTAGATGAAGGGCAGTAGTTGATGCTTTATGATCCTTGTGTAAACTCAAAAGAGGGGGAGGAGTCAGCAGGAGAGGATCCTACCCCTATAAGTATGATCCCTCCTAGTGTGTCCTCTGACTGGGTGTTGAAATTGCAAAGTTGTATGGGAATTTCGTGTGAGGGCTATGAAGAGCAGTTCAAGGCATTGATTATAGCCATGGAGGCAGGACATCAAGGTGCAGGGTCAAAAAGGGAGAGGGAGTTGAAGAGGTTGAAGTGGTCCATTAATTACGATGGAAATGAGGGAAGTGCAAGTCGTGGTAGAAACAAGGGGAGGGCTGGAATAGTTGATAAATGAAGCCAAAAATTCTGAGTTGGAATGTTAGGGGACTGAATGAGATTAATAAACGCCTTCGAATAAGAGCCTTATTAAGGCAATGGAAGTTGGACATCATTTGCTTGCAGGAAACAAAGTTGAAGCTTATCAATAGAAGAATTATTCGGAGTATTTGGAGTTGTCAATTTGTAGATTGGGCATACTTACCTTCGAAAGGGCCTCGGGTGGAGTGTTGGTGATGTGGGATAAGAGGGTGGTGGAGAGCATTGATGTGTTTGTGGGAGAATATTCGGTGGGGTGTTTTTATAAAAATATTGAGGATGGCTTCGTATGGGCTTTTGCTGGGGTATATGGCCCTAACTTAAATAGTGCGAGGAGGTTGCTTTGGGATGAGCTAGCTGGCTTATGCTCTTGGTGGGAGGCTCCTTGGTGTATTGGTGGGGATTTTAATGTAACAAGATTTCCCAACGAAAGATCAGGGGGGGAAGACAAAATCAAGCTATGGTGGACTTCTCGGACTTCATTTTTGAGTTAGATTTGATGGATATACCTCTTATGGGAGGTGATTATACTTGGTCGAATTATCAAGCTTGGTCAAGATTAGATAGATTCCTCATTTCTCCCTTGTGGGAGCTACAATATCCAGACTTAAGCCAGAAAAGACTCCCAAGGATATGTTCAGATCATTTCCCTGTCTTGTTAGATTGTGGTGGCATTCAAGGGGGTAGAAGGCCGTTCAAGTTTGAGAATATGTGGTTAAAAACGGAGGGGTTTGTGGATTTGATTAGACAATGGTGGAATTCATACTGCTTTGAGGGTAATCCAAGCAATGTATTGGTTGGGAAGTTGAAAGCTTTGAAGAAGGATTTGAAGACATGGAATGAATAGGTATTTGGTGATGTAACTATACAGAAGAAGAGCTTATTTCAAGAATTACAAAGCTTGGAGGGTGTAGAAGATGTGAACAACCGAAAAGATCAAGTAGTTTCTGAACTTGAACATCTGACTCTAATGGAGGAGATCTCGTGGAGGCAAAAGTCAAGGGCATTGTGGCTTCGGGAGGGGGATAAATGCACAATTTTTTCACCAAGTTGCTAATGCACATAGGAGGTTCAATTCCATTGAGTCCCTGAACATAGATGGTGGTGCATCCTCAGATCAGGTTGTGATAAAGGAGTATGTGGCTGGCCATTTCGAACATCTGTTGTCGGAATCTCAGACCTGAAGGCCTACTGTAGATGTTTTAGCCTTTGAAGCCATTGATCAAAATAGTTCGGCCTGGTTGGAAAGACCTTTTGAAGAGGAAGTGGTACAACAAGTAATCAGAAAAATGAATAAAGATAAAACTCCAGGTCCGGATGGTTTCACTATGGCTTTTTTCCAATCTTGTTGGGAAGTGGTGAGGGAGGATGTAATGTTGGTTTTTCAGGAATTCTTCACTTATGGCAAATTTGAGAAAAGCTTAAATGCTACTTTTATTGCTCTAGTTCCTAAAAAGGCTGGTGCAATAGAGGTACAAGATTATAGGCCGATTAGTCTTGTGGGTAGTGTCTATAAGATACTTTCAAAAGTCCTTGCTATTAGGATGAGTTCAATCATGACGAAGATCATTTCTAAGTCACAAAATGCCTTTGTGAAAGGGAGACAAATTTTGGACTCGGTCCTTATAGCTAATGAATGTTTGGACAGCAGGATCAAGTCGGGAGTTCCAGATATTATATGCAAATTAGATATGGAAAAGGCCTATGATCATGTTAATTGGGATTTCCTGATTTATATGTTGGGGAGATGTGGTTTTGGGGAAAGATGGAGGAAATGGATGAGGTATTGTGTGTCTACGGCTCGCTTCTCAGTATTGGTAAATGGGGACCCCGTGGGGTTCTTCAATAGTTCGCGAGGACTACGTCAAGGTAATCTATTGTCACCCCTCTTGTTTGTTCTAGTTATGGAGGCGCTAAGTAGAATGGTGTCGGCTACAGTAGAGGGAGGTTTTTTCTCTGGATTCTCAGTAGGAGATATCCACGGCTCTTACCATTATTTCTCACCTTTTGTTTGCAGATGACACCTTGCAATTTTGTGAGGCAAATGTAGGGTATATTCAATCTTTGAAGGCCATCCTACTTTGTTTCGAAGCGGAATCAGAGTTGAAGATTAATCTTGCTAAGACGAAGATGGTTGCGGTTGGTGATGTAAACAATATCAGAGGGTTGGCTGACATATTGGGTTGTGTGGTTTCTTCATTGCCAATGAAGTACCTTGGACTTCCGTTGGGGGCTTCCTTCAAAGCTAAGACAATTTGGGAGGTGGTGCTGGAAAAATTTGAGCGGAGGCTGGCCGGGTGGAAAAGATTGTATTTATCTAAAGGAGGGCGTATCACTCTTATCAAAAGTACTTTATCCAACCTTCCCACATACTACTTATCTTTATTTCCTCTTCCTGTAAGCATTGCAACTAGAATGGAGAAAATTCAACGAGACTTTTTATGGAGTGGAATAGGAGATGAATTTAAATTCCACTTGGTTGGGTGGGACAAGGTATGTTCTCCTTTGAGAGATGGTGGCTTGGGGGTTAGGAATGTGAGGGATTTTAATAAGGCCTTGTTAGGTAAATGGTTGTGGCGTTATAACAATGAGAGGAGAGCCTTATGGAAATGGGTGATTGACTTGAAGTATGGTCGTGATCGAGGGGGTTGGGTTTCTAAAGAAGGTAGGGGGTCTTATGGTGTGGGGCTATGGAAGTATATACGGAAAGGTTGGTGCTCCTTTGCTAGTAATACTCGGTTGTGTTTGGGGGATGGGAGTAGGATCAGCTTTTGGAAGGATGTGTGGGTGGGAGACACGGCCTTGAAGGAGGCTTATCCCACAATTTTCAGTATTGCAAGGGAGAAGGAAGCTACGGTGGCTGATTTGCGGATAATTAATCAAAGTTCACAAGAGTGGAATATTAGCCTTACTCGGGATGCTCATGATTGGGAAGTGACTAGTTTGGTGGAGTTTCTGAACTTGCTGTACAGCACTCCTATTGCGGCCACAACTGAAGATTTGCTGGAATGGAGACCCTCTAGGAAAGGGAAGTTCTCGGTACGCTCCTTCTATGACTCTATTACTATGCAACAAAGGCATAATTTTCCATGGAAGACCATATGGAGGAGTAAAGCACCAACCAAGGCAGCATTTTGTTTGGACAGCAGCTCTAGGGAAGATTATGACCATAGATAATCTTAGACGTCGTGACCTTATCATCACTGGTGCTGTTTGTGCAGAAATAGTGGTGAAACGACGGACCATCTACTCTTACATTGTGATTTTACTCGAGATATTTGGAGTTATTTCTTCAGCAAAATGGGAATAGCTTGGGTAATGCTGGGTAGGGTGGTGGAACTGTTAGCAAGCTGGAGAGGGATCACTGGAACACCACAGATCAAGGTTGTGTGGAAGATGACTCCCATTTGTATGTTTTGGTGTATTTGTTGTGAAAGAAACGAGAGGCTTTTTGAGGATCATGAGCGCTCCATGGAAGAGTTTAGGAATTTTTTCTGGAAGACTTTATTTTTGTGGGCCATTGCTCTAGATTTGAATGGCCTCAGCTTCCATGATTTCCTTGTAACTGTTTCTAGTTCTTAAATAGGTGTATTCACATGTATACACCCAGTGTACCTGGGCTATGCCTACTTTCTTTATCAATGAAATAATTTATTACTTATAAAAAAAAAAAAATGTTTACTGTGTAAAAAACCAGATTTTTACTGTGTAAAAAACCAGATTTTTACCTACAGTACAATGATCCAAATCATCAATCAAAAGTACATCATCAATGGTAACTTTCTCAGGAAAAGCATGCGATTGAAAGTAAACTCACCGGGGCTACTGAGCTAGATGCTTGTTTGGAGTACCTTTCTTCATCAAGAAAACGTGATGGGATATCTTTTTCTGAAAATAATGTATGATTTATTTTATTTTATTTTTGTCAGAGAGGTTGACCATAAAATATAGTTGAGTCTTTGTGAGTTGTAAATAAAAGCAATCAAGCATATTCGCAGAAATTGGTTGTGCTATTTAAGAAGACCAACCTTGCAAAAATGGTACAGAAACTTCTCCACCTCCAACTCTCAAAAGATTCTCCTTTAAGTCTATAATGCACTACAGGCATTAGCCCGAGTCAGAAAAGAATAATAAACACGGATAACTTCTTAAAATGGAACCAAGGAAATGGAGGGCAGGTACATAAGATATTAGACTGAGGATGCTACCTGGTGCTTGCGGAGCATATCCAGCCCGAAGAGGAACTCCATATTGGGAGCATCCAGTACCGTGAATGAGCAAGGGTAAAATATATTGCCAATCTACAGGAACAAAGTGAACAGGGGAAAAAAGTTAGACTCAGCATTGAGGATGATTAATAGATTGTTTTGTCAAAGAAAACTTTAACTAACCTAGCGATTGAATTAATAGTCAAGAGATTGAATTAGAATCCTCAATTAAAAAAAAAAAAAAAAGATAATTCTCTACTAGTAGAATACGAGACTGGAAAGTCCCAAGGCAACTGCATGCATAAAAGCATATGTATACACCTATGAACATACATGTGCACCACAGCACATGAACACACAAGCGGAAAGAGAAAGGGAGAGAGACAAAGCACCCCTAGTACCTAGAATGCACAAAGATATTCTGGCACAGTACCAAAAATAAGCAGCATAAAGTATTAATAGAAGACTAATAGATACATTACCTTGATTGGAGCAACATGTATACGGCCCAATATCTCTGATTGACCAACTCCATGAGCAATGCCCTTATAACGTTGATCTAAAAGCCTCAACAATCTGGAAAACACCATGGCCACAAAAACAGGCTTTTCAATTTCAAACTCTTCTTGTGGCATAAATTCTACTTCTACAAGGTGTCAGATAGTAGCATATTCTATGCTGATTGGCTATGCCTACTTTCTACCATCAATAAAGTTGTTATTTACCGATACAAAAAATTCTATGCTGCTTGAATTCAATCTCACCATATTAGATGGACATTGGGGCAAACCGTGGGAAATGAAAATCTCACACTTGGATTCAGTTATATAACTAGTTTCCAGGTTAAAATGATGGTAAAAATGCTAATGAATTCCTTTCTACAATTGATTCATAGGTGCTAATAAGTAGGCTTGAAAATATAAATATTCTATGAAACAAAAGATCACACTTAGAAGAATTAGATTTTATATGGAGCAGAGCAAGTTTGATTTCATGTGTTTTCAATTTACCCCATTAGCTAGCATTACAGAACCAGGTTTTTTATTTTTAAGGTAATCAAGAAGTTTTATTCATAAGAGAAGGCCAAGTCCAAGTACACAGGAAGTATACATGAGAACAAAACCAGGTATTCTATAAGAAAATGATAGATCAAAATCGGAGAATCAGATATAAAGCCTGTTTACCATGCCCCCTAACTCGTATAATGAAAGATGACAATGACTTTAACCGTGCCCACTAACTCTTATACTAAAAGATGATATTATCACTGCCAGTGTAAAGCAAATAACAGCAATTGGATATACAAAAGCACATACCCACAGCGCTCGGCACAGCTTTTCGATATTATTGTTGATTGGGCTCCACTGTCAACAAATGCCTGAAACATAATGAAAAGAAGTTTTCAGATAAAGTGCTTTGCCCAGTCAATGAAGGGTGGGATTAACAAGAGAATTTGAAGGGGAATGCATAATTCAAAATGACTCCAATATAATTCCATTGCATATCAGATTCTGGCGTAAATCTCATCGAAACACATCTGAAAGTAGGGGAGTCCAATAATGTAAGATGTTTAAAAGTAAAGAAAAGTGACCAAGCAACCCAAACAATGAATTGAATAAGTTCATCCTGAGATATTTTTCACCCTAGTTACCTTCAATGGGACACCATTAACCTCCATGTCAACATACAACATAACCTGAAAAGTTGAACAAGAATATTTAAAATTAATTAAAAAGGAAATTATTAGGAGAAACAGGAGGTCCAAGACAATACGCACCACCCTCGCAAAAGCTTCAGGGTTATGTTCAAGGGCAGCTTGCCAGTTTTCATCGATTCCTTTCTGAAAAGAAGTTAAAAAAATGGGGTAAATATCCGCACTATGCATCCACTGTTTTGTGGAAAGCCAAAACATTATATGAGAATACATAATTACATAAAAGGATACAGTCCACAAAAATATTATATGCGAGTGTATTAGATGTACATAATTACATAAAAGGATATATTCCAAAAGTATGAAGAATGAACGAAATTACAGAGTTTCAAGCAATAATTAGTTCATGTAATCACTTAAAAAACAAGCTTTTATAAGAACATTATGAATCAATATGGTAAAAATTGTAAAGATATCATTATTCTAAAAAACAGATATTAGTTGGTACCATGAATATCATATTCCTTTTCTTAAAATTTACTCAAATTTATCCTACATGGCACTGAATTACAAATCATGACTTCTAGAATGTTGAATCAATGTTAACACTGTTTGCAGAAAACTGATGTCTGTAGACACATAGTAAAATTTTAAATTAACAAAAGAATCTAAAGGCATAAAAATTCTTCAGCAATTACTCCTAGAGTAGTTGTGCAATAGAAAACTTAATTATTATAATTTCAACAATCATAATGACCTAAACATCTCAATAGTATGAAAAAGATGCAGATTGCAAGAGTACAAACAAAAGTCACACGCCACCAACCACACCAACGAATCAGTTGAGAGGAAGCATTTTATGCATTGTCACTAGAAAAACTATCACATATGTTGAAATAATAAAACTGACCTGGAGAATGGCAGCTTCAATTTTCTTTTGTGCTTCAACATCAAAAGGATCTGCATAAAGAAGGGCCTATATCACAAAATAAAACGGACATATATATCAGTTTCTTACCTATAAAAAAACTACTGAAAATAAAAACTTCAAGGATTTCTATAAGCTTCTCCATCTACTAATCGCCAACAACTTAAATTGCTCTTGTTAGAACTTACAAATTTTATTTTTTGATAAGTAAAAATATTATTCATATATCAATAGGAGTAACTAAGTACACTGGACGTATTCAAGAAAACACCTAACCCATACTAGAGAGCTTCTAATAACCCAAAAAGCACGTGAAAAACTACCCAAAACACACCAAGTCCGAATTGGAATAGAACACACCTCCCCAACCCCTTGTTTCCCGTAAGACTAATACTCCACCTGAAACTCCCTCTACGAGAATGTATTCATAATGCCCTCCCTTTAACTATAATTATAATTTAACCACATCTTATTAGCATATAGTAAGTACATAGATATATAGATTTGTTTTAAATTCCATAATGATTTAACAAATAGTAAAGGAATGAGAGGTGTTTTAATAATAGGGAACGCAATGTAGAAGAACTCTGGGAACTTTTTATGTGTTCCTTGTTTAGTTGGTTTTCAGCTATTGTACTCAATGGAGGGGCTGTCAATGAGTTTTTGTCCTCGTTTTTCTAGTATTAGAATGTATTTAAGTGTTTCTTTTGTATACTTCCTGTGTACTTGGGCTTCGCCTATTGCATTTTATGAATATATTTTAATTATCAAAAAAAAAGAAAAAATAGTAAGTACATAGACATATAGAAATCCCAAGAACCTAAATGCCATAATGATTAACAATGTGACATAGACAATAAAGGCCAACAAAGAAGAAGATGAGTTAGAGCCCCCCGATAAGCAACTTACAAGCTCTTCTTCTTGTTGAATTCGTAATTTAGATCTCTGGCGATGACGCTCTCGTAAAAGTTCTTGCAATCTATTGAGATCATTCCCTAGAACAACTTGCGCTAATTCAGGATCACTCTGTAAGTTTGATATACAATTTAGATTGTCAGAAATTATAAGTTCAGAACATAACTCAGAAATTAATTGGGAAAATCAACAGCAATATAAGTGTTCCTTCTCATTGAAGAAAACAAATGCACAATGAGTTAAAGTGCAAATAAAATAAGGACCAAGCCGGGACTTAAGCTCCCATACATGATCTGATTGCAGATTTCTTCTCTTCAAATAAATTTTTTTTTTAATAAGTAAATCCATTTCATTGAAGATCACAGACACACAACCCTAGTACACAAGCTGTATACAAGAAATTATCCCTTTAATGGATAAAAGAAGAACAAAAATCCATAAATTCAGCAATATCGTCAGAATTGAGAAATATTACATGCAGCAAATCCCAATTTGAAAAAGCAAAGAATAATCTGGAGAAAAAAGATCAGCATTTTACCTGAAACAACTGAGCCATAATGTTTGAGTCACTTCGAACATGCTGCTGGAAAGCACCAGGGTTCACAGCAGATCCATCTGGATTGAAGCCCAAATTATTCGTAGACGGACTGAAATAACATTAAATTGTAAGAGTTGGATAGAATAAAGCTTTAGACTCTGATTCAATACATAACATTTATTTGAATACAAGGACCCAATAGCAAAAAAAGGGGAAAAGTTTACAATAATATACTAGTGAAGTAATTTACAAGATTTCCTAAAATAATGTACAAAAGATGCCATCTATTAAGCCAAAATGAAACATTAGTGTGCTTCATGAGACGGAGATTTCATGTTACATTTGAATTAAACCGTTGACAGAGGATAAGTGGAACTTCTATACAAATAATATCAATCTAACATCTTTTGTAGCTATCCTACTGTAGTTCTGGCTGCCTGTAACTTCATCAAAATAAAAACCAAAACAAATATTTTATTACTCTTGGTCGTGTGGGTTGCCAAAACATTCGAAGCCTAAGGGAGTAACGCAATGTAGCATAAAGAATGAAAATATATACATACGTAGATGCAGCAGTGGAGACCATCATCACCAAATCGTCATCTTTCACACCTAATGCACTCAATTTCTCAAAATTCCTCATCTCCTTCCCATTATACAGCAACTGTTGTTGCTTAAGTGGCACACTTATCTGCTCATATGCAAATTGAGATCAAATTAGCATTTTGGAAAATAAAACCAAGAACTAAAAGCAGCTTTCCCTCACCCCAATAACCCCCTTTGGTTTTCTAGAAAAACAAGTAACCGGTGATCAACCATACATAAATAAATATACATCCATATTGCGGTTGCTTATTTCACAATCCGCGTGTATTTTTCAATTATATTGAACTTGACGCTAAGTAAGCGATACTGAAAAAGTAGTGGAAGATCGAAAACTCGAAGCCACAAACTTCCACCCCAATATTTTATCAGCAATCAAACACAGCACAAGACCCAAAACATAGAAAGAGCGTATTAAATAGATCTTACCTCCACTTCAAGCAACGCTTTCACGTTTTCAACCTATAGCCAAAAACCAAATTCAAGAAGAAAAAAGGCCGGAATTAATGAATGAGTATCAGTTAAGGAGATACATATAATTACGCGTACAGGTATGTATGCGTGTGTAAAAAGACAGGATTTTGGAGTTACGGTTTCGTGAGGATCGACGTCGACGGTAATGATCTGCTCGTCTGCGGTCATTACAGTGATCTTCATCTTGTTCGCTCTCTTGGTTATAGGATTGGATCTGACTTCTCCCCGTGAATCTGTGCGTCTGTATTTTATAGGAATTAGCGCCGTACTTTGGAAATATGGGACCGGACAAAGAAAAAGAAAAAAGAAAAGGGAAAGGGTTGGAGGTTTCGTAGCCCACGAGGTTTTTGTATAGTTATTGTGGAAGTGGGAAGTCGGATAGAGTTCTGAAGAAGTCGTTGTGTTGAATTAAGAATTGAGTTTACTGTCAGCGACCAGTTGAGTCCAGTTAGGAAAATAACATTGCTTTGCTTCTCTCCAGTCTGGTGATAAATTAAACAGTTCTTTTATATATAATCGATAAATATAATCAGCGTGTAATCGTGTATATCATATCATATTTAAAATAAATTTTTCCTCTCTCATCAGCTAGGTCTCTCTCATAAGATCGATCTTTCTCTCTCATCAGCTCGGTCTCTCTCTCATCAAGTATCTCCACGTCAATCACATTTACACGCCATTTACACCAAGCACTTGCAACAAGCATTTTTCTAAATTAAAATATTGCAGAGTACTTCATTCATTTAAAACCGTCGCAATCTCTAATTTTTTTACTTTTTACTTTTTATTTCTTTTTTATTTGGTGAAAGATTGTTATGTTGAAACCATTAAAGAGTAATTTAGGCAAACCATCGGCTAGTTGTGAGTGATGACCATGAATAAACTCGTTTATTTTTATGATTATCTTATCTTATTATTATATTTTTTTAGATTTTTACATAAAAGAAAATAAATAATTTAACTTTTTAAAATTTTAAAATAAAAATAGTATTAAAATATATATTCTAATAATATTTTATTCAACTTTTAATTCTAATCTCAACTCATCTCATCTCATCTAAATCAAGCTAATAAATCAACAGCAATCCCCAAACACACAAAACCAACCCTAGTAAGTAAGCATCTATCCATTTTTTTTTAAATATATCTAGATTGCCCCTGAAAGTCGATCCACGTGCCCTTTTTCTTATCTAAAGAAAAAAATTCACCTTTTTATAAGAAATAGATTAATCTTTTTCTCAATTAGTTTATTGTTTGGATTTAGATCCAAGTTTTTCGTTAATTATCTGATTACAAGATCATGGCAAAGGGAACTGGGATTCCTGGTCTATTGGAAATGGTACATGATGCCACCGTACTTAGTTTTTTTCTTACATTCTTTTGATGGATGGATGGATGGATTGATTGATTTTAGCGAAAGAAACAATCATGACCTATGACAAATGCACAATTCCTGATGTTGTTGTTGCACGTCATAGATATCATGACATGGTAGGGTGTCATACATAATATTGCTGCTTTAGGTTTAGCAGTGCAGTTTTGCAATTAAGGCAATTTATGTTATGTAATGGCAATTTAATGTATTTGGCGATTCGTGTATAGATCAGGTTGAAAGATAAGCACATTTCCATAATTCTATATTATTATATTGCATAAGTATCATTTTATGCACATAACAAGGGAATCTTTCTGTTACAAATAGAAAAGAATAAAAAGAATAAGTCCTCTTCTAGAATATACTAATGTGACTCTGTTGAAATATTCACAACAGAATGGTCTATGCCAATACGCCCCCATCGAGTCCAGTGGAGTGTCACCAACAGTGAGAATCGATTTTTGGTGATGTTTGGTACATGAAGTAAATTATGTAAAAAAATATGAGGAGGAGTTTGAGGAGAGAGTAGAGCCACCGAGATGTTGAATAGGTAGGCATGCTCCATCTCCAATGTGAATTGCCTCACTACCATTGTACTGTTCAGATGATAAATTCAAGTTGCTCAGGTCGTTGGCGATATGGTGAGTGGTAGCTGAGTCAGAGTACCAAGAGGTGTCGGTGAAGAATATGGGTGTGGTATAGTTGGTTGAGAAGGATCTCGGTGCATCTTTTTGGTTTGAATGATCAAAACGGTGTCAACATTGGTGGGTAACATGCCTAAATTTATTGCATACTTGGCATTTGAGTCAAGGGCTACCGTGTATTTGTTGAAAAGTTCCTGAGAAAGTGAGAGTGTACCTGCCACCACGACCATTAGATCGACCTCTGCCTCAGCCTTGTCTGCCACCACGAGAAAAAGTTCTTTCGCGTTGATATCTTCCTCTACTAGCACTATAATTAACAGAGGGTTCAAAAATATTTTTGGAAGAGTGAGTTATACGGCTATCATGTATAAGCAGTAGCTGATAGAGTTCATGGGAATAAAGTGGTTCGAATCTAGTAGTAACAAAAGTCACAAAGGACTCATAAGCTGAACCTAAGCCAGTAAGCAAATAGATAACAAATTCCTTGTCTGAGATAGGGTTCCTAGTAGAAGCTAATATATCAGTAAGTGACGTAACCTTCCTAAAGTAATCAGAGGTAGATTGATCTCCGTGAGAGAGGTTAGTAAGCTGAAACCTAATTTGAAACTCCTTTGCTTGTGAATGAGAGGCAAACATGGAGGCTAGAGAAAGCCACAATTCTCTTGTTGTAACAACAGAGAGCACATGTCCAATAATCGATTCGGAAATAAATGAAAAGAGGACACTAAGAACCAATTGATTAGTTCGTGTCCAAGAGAGAAAATTTGGATTTTTTTTTTTTTTTTTTGTGGACCATAAGAAACAGTAGATAGAAATTGAGGAGGACATGGAAGTGTGCCATCAAAATAGCAATAGAGATCTTGTCCTTTAAGGTAAGCTGATATTTAAACTTTCCATTAAAGAAAATTGTTTGTTGTTAGCTTGATAGTAACAACATGGAGAAGGATGAAATAATGGAGGAATTTGGTTGAGCAAAGGAGGGAGACGTGTGTGTAGCCATGGATTAAGAAGACTGCTAGTCAAGCAGCTCTTATACCATATTAGAGAGGCACATTTCTAGAATTTTATATCATTGTATTGCATGAGTAAGTATCCTTTTATACACACGACAAGGAAATCTTTCAGTTACAAATAGAAAATAATAAAAAGAATAAGTTATCTTCTAGAATATACTAATGTGATTGGTGAAATATTCACAACATAATGATTTATGCTAATACATGCACTATGGGTGTTGAAGCACATTATTAGTCACATCCAAAAACTACAGGGTCTTTTTAAACAGTGCTAGTGCAAGTATATATGTGTGTATATATATATAAATTTTATACCATTTAAGCACTTGTCTCTAGTGTCTGATGCTTTTGAAAATCTGTGTATATGTTTTCATTTATTTTAAGGACTTTTGCTAAATTTGGAACATATCTATCCTATAAATATATCAATATAATAAATACCGATCTCAGATAATGAAACATTCAGAAAGCCAAATGGGTGTGTTTGGGAGAATGTTAACTACGAGTGTAATACTGTAACTAATAGTGTCATGTAGTAACGCCTTAAATGGGTGTGTTGAGGAGTAGTGTGGTGTGGTCTGTGGTTTATTTTTTCAGCACTCTAGGCTCCAAGTGTGGGATTTGTTTGGTTGTTAAATCAAATTCAATTCATTTCAAAATAATTATTTATGGAACTTACTACTTTTTTAATTTTACATAACAAATTTAAACTCATCTCAATCAGTTTATATATTTCAACTTAAAAAATTAAACTCATATCAATCTAAAAAAGATAAACCCATCTCAATAGAACCCATAAAATACTACTATTTATATCTCAACATTCAAACGTAGCCAAGTGTGAGTATGTGTGTGCTATAAGATTTGGTTGACTCAATGCACAGCTTTTATTTTTTGGGAAACAATGTAGAGGATTTTATGGGTTGAAATGGTATTTACAATTGTAAAGTGCGCAAGCGTTACACAATTTTTTTGAAAAAAAATGAGTAAATACGGTATCCACATAAAAAAAAATTTAATTTTTTTTAATAATATATCCCACTATTTTTCAAAATAATTACGTGACGGTTACACTCGACATTGTATGTAGCATTAGGAGTTGGCAACATGCGCTCTTTTATCAATTACCATACAAATAATAACATAAAGAGAAAAACTTCAAATCGGATGGGTGACTTTGCTTGTTTCACACCCCGCCAATGAAATTAAGACACGTAATAACTCATGAGATTTTACTGTAAGTGTGAGCCCAGTGTAAACCCTCTTCTCAACTCATCGTCTTCTCCCTCACTAATCTCCCTCTTCTCAACCCATCCTCTTCTCCCCCACAACCCATTGTCTTCTCAATCCCGAAAATCTCCCTCGTCTCAACCCAATGGTCTCAACTCGTCGAAAACTTCACTGGAGCTCTATCGAACCTATCCCATCCCATCTCTGGAACCCACTCCCCAGTCGAACTCACTGAATCACATTGAACCACCTAAACCTGTAAGTCTCTTTTTTCTATTGCAATCTTCTTGTTAAAATATTGTCTGGTAAGATTAATGTTTGTATTATTTAGAATATATATAAAGCTTGGTCTGTATTGAATAATCTTATGGTATTGATGGGAAAAATTAGTGGATATGACATTTTTGTAAGAGTTAGTTCTGGTTATGTCTGATTTTTTGTTTGTTCGTTGGTCTCTGTTGGTCCCTTTTTTTATCCGTTTTTGGAGATGAGGAAGAGAGTACCCAATTTTCTAATTTGTTCTGCCCAGAGAGAATGCCACAATGGTGCTTTAATAGGTTGGATAATAATATGTGTATTCCCTCGCGACTTTCCATTAAAGAGCATCGAAGGAAGGGGATAAACCTTTAGCAGAAAATCTAAAGAAAGAGTGGATGCCACGTGGCCTATTGACTAGCAATAAATGAGAGAGTTAGAGCATTGGCTATAATATCAACTTTTGACTAGGTGAGTTCACATTAGATTAGCCATTATAAAGTTAAAATAATAATATAATAATATTTTTTTTTTGCAAATACAATTCATATATTTCCTAGATCTTCATACTTTGTAGAAATAATATGTCTACTCTATCAATATTCGCAATCGGTAGAATAAATAATGTACATATCATGCATGTTTTACCATTCAAAGAGAGAGGAAAGTGATGAAATAATAAAATATTGCTTTCTATTTTGAATAGTAGCTAGTCATGTTTGGAGAGGACTTAAGATTTACTGTAATTCAAGTCTTAAGCTTTGGATCATTGGCTAGTCCAATGTGAAAGCTTTTTCTCACATCTAGCTAAAGTTTAGACTTGCATTGACATTTAGCTAGTCCATTACCAATGCTCTTAGTCATATGAAACAGATTGATTTGAAATTCTGAAGCCAATCCAACTTTAGACTTCTATGATACCATGCGTTAAGCAACATAAATTCATTGGCTTCAAGCCTTTAGCTGGGAAAACTTTACAGCAACTAATTAATTTTAGCTGGAGTTACTTGTAACTCAGCTTACCAGTGGAGCAAACATGGTCAATTTTGATTGCCAATTAACAATATGCTATTTGATTGGTAAACCTCAAGGGATAAGAGCACAATGCGGTTCTAACCTGGTTTATTTTTAAGACTAAAACTCAAAAATTTGAAAATCTCACATCTCATTATTACAATTTTATCAAATTTTCATATAAAATAAAATAAACAATTTAACTTTTTCAAGTTCCAAAAGAAAAATAATATTAAAAAATATATTCTAACAATATTTTATTCAACTTTTTAATTTTAATCTCAACTCATCTCATCTCTAAAAATAAATGAGACTCTTCGATCATTTGTCCTTATTTGATATGAATTGAAATTAAAGAACAAGAAAATAAATAGGACCAAAGGGCAATCATTCTTTTATCCTGATTTGATCATTTGTCACAGATGATAACTTTAGAGAAGTTGCTTTAACTTTAAAATGTGGTGGCTAAAGTGAGAGTGCTATTGAAGGTTAATGCGATTGAGCTGTACAACCAATATATTGGAAACCAATCCTGAAGGTTAATGCAATTGTCTTAGGTAAAACCAATATATTTCTCATAATTGTAAACTCGGGGAATATTGTTTCAAATCCAATAGATATACTATTTAATTATTCCTTGATAGTAGATATATGGTTTTCTGCCTTTTTATTTAATAAAACAAAATAATTCATAAAATGTAAAAGCTTATTTACTCTTTTTGCTCATTAAAAATAAAAAATAAAAAGATATTATGATTTTGAACAATACAGTCACAAAAAATGTTCATGGGCTGGAACCATATATTTGATACTACAAATATTTTGCCTGGATGAACATGTTAGAAGGATAAGGGGTATCTTTGAACACTTGGAATCCTTCAGGATTTTGTAAATAGTCTTCTTAAAAAAAGATATTGAGATGTTGGACAATACAACCGCGAAAAATGGAAGTCAAAGTAACGCAAATCAGATTGATTAATTTCTCTATTTTTTCTAAACATCGCTTCTGTCAATACAAAGTAAATACACCCACAATTGCAAATATAGAGCAAATATATCCACGTTGGCATCAACTACAACCCCAGCCTCTGCCATTACAGAGCAACAAATACACTCAGTCCAGTTTAAAATCATCATATTCATGTAATATTTTCATTATTTACAGAAATTACGAGCGACGACGAGTAACTCTAAGAAGGAGGATGACGAGTGACGAGTGACGGGAGGGGTGGTGAGAGATTGGGTTTTTTTTTTTGGGGGTTGGGGGAAAGGCCATAGAGGAGAATTGGGTCTCTTATGTGTCAAATTCTTATTAATGGGTGTGAAACTAAAAAGTTCACTCGACCGGCCTGTAGCTTCTCCCTAACATAAAACTATGCAGTGCAATAGTCCAGTCCAGAAGTGGACCAACAATAATTACAACTTACAATACCACAAAAATGCAAACAATAGTTACAATACCAATTATTTTCTTTTTTCTTTTTTCAAAACAAGAAAAGAAAAAAAAAAAAAGAGAAAATAATTAGACAATATCGCGTCAGTCCGACTTATAAAAATAATTCATGTTTTAAAAAGAATTATTATTTATCTTTCTAATTAATATCCTCTACCATGACATAAAAGAGTAAAAACTAAAGTAAGGAATAATTTGAATTAAGAGATGAATTAAAAATATTTGTAAATAATAGAATAAAAATTGAATTATTTATTAGATTATGAAGACACAACTTTGAATAAAATCACGAAATTAAAAATAGTAAAGAAACATATAAGAACCTCAATACTTTTAAAAGGTGGAATTAATTTTAGATGCAAGAGACAAACAAATAATGTCTGGAGTATCCAATTTTTTTTTTTTATAAAATTATAATAATTCATAATTTAAGTCACAAAAACCAAAAAAGTCTCGAGAATTATTTTTTCCTTTGAAAGTCTTCTTCGGCTGTATTTAGATGTTAAAATAAGTTGAATTGAGATGATAAAATATTGTTAGAATATTATTTTTTAATATTATTATTATTTTAAAATTTAAAAAAATTGAATTATTTATTATATTTTGTGTTAAAATTTGAAAAAATTATAATGATAAATTAGAATGAGTTGAGATGGATTAATGATCCAAATGAAGCCTTCGTCGCATTTAAACAGTGTGATTCAATATATTTTGTTAATGATTAAAAAATATTAAAAAATAATAAATAATAAGAAAAAATAATTAAAAATATAAAAAAAATAAAATAAAAAAAATAATAAAATATTCTCAAAACACTCCACTCTCCAAACGAGACAATAGCTTTTCCTGTAGCTGCTCTCCCAAATCCAAAAGGTGGGTCTACACCTACTACTGGGCTCTGCCAGACTATTTTAAAATTTTTTTATATAGTATTTTTTTAATTTTTTTTTTAAATGTAATAATTATAATTGTGAGTATATAAATATCATATAATTATTTTAAAAAAAATAAATAAATATGATATTTATATAAAAAAAAATTAATTTTTTAATAATAAATTTTATTCTTTTTTAAAGTAATTATGATGTTTATATATTCTATAATTATATATAATATTATTTTATTTTTTTAAAAAGTTTCCACTCCTATTAAAAAACACTTTCTTAGGTTCTGAGTAAAAAAAAAAAAAAAAAAAAAAATTTGCAGGGGATCCAGCATTTTCCAACCCCCAAAAATAATAAAAAAGATTTCCTCCCTACTTCACTTCAGATCTCACACTCTGCAACTCTCCCTCTCTCTCTGGGTCTCTCTCTGGGTTTGTCCATGGCTTCCCCTGGTAATCCCAACCACCAACAGCTGCAACACCCCCAGCAGCCACTGGACATGCAGAGTTTCTTCAAACCCACAAATCCCTCGCCTCCACAATTACCGCTACCCAATCCCGGCGGTGCTTCTACCCCAAACCCTCCAAATCTAAACCCTTCCGCGCCCCTCCCGCCATCCTCCGGCCCCTACTCCTACCCTCTCCAATCCGCACCGTTTCACAACCCCAACCCTTTCCACCACCATCAACCCTATCCTTACCATCCCCACTTGCAGCACCAACGCTCCCTCTCTTACCCCACCCCTCCTCTCCAACCCCCCATCTCTTCCTCTTCCTCTTCTCCTAACCCCAATCCTAACTCCGGAGCCCGCCTTATGGCCCTCCTCAACCCCAATCTTGACCTCCCTTCTCATCAGGCCCCGCTAGCCCCTCCTAACCCTCCCTCCTCCTCCTCTTCTTCTTCTTCTTCTTCTGCGATGATGAGTTTCATACTCCCATCCGTCGGACCTAGCCCGATTCGGTTGCCCAGCAGTAAGCTTCCCAAGGGCCGACATTTGGTCTCCGAACACGTGGTCTACGACGTGGATGTTCGGTTGCAAGGCGAGGTACATCCACAACTGGAGGTCACTCCCATTACCAAGTACCAATCCGATCCCCAGCTCGTCTTCGGCCGCCAGATTGCGGTCAACAAGTCTTATATCTGCTACGGATTGAGGCAGGGCAATATCCGTGTCCTTAATATCATCACTGCCTTGCGTTCTTTGCTTCGAGGCCACACTCAGGTTTGTTTTCCCTTGCACACTATAATGAATAATTTGGATTGGTTGACACGAGCGAATGAGTTAAAATAAGCTAGGCTAGAGTTTTATTCGGATAAAGCATGGAAGTATAGATTGCGACCAGTGCGTCAGAGGGTATTTTTTTTAAAGTTTAAGAACTATATAATTTTGAAGAGAACCATAAATACATCGAAGGAATTTGAAACCATTTAATGCAATGAACGGTAGAGTTTAACATTAAAAAAAAAAAAGAACAAAAGACATCTGTCTGTAATACGGGAGTGAGATGGTTTTACTTCATCTTCGTGTTTATTACCCGATGATGCATGTTAGTTATTACTTTAATCAAAATTTAAGCTTCGATGGTATTAATTCTTAGTATGTGGTGTCATTTTAGCATTTTATTGTTCATATTAACTCTTGTTTTGTTTTGTTGTGTTTTCCACTGATCGTGGCTTATTTGAAATGCTGGGCAAATGCATTTTCTGTTTAGGTTTTTAAATAGCTTTATTCTTCGGTAAATCTAATAAGTGGTTCCATTTATTCTCTCAGAGGGTCACAGACATGGCTTTCTTTGCCGAGGATGTTCACCTTTTGGCTAGGTAGCTTTTGGTTGATCTTTCATTTGTAATTGCCTTCCTCTGGTTTATATTTGGTTGAAGGTTGCTGTTTTTGTGCAGTGTTGGGATAGATGGACGGGTTTATGTATGGAAGATTTCTGAAGGCCCAGAGGAAGAAGATAAGCCTCAAATTACAGGAAATGCTATTGTTGCGATCCAAATTATAGGAGAGGAGGGAGCTTCTCATCCACGAGTTTGTTGGCACTGCCACAAACAAGTAATAATACATTTAATTCTGTCATTCTTAATACAAGACAGTCTAAACATTATGTTTTATTATAGTTATAAAAGAAATTGAGGTCATTTCAACTGTAAAGTTGCTTAACATTTTGTTGCTTTGACTTTTACACACTTTTATTCAGGAAATTTTGGTTGTTGGCTTTGGAAGACGTATTTTTAGAATTGATACTACAAAAGTTGGAAAGGGTGAAGTGTATTTGGCTGAGGAACCTCTCAAATGTCCTGTTGATAAGGTCATTGATGGGGTCCAGTTGGTTGGTAACCATGATGGAGAAGTAACTGATTTGTCGATGTGCCAGTGGATGACCACCCGTTTGGTTTCTGCTTCTATTGATGGCACGGTTTGTATTTGCCCCCATCACTTTTCTTGTTTTTGTTACTCAAAGGTTTATGTTGGTGTTTGTTTTCTGAATTTTCACTAGTTGATTTGATGGTTTAAATTTCATGTTTCCAACATGTTTCTTCACATTTTTTAGCCCAAGCAATGTTTGCATGAGTGTGCCATTGCACGTGCAAATTCATATTATTTTGATCCAAAAATTGAAATTTGCTAATGACTATGCCTTGCAAAATGTATATCATGCAAACAGGTAAAGATCTGGGAAGATCGCAAACATGTTCCACTTGCTGTATTCAGACCACATGAAGGGCAGTCTGTTTGTTCGGCGACGTTTTTAACTGCTCCCCATCGGCCGGATCACATCATACTTATCACTGCGGTACATAAGCCTGTTGCTATGTTATTTTTTCAATCTAAGTCGCTGTGGTGCTGTTTGTTTTATAGATAGTTCTGATATTATATGGGTATATGCAATATGCACGCTCATTTATTTTTTTAACTTTAACCAATATTGACAGACTTTTTTCCTGGAATTGAGTTCCAATATGCATTTTCCAGAAGTAAGCTTTGTTTGATAATGGTCATTCCGTAGCGTGGACTATTTAATTGTGTAATACCTATTTGTAGGGGTCACTGAATCGAGAAGTGAAACTGTGGGCCTTGACAAGCGAAGAAGGCTGGCTACTGCCGAGTGATGCAGAATCATGGAAGTGTACTCAGACATTGGAGTTGAAGAGTACAGATGAACCTCGAGTTGAAGAGGCATTCTTCAATCAAGTCTCAGCATTGTCTCAAGCAGGCCTTCTCTTACTTGCAAATGCCAAGAAGAATGCTATATATGCTGTACACTTAGAATATGGTCCTAATCCAGCAGCAACCTGCATGGATTACATAGCGGAGTTCACAGTCACCATGCCTATTTTGAGTTTTACGGGAACAAGTGATATATTACCTCACGGTGAACATATTATTCAGGTTTATTGTGTCCAGACACAGGCTATTCAGCAATATGCTTTGGACTTGGCCCAGTGCTTACCCCCACCTTTGGAGATCATGGGGTTAGAAAAGCTGGATTCAAATGTCCTGCGTGATGCAACTAGTGCTGAAGGATTTGCTGCTTCAGACCCATCTGGAAATAAACCAAATGAGGCACTGCCCTTAGCTGGTTCAGCACCCAAACAAAATATACAAGGAAGTAGCTCTGAGTGTGCAACTTCAGTGAGATATACTGTAAGCTCTAGTTCTGCCGAGGCAGCCACTTCAAAAGAAATTAACAGTTTCAGTACGGAATCTAAGCCTGTAGCACTGACACCTGTAATTAGTGATGGTGATGGTGTTTGTGTCACATCACTGCCTATTCCTTTGACTCCTAGGTTGTCTAGAGAGCTTTCTGGTTTTCGGAGTCCAACAAGTAACTTTGAACAAAATCCCCCACTCAGTATCCATGTTGGAGACCAACCAGTTAATGATTATTTGGTTGACAGGCAAGTGGACACCATTCGTGCAAACTCGTCTGATGTGCCTTCATTGGATGATGACTCTAGGAATGATAAGGCAAAAATTACATCAAATGCGCAGGATGATTTGTCAACTGTGCTTAATCCTCATATCATGTTCAAACAACCAACTCATCTGGTTACTCCCTCTGAGTTGAAAGTCAATTCATCCTCCGGAACAACTAACATTCTTGAAATCAAGAGCGAGGGAGAGACAAGCATCCAGGATATGATTGTGAGCAGTGATGTGGGTAATACTGAGGTTGAGGTGAACGTAGTTGGTGAAACAAGATCCACACAGAGTGATGGATTTGGTCCTCAAAGAGATTCTCAAAATCTTTTGGTAGAGAATAAGGAAAAGTTCTTTTGCTCACAGGCTTCAGATCTTGGTATTGAGATGACCCGAGAATGCTGTGCTATATCATCTGAAACCTACATCGTAGAGGAAACTCGGCAAGTTGATGGTGTTGGTGTAACGGAGCAACTGGGCCAACCTCCAAATGCTGAGGAGGAAGAAGTACATGACCCCACAAAAAATTTGCCTGGGAAGGTTTCTGAGTCATCTACGTCCGCACAAGTTCTGCTTTCATCGACACCAAATTTAAAAGGAAAAAAACAGAAGGGTAAAAGTTCTCTAGCTTTGGGTCCATCTTCCCCACCTCCAAGTGTTTTTAATTCAACAGATTCTTTGAATGAACCAAGTGGGAGTACGAGTCTCCCCTCCGGTGAAGCTGCTTTTTCTCAAATTTTGGCCATGCAGGAGATGCTTAATCAGGTAATTGCTTGAGACCATGGACGTTTGTACATACTATTACCAATGTGTCATGTCTGACCGTTTTCGGTATTTTTTTTTTTTTTGCATGCTTACCAGAGTGGCCATATGTCGTAATTGAAAACACTGCAAAGTAACTTTCAATCATTTCCAGCCTCTTCATTCTTGTTTATTGCATTAAGTGTATATATAATATGTCATTTATGATTTCAAGTTGTGTTGATAGGTAAGGCATCATTATTTCTATTTCACAAAATAATTCATCAAAAGTTGCCGAGGCCCTGTGCACTCCCAGGATTAGTTAGGACGCTGTTCCTAGACACCAAGTGCCAATAAAAAAAAAAAAAAATTTATAAAAAAATATCTATTCCACAGAATAAATAAGTGAGGCTCTACACCTGAGTGGCAATGGGCAACACCTTTTTCATTCCTAAATTGGAGACTCGGGTTCATTATGGAAACTTTGGCCTGTGCCATATAATTTATTCATGACAATCTTTATTTGCCAGCAATTGCATCTACAAAGTAATGCTGCTGTCATTTTCATCCTCTCTACAAGCTTTTGGGTTGAGAAATGAGAGCTCTGGAACAATTTTCCATTTTTTCTTTCAAATTGGCAAGTTTCCTGTATAATAAGGCATTATGTTCTGCATCTTATATGGTAATGTGGCCCACTTTCGTTAATAATGTATGTATAACTTGTCTTCTTTCAACTCATCCATCTTTATTTGGCTTTTTTGTCAACCCCCTCCTTCCTCTTTATCCATTCTGTGCAGATCATGACAATGCAAAAAGAAATGCAGAAGCAGATGACAACAATGATTTCTGTTCCAGTTAGCAAAGAAGGTAAAAAACTAGAGACAAATCTAGGGCGAAGTATGGAGAAGGCTGTCAAAGCCAATACAGATGCTTTGTGGGCTCGCTTTCAAGAAGAGAATGCAAAAAATGAGAAGTTATTGCGAGACCGTACACAGCAAATAACAAGTTTGATTAATAACTTCATGAATAAAGACTTGCCGATGATGTTAGAAAAAGCAGTGAAGAAGGAAATGACGGCTGTAGGACCAGCTGTAGTTCGCTCAATTACTCCGGCCATTGAGAAGACAATATCTTCAGCTATTGTGGAGTCTTTTCAGGTTAAGATCTTCTTGTATACTTGCCTCTTCTATGAGACAGTTGTTGTTGCAGGATGTAACTGATGCTTTGTGCTTCAGAGAGGAGTCGCTGATAAGACAGTGAATCATCTGGAGAAATCTGTCAATTCAAAACTTGAAGCTACTGTTGCTAGGCAAATCCAAGTACAGTTTCAAACGGCTGGCAAACAAGCTCTTCAGGTGCTTATTAAGTGGTGTGGATTACATGAATTATTGCTTAGGACATATGATTATTTTAATGTGAATAGGATTTATACTATTGTCAACCTCGAAATGGTAACTCATGCTAATGACATGAACAAGCTATCTTTTATTGCAGGATGCTTTAAAATACTGTTTGGAAACATCAGTAATTCCTGCCTTTGAGATGTCATGTAAAGCTATGTTTGAGCAAGTAGATGCTACCTTTCAGAAAGGCATGGTTGAACATACAACTGCAGCTCAGCATCACTTTGAGTCTGCCCATTCTCCATTGGCACTTGCTCTAAGGGTGTGTATAATATCAGCAGTTCAGCACTGCATATCTATGAACTATATGGGGCCATTTGGACAGTGTGATTTTCATAGGCGTTTTTATATTAAATCTTGAATACTTAATATTTCTATTTCTATTCTCTTTTTATCTGTGTCGGTATTTCTTTTTAAACCATGCCCCACTATTTTATGTATTGCACTTCTGTTTGTGGGAGATGATCTGTGAGATAAACTTAAAAACAGTTACGGTATGCTAGGGGAGTGATGACTGTTGGAAAAGAATGGGTTTATATTGGGTTGAATGGATGATAGACTTCTCCTCGGTTGAATTGTAGCTATAATATACTCTGCATAAGATAAGATTCATCTGGAGGACTTGTTACTGCATTTATAGAATAAATAAATATATAAATCTGGGGGACTTGTTACTGTCCTTGCCTATCTGTTGCTTGCAGCTCTCTATGCTTCTTGTTGTATTCTTAGATATGACTTTGCATTTTGATGTTATTATGCAGGATGCCATTAATTCAGCATCATCTGTGGCTCAAACCTTAGGTGGCGAATTGCTTGAGGGTCAAAGAAAGCTATTATCTCTTGCAGCTTCAGGAGCAGACTCAAGTGCAGTAAATCCCTTGGTCTCCCAACTGAGCAATGGACCTTTGGGTGGTCTCCATGATAAGGTCCACTTTGTTTTCTTAATTACTTGTTGGTTTCTCTGTTAAGATGCAAAATAGCTATGAACCTGTAAGCAAAGGTCTTCAATATGTGGCTAACAAATTTCATATTTTTGTTTTTATGAATGTTTAATTTGGCTGTACTGATTAGAAGCAATCATATCTGTGCATTAGGTCGAGGTTCCGGTTGATCCAACAAAGGAGCTATCAAGATTGGTATCTGACCGCAAATATGAGGAGGCTTTCACTACAGCCCTACAAAGAAGTGATGTTTCCATAGTATCCTGGTTATGTTCTCAGGTGTGCCATATAGTCGAGAAACAATTACTCCTAGTATGCTTTTATATATATATATTTTTTTTGTGTTCAATATTGTCACATTTAAACTGTGTAGTTGCATCATCATCACTTTGATTTGGGGCTTAGTTTGCATTTTTTCATTGATTAATTAAATTAAAGGTACTTTAATATTTACTTATAAAAAAAAGGTAGTTTAATTATAAACAAATTTTAATTAATTGTAGTTGTTTGGGTTAGTTATAATCTGTCATTGGTTCTAAAGTGGATTTTTTTTTTTGTGTGTTGGTTGGGCAATAGCCTATTTGAACTAGAAAGAACTCTGATGCGATCCTGACAGAAAAAAAATTGCAGTCAGTTTTATGGAATGATTTGAGAGACATTCTGGTTTGGAATGTGGATGAGTTCTTTTTGAACTTGAAATTGCTTCTTCTTTTTGCTGTCCTGTTGCACAGTTTTAATAATATTCACTCACCTCTCTTTAATAACAACTATTTTTTTTTTCTTTGATTCCTTCTGCATACAATTTCCATTTCTGATATGCGACTCAACTTGTTAAGTGAAATCTGGTTGGAAAATTGTGGTAAATTAATGTCTCCGTGCTCCATTCTGCACCTTTCAGGTTGATCTTAGGGGGATTTTGTCAATGGTTCCGCTTCCTTTGAGCCAGGGAGTGCTGCTCTCTCTTTTGCAGCAGTTAGCATGTGATATAAGTAATGATACACCACGAAAACTTGCTTGGATGACAGACGTGGCTAACGCCATAATCCCAGCAGACCCAATGATTGCTGTGCATGTGCGGCCCATCTTTGATCAAGTCTATAAGATACTAAACCACCAACGTAGTTTGCCCACAATTACTGGTGCTGAGCTCTCAAGTATCCGCCTCCTCTTGCATGTCATCAACTCCATGCTGATGGCCTGTAAATGACTCTTACCTTCTCTGTCCTGTTGTGCAAAACGCATGAGGCAAGAGTGTTATTTTTTTTGTTGGTACAAAGGGAGGGAGGGAGGGAGGGAGGGAGGGAGGGTCCCAACCGTGTAAAATTGTCTTTAGAATATGTGATCAAAGAAAAATAGGCTAGGTTTTCCAGACTCATTTTAAATTTGGTTTTACTTGTCAAAGTTTGCTGCCGAAATGGAATTTTGCATTTTGAAGATCATGTCTAACCCCAGCCAATAGAGAGATACCCACCCACCCCAACACACACAAATCTTTCATATGTTTTGGAATGAGTATTTTCTTTCTATCAAAGTTTCTTCATAGCTGTTGACAAATTATTATGAAGATATAGTCTTAGGTATGTAAGTCTTGAGTATTCCTTTTTAAAAAATGGATAAATTTAGAATTTACTTGAAAAAATTATTTTCTAATTGTGAATCTCACTCTTATTAAAATAAGTGTATGAGACTTGCACCTATTTATTTTTTTTATCGGTAAATAAAATTTTATTGATCACTCAAGTATATGGGACATATGCAGAGCGCTGCCTTAAAGGGCTAGTTTAGTGATACAAGAAAATACAGAAATTCATTCTATTGAAATCAATTACAACTGATCAATGAAGTAAAGTATTGAAAAATAATTTCCTAAACTCTTCCATGATTGCTCTCTATCTTCAAAGCTAATTACAACTGATCAATGAAGTAAAGTATTGAAAAATAATTTCCTAAACTCTTCCATGATTGCTCTCTATCTTCAAAGCTTTTGCTATTTATTTTCCTTCAAATGCACCACCATAAGCATATTGGGCACATTAAGATTTTATATAGTATTATTTAATTATTATAAATAATTATTATACCTCGATTTTTTTGTTAGGTTCATAAAAACATAAAATAAATTAAAATTTATCCTTCTGCTATTATCTTTCTTGCAGAATAGCCTGGTCTGTCCCCGATAATGGTGTAAATGGGTAAAAGCAATCACTTGATCTATAAATAAATTTTATAAAAATTATTACCGTATAAGATAAAAGAAATAAAAGATTATTTGGTCTATAAATAAATTTTATAAAATTAAATTTATAAATGCCTAACTATTATAAATATAATAAATCAAATAATTAAATTATTTTTATTATAAATTAAAATAAATATTTTAAATGGAGGTTATTTTTGTTAAATCTAAAATTTTCATTATTAATTTCATGAATTTTGCTACTTATCATTCTAATAATTTTTTATTTTTTTATTTTTATTCTCTTATTAAATGTGTGGTGTATGGATTATTTTACTAAAAAAATAAAAAAAATTATATATAATATATAATATGAAGATGACGAATAAGATTTTTCACTCTGTCTTTTTCGAATCCAAACCAAATCTTTTTTTTCTTAACTCAAGTGTGTCGACCGTCACTCTGTCATACGGTAAATAGAATTTCTAATTTTAAAATAAAATTTGAATAAAAGACAGGAACTTTCCGGGAAACTGACGTGGGACGGCTACAGAAATATTACGGACTCAATGTCGATTAGTAGTTGGTTTCGTGCTTCCACGAAAGTCTTTGAAAACTACACCGAGAGCGAGGGAGTTTGGAACTTTGGATGAGAAAATCTGGACCGGTGGGCAATACATATTGCTTTGGTTTATTGGTTATCAATAGAAGATACTGCTCTCTCTCTCTCTCTCTCTCTCTCTCTCTCTCTCTAGGCTATAACAAACGATTAAAGGGGAGAATCAACTCGCAAAAACCCGTCAATGTATCTATATCTATTACTTGCTTATTTTTCCTTCATCTCTTTTAAGTATTTTTCCGTGGGATTGTAAAGCTTGTATTTTTAGTTACTTCTGTTGATTTGATCTGCAGCTGATCGGAAATATCAGAGCAGACGACCCAAATTAGCAAGGGGGTAGTTTCTTTTAGTCATAGCAGACCCCAGATATTTCTTGGTGTGATTCTCCTGTTTTTGTGGGTATGTCTAAGTTTAAGTTTAATATTTTATTTTATTTTTTGAGATTTTTGTATTGTTGGACTTCTGTTTTTTATATTAAAAAATGGGGGAAGATTTTTTTTTTCTCCTACACGTTGTACTGTTTTGAAAGTGTTATGTAGACCCCCACATGCCAAAAAAAAAAGGTAGTTGCTAGAGCCAAATGTTCCTTATGAAACTTACTCGTGCAAAGGAATGTAGTTTTTAGTCTTATATTTTCTTTTCTATATGGATTAAGAGGTTTGGGAAAAATCTGAATATAAAGGTTCATTTTTGTGTCTGTTTTTCCTCTTTATTGCTAATGTTACGATCAATATTGTAGTATCAACTGCACCAGATGTTCGTTACTTTGACGTTGAGGAAACTACATCTAGTAGGCAATGCCCTCCAATGATTATGGAACAATTGACCTGTTATAAGTAGAAAATGGATTATAAGTTACAAACTGTCGACATGAAATCTCAACTTGAAGTAAGTCCTCAAACTTCATTATCATTTTTCTGTTTGATGAATGGAACTTTATACTGCATATAGTGTTTTAACAACGTTCTTCTTTATCATTACATACATTCACCTATAGTTATCAATGTTGTAAACATGATTATCAAATATATACATTTTACGTTTGTTTTCTGGGATTAACAGATGGGATCTCTTGATAGTAAATCAATTCATGAGTTCAACGAGAAGAGTCCTTTTAGCCCAGAAATAGATTCTCAGAAGTTGCATCCTATGCATGCTGCTAAGAGTGAATCGTGTGCTGTGGGTTCGCAAGCGGATAGGAATTTAATGTCAAGGACTCTTGTGTATAAAAGCATAAAGACTGTTGTTTTCTCTAGTAAGCTCAACTTGCTCATACCTTTTGGGCCATTAGCAATTCTTGTTGAGAAACTGACTGGCCATCATGTAAGTTGTAGCTCTTACTGCCTTGAATAATTTCAAACATTGTTTCCAGACTTCTCTGTCCGTTATTTTTCTTGTGGCTGTGGGTTACAGGGTTGGGTCTTCTTTCTGAGCTTGTTGGGTATAACACCTTTGGCTGAGCGTTTGGGTTATGCTACAGAGTAAGAGTTTGCGCTCCTCTAATTTATTTATTTTAAGGATACGAATTGGTAAGTAGCTAATGTGATGGTTTCATTCTCGTTTAGGCAGCTAGCTTTCTACACTGGACCTACAGGTAATTTTTTTTATTATATTTGAACTCAAATTAGGAAATCTCAAGTCCTATATATATGTCATTTTTTTTCACAAGTCCTAGTCCTATATATATGTCATTTTTTTTCACAAGCCCTTTTTGGTTTATAACCTTGGAACTTCCAAATATCCTTTCAACTTTTTGTTGGATGTATTTATTAAAAAAGTGTTGGATGTCATATAATTTCTGCATTGTATGCTCTCATAAGACTTCAAACCACCATAATTTTCATTTGACTTCCCTCTCCCTTCTTATTGATCTCATTGAGAAAATCAGACTTGGAAAAAAAGATTTAAGTAGATAGTGCTGATATTGATTCCATATGCATCTTGATCAAGAGATCAAGATGTGATCAAGAGAAAATCACTCTTTTTCTGTTTTACTTTTTTAGTTTCCATTTTATTGGGCATATTCATATTTCATTTGAAGGATTCAAGGGGTGGCATTGGGTCTTAGGCAAAATTTTGCATGTCATAATTGTTATCTTTTCGCCATGTTCATATTATGGGCGCCAGTATGTAATCCTCCCAACATTGTGATCCACATGTGCCCAAAACATTTGGTTGTTGCTGGCATAATTTGTGTCATGTGCATTGTTCTTTCATCTAAAGGTTGGAGATCAGTACTGTGTCTGGATTTTTTTATTTTATTTTATATAACGTATTGGAATTCGCAGTTGGTGGCCTTCTGAATGCTACTTTTGGCAATGCAACGGAACTTATTATATCAATCTATGCACTTAGAAGTGGACTAATACGCGTTGTTCAGCTGTCATTATTGGGCTCAATTCTGTCAAACATGTTGCTGGTGCTTGGATGTGCTTTCTTTTGTGGTGGGCTTGTTTTTCATAAGAAGGAGCAGCTTTTTAATAAGGTGGGGATGCATTAGCATCTTTTCTTGAGGTTTTATCCTTTTAATTTTAGTTGTCTTCCCTTTAACGCTAAAGCTGATTTATGTTGCCATGCAGGCAACTGCTGTTGTAAGCTCTGGATTGCTGTTGATGGCAGTCATGTGCCTGATTTTTCCAGCTGTTCTTCATTATACGCACACTGAGGTTCATTTTGGAAAGTCAGAGTTGGCTCTTTCAAGATTTAGCAGTTGCATTATGCTTGTGGCATATGCTGCATACCTCTTTTTCCAGCTAAAGAGTCAAGAGAATCTATGGGTATGTTTGGTTAAGAGAAATCTTGAGAATGTTTGAGAATTTTTTTGATATGTATTGGTTATAGAATTTTGTGAAAGTAGATTGAAAATTTGAATTTTTTTAAACATGTTTTGTATTGGGGTTTATAAAAGTGGATAGGCAGAGTTTGTTTGAATATAATTTTTTATGGGTAGTTTTTGTTTTGTTTGTTGTAAAAGAAATTTTGATTTTTGTGTTTTTTAGTTTTCCTTAAAATCTAGACAAATGGTTGGATGAAAAGTTTAAATAGAATTTTATTTGAGATTAAAAGGTATTTGGATTGAATGTGAAAAGGCTTTTTAAAAATTTAGAAATTTTTTTAACTGTTAACCAAATGTGGCCTATAATGAGGTTGGTTATATTTGCCGTTGTACACACACATACACACTCTCTCTCTCTATCCATCTATCTAGCTATCATCTTATGTATATTATACATTAGTGACTTGCTAGGACTTTACTACTCTGCCTTGCTTTATTTGTCTATCTTGTATACTTGTATATTCATTTTTATGATTTGAATTGTATCGTTCAATTATTGATTTATGGTGTGATATCAACTTAGGAAGAGAATCAGCATGAAGAGGGCTCAGACAATGATGATGGTCCAGAGATATCTAAATGGGAATCAGTAATCTGGCTTTGTATTATGACTTCTTGGATCTCAATCCTCTCTGAACATGCAGTTCATGCAATAGAGGTAATATTTTCTTGTTCTTGCTTTCTCTCACTGATAAATTACTATTACATTTTTAAAGATCCATAAGTGTTAAAAGAATACATGCCATACGTGTCATTGTACTACACAACTTCAATGGCCTGAGCACCCCTGACTTTCTTGTATCACTAGACAATCATGCCTAAATGTTGCTTTGTATATGTCCCGTGTACCTGGGCTGTTTTTCTGATAAAAAAACTGTACCACACAATTCTGATGTTTATATGCTGGTTTGTTACATGTGGTTACTTTGCAGGCATGTGTAAGGCTGAAAGCTAGTGTTAGACATTAGTCAAAGAGTCAAAACCCTCACAAATGGAACTTCTGAATAAAATTTTGGATAATTCAAACTTATAAAAAAAAATCTTGGATGATGTAGATGAGAACCTGTTTTGTGGATTTTCTTTGCTGTCTCCTGTCTTTATTGTTGGTTCTTGTAAGCGTTTTCTATGCCCTTTCAGATTAAAACATTATATGATTTCCAGAGTTTCTGTTGGATAGACGACTTATTCTGATCAAAAGTTTACATTATTCTATCAACTCTGGTTTGTTTCTCTGCTTGTCTTTGATTTATGAACTTCCTTGTTGGGTTATTGTTTTACAGGGAGCATCTATTGCATGGAATATTTCAATTTCATTTATTAGTGTTATTGTTCTCCCGATCGTGGGGAATGCTGCAGAGCATGCAAGCGCTATTATGTTTGCCATGAAAGACAAGCTTGTAAGCTTTTGGACATTCTCTTTTAACAAGTTTTGTTGCGACAGATTGAAATAATTTGAGTTTCTTTGCAGGACATTTCCTTAGGAGTGGCAATAGGATCATCAACACAAATATCCATGTTTGGGGTAGGTACTAATGGTGTATGATCTCCTCCATCTGTTGACAACAAATGAAAATGTAGTCATTTGCCAGTGTTTGGGATTTGGAATGTTCTGTAGTCTGTGTTGCATCTCCTGTAACGACCAAGCCCAATAATCCTAAGGTCAGAATATTGATAATTTTTATTGGGCCTAAATTATATTTAGTGGGCCATATTGGATAAGCCCATAAGCGATAAATTATTGAGGTTGATTAGGAGTTTTAATTAGGCTTAATGACTAGGTTAAATCTTATTTATTATTTATTGAACAAGTTAGACTCCTTTTAGAATTTAAATATCGGCCATTAGAAATTTATTTTAATTTAAAATTATCACTGATTAAAGTCCCCTACACAGTCTCAGTTACTGCCAATCCTACATTAAATGCATTTTTAGATCATGTTTTTAAATTCAAACTCTTTTCTTGAATGATCACGACTGAGTCCAACTCAAAGTCGAACTAGTCGGCACCCTCTCCCAAATCTCTCTATAAATATCTTCCCTTCCTTGTGTTATTTGGAAAAACCATAAACCTCTGTAAGTGCAGCGGCTGAACCCAAGATACCTAGTCTAGCACTGTGCGTGTCCCATGTTTACTACGCCAATAGTTGACTGCCTCATTCCTCTCAGAACATCCCTCACGTTTTCTTTCTCCTTCTTGTTCACATGATCGATTTCATGTCGGAAACATTGGATTAACGCTGCGAGGTAAGTAGCTTGATCATAAATTAGGATTAGCATACGTTAGCTAGTTATATATATTATTATTAAAGCCAGTTCTTTGGAAGCCAGTGTTTATGTACTACACGTGTCATGATATTTGCAAGCACGTCATTCATTATGTTTCATTCTACATATTATAGTTATGTATGTATTATACATCTCATGTATTTTACGTTGTATAAGATACGTAAGTTTTCATAAGATCAAGTGTAAGATAAGGTCATAGCAGTTAATTGGATGGTCATTTAGATGCATGGTACCGATGCGATTTATGGGTGGATGTACAAGCCATGGATCCAAGCGTGGTCCACCATAGTATGCTAGAATACTGTTAGTGGCTCCCCTTGCGGCCGCGGAATGTGGGGCTGGTGACCTTGCACACAGGGTTAAGTGTGTGAGCCAATATGATAAGTAAGATGAACCAGATAAGCCAAGAGAAATCATGCATGTCATAATTATATGTATGAATGATCATGATTTTAAGTTCTTAACATGAAATATTTTATGAAAAACCTTATGTTAAGTATGTTTACGTTATGATGAGTTTTTTACTGAGTCATCGACTCATTTAATTTGTTTTTATGTTTTTAAACCACTCCAAGTTAGAATATTTATGTAGGTATAGATACTGGACGAACAATCTAGGAAGGCGTGAGGTGGCTTAGATCGTGTATAGAGATTTTAAGTTATGATTTTTATGGCACAAACTTCGAAAAATTTTAATAAATGCTTTCGCGCACTCCCTCTTATAATCTTAGTATTTTTTTTATAAAGAACGATTTTATAGAATCTTTGTATCTGGCGCAATTATAAGAAAATATTTTAAAGTCAAGTTTAGTATTAGCACTCCGGCTCCCGAGAATTTTTAAAATTGACTTTATTCTTAACCGTGGAGAGTGGGTTGTTACATCTCAGCTGCTAAAAATGACAGGTGATGGTCATAATTGTTTTCATGGGTAACTTCTTTCCAAACAGCTATTGTTGCCAACTTATATTGCAGAAAACTATTATGGGACAACATTCATGATATGCTCCTCTTGAAGCCTTGTTACATAAATTTTTATCTATCAAAATGAATAGATAAATGCGGTTCATGTGATCTTTGTTATGTGTGATGAGATGTTTATTGTGACCTGAGCATCAAACCTTGAGCAAGTCAGTAGCTTCGAGCAAGTCAGGTCCTCTGTTTTTTTGTATCTACATCCATCTTATCATCAGAATGGTATCCCTATATAATTCATTTAATGCTCAGATGGCTCATTCATTAAGGGTACCTTTGCATTCAAGATTTGTTTGTTGGGATTGTTTTGTTAAAGATTTTTGTTTCTGATCAATATCTACTAAAATCAGCATTATATATTTGCAGATTCCTTTTTGTGTAGTGATCGGTTGGATTATGGGGCAACCAATGGACTTAAACTTTCAACTTTTCGAGACAGCAACACTTTTTATAACCGTCTTAGTAGTTGCCTTCATGCTGCAGGTTAATATTTCACCGACTAAGAATAACAAATCTCTATAATTTTAAGGCTCTCTAGTAATAAGTGTTATACATATAGGGGAAAGTTACTCTTCACCCACTGGTTGTTTGGGTTGAGTTCGAGTTACCTACTGTGTTTTGAAAAGTTATACTTCACCCACAGATATCTTTTTTGCTGAAACCTATTAAAGCATATGTGATTGAGGTTAATGATCCGAGCTCGACCGAAACTATCCTTGGGTGAAGTGTAATTTAATTTAATTTAATCCTAGATGCGAGTCCAACTGCTTTCTGAGTTGTCTTGTTAACTCATTGTGTTTGGAAAAGTTTCTGCCGCCAAATTTTGCAGATTCAATTGTCACGGTAAGTCTTATCTTCTGGTAATTTTAGATGCATATTCTTTGATGTTGCCAATGTTTTGTTTGCAGGAAGGAACTTCCAATTACTTTAAAGGACTAATGCTTATTCTTTGCTATCTGATAGTCGCTGCAAGTTTTTTTGTACATGTAGATCCTTCTTCAGTGGGTGAGTTATAAATGAAGGCTTCTATTCTATTCTATTCCAATCCAATTGATATTTATCATTGTCTGAATACAGTAAATGAAGTTTGTTTTGACTTAGAGGGTGACAATATACGTATTGGATTATGATTTTGCAGATGCTGATAAGGAATTAAAAACTTAGTCAAGGAAGGCGCCGATTCTTGAGGTAGATCTCCAAAATCTTTGGTCAATTTGGCTGTATATATATCAAATTGTAGTTTATTCCACCTGCTTGTGATTTTCAGTGAATTCGGTTGACCAGTGTCTTACCTATTATGTTCTTTTTTCTTCAGCTACCGCGTGGCTGTCAATTGTCAAATGTTTGCTTAGATTAGAAGAAAGAATTGTATCATAGAAATATCAAGATTATTTTTTCCTCATAAATAAGCACCTTCAAGTTTAGTTGCGAAGGGGCGTGCATCCAATAAGATTAAATGGTTATGGCTTACATCTTAGTTGAAGGCATTAATTTGTAATCATGATTCATGAAGGGGAATTTTGGAACACATAAGAACCATCCGGGCTGTGGATAGGGTGCTGGTTTTGGAATGCCAAGAAGTGACACTATCTGTATTGGTATTGGTATTGGTATTGTATTGTTGTAAAATTTTAGTTTTCAAGGAAGAGGTTGATCTGGGACATGGAAACCTTATTGAATTGGGGCAATGCGTATTCCTCAGAATGTCCTTTTTCTTTCACACCTGCTTTGGCCTGCCCTCGAGTACAAATGGGGCAGCTTCACTGGTAGTCGACCCAGTTTGGGGGGTCACATTAAAGATAGTTTAGTTTTGCAACAGTTGATATTATTGGAATTTATAGCCCTCAAGAGTCAACACTCGGTCATCTCAACTCCCTTGCGTTTTCGTTGAGGATTTTACTACTTGAATAACGCTTTAAACACGGGCTAGGCTCGCTTATCAACACGACATATTCAAGAGTAAAAGGTGACATTGCAAACTCTTTACTCTTTTGAAACTATCTTTGCTTTGCAAGAGTCGACTACACTTAACAAAAGGGAATAATATGTGGATAAAGCTGCTTAAATTTGAAACCCCAATCCTGAATTTGATCCAAAAAAAAAAAAAAAAAAAGTGGTAAATGTTTAAATGAAACACCTTACGTTTGGCCGGTTGCTAGGAAGTACGAAGCTTGAATTATGCTGTCTATGAATAGTCTTCCTTCTTCTACTTGTGGGTTTTTACTTTTTAATAATCTTTTAGCGACTTTTACTTCTTTCAAACGTTGTTGCATGGTGTCACGGATCGAGCGAAACACATGAGAAGGTTAGATTTGAGTAGGAAAGCATGCAGCCCGGACCGGAGCCTGTTGTGAGCCATAATGCCAACAACTATGGACTATAAAATAAACACCCCCCCCCCCCCCCCCCCCCCCCCCCCCCCCCCCAAAAAAAAAAAAAAAAAAAAACTAATAATCGGGGCTGGATCAGCAGGTTAAAGGATTCACTGGAGCTCAAGTTGGTCCAAAAAGAAAAAAAGGAAAAAAAAAAAACCATGGACATTAGAAGAAGAAAAATGTAACCACAAAGTTTTTTAATAAAAGTAAATCCACAAATACGTGACTTGATATGGATACGTTTGGTTAAGATTAATGTTAGATATAGTCTAGAGTGTGCAAGTCTCACGGACTCTTTGAAAAAAGGTAGATCTACTATTAAAAAAATAATTTTTTCATGTAGGTCTTAGATTATTAATTTTTTTTTTTTTAAAAATATAAGACTTGCACAATTTAAAACAGCAAAAATCATTTCTGATGTGGGTTTAGGTGGGACGTTGGTGGCTTTAGATGCTGGAATGGTTTTGATCCCTCACTCCCTATCCTACACTGCTATTATTTCGGGTATGTTTTGTACCGACACCGTTCGAAAGAGCAGCAATGGCTGCTGGGCGGGCCTTGGTAGTAGTAGCAGCTAAAAGCCAGCAAAGTGTGCACGAAAGTTGAAACCAACTAAATAAAGAATCAAAATGAGAGACAATTGTTTCTGAGGTTTGCGTGAGACCTGCACGTGAAGCAACCACCTTAAAAGGTTAAAAAATTAAAAGACAAGCACTCCTCACTCTCAATGGTTGATGATTTGTGTGAGTGAAGCAGAAAGCCACCCAACATTTTATCACCATAGCCCAAACCCAATTAAGCAAAGCAGAGCAGTCAACAAGGGCAGAGAGAGAGAGAGAGAGAGAGAGAGAGAGAGAGAGAGGGGGTTGACCGGGCGTCTTGTGGGTGAGCTACCGGCCCATCTCTCACACGCTCAATAGCGTTGAATTCTTTAATAAAATCATGCACCTTTGATGTTGCAAAAATAACCCCATGCAATTGCAACACCATTCCTTTCTTTCATATATGTATATAAATAAAACACTTAGCTGGGTCTCAAATATTAGAAAACTAACCCAAACAAACGTTAATGGGCTCCTTTGTTTTTCTTCAAAACCTCTAAAAGATTAGCTAACCTACTAAAACTCTTAAAAGAGTGGCAGCAGCACATAATCCTCGTCTTTTTACATCCCGTCTCTCTCTGTATATATTTTTTTTAATCGTTCCTACCTTGCATTAAAACCTTTTTTTCTTTCCTGCTCTCGGAGAATAAAAATTCAAAAGAAACCAGAAGATGGGTAGGATTCCATGTTGTGAGAAGGACAACGTCAAAAGGGGACAGTGGACACCGGAAGAAGACAACAAGCTCTCTTCCTACATTGCCCAACACGGCACTCGTAACTGGCGTCTTATCCCCAAGAATGCTGGTTTGCTTTCTGCCTTGTCTCTCTCTCTCTCTCTCTCTCTCTCGACAAACTAATTAACTCCATCTTCCTCGTATTTCATACACTTAATTAAAGGTCTTCAAAGATGCGGGAAGAGCTGCAGGCTAAGGTGGACTAATTATCTTCGTCCTGATCTAAAGCATGGCCAATTTACCGATGCAGAAGAGCAAACTATAGTGAAGCTTCATTCCGTTGTTGGCAACCGGTAAACCAATTCATGATCATACTTGGCGCTCTTTTCTATATATATATATATCGTATTGCATGTGTTCTTCTTAACATATATGACTAATTTGAGTAGTAGTAATTAATTAATTAATTAATAATGACATGGTGAGTACATTGGGTATCCAGATGGTCACTAATCGCAGCTCAGCTGCCTGGTCGCACAGACAACGATGTTAAAAATCACTGGAACACCAAGCTCAAAAAGAAGCTTTCGGGCATGGGCATTGATCCCGTCACCCACAAACCCTTTTCCCACCTCATGGCTGAAATTGCGACCACATTGGCACCCCCTCAGGTGGCTCACCTTGCAGAAGCAGCCCTTGGCTGCTTTAAAGACGAAATGCTCCACCTCCTTACCAAGAACCGCATTGATTTCCAGATCCATCATCCCCCAGTTCTAGTACTACTACTGCAGCGCCACCCGCATCTACTTATAATATTAATATCAACGGTAAGAATGATGAAAAAGAAGACACCATCGAGAAGATCAAGCTCGGTATATCAAGGGCTATACAAGAACGTCCTCATGACATGCTACCATCAAACAAGCCATGGGACTCTTCTACTGCAAATTTTGCAGGGGCCTGCAGTACTACTGCTTTCCCTGCTTCTATCTCTGGAGGATATCACCATCAGTATGGCCCATCATCATCTTTTGGAAATGATGGGAACCGATCGCCATGGAGCCAGATCAGTATCTGTACAGGAAGCACGTGCACTGCAGGGGACCAGCATATTCGGTTGCATGAAAAACTAGAGGGAGGAATTATTAATGGAGGAGAGGATTCTGAGGGCGGAAAAGAAATCAGAAATGGAACCAGCAGCATGTTCGCTTCAGACTCTGTCTTGTGGGATTTACCATCTGATCATGACCTAATGAAATATCCAATCGTTTAACAAAGGTTACACACGATGCAACAGATCGACGAGGCAGAAGAAGGCTAGCTGCAGGAACTAGTTCTACTTCAAATATTGGTTATGGCAAAGAATAATATATAAAGAAAGATTAAAATTTAAAAAAAAAAAAAACATGTAAATTAATAAAGCTAATTCCATAAAATTAGGTACTTGAAATTCAACAACGTACAAATTAAGGCAGAATTTCTTTCTTGCTAATATATAGTTTCAACTCTCACCTTTTTCTGTTACTAGGAATACAATTAATATTGTAGATTAAGCAACATATGATGACGAAGAGGATACATCAGCCAGAACCTGCAAGTGTTTAATTAATTAATAAGAAGAATAATTTCAGGAAACCGGAAGATCAATATTGGTTTGGTTTAATTTCTTGGAGGAGTAATATTTCTGGGAAAATGCTAAATATACTTGAGTTTCCACATGCCAGTTATTGATATGCTGCTAAAAATCATGAAATTTGAAATTCAAAATTTAAATTCTAAAAGAAAATTGACAAAAATAGTCTTATAAGTAAAATTGCAGGTAAATGTAACTCTACTTATATTTCTATGCAGCTCGTATGCCAAACAGGCCGTGCGCGTATCAAATGATCTGCACGTACGGGTTTAGTACCGGAACTCGTGAGGATGCAACTGCGTTGTACCGTAATGTAACATGCTGATCATGAGGCCATGATCAACTGGAAGAGATCAAAACAAAATGAAATGCTATTAAAAGAATTAATTAATTAATTAATGCCCCATGCATCCCTCAATCAGATCAAAGAGCACAATTCGTATTCTGGTCTGCCGATGTGCACCATTTACATTGACCTGTGAGGATTCAACGACAATTTTCTGTTTCATACATAACCTCGAGAAGTCATATAAAACACCTTCAGGCTTCATCAAATAACCTACTAGTTTGACAACTTCTGGTGCATTCACCATTTTCTTTCCTCTCATACCTCCAAGTCGGTCCTTTTCTCTGTTTACTCCTCCTTTTTACCACTTGTATATCTAGAGAAGTTCGATTAATATTGGATTCAGGTAAAAAAAAAAAAAAACCCCTCAAATGGACATTAATATTTGAAATTTACCATAGACATTACACAAGGAAAAAAACTGCTTTGAAAACATACAAGAACGTGACATGACATTCTACCTTCAAAAAAGGAAAGAGTGTTTTGTTATAAAAGACTGTCCCGACAAGAAGGAAGACTGCCCCAACGCATACAGCAATCTTAAAAGCAAAGATTTCAGCTCGTTTGTAAAGAGCTTATGTCCATTAAAGTGGGGCAGCATTCAAAATAATTTCGTAACTGGAATACACAACTCCCCTTGCCAAAAAAACAAGTCATCAACAGCCTTTTTTTTTTCTCTTACTAGGAATACATCCTAGATCAAGCAAAATATGATGATGAAGAGGATGTATCAGCCAGAACCTGCAAGGGTAACCAAATAAATAATTAAAATCCTAATATTATGTAGCCTGTGTGGGAAGATAACCTCAAAATGAAGATACCTCAAGCTGCTCTTCAGTAAATAATTTTTTCTGAATGTCCCATGTATCTGCATGCGTTCTCCGGAACTCTGCAACTGCTTTTGTAACTGTGGATTTCACTGGTGATGGCTCCCCACCAAAACGAGCCAGTAATGTAACATGCTCGGGCAGCCAACTGAAATGAAACAATGAATATTTTTAGCTTATGTACAGACAGAAAAAAGCATCATTCTGAGGTGTGGATGGAAGAAAATAAAGTCAAAATCTTTCTAAATTCTAAACCAGTGTCCCATTCTTCGAGCAGACCTTATCAAAAATTTTGTCTCGAGATGACTCCTTACGATCTAATCAAGAACCCACATTAGACATCTAACAGGCAAACAGTTTGGATGTTAGACCATGGCTAAACAAGAGTGGTTCAACTCCTCTCAAATCTGCTAATCTCACGTCTGGTGTAGTTTGTGGCTTTAAGCAGAACATGCCACTACAGTCTGGTGTCGATGCCTCACTCATCAAGTTGCCAATTCTTTAGGCAGATTTCAAATGCTGAGTTACTGAACTGTGAAACATTCTATATTTTTTTGTTTTTGCTTTCTTTTCTTTTGGTATTACAGTTGGATTGCATGAACATTGGTTTTAAATATCTATTCCATCGAATTATATTTGTAAGTACTTTGGTCATCTTAAAGTGCCCATGCAGAAAAATGGATTCAGACAAAAATCTTACCTTTATGCATGCCTTTCAGGTTCACATTCCGACACAGGAATCTTATTCATGTCTATTCTTGTACTCGTTGTTGTTTCATGCGTGAAACTGCTCAATAATTACAGTAATGATTTGTGTATCTGATTTGTGTTTCCCTTATTATCCAAATATGAGGTTACCTAAGTCCAATACATTAGCAGCACTCGTTGAAAAAAGAGTCCAATACATATCAGCTTTATCAATTATGTGAAATGAAGCTCTAAACAGACAGTTCTGCATTCACACAATAATATTAATTTCTTACTTTAACATTACACACCTGGGCATATCATAAGGGGCTGATAGGACCGAAGCTGCCAACGCAAGTACAGGACCATGAATAGAGGCTACAGATTGACCATCATTTAAATTTCTGCATTTGTAAATTACCAAACTTGGGATCATAATATAAACTTGAACATGGAGAACCCAGTTTCAAAATCTAATATACGAGTACTTTTGTATACATGCATGCATTTTACCCACTCATTAAGCATGTGTGCTACAAATGTTCATCGATGACATGGGGTGTAAAAATGAGTAATTAAAATCCAATTCAAGAAACAAGCATGTTATATTTGATGTTGCAGGCAGTCGTGTTTCACATAAAGTTTTCTTTCTGGTGACCCACAGGAGGATTCATTTTGATAAGAAAAGGAACTATAATGCATTGCATAATGATAGACTGGATGCTTTGATGGCATTAATAAACCGGGAATGGCATCTTGTTCCATGAAGTATCTATAATCCTACAAAATCCCCCTTTTTTATGTTCACTGGTTTCATTTCCATGATTTTTTTTTTTTTTTTAACCAACATAAAGAGAAAACAAATATAAAAGTGAACGGATGGATATTCATGGTACATGATATGCATGCATGCAGGTCCTAAGACTAATTTCATAAACATTTCGTCCATACAGCACTCTCCGCTTGTTTAGAAGGTACATTAAGTAGCTGACAGCTAAATGAGCTCAGAAGCACAAAAACTAACATCTTCTTTCTCTTCTTATGGAGAGCATTTGCCTCATTGTAAGCTCTATCAAGGAAATGTCTAGCTTGGTCTTCATCCACTCCTTTCATTAAGTCTGCTAGGACTGCTGCAGCATGCTCTCTTACCTAAGCCATAAATTAAAGTACAATACATGAGTTAAACTAACAAAATCCTATCTCTTGCCAATTACTCTTGTCCTTAACAAAAGCCATAAGCTCTTCTTAAGAACCAAATGACTGCAGGCCAGATGTTATCATTCCAGGGGTCTGACTTCTAATCACAAATTTAGGTTCATGAGATTAATGTTCTCAATGAGGACACCCCATCATTCATGAAATTACAAATACTTGTTTCTGCGAAATAAGGATATGCCAAAACCGTTATTTCACTTCCATTTGCAGCTCAATTATTTAGCAAGACTTGCCTCCACTTGGATGTCTACGAGTAACTTCTCAACAGTTCTCCAGATTTTTTGTTTCTCTGAACGTGAGAAAATGAAAGTGTGCCTGTCAGAAAGAGTGTGCAACTTTATTTGCATATTCATTTCAACAAATATTCAGCACAGGCTAGAATTCGAAGTCATCATCTTGTCAAGTTAGAATCAGTTACCTTATATAATTGGGAAGTACATGGTGTAAAAGAAAACCCCTGTAAGAAGCCATACCTGTGCATGAAAGTTTGTAGATATGTCAGCGTTGCAGATCTCGTTCGCCAGTTAGAATCAATAGCTGAAGAAAGAATCACAGATACGGCTTCTTGGAGATGGGGTTCCCAGAAAATTCTCCATTCTAGCAATTCAAAAGCTGCCTTGGCTAATGTTGACAAATCCTTATTTGATGTTTCCTTCAGAAAGCAAATAACATTTCTCCAACATGTATTATCATGCCCAATCAAATCAATGACAAAATATTGTGAAAAAAAAAGACAGAACAACTTGAGCAGATTATTTCTACATCAAAATCTTCCAAACTAATGAAAAATGTGCTCTAAGAGCATGCTAGACTTTTCTAATTAAGTCATACATGCTAGACATCAGAAAGTTCCATAGAATTTATATTCAGATTCGTATTCAGTGAATCACTATGGCTCAAATGCTTTACTGCCAAGCACATAGATAACTACCCGTTAAGCAATAGAAAGTATGTATCATGCTATCCATGATGATGAAGAGCTTGTATAAGTCCGGGAATTATAAATTTACATCTTTTTCCTAATCATACCCAAAGGGGAGGGGTGACAGGGTAGCATCAGCAGACCAAGGGACAGTGGTTACTAAAAGTAAGAATCTTCATGGCAAATGTTTGTATAAAAAAATCTCATGCTGACAATTCAGCAAAATCTCATTTCAGGGGAATTTTTATGCTTTAGATTTGGCCATTTATCGGCTGCATCTATCTATTACAACATATAAAAGCTGAAACATCCTCTTTGTAAAATATTTTGCCTCCAAAGCATTTGTCTATTTTAATTTTGTTTTTTAATTACTTTATTATTCCCTAATTATAATACAAACACATTACATTTCCACCTTTATTACCACTTTATTACCATCTCTTGCACTTCCTGTCTTTTGTACTTCTTGTCAACTTCCACCCTTTATCCACCATTGATTACCACTTCATTAGCTATCTCTTGCATAGGCAACATGGTGGTTCATTTCTATTTTAAATTTCCCTCTTCTCTTTGTGTATTAATTGACAAGTATGTCGAGCTTCTCACAACTATGAGAAAGGTAGAAGAATATGATAGAATTAAAAAATTAATAATTTCCCACACATCGTTCAGGTCGCACTGTTTGGTGATTATGGAAAAACCAACAGAGGCAGGGCATTGAAAAGATAGCTAGGACAGCTGCAAAGCAATTTCGTTATTCTAGGCTTACTCCTTTCGAAATGGAATTCTCCACAATTTAGAAAACAAATCTATCACTACCACGAGATTCCTGCTCACTCCCACAAGACTCTTGCGTAATGGTCAACTATTTCCATTATCTGCTTAAGAATGAATTGAAAGGGACAGTAGCATGAGCAGTAGGCATTAAAATTTAGAATCGAGTAGGAACCTCAAGTGCATGCTAGTGAAGTAATAAGAACGGGACCAAATTTGTACTTACATACCTGCAAAGAAATTACAGGATAAAGGAGTCCCACAATTACATCTAGTAAACATGAAGATCTTCCAGACTTCAAAGATGAGATGATAAAATGGAACAGCTGCACATATTAAGAAATTAAAGTTATCGATAGTTTCTATAATCTAATGAAGAATCGATTTGAGCTAAATCTAAACATATAGACCTACTGTTTCCATCCATTTGACATTATCTTGGGAATCACCATTCAAGTGCACATCTGGAGCACTTATATTCCTTGAAGTCTCCAGATTGACACAGTGGCTGGCATTTTGAATATTTGTTAACACTTGTGACGCTTTTTCTGTTAAAATTTGAAAACAATCTTCCATAAGTCGATTATTGACATCATTGTTTGCTCCTTCATGTGAATGATGATGATCAGATATCGCATAAAGCCGAATGTTAGAGCACAACACAGAAAGGGTGACACCTACAGCTTCCCTTACCTGTCCCATACCACCCAAAAAGAAAATCAAAACCTTGCATCAAAATAGACTAGAAAATAACCCTTAGTTATTGCAAAACAGAAATAAAACTACAATTTTTCCTTTTCTACCAATGAACATCTAAAGATATGTTCTTTTTTATAACTGGAAAAAAGACAATCAAGATTAAAATATTTTACCACCTTCCAATGCCGGACAATGAAATATTTTTTATTTTCCAATGGCTCTGGTTGTTCGCTGTTCAAGAATTCTTGTTTAGGCAGTTCATAATCTATATACATAATGTGCGAAAAACATAATGAGGGTGAAATAACATATAATACTAGTTAAAATAATCTCGACCAATCTCTCTTTATATCTATGATTACCTCAAATTAAACTGTGGTTGATATTTGTTTCTGCTTCAACAAGAATATTAAGCAAAAAGCTAGATGATATTATTCTGGAACGTTTTACACTAGAATTGCTATACTCAAGATTTTTCTACATGTCCAAGTGTAATTTCTCCAGAATTTAAAATTAAGAAGGGCATATGAAAAAACATTTAATTTTTAGAAAATCTGTTGTACTATATACATAAGAGGGAACTCACTTGGGCAGAGGAATGACACATATTACCAAGAAGCTCCTGCAGAAGTTTATTATGGAGTTGTAATTCACCTACTGGCATCTTCTGTGGGGATAACTCTATAAGTGCTGCTGACAGAAAAGTATAGCGCTTGGCCACTACAGTGGTAGTTACTTTTGGAGGTAAAGGTTTTGCCAAACAATCTAGGATTTGTTGCCTTAGGAGAGGAATTCTGGTTCCATATCTCCCTTTTCCACCAACTGCATAACGTATACATGCTGCCCACTCAGGTATGGACTCAACTGATTGTGCTAAAATGATATTCTGCAACTGGACCATCATCCAGCTGTCCCATGCTCCCAAAGTACCATTGACATCAGAATGCAATATGCCCGCGAATGCCTCGGCAGCAACACACTGCTTAGACCTCTCCTTGGCATTGGCGAACTCCTCCAGTGTACTTTTAAGTGGCAATAAAACAGACATGCCACATTCCTGGACTAGCCGCTTAAAAATCCGGGCAAATTTTGAATGAAAAGAATTACTTTCTAAGAAAGAGATCCAACAAGGAGTGCGTGGCCATGAAGCTGAAAATTCAAAGTAAAAACGAGTAATGGATTTGTCTGCTTGGCTCTGAAAAATAGAACTTCCATGGTTTCCTCCAGAAGATGTGCCTTCAACATCAGTGATTATATGAACAAGAGCTAGACTATTCAATGCCTCATTGAAAAAGCCATCTTCTTGAAAAATTTGAGTCAGAGCTCTTTCAAGTGACGATCTTGTCTTTCCTTTAAAATCATCAGAAAAGAAAGGACATTCCTCCATTGACAATTTATAAGGTGATTCTTTCAACAGTGTATTTAGGGCTGAGATTGCTAGAATTCTAGTCTGAGGAAGTTTACATTTTAAATTCTTCAAGAAGTGACCTGAGAAGGCAAAACCAATAAAACAATAAAAAAATGAGATCAAGACGGGTGCACTTAATCAGTAGCCTTAGTGCTATTAAAAAGACGACGAAATAAAAACATAGCAAAAATTGCTGACCAGCAGTATCGCGCAACATTTTTGAAGAGGAGTTGAGGTAATTTCTAGATGTCATAGCCAAGAGGAGCAGAACCCTATTGGCCATCAGGTTATATCTGACAAAAGCAAAATTCTGTACAAATTCAGAGTAAGGACATAATGATCTCTACAGATGTAGAATGTCCACTAATTGAGTTTGGTGCTTGCACATTGCAAAAAGAAAAAAAAAAAAAAAAACAAATAAGAGGCAGATTCAAACAACCCATTACCGCCAATGCAAGCTGATAGAATCAGACCCCATTGAAACAATCTTGGAAACCAAATTTGCAAAATCTGTTCCATCTATTTGATCATCTGACATCCTGAAAATGCTTCTAGATACTCCAGCATAGTAGATGTTGTATGCAACAAAAAGCTGTTGGCACTTAGATATTAACATTAAACAACTGGAACTCACAACTATGGATTGTAAATACTCTGATGGTATTTACCTCATTGATTACTTTCTGGGCTTCTAGTGACTCATGGTGGGAGCTTCAAGTAGAAACAAGAGAATCACAATGCAAAAATATTAATGAACACCAAAGTATATGTCAATAAGTTATTTGGAATTTGACAATTCAAAAAGAAAAAAGGTTGCCTACCTTGAAAGAATCCCAAAGATGAATGAAGATAATGACTTTGGATCCTGGAGTGGAAGAGAGATATATCAAGGGAAAAATACTTTTCAAAAAATTTTGTAGCACACTATCCTAAAAGACTACCATTGCCAAATGCTTGAAAACTGCTTTTGAGGCAAGGATTGCACAAGAACCTAGCACAGCATGTTCAGGTGAGTTGGGATCCTGTAAGTTCTCAGTAAGAGAGAGAATGCACTTTGAGATGATAGATGGCCACCTCTTGAATATCTTCAGCAAAGATTTTCCAGCAAGTCTGGGTACCATATCAAAATTTAAATTAAGTACAATGGATCACTACAATAAAAATCTAGAATAATTTGAGCATGACTTCCTAACTTGATTAGAAACCAATTCCATATAACTAAATGTCAACAAGATATCCTTTATTAATTTGAAATTAATGTACATATAAATGATCGAAGAAACAGAGACATGATAAACAAGTTGACCACTTGCCAGGAAAAATATTCACTATTCAACCACCTAAATTAGAGAAACTTCTGATGCTTCTTGATTATTCTAAGTTTTTCTCAAGTTTTAAGTAAGTCTATTTTGTTTTATTAGGCAGTTTCGAAATTTTGTGTCCTGGAGTCTTAAACATAGCGGAATGGGGTGGAACCATAGGAGAATAAACAAATGCCACATCCAAAAAATCAGAATTCGATTATTTCATCTTTTCTGCTTTTATTTTGCATAATCAAATCTATCAGCAATATTCATAAAAAAAAAAAAAAAAAATCTATCAGCAATGGTCAGAATCAAGGAGACCCACATTGGTTTCAGACAGTGTCTTCTGATTGATTTCACATGCTTCGTCGGGTACATGCATCATTATTTATCAAAGTCTAATTTAACACTATATGTCATCTTTAGCTTGCTTTGAATGAGCTACCAAAGCTAGAAGGCACATTTCGCACTGGTATGCAGCATAGTCACAATGCACTCAAATTAAATGAAAGGTTTCTCTAAGAAAGTTTGATTGTGTAGCAGGGTCATAGAGTTGTCTCACCTGCGTATCGTTCCATAGTTATGCAGACAGAGCTTTAGAAGATCATCAATTAGAGGAATCACATGGTAGGATGGATAGAAATTCCCACTTGTACAAAATTTATGATAGAATGACTTAAACGATCTCCACATACTGTGCAGGTATGCCTTGTCGATAACATCCCACCTTGGCCTAAATGGACAAAAAGACTCGGTGATTAATTAGCTAAGATATAGGTGCTTATTTCATGTGATAAAGGGTGACCAAATCTTTGTATTCTTCACCTTTTCTTTCCTCTAGAGTGTGATAACACAATAAAATTTATTGGAGGTTCTATTATGGCTGCAGAGTCCAAATCCCAAACCTCCCCAGACCACTGATCATACCAAGAATTTCCTGTGAAACACACATAGAACGGGGAAAAATCAGGTCAGACAGGACAAAGATGGATTGGTACTTTTGGTAGCTCAAAATTTCAACATTCAATTCATCCAGATGCAATGTCCATTACCGTAGTTTACTAAAGCATCCATAATATGAATAACAAGTGTCAATAAGATGCTGTCATCTGCCTTTTCCTCTAATAAGTATCTGCCCGACAATATATAAATAAGATAAATGTGATTCATAACCAACCAATTGAAGGAAAGATACACAGAACGCTGAAATTCAAACATTACTTGCAGATGGCATGTATGATCTTGGCAGCTTTCTCCCGCAATTCAGTGCTGCCAACACTTGAACCTATTGCTCCAGCTATTAGGAAAGAAGCATTATCTGGATCTTCAACCATGGCATTACTGGAGGGCATATTGAAATCCGGCAAGCAAGACAAAACACCTTGCAATGAGGAATTAACACGTAAAAGAAGCACCTTCAAGTGCTCTTTCTTGTCTCCTGGGTGACAAATTGCATGCAACTGTCAGGTACTGGGATTTATGCATAGATAGTGTATATTTTTTTTTATAAGTAATGCATAGATAGTGTATATATCTGAACATATACACGTATATGGGAACCTCTTAATAGAGGAATGCGTCATTAATGTCAAGTCATATGGCAATGCTTGTTTCCACTGACACCATTCTGCTCTGATGTATTAGGGCAGGAGAACTTTTTTGAATTCCACATTTCACCCAATACTCATTAAAGCTGTCAGACGTAAACTTTCAACCACCATCAATTCTGAAAAGAGAAGTGCTACAGCCACAAAGAGATCCCATAAAAGTAAACCCACAAATTGACATAGTTTCATATGATACGTTAGATTTACTTTACAATAAAAGCAGTTTTACAATCTAACATACTACATCAAGTCACGCCAGTTTATGGGTTTATTTTGTGGGATCTCTTTGTGGCTAAAGAATTTCTCTTCTAGAAAATGTTATGGGTTCCTAAACATGCTTGGTTATAAGTGAAGATTAAAAAAAACTGCAACACTCAAGATTTCACAACTCACTACTAGGCTTTCAAAGCAAAAAATAAATAAAGGAGTAACCCCTCAAAACAAGAGATTCCTTCACTTCATCTTGTCCAGAATAAGGGGAAAACCACCAAAAAGGATGAACACGTCAATCACCTGGGTCAGAATGGATGCTAGCTTGGCATATTCTATAAAGATCATCCAAAGCTGATTGAAGATGAAGATCCAAGAGTTCATTTGCAAACTGGACTTCATCATCACTCGGAATATGCCACTTGGGGGCCATTGCTAGTTCATCATTAGAATAATATTTTGTGCTAATCCATTTATCTAGTGTAGTAGCACCAGGGTGACGCAATATGCACCTAGCAAACAGGAACATTAAATTTATTTATCCACAGACAGAGATTAAAAAGGTTAAATAGAATCATGTGTTCCAGTGGAAATATTAACATACTTGTACTGATCAGCAGGATAATAGCGTGTCAGGCTTTTGAGGAGTGATCGAAGAAGATGGTTACCGGCTTTATTGACCTGCCAAATGACCAGAAGCTTTACAAAAAGAAGTAAAATTTAACTAAACCATATGAATCAGCAGACTGTCACAGTATTGTATGTGACAATCCCATTTAGACACAATTGTACATTACTAGAGAGGATTCTCAACACTCAGATAAATCACTTAACCACAGATCATTACAAGACCTTCCACGATGGGGAGTCAAAAGAAGAAAGGATAGCTTCTTTAAATTGATCCTTGTAATGTAGAAGTGCAGGACCTCCATAACTGATGGCGATTGATAATACTTTCAATCGATAACTAATTGTCGTTTCAAGAGCTGGAGAAAGTGTGGGTTTTTCCTGAAAATAAAATCATTGAACTTTCACAAAAACAATCTAATTGTAACATAGAAAATCTAATAAAACACCACAACAGGAGTACCCTGATTGACATTGATGCAGTGGAGATTTCTCCTTCAAACACCATAAGTGGTGTATCATCTAAGGATGACAAAACAGACAACAATAGTGGCTCAATAAGTTTGTTGACCCCCTCTTCTTGGTTTGAATGGATGCATGCACAGCAAAGCAGTCCAACTTCTTCAGTTGAACCAGGAAGAGTATTGGTTTTCACAAACTTGGAAATTTTCCTCAAAGCCTGTTAGTTTTTTGAGGAAAAGTTTTAAGCAATATTTTAGCCAAGCCTTATAAGAATAATAAACCATTAGAGATACATATCTAAAGCCAAGAACCAAGACCTGATCATACAGAGATTCTGAAAGTCTCCCAAGCAATATTTCAAGCATGCAATAGTAGTAAGAATGGTTCTTGCAAAGAAAAGTTCCTGATGTTGCTGGTGAATATAGACCTTCATTCCTGCAGTACCAGTAATCATTGATCCAATTTAAGTTCAAATTGGGAAGCTGATGAGGATATGAATCCAATATAATTAAATTGAGGATTATACTTCTGCTGGAAAAAGAATACATGCAAGATGTGGAAAGATGGAGACTCAGGACCATTACTTACAGAACACTGCTGGGTTCCAAGTATAGAAGCAAGCAAAATAGGCGAGACAGGAACTCATCCAGCCATTGAGAAAAGCGTATTGGCATGAATGACAACACATCTACATCATCATCTAAAGTATCCAACTGCAGTTAAAAGCAGATTAGTGAAACATTTTATTCACGAAGTAGGTGCATATGAGCCATGTCTGCTTGAATGTTAGGGGTTTGTGTGCTTACATTGGAAAATATTGAAGCAATTAATTTCATGGTTGCCAAGGTTTTAGGAGGATCATTGGCATCCAAGCCAAGTAATGCATTGGATAATGAAACTGTCAGAAGATCGATGAACTCATTACCACCTCCAAGATGAACAAGTTTTATTGAGGAAGGTGAGAGGGATGTGAGAAGTAGTGAACGCGTGACAAATGATATGGACTTCACAGCAATTTCCAACTGGTGGGTGGCAGTCATCTGAGCAGACGAGCATGATAAAAGATAACTTAATTTGATCAAACGAGGAATGAGAAACACTCAAAGGAGAATATCCTACTAGTTATGAAGGCTATCAAAGGTGAAGAGGTGTTTTTTTGTAAAGGAAAATCACAAGTTATTCATATTAGTTTCCAAAATTTTTAGTGTGCAAACTGCAAACAAAGACATCCAACGGCACTAACCGTCTCCAAGGCTATATAATACCGGGACGCCACAAAAGGAAGAACCAAGGAGGGCTCCACATAGGACAGTATAGATATTGCAGCAGCAACTGTCGCAGAAAGATCATTATTCTTGCTATATTGACCTCGATCAATTAATTTGAGTACCACGTTCACAAAGAACGTCCTTTCTGATCCTCCCAGATACAGTTCAGCTTGTCTGCAGTCATTTATGTTCCTGTGATAATAGTAATTTAGTAGAAATAGTAAACTATATGTGCAATTATATGGAGAAAAAAATATAATATTGAAAAATGCTTACTGTTGTTCATATTTTAGTCGTTTCTGGAATTGAATGACCAAATGTATCAAAAAACATGCCAATGAATAGGTCCATGAACCACCATTAGAAGGATGGTAATATCTATGTCAAGAAAACCAACAACAACCGATGAATTGGATATATTACAAATATATATGCTTTTGAAAAGAAAGTGATAAATGCATTAGAAGGATTGTGAACCAACTGTTCCAAATGGTTGATGATTTTCTCAAGGTGTGCTAGTGCTGCACTACGAGGTTTCAGTAGATAAACCTGAAATTCAAAGCATAAGAATATTGCAAAATGATATCTGAGGAAGCAATCCTATGGGAATTGCATGATGAACACAACTAATTCTAGGACATATTATATCATCCTTACAATTGATTTAGCAATGGCCTTCACTAGGGAAACTGTGCTGTTTGAGAACAAGAATCTAATGTTTTTAGGAACATCCAGAGGAAAAGGATGTGATTCAGATCTACTCGCGACTGGAACCTGTGATTACCAATGAAAGCAGGAAATTTATTATGGAAATCCAGATGGCAGCAGAAAACTGAGAAACACATAGAATAAGGACAAATTATACATCACAGCTTCCTGACAAAATATGAAAGACAGAGAGAAAGAGACTGAAAGCAAACAGAAAAAATTCAACCACAATCTTCATAAGAAAGGCTCATAAGCCACGTTAATGTATAATTTGTATCCACAATGTCCTTCTACTCCAGTTCTGACAATACTTCAGGTAGAAGTAAATCATAATCAACTATATAACTCAAAACCAGCCACCAATCATCCGTTCTATAGCAATATAGAATCAATATTAATTGAAGATTTGGCATGCTTACCTCAAACATATTTAAGTATTTAATGAAAAGTGTGGGTAAGAAACACTCCCAGTCGACAAACTTGCAATTCTTTATGACACGAGCTATAACACCAGCCCATTGACAGTTCCAAAAGTGGCAATTTGGTATTGAGTCCCACAGGTCTATCCATTGTTTAATCCTATCACTGCCATGCAAAGAATGGAGGGTTAACTAGAAACAGTGTCACATGAGAAACCATAAAGAATAAGAGCTATATATTGGCTTATTACCATGAAAAGAAGTCCCAGTTGTCCAGATTTGTAGGGAGAAACAGTCTCAGAAATCCAGAACCTTCCAAGGATGAATTATGCCAAGGATTTTCCACCAAAGACCTGCAAGTTTATTAAATAAGACGAAAAAATCAGAGCAACTAAACTGTCAATATTGTCACCTAGTCAATTGTTCTAATTAACCAAGATATAGTCCCTCAAAGCAGTTACCTAAACTCTGACCATATCTCAGAGGCAGAACCTGGTGGGAAGAATCTCCTGCAGGATTGAACAAGAGAAGTAATAGTCTCAAAATGACGTTGTTTTAGTCTTGGCCCTTCTGGACCTGTATTCCTGCAGCATGTATGTAAGCCAATGTAAGCAGCATGCGGAGTTTCAAAAAGTATAAATACAAGATAAAAAATACTCTATTGTGTGATATATACAGAGTCAGAGATACAGACACAAATAGACAGATAGAATTACTACAAGTTTGATCTTTTTACCAGTAAATGAATAATCTATGTCCACAAAGGGAATGCATTCGATGGAAAGGTGTTAAATTAAAACTCACCTGGTAAAATGTGTTATAATCAGAGCATCATAAAGAGGCCACCACTGAATTTTTAATGACAATTTCTTGCGATACTGACTGAGTAATAACATTAATATCTTCCCCATTTAACCTAATCAACACAAATGGAACTATAATTCAGAAAAAAAGAAAAAAAATGATAACAAACATATACAGAAGAAACTTCCTTTCGAAAACATGTATCACCTGTGCATAAAGCTTGTTTTGCGATTTTTCAAAAAATTCTAACCCAATCTTGACAAGTGTGCCTACATCTTCCAAAGCCACGTCACTTTCAGCAACTATGAAACTGCACAATAAATAAGTTAGATTGACTCCTGCCATTAAACCCATACAGTTGGTTTCTAAACAAGGATAACATCAATTTTTTTTGACTCAGCTTATCAACAGATGCGTGCTTACAAAGATGGAAAATAGTTACCCATTTAAAAAAGAAAGAAAAAGACGTTAAAGGAATGAGAATTGAAAATACTGTTGATAGAGAACTGGATAATGAAATAACAAAGTGGAATGTAGTAATACACATAAGGAACTTTGATCAGCCTCGATGGTTATATCAAATTCACATGAAATAAGCTACTCTGTGATATTTTTAACATAATTGTGAAGAACTGTAGGAATACACACAAACATTGACCGGTCTTGATGGTCGTATCAATTCACATGAAATAAGCCATTATGTGATACTTTGAACATATATATGTGAAGAACCCCCATGTTGAAATTGTACTCACAAGACATACCATGATGCCCCTATGATGGAAATACTGTGTAGTGTTGGTATTTCAGTATTAATTTTGGAAGCTTTGAGATTAATCAGTATAACATGAATGCCTACACAGTTGATGTGGCATTGTTTGTATGTCTCTCTATGGCTTAATTAATTTTCTATTTTAGTTCTCGTAATGGTTAACCTCTCGTTTGCTAGTGTGTTGCGCTACATTCGCCTTTAATGGAGGGAATGGAATTCAGATGATGCTTGTGTGGTACAATTTATGGTGAATCATGGTTGGACATGATCCATAGGTTTTGAAGGATGTAGATCAAATGCAGACACGTGTGTGCGCACAAACATCACGCATGCTTGACTCTTATCTATTTATGCCAGTCTTCTATCATGAATTGCTAGAAGACATGCTTGATCACTTCAAAAACAGCTTTTTTTTGTATGGACAGCATCTTTCGACAAGATCCTCACCACATATAATTTCAGTTTTTTTTTTTATATAAATAAAATTTATTAATATCAATAGGCATAACCAAGTACACTAGTTGTATACAAGACAGAACACCTAGTCCATAATAGGCGTAACCAGCATCTTTCGACAAGATCCTCACCACATATTAGAAGCTTCGAAGACCGCAAGAGAACAATGGATGAGCTTAAAGTTTTCTTTTTTAAAACATTATTCTTATGGGCGGGGGCCATTGTTTGTAATGGGCTAAATATGTCCATGATTTTCTCCTTTCGATTGCAAAATCTAATTAGGTTATTCTCATGTATACTTCCAATGTACTTGGGCTTTGCCTACTTCTATGAATAAAACATCTTGATTACCCATAAAAAAAAATATGGAAATCTTTGATGAAGTGGATGTTGTGCTGGTCATCCATGCCTTATGAAATGGATACTGGTATAAGCTTGTTTTGTGTATTACTAGATTCAAACTTGGTTATTTCACTATCCAAATCTCATTCTGAATTCTCATTCCTTTAATATCATTTTCCTTTTCTTTGAACTGGAAACTGTTACGTGCCAGATACATGAAGCACCAGAGTTTCACAAAGACATGGCAAAGTCCATCAAGGGCATCTAACGCATTGCATAACACCTTGAACGGAGAAAGGAGATAAACACGTTGCCTGGTGTGTAGCAGCAAGATACTGTTACGATTCTGTCCAGTCGTTATTTGAGGAAGAGATATTACATAAGATATTATATTGGTAATTATCACGTTATCAGTTGCATAGGAGTTGGAAATAAGGATTAATATAAAAACTAAAGGATATTAAGATTCAGATAAGCAAAGTTTTAATTACCAAACTTATGTTTGAACTTTGAAGAAGGCTTAGGTTCACTCAACTAACCTACCGTTGTAAAATTAAACTATCAAAAGAGGCGATCGAAAGAGAAGAGATCCCGAGTATTTTCCCGTTGAACGGTCCGTTCGGATATCGATTTCTAGAGCTGGTGAGAGTAAGTAACTACTTTTCCATCTCTGTAAGCATGCATCGGTTGATAAGATGAGTGAGTATAGTCGATGCTACCCAAGTTCAGAACCCATAGTCAAAGGGTTAAGTTAAACGTACTTCTCAGAAACTAAAAATCCAAACAAACCAGAATTGGCAACGAAATGTAAAACTGATTACACTTGAAAACAAAACAGATAGGAGAGAGTACTGACGTTTTGATGAGAGGTATCCAAGTGAGAGTGGAGTAAACTGAATCGGGATCATCGGATTGAGAGAAATCTTCGAGGGTCCTGACGAGCCGGGAAAAGGATTCCTTCTCTCTCTTTGTTTGCTCGGCGACCGGTGGTGGAAGCCAAGCATTGTACAAATGCATTTCCCACCACCACGAGATTGAAACCAATACCAAAATAACCCCTCTCACACACTCCGTCTCTGATTCGATTGATTGATTGGAGTTGATATGAATTTTAGGCAACAATTCTTCAGTGGACCGTGGTCTACTCTGCACAAGTCGTCTTCGAAGAGTAGTTATTATTATTATTATTATTACTAAGATTATTATATGGGTCTACTCAATTTGGAATCGTCAGTTTCTCTCAGCTTGCGTGCATTTACCTACTAAACGCGTCACTTTCCCAGGAAAGAACAAAGCACATTCACCTGTACAACCAATGGTCTCCAAAAGAAAGAAGAAAATACAAAAGCAGGGAGAATATCTACCTGATGAGATTCTCAAAGGTTTTACTTTCTAAACCCAAAAAACAAAAAGTCTTAAGGTCAGATATTTGATTAATGCATCCACTTTAATTGTTTTGTTGGATAATAGCAAAGAGTTCCCTGCATGAAAACTAATATTACTTGATTGATATAATTACTATATATATATACACACACATTACAATTAAACTGAGAACGAGAAAGAAATAAGTACTGTTTCTCTGATTTTCTTAAGCAATAAAACAAGCAGTCTCCGAGTCCTAGTAACAGCGATTTGAGCTTCAAATAGCCCTCCATACATCGTGTAGATTTTATTTGGAAAAATAACAGCGATTTGGCCATGTTTTTTCGTTAATTGGTGTAGACTGAATTTATAAAAGGTAGTGATAGGGTTATTACATTTTTATTATCTATTTATTATTTATAGTGTATTTATTTTTTTTATTATTTTCTTTTAAGTATTTTTTTAACTTATTTAATCATTAAGAAAAAATTAAAAAAATATATAATTTTACTAATAATTATTTCTTTAACCATTAAGTAAAATAAAAAATTAAAAAAAAAATCAAATACAAAAAGAATAGTAAATAAATGGTATGTATAATCCTATCATTTTCTTTTATAAAAAGGGTGAGGCACTGATCGGCATAGTACAAAGGGCCAAACAAAATAGAGTGCGGCTCTCCGCACACCTCACATCAAATATATATATATATTTATTTTAAACTCAGCATATGGTGTGCTGCTGTTATAGGCTGATGTGTATATTTTCTCAACAAAATAAGGTTATAATCCTTTGTAAGTTATAGGACTTATCTTTCCCCTTTTTCTTATTTCTCCCATGTTTGACAGTTGATTTTCGTCCTTTGCTGCGAAAGAAGGAATTTGGAATAGTTAGGTTTTTTTTCCTATACGGTTCTGATTTTAATGGAAGGGCTCCAATGCCTTTACTTTGGTGTTGTTGATTCTTGAGCTTGATTCATTTCTTCCGCTTCTATACATGCAGGTGAGCGAGGAGTTACTCTGGGAGTTGTTTGATTTTAAGAGGGAGTTGCTCACAACGTGTTTGACAAAAGGTTGAAGAGAAAAACCAACTAACTCAAGTTAAAAAGACACGAGACCAAATGAAGAATATACATTTTTTGGACTTTAAATTCAGCTCTGCACTCTACCGCTAGATTTGATTTGTAGTTTTAATTAGCTGCTCCAATTAATGATGGGTAGCTTTTTGTTGGAAATGTCTGGGTGTCGTAGTTTGAACACACACACTTGCAGCAATTATTGCTGTTGCAATAGATAATGGAAAATGATTTACACAATATTTTTAACTTAAATGCATTAACTTAAGGGTTCGTTTGGATCCTTAACTATTTTTAATTAATTTTAACTTATTATTATAATTTTTTTAAATTTCAATACAAAATATAATAAACAATTTAATTTTTTTAAATCTCAAAATAATAATAGTATTAAAAAATAATATTCTAACAATATTTTATCATCTCAATTTAACTTAATTCAACTCACTTCAACATTCAAACGCAACCTAAATGCAGCACTCATGAACATCTCAAAGACATTACTTAATTGAATTCCAAACTCCATTATGATGTATTACTTGATTTGATATTGCTTCAACTTGTGTTGCAAATGAAATAAATCAATTTTCTTCCAATTTTAGATTCAAGATGTGAAGAGTAATAGCATTGCATTAGTCTAATTAGTTATGATGTATTATTATTTATTTTGGTATTTGTAAATTAATATTTTGCATTGTGATGTAAGGACAATATTATTTATTTATTTGGTTATTTATTTTATTTTTAAAAAAAAATTAAAAAGTATTTAAATTATTATTTTTTTAAATCTGGACAATTTAAACATGATATCATAATTTTAAAAAAAATGCTATAAAAATATTTTATAATGTTTAAACAGTTTTCTTTTTTAAAAAAGTATTAATTAATATTGGATGTACGTACCCAATAAGAGAAGCTTCCTGCTTATGTAAAAACAAAAATATAACAGAAGCTTCCTCATTACTGGTGCGAGTTTCGTACGTAGCAAACATTATATTAGGGGTGGGCAGCGGGGCCGTTAGGCGGGGCAGATCACCCCGCCCGTCAGATGCAGGCGGCGGGGCCACCCGCCCGCATCTGGGGCAACATCCGGGGGCGGGGGCAGGCTGGGGTGACCCCCGCCCCGCTCCGCCCGGATATTATTATATATATATAATTATAATTATATATAATTATATTATATACGTTATTTACATATATATTAAAAAAAAAAAAAAACCCAGGCACGAAACGACGTCGTTTCATGCCTGGGTTTAAAATTAAAACTGAAACCCTAGTTACCCAGCCCCCCCTTCTTGCCTCTGTCGAGCCCCGATTTCTGTTCTTCTCAGTTCTCACTCTCGCAGCCTCACTCTCGCCTCTCTCTCTCTCTGAGTTACTTCTCGCAGCCGTGAGCCGCCGCCCTGTCCATCTATCTGCATCGCCATCCCCGTCGCACGACTCGGACTCGCACCCGGTTCCTCTCTCTTCATCTCCGAAGGTAAGAAACCCAAATTCAATACTTCAATTTTTTTTGTGATTTACATATTTAATGGAGATTGGAGGAAGGATGGGGTTTATCGGAGATGAAGGATGAGATTTTGTGAATTGTGTGCTGTGGAGTTTAGATTGTGCATGTGGTTTGATCTTTGAAATTTTGAATGGCTCCCGTGACCCGTGAATTGTGTGCTGTGAATTGTTTTTTTTTGTTTTTTTGCATTATATAATGTGTGTAAATCACTGAATTTCAATATTATTGTGTCTAATTAATTCGGATTGGAGTCCTAAATTAATTTAGGGCTCCAATCCGAAACCCTAAATTAATTTAGAGGTTTTCAATCTCAATATTATTGTGTCTAATTAATTCGGATTGGAGCCCTAAATTAATTTAGGGCTCCAATCCGAAACCCTAAATTAATTTAGGGGTTTTAATCTTTGAAACCCCTAAATTAATTTAGGGTTTCGAAATACCCTAAATTAATTTAGGGGTTTTCAATCTCAATATTATTGTGTCTAATTAATTCGGATTGGAGCCCTAAATTAATTTAGGGCTCCAATCCGAAACCCTAAATTATTTTAGGGGTTTTAATCTTTGAAACCCCTAAATTAATTTAGGGGTTTAATCTTTAAAATTGCTATGCATTAGGGGTTTAAAAAATTAATTTAGGGGTTTAAAAACAGAATTTGATGTTCCCTACCAAATTGAACAAAAAAAAAAAAAGAAAAAAAAGAATGCACTAGGGTATTTCGAAATTCAATATAATGAATTAAGATGAAATATATATATATATATATATATGAAATTATGAATGTCAAGTGGTACTTTTTTTTATTCTACTTTTTTTTTTTTTTTATGTTCATTATAATTTACATAGTTGCTATGCTTATGCCTTATAGTCTTTCAAGTTACAAATTATATTATGAATGTCAAATTCATTTGAACACAAAAGAGAATTTGCATAAACATGTTGTTTTAGTAAAAAGAAAGCATTTAGGGTGACAAGACAAAGCCCTCAACAAATTTGGAACATTCATACTAACACAATAATTATGGTGCATGCCCATTATCAATATGGACATCCATCCTTTTGTAAAGCGACCATAATCATTATTATCCATTCATATCAACATCTCATCCCTTATTTTGAGTTGATTTCTAGACGTTTCATTTTTATTGTATTGTATTTAATTTCTTTATTTAATTTAATATGCTCGGATGTGATCATTTTTCTTAATATGTTGGTTCAAATTTGTCTGTTTTGAGTTCGGAGAAATAATTAAAATAGTACAATAAAAATAATTAAAACCACTATAAGTCTTATTATAACTTGAATAATTAATGTGTCTTTTTAATGCCTAAAATTTATGACTTTAAATTTTTTACAATTGTTTGATGAATTATATGGTCTAATTTTTTATTCTAATTTTTTTTTTATGTTCATTATATATTTGCTATGTTTTCTATAATTTCAGATTTGTTGTTTGCTTGAGTTCATGGATATGCCAGCAGATTCTAGTGCGAGCTCTCCTTTCCAGGCCGAGGGCACCCCTACCCCTACCCCTACACCTACACCTACACCTACCCCTCCTACTCAAACCCATACCCCTAGCCCTACGACACCTTGCCCCGCCCCCAAGCCCAACAAGAAACCTGCTTCAATAGTTTGGAGTCATTTCACCAAACTAGAGAGTGGTGACTCAAGTAACCCCAAGCCAAGTGTAACTATTGTGGAAAAATTTATGGATGTCACTATAGGAAACATGGCACCTCACAATTAAAGGTGCACTTAGAAGAGCAATGCAAAAAAAGTCCAATATTAAGATCATTACAAGACAAAAGCCAATCTAGGCTAGAAATTGGACTTAAAAAAATGGCGGATGAGACTGGTGGGGGTGCAACTTTGAAGGGGTATACTAAGTATGATCCCGATGAATGTAGAAGACACCTAGCTCGTATGGTCATAATGGACGAGCTACCTTTTCAAATTGTTAATGAAGGTTCCAAGCGTATTCTCGCTACTTGGAACCAAGGTTTAATATTCCTTCTCGCCACACGGTGGCAAATGATGTAAAAAAACATTATTACATTGAAAAGGAGAAGTTGAGGGGTCAATTGGCGGATCAATTTGTTTGTCTCACCACTGACACTTGGACATCAATCCAAAATTTTAATTATATGTCTTTGACTGTGCATTTTATTGATTGTCATTGGACATTGCAAAAGAAAATTATAAAATTTTGTAAAATCACTGATCATAAGGGTGAGACAATTGGAAAGGCCTTGGAGGCCGCAATAAAGGAGTGGGGGTTGACCCGAGTGGTTATAGTCACAGTCGATAATGCCTCGTCTAACGATGTTGCATTGGGACATCTAAAGACCTATCTTAGAGAGGCAAATAAGACACTCATGGGTAGTGAGTGTCTGCATATGAGATGTGCGGCACATATTCTGAATCTGATTGTCACTGATGGTTTGAGAGATCTTCATGACTTGATTGCTCGGGTTAGGACTGCTGTGAGATGGGTGAGATCTTCTCTTTCGAGGTTGGACAAATTCAAGGTTGCTGCGAGATCTGCGAGCTTAACATCTAAGAGGGGCCTTTGTACTGATATGCCTACACGATGGAACTCAACATTTCTGATGTTGGAGGCGGCCCAAGAATATAAGCTGGCATTTACATTATTGGGTGACGAAGACATCCAATATGTTAAATATTTTGATGATCACGGGGGATTGGGGAAACCCATAGAGGATGATTGGAAAATTGTAACTAATTTTGTAGAGTTTTTGAGGCTTTTTTACGATGTCACCATGAGGCTATCTGGAACTTTGTACCCTACATCCAATATTGTATGTCAGCAAATATGTAAGGTAAAAGAAGAATTAGATGACATGGTCGCGGGTGGTCACATTAGGATGCGGGAGATGTCATTGATTATGAGGACAAAGTACGACAAGTATTGGGGAGATTTAACGAAAGCTAATATTTTGTTATATGTAGCTGTCGTCTTTGACCCGAGGTATAAGTTGGATGGCATGATATTTGGATTGGGCCTTGCGTACGGGCAAGTATGGGCAGAGCTTATTGCAGCAAGGGTTCGGGGAAACCCTTACTAAATTATTTGATGAGTTTTCCACCCTGCGGGGTGGTAATATTGCGGCACCTACACCTACCCCCTCAGCCTCAAGCTCACAGTTTCCTGAAGTCGAGGTTGGGAGAAGATGTAGATTGGAGTGGGGTGAGAGGTATGAGCAGACCCTATTCCTTCGGAGTTCTATAGAGGCTCAGCCAGAGATAGACAGATACTTAGCAGCAGAGATTCTACCATTTTCACGAGATTTTGATATATTAAGTTGGTGGAAGGTGAATGCCGTGAAGTATCCCATCCTTGGAGAGATAGCCCGCACACTTTTGGCCATCCCTGTTAGTACAGTAGCCTCAGAGTCGGCCTTTAGCACGGGAGGACGTGTATTAGATTCATTTCGGAGTTCATTAGCTCCTGCCACTGTGGAGGCTTTGATTTGCACGCAGAATTGGATCAAGGGAACTCCAATTCATGTTCCGGATGTTCTTGAGTATGAGAAGGCCGACGTCGAGGAGGATAGTGATGATCAGTTTGGATCTGGTATTTATTTTAATTTCATTTTATAATTTCTTATTTTAATTTATTTATTTTCATTTAATTGGTATTCATTAATTTGATTTCAAATTTAATACTTATAGTGATACATGAGACGACGTCTACGGCTACCTCCGATGCAGTATGACTTTGTATTGGACCCACCATTGTCATGGTTTGCACAATTTCTTCCATAATTGTTTTTTGCATTTAAAATTTTGTTTCATCTTTATAACTTTTTAATTCTAATTTATTTTATTTTTAACTTATTAATATTTCAGGTTTTATAACTTATTGACTTTTATGATCTTGATTTTCAGTCTCACAGCAATCGACATAACTCACCACTCAGTGAACTCACCGCTACGGCTCCACCCCAAAATCAAATTGATCAAATTGAAAAATTATGATTTTGTTAATTTATAATTAATTGTAATGTTGCTACAATAGTTAATTGTACAATTTGTAATATTTATTTCTTTTAGAGGAGTTTGTAATAGTGTAATAGTTTATTAGTTCTCTTAATTTGTATAATTGTGAACAAAATATTTTAGCATAGTGCCTTACTGCCTTAGTGATGATTACTACTTAATTAGTTAATAACGTAATAGTTCAATCTATGATTCTATATATATATATATATATATATTTTTTTTTCCTGTTTTTAAATCTATATACTTTTTAATCTAAATAATGGGCTCAAATGGCCCAAAAACGAATTCTGGGCCCAAAGTGGCCCAAAAACCGATTCTGGGCCATTTAGGGCCCAGAAAAATGTATTGAGTCGAAGGCCCAGTATGGGGGCGGGGGGTGCGGACGGGTGAGGGTCCACCCCCGCACCCCGGCCCAACGGACGGGGGACCCCGCCCCCGTTTTTAAAAACTAGATCTGGTTATAACTGAATATCTAGATCTGGATTCAGTTGCACTCTTTTAATTTTTCATTATTTAAAGTTTTATCTATTTAAAGATGATCATATTCTGAATAGGAATGCTTCTTATCATTCTTACACTACATATCAATATATAAATTGTTATTTTTATCATTTTATTTAAACACACATATTTACATATAAATATATATATATTTAAATAGAATGGTAAAATTGATAAATAGTGCATGATGATAAGTATAATTTTTCTATTTTGAATTTAGATGGCTGTATTCACGCCATGCACAAGAATCAAGAAAGACATATTTAAGTGTCGTTTGGATATTGAATAGAGATGAAAGTTAAAAATTGGGTAAAATATTATTTTTTAATATTATTATTATTTTAAAATTTAAAAAAATTAGAATTATTTATTATATTTTATGAAAAAATTTAAGAAATTTGTAATAATAAGAATGAAATACTAAATGGTGCCTATTGTAACCGTTGAAATTACTATCAGATAGAATATATAATCAAATAAAATAAGAAATCCGACCGTTGCCGATGTACACCGCAACAAGACCGTTGGGGAATCCCAGGCGTTCCTGCAACAATTTAAATAGCAGTGTTTCTTTCTACTTCCTCTTATATTCTTCTCTCAACGTTCAAAGCAATCGAAACCACAATCATATTGTTTTTCTTTATTTGATCAGAAAAATCTCAAAGCTTCTCTGTTTCATTTTTAATTACCAACGCTTTGCCTGTTTTTTTTTTTTCCAGTTTTCTTCTTTCAGTAAATCTGCATTTCATTTTATTTTTTTCGAATTCATTTTGGCAGTATAATTCTTATCTAGATTACCCTAATATCAATCGTCAATGGCTCCTCAAATCAAAGATGCGCACATTGTAGAAATCAAAGTAGACGAAGAGCACCAGAACAAACTCTTATCTGCCATGAGCACAATCTCGACGGCAATGCATCATCACCCACTAATGGAAATCTCCGAGAGCCCCGGCCATCTCTTGCTTCTCAAGCTCTGGCAAAGAGAAGAGGACCTTTTTGGCCGGCGCATCGCTCTCAAACAAACTAGATTGGACTCGATAAAAAGAGAGCTTTTTCAGCTGTGCTGTTTCTTCTTCATCTTTCATGGGTTTTTCTTTACCATTTTGTTTACCTCTTCGGTTAACTCCCAAGAGCATAAACAGACTTGCAAGAAATGGTGGATACCTGGTCTATTATCTGTCTCTACCTCGCTTGTTCTTGTGTTCTTCGTCCAGGTGAAACTTTGCAGGTATTGGAAGGTGTCGAGGCAGTTGCAGAGGGAGAGAAACGATGGGCGATCGCTCACGAGGTGCATTCAGGAACTAAGGATGAAAGGAGCTAGCTTTGATTTGTCGAAGGAGCCACAGAGTGGGAAGAGGATGAAAAGCTCGAGCGTGGAGATGAAATGGAAGCCGATTAATTGGTGTTCTCGGAATCTGGTGACCTTAGCTCTTGTTTGCTTTGCAGGTTTGGGGCTTCCGGCTAGCAAGCTCATCCTCTGCGGCTTCTGATCGTGGGAATTGTTTAATTTAGTGGGCTTCTCTGTCACAGCGTCACGGTAATGGCTAACCTAATGAGTACTCACTCATGCAATATTTTCTGGTTCTGCTGTGTCCAGATATATGTACTTAATCAGTATGTGGTTTGGGTCTCATCTCACATACTGTTGTAGTTTCTGCAGACGGGTGATCTTGAAGAATGTAACGCGAAATAGGTTGAATTTGACAGCATCAAAGGTAGAAGAAACAGTCATCTCTCGCCCTCGATAACTTTCAAATAGGAAACTGCTCCCGTTACTTTCGAACATTTCGTCAATGTGAAGAGACGGGTGGGTAATGGCAGAAATTGATCTCTTCCAGGGGATGAAGCATCTTCGGTCCGATCGATAATTATGTTTCTACACTCACTAGAACAAGCAATTTACGCAAGCGTTGGAGGTTGTGATTACGTGTCGGCTGAAAGTTGGAAGAAATTTATTGGATTTTTCCCATCTCTGATCTGAACTTGGGCTTCCTGTTTTTTACACGATAGATGCCTGATTGTGGGAGTAGGGAGGTTATTTGCAAGTGGTAGAAGCAAATTCAAAAGACCTTGTTTCGATCGTTTGCCCTGATCGCTGGATTCTTTCTACAATAATAATTGTAAAAAGAAAAAAGAAAAAAATGGCAGCACATAGCATAGGATAGGATAGGGATAGGAGGATCTGATCTTGGCTCCCTCCCAATGAAGAAGCAACACTGCCTGTGTTGTATTCTTTGCTTGTTTGCTTTCACAAAATAACACATTCATTCTAACTAATATTGAGAATTTGAGATGCTTGCTTATATGTGAGTGCATTTTTTTGCCGAAGAAAAACTTACATCATCAGTAACAGATTAAGCTTGTTTTGTCTTTGTATATTGCTGGAAAACCTTAATTCCTGAGAGAGGTTACATTCGTATAGAAGTGACATGATATATCATGCACACACACAGAGATCGTTACCAAATCTTTTCATGGATTTGTCCAGAAGGAACGTTCTCCTGATGGGAGTTTCATTCTTCTGCCAACTCAGAGATTCAATGGAAATATAATAAATCCCACCCAGACAAAGCAAAGCTTGATTCAAGGAACAGTTTCAGTTTTTCTGTAAATTTCATTGTTAAATACGTTGTAACTTTCCTTACTTAGATTACTCACAGTTTTGTACATAAACCAACCATGTACAGCAATGAAAGTGTGTGTGTTCAAATTTCAAAAACCAGCTGATGGAAATCAAGGTGGGGGGGGGGGGCCTACTCTTAAAGATTATTTGCAAGTTTCAGATGGGCCAATTAAGATCAAGGGCCAAGAAGATCAAGGAAGCAATGCACGGATTGGTGCAATCTATTTGGAATGAAGCTAGCAAGAGCCCAACACTCAAGATGGGGCTTGAAAGAAGGAGAACCAGTTTTGATCCACTTGATTCAAGCAATCTACTTGGAATGAAGCTAGCAAGAGCCCAACACTCAAGATGGGGCTTGAAAGAAGGAGAACCAGTTTTGATCCACTTGATTCAAGCTGTGGAAGACATGACTCAGAGATAGGGCCTATTGTTGTTATTAGAGACTTTCAATTTGGTTAAATGATTTATTCTATTAGTTTAGAATAAGTGGGCTTGAAGATGTCTGGCCCACACGTCTTATTTTTAATGAACTAGGATTTTCGAGAAAGTCTTGTATTTTGGCCAATGGTTTATTTGGAAAGTTGCTTTTTAGGAATTAGGGTTTCAAGAGGCACTGTAGCGTTACTGTATCCGTACTGTAGCGCGACACTGTTCATCAGGGGCATTTTGGGTAAAAATGGACTTTATTTTGGCTAGGGTTTTAATTAGGTTTAGTTTAAATACTCCTTGTAGCCTCATTTGAAGGTTAGACAATATTGAATGTTATTTGTGAGTTGAGTTTTCTCCTCTTGTTCTTGATTGAACTCTTGAACTTATCAAAGATAAATCACAACCTTTGTGGCATTTCTCCTTTGTAATCTAGGTTCTTGAGACGGGTTCTTCAACAGGTCTACATTTTGATATAATCTAGGTTCTTGAAACGAGTTTATATCAAAATGTGAACGTTTTGGTCAGTTAACTAGACCAAATGAGATTCAGGAAACGAGCTAAGTATATGCCTGTACCTATCCATATAAAAAATGAACGTTAAGAAATATGTGAGTAATTGCAGCACAAGATGCAACAAATTGTCAAGCATGACAAAGAAATAGATCTAAAGTGTAAGCCCAACAAGCAAGTACGTACTTTCTCAGCTCCCCTTACAGAATGAAACTCCACAAGATCAGAAGCACAAATAGGAATCGAGACTCACAAACACAATTCAGAAAGGCTTCTTTTTCACAGCCAATTGAAAAGGGAAGACACCCAGCAATCTGTTTTATTTTGCTTGTGTCATGGTATGTTCCTGCGGACCTTAATGAGACTTTTGCAGTGCTTATTCCAAAAGAGAAGAAATCTGAAATTATGAAAGGATTTTAGACCTATTAGCTTATGTAATGTGGTCTAAGATCATTGCTAAAGTCATAGTTAATAGGCTTAAACTTATATTACCACAAATGGTTTCAGATTGTCAAAGTGCTTTTGTTCTACGACAACTTATCACAAATAATGTGTTGTGGCCTATGAATTTGTTCATGCTATTAAAAATAGCAAAAGAGGTCACATGGGTGTGATGTTTGTGAAACTTGACATGAGTAAGGTCTACGACAGAGTAGAGTGGTGCTTTTTTGAGCAAGTTATGCTGAAAATTGGATTTCATCATTGTCGGGTGGGGGTTAGTTTTATCATGTATTAGTTCAATTTCATACAGGGTTTTGTTGAATGGGGTGTCCACCTCTTCCTTTGTTTCATCTCGTGGTTTGCAACAAGGTGACCTTTTATCACCTCATTTATTTGTTTCATGCAATGAAGGTTTATCATATCTGTTGAGGTATACTGAAAGTTTTCAGTTTATTAATGGTGTTAAGGTATGTTCTCGGGCTCCTGTTGTAAGTCATTTATTTTTTACAGATGATAGCCTATTATTTTGTCAAGTCACTCATTCTGAAAATGAAGTGTTGAGATAACTTTTGGCTACTTATGAATCTGTTTTGGGACAACAGCTGAATTTAGATAAGACTGAGTTACTTATCAGTCCTAATGTGAGAGAGAAAGAGATTAATGCTATAATGTCAATTTGGAATGTTTCTTCTCTACAACATCATTCTTGGTATTTGGGTCTTCTCTCATTTGTTGGGAGGTCTAAAAGTTCTACTTTTCAAGATCTTAATAAGAGGGTGTGGGATAAATTTCAGGGGTGGAAGGAACAACTACTTTCTCAAGCTGGAAGGAAGATATTAATCAAAGCAGTTGTCCAGACCTTACCAACATATACAATGAGTTGTTTTTTGTTGCCAAAGCAAGTATGCGGGGAGATAGAAGCACTATTTGCTCGATTTTGGTGGGATCAACAAAAATTCAGAACGCAAAATGCATTGGATGAGTTGGAAGCAAATGTGTGTTTTTAAGTTTCGAGGAGGGATGGATTTTAAAAATCTGAAATTGTTTAATTTGGCGTTACTTGCTAAACAAGGGTGGAGGTTATTAACAAAACCTCAATCTTTGTTATTTTGGATCTTTAAAGCCAAGTATTTTCCTAATGAGGATTATCCGCATGCACGTTTATCTTGTAAGCCATCATTTGTTTGGAGGAGCATTTTTGCTTCTAAGGAGATTTTGTGTTTTGGTTGTATTTGGAGAATTGGGAAGGGTGATAAAGTTCGTATAAAGCAAGATCGATGGCTTTCTGTAGATTGTCAGTTACAATCTCTAACTCCTCAACATTTTATTAAAAGGATAGCCTCCCTACAAGACATAATTTGTTGAGGAGAGGGATTATTTCATCAGTTTTATATGATCATTGTAAGTTGTTTAACGAAGATGGTTTTCACTCTCTTTGTGGCTGTCTGGTAGTACAAGAGGCTTGGAAAGTCCGTTGTTTGCAAATTCTTGCTTATTTACGGTAGGTTGGGAGTTTTTCAGAGTTGGTATGGGTATTGCTGAAATCTAATACTAAGTTAGTTCCTATGTTCCTTACCATTTCATGGGGTGTTTGGAAATATAAGAATCTTAAGATATTCCAGAATTCTCATTGTTGTCTTTTAGAGTTAATTGATAACTATCTTAGGTATATTGAGAGTTATCTTCATGTGAATAATCATTATGTGGTGGTGTATAAAGAAAATTTGCTTTCTTGGAAAGTTCGTCCTCAAAGTAAGGTGATGTTTAATTTTGATGGTGCCTTATTTCATTCTTCCGCGTCGATTGGTATTGGTGTTATTCCACAAGATGATCATGGAATGTTTTGATGGCTGCAAGTTATAAGGAGAATGGTGTTTTTGAAGTTGATAATATATAAGCTTTAGCAGCTTTGAGGGGTTTACAGTTAATATTGCATATGAGTGTGTCTCATCTGATTCTGGAAGGAGATTTGTTCACTATTCTTGAAGCTATTCGTTCAAAACATTAATCTATCTAATTAGTGGCCTAACTGAAATTCAAAGTCTTTTTCATTGTTTTAACGTATATGATGTACTTCACATTGGTTGACAAGGGAATGAAGCTGCTCGTCTTATTGGTAGATATGCTTATTTTATTGATGATACATTACAACGGTGGTATTCATGTCCAGAAATTTATTCATTCTAGAGTCTATACTACCATGTAATTGTCCTGTGATAGATTATGTACTTCTCTTCTTTATGAATGAAGGTCTACTATTATATTAAAAAAAAAAAATACCAACATGTCATCAAATTTACAAAATTTATGTTTTAGATTTTTTTTTTTAAAATGAGAACGGAAAAATAATTTATGTAATTATTTTACAATATATTTTAATAAGCAAGTTAAAGTGATACTATTACCTTCTACTTTTTTCTGCGTAAATCATAAACTCCTTATAATTATTTATTATTTAAAACAGCATAAAAAAAAAACTTGGAAGAATTATACGTGCAAGTAATAGAATTTGCTAAAGAGTTTTGTTACATAGCTTTCATCACATTTTATACTCTATATTTTTTAAAATTTTTAAATTTTTTTAAAATTTTTTTTGAGTTTATTTTTTTAAATTTTTTTAAATTTATTATTTATTATTTATTATTTATATAATAAATATTTGATAAAAGAAAAAAATAATAAAAAAAAAATATGGAATGTAGAGTTTGAAGAGGTTGCTAAACTCCGAAGTAGTTGCATTTTATACGAAGAATAAAATAAAAAAAAATACAAAGAGTGGCTGCTTGTAAAAAAAAAAAAAAGCAGATAGGAAGCAAAAGCTTACGTTACGTGTCCACAAAGGCACCGAATTTTACAGAGGAACGCCTCCCTCCTTTCCCATCGCCTCACCGCCACACCCACACTAAACATCGATTTGCGGACTCTCTCCGTCTCTACTGCTCAGAGAGTAAGTATCTCCTTGTCTCTATCTCTCTCTCAGTTCGATTTTGGAGCTCCCAAAAACAGAACTCCAAACTAATTTTTTTTTTTGATCGGTAGAACTCCAAACTAATTATTCTTTCAAAGTTTGGATTATTGTTAATATTTCTTGAGAAATAATTTTTTGATCTTTTTTTGGTTCAGAATCTTGCGTTTGTATACACTTTCTTCATTTATCAGTTCATGTCTTTACGTTGCGAATAAATTACAATATTATTAATTAACCAAAATCATGTTATTCAATATTATTACTGTATTTCGCGTCTAAATAGATCTTCACGTGCATGCAACGGTTTCAGTCTATATATTTGGTTTTATATATTAATGCTTCTTACATCCGTCTCTATATATGTATCTCATTTAGACCCCGTCTGTTTGCTTGTTTATAGTTTTGAGCATAACAACTATTCAGATCAGGCACGAATTATGTAGAGGTCCCAATTTCGTTTATCTGTGTGTGTGTGTGGTTGCTGAGAGGAATGGAAGCCATATTTTGTAATGGGTGTCAGATTAATATGCGCACATATGCATATAGATGGAATTTCTTTATTTTTCATGGATTATAATTTTGGTGTGTGTGTGTGTGTGTTTGACCATCACTTTGGTTGCTGAGAGGAATGGAAGCCATATTTTGTAATGGGTGTCAGATTATTATGGACACATATCTCTTCCTCCGATAAACAATATAGCGGGTTCATCATCGGATTGGGTTCTTCATAAGGTTAACAAGATTCAGCAGTGTGTGGGGCTTTCATATGAGGGATGCGACAACCAATTTGCGGCACTATTCACTGCGATTGAGGCAGGCCACTCGCTTGAAACCAAATCTAGATTTAAGAAAAGCAGGGAGTTAAAACGTCTTTCTTGGGCAATTAACTACGACGCTAAGGGAGGTAGTTCGAGTCGAGAGAAGATAAAGGGAGGCTATTATGAAGCTATCCTCTTAGAGGGAGTTTCGGCTTCGGGTTGGGGTTTGGGTTGGCGAGGTGTGTTTTGTACCCATTTGGGTTTGGTGTATTTTGGATTGATTTCTAATTTTCACGAGCTTATTGGTCATTAGGGGCTCTCTAGTATGAGCTATGTGTTTCTTGTATATGCCCAGTGTACTTGCTTACTTCTATTGATATTAATATATATAATATTTTTACTTATAAAGAAAATATGCACACATAAGCATATAGATGGAATTTCTTTATTTTTCATGGATTATGATTTTTGTATGTTTTTCCTTGTTTGTTTTAGGCTGCCGTGAAAATTCTGAGACACTAGTGATTTTGTGATGGCTTCAAAAAGGATCAACAAGGAGTTGAAGGACCTCCAAAAAGATCCTCCTGCTTCATGCAGTGCCGGTAAGTTTCAACTTTGGACCCCCTTTTGAAAGCATACTCTCTTGTGTCTTCCCTTATAATTCTAGTTTGAGGATTGATGGCTTCATTAGTATTATAATATGAAGGATCATAAATACTAGATCCTGAGGGCCTTTTCCAGCGGCAGTAGCGCACCCCGCCCACCTACCACCACGCCGTCGGTGGGGGTGCAGCTGCCGGCGACATAGAATCTGCCGGCGATGTCGGTGGGGGTCTCCGATTACGGCCAGCAGCGGCTGGAACAATCGGGGGCTGGTGGTGGTGGTGGTCTGAAGGTGACGGTGGTGACACAGAGTACGCCAACGATGATGGTAGTGCCCTCCGATGAAGGCCAGCAAGTGTTGAAAGGTCAGAACACGATTGACGAGCCCAAAACAGCATCCCCGACACTTGTGGAGGGGTAGAAATTACCGATAAGCTTAGTGGGTGAAAGCCCCACGTACATGAGCCCACCTGCACATTTCTCTGTAGAATCTGAGATGGATGAAGAGGATGGGGGGGGGGGGGGGGGCTCGGATGAAGGGCAAGCCTCCATTTCTGATGTAGAACTTTCTGGGAGTCTTTCTGGACAGATTTCACTGGTGGAGGAGACCCTAGGTATGCCGTTGGATTGCAGGGGAGGTGATCCAGTCCCTCTGAGTTACATGATGCATTATAATGTCTCAGACTGGGTATTTCAAAAGGTAAAAGAACTAGAAAAAGTTGTGGGGTTGGAGTGTGAAGGCTATGGGGATTAATTTATGGCTTTGCTTACAGCCACTAAAGTGGGGCATCAAAGTCATAGAAAAATTGGATAAAAAAAACAGCGTGAGCTGAAAAGATTGACTTGGTCTATGAATACCAAGGGTAGCTCCAGCAGGGGTAGGTCAAAAGGGAAGGGGCTGTCTTTCTCTCAATAAAAGCCAAGATAGTATCGTGGAATGTCCGCGGACTCAATGAGGCTAATAAATGTCTTCAAGTAAGAAACTTGCTTCGTGAGTGGAAGGCGGACATTATTTGTTTACAAGAGACAAATATGCAAATGATTGGTGGGAAAATTGTGTGGAGTTTATGGAGTTGTGTTCACATGGATTGGGTGTATATGGCCTCTACTGGGGCCTCAAGAGGTATGTTGCTAATGTGGGATAGACGGGTAGTGGAGAAAAAAGAGGATTTTGTAGGGTCATACTCAGTGGCATGCTCTTTCAAGAGTGTATTAGATGATTTTTGTGGGCTTTTGTAGGTGTCTGTGGTCCAAACTTGGATAACAATAGAAGATTATTGTGGGAAGAATTAGCTGGAGTATGCAGCTGGTGGGATCTCCCTTGGTGTATTGGGGGGAGACTTTTATGTTATAAGATTTCCAAGCGAGTGTTTGGGGAATCGAAGAGTAAGGCCAGCAATGACTGAGTTCTCAGAATGCATATTTGATTTGAACTTGGTGGATTTGCCTCTAGCAGGGGGTTCAACCAAGTGGTCAAACAATCAGGCTTGGTCTCGTTTATATCGTTTCTTAATATCACCAGAATGGGAAAGTCACTTTCCGGATGTATGGCAAAAACGAATGCCTTGTCTTTGCTCGGATCATTGGCCTATCATGCTTGATTGTGGTGGTATCTGAAGAAGGTGAAGGTATTTTAAATTTGAAAACATGTGGCTAGAATCAGAAGGCTTTGTAGAGAGGGTGAGACAATGGTGGTCCTCGTATGAGTTTCAGGGTACCCCTAGATTCATCCTAGCGGGTAAATTGAAGGCGCTAAAAAAAGATCTGAAGCTTTGAAATATGTAGACTTTTGGAGATATGGGGGAGCGCAGGAAAAGCAAGGTGGTGGAAATCCAAGAACTCGAGAGATACAAGAGACGCGGCCTCTTACACAGGACGAGCTAGCACAAATGAAAATGTTGGATGTGGAACTTGAAAAGATTATATTATTAGAAGAGACATCATGGTGTCAAAAATCGAGAGCCTTGTGGTTGAGGAAAGGAGATCGAAGTACCAAGTATTTCCATAGAATTGCAAACTCCCATTGGAGAAACAACAATATTGAGATACTGAAAATTGACAGTGTTAAATGTAAAGAAGAGTAGGTTATCCACAATCATGTAGTAGGTTTCTTTGAGCAGCTCCTAATCGAGCAGGAGGGATGGTGACCTACCCTTGATGGCCTTGCTTTTGACGCCATTGAGGTGAATGATGTATCTCGGATGGAGAGGGCCTTTGAGGAGGCGGAGGTTTATGATGTAGTGAGGAAAATGGTTAAAGACAAGGCACCGGGGCCTGATGGTTTCTCTATGGGTTTCTTTCAAAATTGTTATGAAGTGATAAAAGAAGATCTTGTGCGGGTGTTTCAGGAGCTATTCTTGGTGGGAAAATTCGAGAAAAGCCTTAACACCACTGTTCTTGCATTGATACCAAAGAAGGTGGGGGCCATGGAGGTTAAGGAGTTTCGACCCATAAGCTTAGTGAATGGGGTTTATAAATTAATTTTCAAAGTGCTGGCGAACCGCCTAAGTGAGGTGTTGGGGAAGATCATTACAAAACCCCAAAATGCTTTTGTAAAAGGAGGCAGATTCTTGATGTGGTTCTTATTGCCAATGAATATCTGGATAGTAGGTTAAAGACTGGCAAAACAGGGATCATTGGCAAGCTAGACATGGAGAAGGCGTATGATCACGTTAACTGGGAGTTCTTTCTCTACCTTCTTGGGAGGTGTGGCTTTGGGGAAAGGTGGCGGTCATGGATCCGTTGGTGCATATCAATGGCGAAATTCTAAGTGTTGATAAATGGCAGTCCAGCTGATTTTTTTCATTGCACACGAGGCCTAAGACAAGGAGATCCGTTGTCGCCTTTGTTGTTTGTTATTGTGATGGAGGCACTTAGTAGGATGACTTTGGTATTGGCTAATAATGGTTTTGTGGATGGTTTTTCCATCAGAACCCCGGAGAGGGGAACCATTAACATATTTCATTTGTTGTTTGCAGATGATACACTTATCTTTTGCGAGGCTGATCAAAATCAGATTTGAGTACTGAAAGTCTTGCTCCTTTGTCTTGAAGCAATATCCGGTTTGAAAGTGAACTTCGACAAATCAGAGCTGGTGCCCATTGGAGGTGTTCTCAATCTACGACAGTTGGCCAACACGTTGGGGGTGTAAGATAGCCTCACTCCCCATGACTTACTTGTAACTTCCGTTGGGGGCTCCTTCGAGAGCGTCTTCTATATGGGACACAGTGGTTGAATAAGTAGAGCGGAGACTGGCGGGATGGAAAATGATGTATTTGTCAAAATGTGGTAGGATTACATTGATAAAAAAGTACTTTATCTAACTTACAAACATATTTTTTATCCTTGTTTCCTATACCTGCAAGTGTGACGATTCGAATTGAAAAACTCCAACGTGATTTCTTGTGAAGTTGAGTGGGGGAGGAGTTCAAGTTTCACCTAGTCAAGTGAGAGACGATATGCTGCCCTATTTCTAATTGTGGTTTGGGCATCAGAAGTATGAGGACCTTTAATCGGGTGTTACTTGGCAAGTGGTTGTGGAGATATCATAAGGAACTAAAAGCCCTATGGAAATTGGTGATTGAGAGCAAATATGGAGATTTATGGCGGGGATGGTGCACTAACGAAGTAAGGGGGTGTATGGAGTGGGTTTGTGGAAACACATTCGAAGAGGATGGCAGGTCTTGAGTAGATAGACTAGACTTCTTCTGAGTGAGGGCTCAAGGATGAAATTCTAGAGAGATATTTGATGTGGTAATAGTACTCTACTAGAGATATCCCCTTCATTGTTCAATACTGCTAGTGCTAAAGATGTATCAGTGGTGGAAGTTATGGAGATATTCGGGGGTCAGATCCGTTGGAACATCACCTTTAGTAGAGCGGTACAAGATTGAGAAATGAGCAGCTTTGCAGATTTTTACAGCCTTCTGTGCTCTATATTACCAAGCACTCAGCAGGAAGACTTACTGTGGTGGATACCCGATGGTAAAGGGGTATTTTTGGTTCGCTCTTTTTACAAGGCTCTCACACAAGAACCCCAAACTCAGTTTTTGTAGAGAAGGCTTCGGAGACATAAGACGCCTCCCAAAGCAGCGTTTTTTGTATGGACAGTTTCGTTGGGGAAAGATTCTCATAATCGACAACTTGAGGAAATGAAGGGTAATCATTGTAGATTGGTGTTGCACGTGTAGAGAAGGGGGAGAGTCTGTAAACTATCTCCTACTACATTGTGAGACCGCTTGGGTATTATGGAATGAGGTGTTCAGTAGATTAGACTTGTCTTGGGCCATGCCGGAGACAGTGGTGGCATTGCTGGCCAGCTGGACAAATCTAAGAGGCATGCAACAGATTAAAGATGTATGGAAGATAATCCCTATATGCATTATGTGGTGTTTATAGCAGGAACGTAATGACAGGATATTTGAAGACAAGGAGAGATTACAGGAGGAGCTGAAAGTTTTTTTCTTTAGAACACTTTGTACTTTGGCCATTGCTGTTGATTTCAATGGCATGGACCTACATGATTTTCTTGTCTATAATGTGCCTACGTAGCTTAAGGTTTTTTTTTTTACTGTTCTAGAACCATGTATATGGCTTTGCCTATTCTTTGATCAATAAAATTTGTTTACTTATTAAAAAAAAAGGATCATAAATTTGTATCTGGAAATATAGCTAGTATAAGAATGAGGGAATGGTTGACACAAGTGGGTGAAACTAACATAAAGCGTGAGTAAGAAATTATCAATGTAAGGCGTGTATATTGGTGGCTGTTTTGGTGTTCGGCATATATGAGCGTGGGTAAGAAATTATCATCTTAAACTGTTTACACCAACATACTTATACCTTTTTCTCTGCTGGTTAGATGGTTGCTTTTCCTTTGATATTTGATTTTGTTTTACTCTTGTAGTTACAATTTGTAATTGGCAGTTCTCCATGGTTGCAGGCCCTGTGGCTGATGATATGTTCCACTGGCAAGCAACAATTATGGGCCCAGCAGACAGCCCATTTGCCGGGGGTGTGTTCCTTGTATCCATTCACTTTCCACCAGATTATCCGTTCAAGCCACCCAAGGTAAAAACTACACTCGTTTGTCTGAGTTAATTTGTTCAATCCCCAAGCAATATCTGTCTTCATGCATGCATAGCTTCTCTCATAAGCAGGACTTTGACTAGGCGGAGGGTGAATATATCTCAACTTTGCATGCTATAGCTTTGAGCCCTTGTTTTTGGCTGTTATGTAGCTACTTGTTTAAGCTCAAGAACTGCATTCATCAGACATGACTGAAACGCCCACTGCCAATTAATTATCGTGGATTATGAGATTCTTGGTCCCCATCTTGTTCTAGCTTTTGACTATTGCTTATGAAAACTCACGTGGTTCTAAAAGATGGGTGCAAGTATCAATTTCGCTAAATGAAGAAAAAAGTGGAAATTCGTTGATTTGACCAGAATTTTCATCTTTGATTATTTATACACATTATGATATGTAATGTTAGTAGGGGTAATGCGAGGATGTTTTCTGCCTTTGTTTGTTTTCCTTGAGGAAATGTAGTTCAGCTATGTGATGCTTATTTATGACTTTTTTTATTGGGGGAGGGGGCTAGTGAGATTCTGAACTAATGATACGTGATCCTTGGCTGATTGTGCTACCTAGCTGATGCATTTACATGACCTTTGCTCTTTTTTGCAATTTTACAGGTTTCCTTCCGGACAAAAGTTTTCCACCCTAACATCAATAGCAATGGTAGCATCTGTCTTGACATCCTCAAAGAACAATGGAGCCCTGCCCTTACCATATCCAAGGTAATGTGATTGTTTCAGTTGTCATCCATATACCTTTCTGCATTGCATGAGAAAAAATATTTCAGTTATTTGCATCATGTGGATCTTGTTGACTGCAATCGAGTTTGGCTTGGACTTGGCAATAATATGCTGGGTTCGAATTGGCATTGTATTAAAGCAGCTCAATCACAGGTTTTGTTTTTATGCTTGGAAAATATTTAGATTTGTGGTTGACGGTCCATAATTGTGACGATGGTTTTTTGCAGGTCCTGCTCTCAATATGCTCACTGTTGACCGATCCAAATCCAGATGATCCTCTGGTGCCTGAGATAGCCCACATGTACAAGACTGACAGGGCGAAGTACGAGACAACAGCCCGATCCTGGACCCAGAAGTATGCCATGGGCTAGGGTGGTTGTCCTGTATGAGCGAATATATCATGGTTAAATTTATGATATTAGTAAATAAATAGATGTAATCTGGTATAAAGATTAAAGAACTTGCACGGTCTGTTGTGTTGTCTCCTGTGTTTGTCGTTGGGAAATTCTCTCTGTGGGGTTTCTTCGCGTGAGATAATCTTACTTTTAAGACATGACATGGTTATGTGGAACTTGGTGGCAAAATCGTATTTTGCTTAGCTCGTCATTCATAATTCGCATATAATTGGTTGTGTTCTATGTTTTAAAGGAAGTACTCTGCAAACAGAGAATGTTTCTGGCCTGTGGAGGTTGTTTAGTTTGGATGTGGGAAGGCCTTGTACTCGGAGTCGGAATGAATTCTCTCTGCTCCGCCGTGAGGAACAGACAAGGCAGATGAAGGGGAGGCAAAGCGTATGGTTTAGATAAGCATATGGAGGGAAGTGTTGTGTACATGTTGGATACAAATTTTAGGCATATGACCCAGCAAACCGAGTGGACTGACCAGACCCGAATCGGCATATGCAGGGTTATTAAATGAGCGGTTCACCAACACGATAAATGATGGGTTTGGATTTTTGGTGTTAAATCGACCAAATATAAATTCGTTCTTACCTTCTGTTCTGTCAAACCCTAGCCTCCAATACTCTCAGTACCATGGATGAGAACCCTACCTTACAAGCCCAATGCGCCGCTCACCGTCGCCACTCACCTGCTTTTCTTCCTACACGTTGCCAAGGTCACCAGTTGCTTCTCAATATATCTTCCTCTCAATCTGTGTCCCTAGAAATAGACCTACAACTCGATACGTCTCTTGCTCTGCTCATTTCTCCCCCATTTAGTCAAAATGCGCACCCCAAGTCTCAATCTTTGATTTCTTACCGTAAAAAGCTATTTTCAATCGCTTTTGCTAATTTTCTGTTATTGCGTTCTCTTATTTGGATATTTTTCAAATTCCACAAAGATAATCTGAAATGGGTTTGTGTCTTTGTTTGTTTCTGATGTGTTCCATTCACTGATTCATCGTCCTTTGGCGTCCCTAGATCTGTTAGCGGTTCTGCTTGATCTGCTGCTTTATTCTTGCCTTACTACTATCCACAAGGTCAGATAATTAGATTTTACCATTTAAAGTGCTGCTTTGTTTCATTTTCTGCTTGCTAGTCTAGTTGACGTGTTGGTTTGCACTAAAAGATAAACAAAAAGTTGGGTCTAATTTTTATGATATACATGGTGGTTATAATGTATTGATTTGGTTGGATTATTTATTTGGTTATAATGTCTGTTGCAATGTGTATGCTGTTGCTATGTAGTGGTATATGATAATGTGTTGCCTCTTTCTTAGTGGTTGCATTAAGTTCAAGAGGCTACGCATTTGCGTTTTGAATTAGGGATGTGAAATGGACAGTTCAGCATTTTCATGTGAATGTATATGTGTCACTAACAAAGTGATTCCCTCTTAACAATTGCCCTATATGGCATATGCATGCGGGAAGAAATAACCCAGTTGCCTTTTGTTTTTGGTATCTCATCTTTTTCGCACTTGATTTAGTTGGTTTCTACCTACCAAGAGTTGTTTTTGCTTAATGCAAAATGCATTGTGAAAGCAGACTCTGCTTATTCTCAATACATTATTTTATATATATATATATATGTATGTATATGTTTTGTCAGTGTCTTACATCCAACTCAGATATAAAGATAGAAATAATGAATAAATCTCACGAAAAGTTGATGATGCATCCATTATAAACAAACACTGGCTTTATATGCTGTGGGAAAATAAAAATACACTCAGCTTTATATACATACAATTTACAAGTAACTCAGCTATGCCCCTCGATGATGATAGACAAACCTCATATGATGAAATGATGGAAAGATGAGGGAGAATAAAGGGGTTGTTTACTCCTTTTCCTTCTCCCAAAAGATTTGAAGAAAAAAATAATGAGAAAAAGAGTGGCCTAACTCTAACTGTCTAGATAAACTAATGCTATGTACCTGGCACTGACATCTTTTGTTGGATCTGTCCAGCTTTGCTAGCCAAGCCTTTCCTACAACACACGAATGACAGGGTGGATTTTAACATCAGTAACCTACACACAAACATGAACCCATCATCCTCTTTTCCCTCAAAAGGTGGTGATGGGCACTCCCCACAAAAATTTGGGTTTACTTTGGACACAAAAACTGGGAAAGATAAAAAGAAAAAAGGCGGACTTAAGAGTTGTAGTCCACCTACGACACCATATTATACCATACCAGGAACCTTTTGATATGGTTCGTCCTTTCTTGGTTTGCCTTTAACCTTTTGGGAACAACCCATCTGACTTTGGACCACATTCTCATATTTGAACACCTTTTTTTGCACTCTAAGGAATACAAGTATATGGTGCAGCCTTGTTTTGTGAATATATTTTAGTCAGCATCCATGGAATTATTTTCATTTCTTTGAGGTTTTAATCTTTCTTAGCGATAGCATGAACTGAATTGATTAAGGAGTGGTTTGAATTCAGAGATGAGTTGAGATGGTTTGTGAATAGTAGAATAAAAGTTGAATTATTTATTATATTTTGTGTGAAAATTTAGAAAAGTTGTTTTGGAATTTAAAAAAGTTGAATTGTTTATTATATTGTGTGAGAATTTGAAAAAGTTGTAATGATGAGATGAGATGAGTTGAGGTAGGTTGAAGTGGGTTTTGAATGCAAATGAGGCCAAGTGTTTTCATGTGTTTTATTCAAACAATGTGTGGGGATTTGCTGTGCTATTATTAATTTGAATCATTTGATGTCCGATCAAAAAAAATTTGAATCATTTGATGTAGCATACTGAATCATTTGAATAATTTGTGTTGGCAGAGATAAGAGGCAGAGATGGGGAGCTGTATTGCTGAGGATGTAATGTGTTTGGTGGAAGGGTCTTTAATATGCAGGAGTAAAATGATGATGGAATGGGGTTTTGGTGTTGTGGCATTTTGATGAGGAATGAGTTAGGGTGAATGCATTTACTGTGGCAGGTGTTTGATTGGGTCTCTCTCTCTCCCCTTTTTTTTTTTTTGTGGAGTTTCTGCTGCAGTGGTGATTGATTTATTATTTTTTTTGGGTTGAGACCCACTTTCCTGCAACAATGATTGGAGTTGTTAGTATTTGAGTAGTGATGTTAAGTTCTTAACCACCCAAGTCAGTATTTAATCTGAAATCATTTAAGAAGATTGTCCGCGTTCAATTTAAAAATAAAAATATAATTAAGGGGGCAGTAAAAGTCATGAATACGATAGAATAGAATTGGATGTAAAGGATACTTACTATGTAGGATAGGAACATTAACCCCGCCCACCACCACCTGAAAAAAAAAAAAAAAAAAAAGACCAAAATACATGTTTGCGCGGATCGGGCTGCAGGCCTAGATATAATCAACAATGAGAAGGCGATGCACTGGAATGTTGTGGGCTGAGATAGGTTTAAGCTTGGTCATTATTTTCACGAATTTTCTGTGGCTTAGAAAAATGGGAGGGACGAGTGTGTTGAGCTAATTACATTGCGCATTGTCATCCTGTTAGAGACTTTGGTCAAGTTCTTAAACACTATGATCTCTACGCTAAAGGTAACCTTGTGATGATTGAATCTTCGTTTCTCTCTTGTTTGGTTCTCGAACAATGGTGGCTAATATGACCACTTTGGTATGGTGAGATTAGGTGTTTAGGCTAAAATGGTTGTATGAAATGGTGGAAAAGGTTAAGGAAGTGTATGGGTTATAATGGTGTAAGGGGCGCACAGCATTAGTGTGCAGTTAGGGTTGGCGCCACTTGGGAGTTAGGATTTAGGGTTTGGAAGATGGAGTTGGGTGGCTAGGATTTAGGTTTAGGGTTTTGATTTAGGGTTTGGAGATGGGCAATTAGGGTTGGACGGCCACAAGGGTTTGACTTGGTTGCTTGATTGAGTGATTTTAGGAAAGGTTCCTAAAATCTAGGAACTCAATTTAGGAAGGGATATGACCGGTTATGGTGATGTGATTGGGTCAACTAGGGTTCTTAAATTATAGGAACTCCAATATGGAAAGGAGAGTGGCAGCTAGATCAAGTCTCAATATGGCAAGTGATTGTCGAAAATGAATGTGACTTGGCAAGGATAATGTGTTTTGGCTCGGGTAGGGTTTGATGAGGCAAACCAATTTTGAAAAGTTGACAAACACTATGGTGGTCGACTTTTATGGGTTGGATGGATTGGAAGAGCAAAAATATGATGAACACCAAGAACACAATGAAGAACACTCAAGAACAAAAACAAAAATACTTATGAAGTTGAATGAACAAAAGGACAAACAATGATAATTCAATACTTGATTCACGAATTGCACAAGAATTGAATAAACCTCATATATTCATAAACACAACTTGGATTCATGAATTGCACCAAGTTGCAAGAAAACAAGATAAATGAATTACACATATTCAATGAATTGCAAGGTGTAATCCTCTCTTTGGGATTCACGAATTTCACGCCAAAAGTTAAAGTGCAAAGGCACTGTTTATGATCTCTCAAACAATAGTTTTCCCTCTAGAAGTTTTGCCAAAATATTCTAAGGCAAGTGAATGAAGTTATATTTATAAGCAATACAATTTGGAAACTCCTAATATGTCCATTGAAAATAACTAAATAAATCAAATTAAATAAATAACATGATAGTGGTCATGGACCAAGTCTAGCCGTGGCATGCATGGCCTATGCTGGGCTAGGTTGGTGCATGGTGGTCTTCGGGCTGGTCCATGGCTAGGTGGTGTGGCATGGCTTGCTAATGGTGAGTCATGGTGATGTGCTGCATGGCCTAGGCTGGTGGCCTAGACGTTGAGGCTGCAAGGCATGGGCTGGAGTCATGCGCTTGATGGCATGCCTGGTGGGCATGCCACTGACTTGCTCTGCAAGGCACAGGTTGGAGCCGTGTGCTGGATGGCATGCCGTGAGGCATGCCACTAACTTCACTGATGTGCGGCAGAGCTGTGCATGTGCGCGCGCGCGCACTGGGTGGGCTGGATGTGTTGCGCATGGCCTTGCGGCACATGGGCGTGCGCAAGGGCCACGCGGCCCATCAAGGTGCGCATGGGCCTGCGCACTGAAGCACGCATGAGCCCGCCGCCCAGTGTTGCACGCATGGGCGGGCGACGTATGACTGCGCACATGGGCAGGCGCTCACTAACCTCGCTAGTCTGCATGGTGGGCGCCCCGTGTGTGCCATCGTGCAGGCCAAGGCATGCATGCATGTTGGACGCCCCGTACGTGTCACCCCACGAGCCAAGGCATGCATGCATGTTGGACGCCCCGTACGTGTCACCCCACGAGCCAAGGCATGCTTGTGGGCTAGCCAAAGTGCTTGTCCCCACCATGACTAGAGCATATGCGGCATCTCTAGAGACAACTCAACACGGAGGTCTAACACATCCATGCATGTTTACATCATTTTCGAAATATTTATGGTCGTGACTCGCAACGAGAGGACTAGACATGATTGCCCTTCTTGAAGTTGAAGTTGAAGTTGAAGTGACTTTTTGAGATTTTGGTTTTGATTTCACAGGACGGTGATAAGTGTCTTTTCGTTGTTTTTGTTGATATAAAATGCCATCGACGAGTAATGTTTGGTATAGGTTCAAAATAGACAAATTTTGCTAACTCCTCTTGAAAAGATACCTCAATTAAATAAATTACATTCTTAAAAATAATACTTTTCGATAAATCCTTGTATTCTCTGGCACTTATTCCTCTACGATCATCCAATCTTATTAATACTCCCTACTCTTGATTTACAGCTGAACCATTAAAATTATATAAAAAATATTGTGGAGATAAGGGTGAGTTATCAACAACTCAATAAGCAAATAACATATACTAGCATGTAAACATGAGTATTTACAGAGTTCAAAATGTAGAACAAAATATTTTTATTTCAGAATGTAGAATCAGAACATGTTATAAAAAATATCTGAGCGGAAGTTAAAAAATATTCTTATTCAAAATTCCTTTGGCATAGCATAACTAAAACATCACATCATAACAGAATTCTATGTTTAACCCTTGTAGTAGGATTATGCAAACCACGACGGCCAATCGAGCAGAAACATAATGTGAAATCTTTTCCTTATTATTCTCAGAGCCCCGACTGTACACATATAAAAAACCATACAGAAAACCACTTTGCTTCCAAAATGGGTGCACCGGAAACAGAAATGTTGCTACCAACCTGAATAGATACCACAGTTTTACACCCATGGTAAGATCAGAACGGAACAGAAACAGAATGTCATGCCAGAGATTTTCAGAGGTCACATCATATCATATCAGAGTGCAGAATATATTCAGAACATAACAGAATTAGATCATAGTAATATAATTATGCACAAATTTTCATATTCGTTCCTTTTTACACAGTTCAAAAACATAATGTCATGCCGGAGATTTTCAGAGGTCACATCATATCATATCAGAGTGCAGAATATATTTAGAACATAACAGAATTAGATCATAGTAATATAATTATGCACAAATTTTCATATTCGTTCCTTTTTACACAGTTCAAAAACAAAATGTCAAAAATATGCTCATGTATACACCAGGCATGACAGAAAATACTTTCTTCTTATACAAAGTTTCATGAGTAATGCAGAACAAATATCCTGAAATTGTTTCAAATTTCTTTTCATAACAAACCTGTATATTTTTTAAAATTGATCTCAATTCATTTATTTTATGCGAAGTCTAGTATAAGAACCTCGCTTACTTAGACTTTTTAGCTTTTCTGAATTTTCTTACAACAGTGCCAAACGAATATCAATCATAACTTATAAAATAAATACGTAACTTGCTTAAATCTACACTTAAACATGTATTTTGATATTTAAGTTTGAAATACTAAAATAACTTATTTCTTCTAAAAATATCTCTAATTCTCGTAATTTTAAAATATCATCACTTCTCAAATTCATAGATATCCACTTAACATTCACTTAACATAATTCCAACTCAATCACTAGTCTATTTAAATTCAAGCTCAACCCAACACAAGATATTATAGATGTTTTGCAATAATTAAAAAAATTGGACTCAATGTACTCGAGTGAGTAACATCATTTGCCATGAGTTACAAATACAAGGTAGGGATGTAATTAAAATTAAAGGAAAACTTGAATCTTTCACTGGAGGCTACATGTGGTCGTTAAGGGTATTTATGTAACAAAATATAGTAGTGGATAAAAATCAAAGGCTAGAAAAAAAATAAACAAGTTTCAGGGGCTACATATGGTGAGGGAGGGGAACGTGCGAGATACTTACCAAGTGAAAAGTAGCCGTGATGGAGCTGGGTGCGGTGGTCATCGTGACGATAGTGTATTTTGAGAGAGAGAAAGAGAGCTTTCGTCGAGAAAGTAGACGGGGACTAAGAGAGTTAGAGGGAGTCGACGACGACACAGAGGAGCAGCGGTAGCAGCTGGGCAACGTGGGGCATGGCACTCAGAGAGGTTGAACATGGGAGGATCACGATGGCTGAGAGGGCGTTGGTCTGTGGGTGTTCAAATGGGGATGATACTCTGTTTTTGGGTGAGGGAAACAAGGGCCTTTTGGTCGTGCGATGGTAGCTTGGGTGACAGTGGTGTAGGGCGGAGCTAGGGCAGCACGCGAGAAGTTCCTGGTTGCTGGTCGAGGTCCTCACTCCATGGGTCTAGTGGCTTCTGCCTTGAGAGGGAGATGGAGGCTCGGTGGTTTCCGTTTATGGCTATTTTGATGGTGAAGAGGAGGGCTACAGTGGTTGGCAGCTCTTGGTGTCGTAGGGATGGTGGCATGGATGCAGTAGTGTGGAAGGGTGTCTCGTTGGCTTCACTGGTGTCGGGTGGCTCTCGTTGCAAGGTAGTGGTGACGGGAAGGGCTAGGCGGCTTGGGAGGAACAACCGTGCATGGTGAGGTCCCTTGGAGGGCTTGATGTCCGGCATCGTATGTTGTTGATGGCGGTGCATGAGGGTAGTGGACAATCATGCAAGGGCTGGCGGCTTGGTGCACGGTGGTTGGTGAATGGAAAGAGCTGGCTTCTGGCTGCCGTGGTTGGTGCACGACAGTTTTCGAAACATGAATGCAGCATATATGTTTGTACGTGGGAGAGATAAGAGTAAATGAAACAAGATAAATTCAGGATGTGCGGCAACCCTAGTTTAGGGAGATTTCTACATGCATGTGAGGTTATACCTGTATATATATAGGTGATTGGAAAATCCTAGAGAAGGAAAGGGAAAGGAGAAACGTGCATTGCATGGTTTGGAAACGTGCCTGGATTCTAAGCCTAGTTCATGGGCTTGGGTTTTGGGTCACTTTTGATATATTTGGGCTCATGTTTTGGGTGGTGTAAAGACTAAAAAAAAAAAAAAAAGGGTTAAGCAAGTTAGTGTAATCCAAATAATCTCTTTACGTTAACCGTATTTTCATGAGTTGAGTATTTAACCAACACTAATGGGCCTTGACTCACTTCTAAAATAATCCACTTGTCCCATAGATTTCTCGGGTCAATTCTCACTTGGCCCATTAGAATATTTTAACCTAGTTATAAAGCCCAATAAAATCCATACTCTATCAAAATAAATTTGGGCTCATAGCCCATTTCAAAATTACTCGTTAAAACTCAAATGACTTTTCATACATGTTAACTCAAAAGAAAAATTTTATAGCACTCGTGTTTGTCTTGGGTTTGGTGCTGATCCTGGGTGTTTCATTTCTTCTTCTTATTATAAGTAATGTGCTAACACACCGACTTATGCATAATAAAACTCTTTAACTTATTGTCAATTTCAACAATAGACATTCAAACCAATTAAAACGTACAATATTCTTAAAATAACATATTTAAAATAAAAAATAGTTCAAGTTGAATTTTGATATATGTTATATGAGTTATGCTACACCCACCGAGGCTATAGCAACAAATTCTCCCGATAAGGCCATTTGGCCTCTTTGTCCATTCATTTTTTTATACCCTTAAGTATTAAAAAAAAAACTCACAACATAATTAAAAAATACTTAATTAATCACTAAGTAAAAAAAAAATTATATCGGGACCCATTGTTGGTAGGGATCCTCGAGACAACTATCATTATTCATGTTATATAGTACACTATCTTTTTACTCTCATTACACTATACTTAAGGCCCAAAATTTATAATATCTTAGTATATATGAAAATAGTAGTAAAATGATTTGAGTTAAAATATTTTATTAGAATTTGGAAAATGTGATAGAATAAAGTTAAATAAAAATATTATAAAGTTAAAAAATTGTTTGAATATAATTTTTGTTCCAAATTTGAAAAATAGTATTTTTTTATTTTTGTTTGAGAGTTTGAAAAAATGATAATGATTAGGTAATTATTAGATGAGAAAAATTAAGGATTTGAAATTGAAAGTGTTGTTTTTTAGTGATATTTAGGAAGAAAATAATTGAGAATAGTTGTATTGCGAAATATATCCTTAGATGTCATTTACCCATCAACGAATAGATCAAGATTTAATTGATTAAATTAATAAATTCAAAAGTTGGTGAATAATATTATATTATCATGAGAACATGCCTATGCTTTCAGGCTAATTTTTTTGATCATGTTTGAAATCTGAAAAATTAGGCTCATCTGGATGGATATCCACCCGGATTTTACTTGGCCAGGTATCCGAATTTTGTATCTACCCCCATTCGGGTGTGGATACAGCTACAAAATGCAAGTTTCAAATTAATACATGGTATCCATAATCAAATTTTATGTTTTAATTTTTTTTATTACAGATAAAATTTAGTCGTTTTGATATCCAAACAACATTGTTTTGTGTTTGTAATCCTCATCATTAAAACTTTTTTTTAACAAATATAATTATCTAATTACAATACTGGTAACCAGATATCAAGTTTTATAACTTGATACCCATCTAAATTATAACCAGGTTAACCTGGATTGTATCCAAATTGTATTATAAACTCAAATGCGAATTCGAGTATAGTTGGCTAGGTAGGTCTACATCCAAATTTGAAAAATTCTACTCGCAGTTGGTTGGAGGAAGCGCCCCGCAAACGTGTCCTCGTGGTTAATGAAATGGTCTGTTTCTTATGTTCTTGGATTCCGTGAAGACAAGCTGCCCAAACGGTTCGTTTCTCCTTCTCCCCTCCACTTTGTCGTTCCCTTTCCTCCTCTGATCTTCCTTCTCCTTCTCACCCTTCTTCCTCACAAGATCTATTTCTTGCTTTCGTGTTTCCTCCTTGTAAGATCTGGTTCCCTCCACGAAGACAAGATGCAAAAATTGAAACAGTTATCATATATAAGGCCTCGATGAGGAATAAGAACAACCTAGATAATATTTGCTGCCATTTTCCAAAAAAGATCGCATCAAAGCACAAAAAGAGTCATAAGTCTTACATCTTCACAGAACTCCTGTTGTCTTGGGGTTGTCATGTGGGTTCGAGGTCGATGATTATGTAAGGATTTTTTTTTTCAAGAATTGTTTAGAGAAATGGGCACTTGGGAGCCGATTGAATAAGACCGGGGGCAAATATGAGGCACTTTATTTCTTTGATGAGCCATATTAAATGTGTTCCATTTTCTCCAATTTCTTTGATCTCGACATAGTAGTACTGCAACATCATCTTTTTCCCTTACACACATCCCTTAGATTTTTGTTTCTTGCAACATAGTTGAAGCTGTGCCACATATTCTTATCGAGAAAGGGATCTACTTTTCAGACAAGATCTCCATAGTAGGAGCTTAGCTCTATGGAGCAAAGCCGCATACAGGGTTGCAACTTTGATGGAAGAAGAAAAATCTTGCATTTTTCTTTACATTGACATTTTATTTTTTATTTTTTTTACTTCTATGTATACTTTGTCACGTACAGCTGCTTACATCCCGTTTGCGAGTGCCGTTTGTACGTAGTAGTTTTGTCCAAATTTACACTTTTACATGAGGAGAAGGATATAATATCAACACGACTCAGCTTTTTATTTTTATTTTTAATTTTTTAGTCAACACGACTCAACTATTTGTATCGTGTATATGCTCATGGAGAATAAAATTTGAAGGAAGATTAATTGGAATACTTTTAATTTCAAATTTTTGACTTTTTATCTAATCATTACCTAAACACAAAATCTTATATAACTTTCATAAACTTTCAAACAAAACACAAAAATAATACAATTATACAACTTTTTTAAATTTAAAACAAAAAATAAAAATAAAAATTATATTGAAACAATTTTTTAAGTTTATAATATTTTTAGAGTAGTGCTACATGTATTTACAATTTTACGAACAAACCTATTTTATCAGTTTTTGTTTTAAATTCAAATTTTGAATTTCAAATTTCACAATTTTCAATATATCAATAGCTGATACATTAGCACATATTGTTTTGTCAGTAAAAATTATAACTACAAATAGCATTTTCGATATTTTATTCAATATTTTCTCTCACGTTTCTTAAAACTCAATAAAATATCTTAAATTAAACAATTTCATTACTATTTACATTAGGGGTGAAAACCGAACCGGCCCTAAATTGACCGGCTGAAGAAAAATGTGTATAGAAACCGGCCGAAACCGACCGGCATATAGGGGTGAAACCGGCCGGAACCGGTAGGTTTGGGCTTTTTTCTTGGGCCCTTTTTTGGGCATTTATTCTTGCCCAATATGGCCAATTCAACATTTGTTTTGGAGTTTTTTTTTTTTCTCAATTCATTATCCAAGTTCTTTTTGAGATTTTTTTGAGTTGTTTTAATAATAATATCATTTATATTTTCTACTATTACTAACTATATTACTCACTATTTATTACATAATTAAAAAAAAATAAAAACTATATTACTCACTATTTATTACATAATTAAAAAAAATAAAAATAACTCCACTAGATGTTTAGTATTACATAATACATGCTAAAAAAAAAAGAGCAAATTGTCTTAATCATAGCTAAAAGCAACTAAAAACCATACAAATTGTCTTAAGCATAGCATAGCAAATTGTTTTAAGTTTCCCATTTTCTAATTCATATAATTTTATACAATCTTTTGCAACTGTGATACGACATGACACTTTAAACCGAGGTTCAAGAGATCAACACACTTTCCTAAATCTTTGTCATTCAACAACTCTAAATGACATCTCATCGATAATTACTATCTCATCAATCGCTAACCTCACAGCATCTTTACTATATTTGTGGGTTACAAGACTCATTAATATACCATCACTCTCTCCAACCCCTTCCTCTGGAGTTGCCGCATCTGTCAATGTTTTTTGGTACCTATCTAAAGATCCACTTTTATGGAGATTTTTAGGACATGAAGGCAAATAGTTTTGCATTGTTGAAGTTCTGTTCCTCTTTGAGTGACAAGCGTACGTTTTGCCATAATAATTACATTTAGCCTTCGGATCATCTATAGGACAATCCTCCACCTTCGTAAAATGGTCCTAAGCAATCGATGGATCATTCCCTTTTCATTTCTTAGATAATGGACAAATACTACTAGTAGGGCACTAGTGGGTTTTTATGACTGAGTCTCCCTCAAATCATCTCCCAAGTTAATGGTTGGACTTGATTCATTAACATCAATCGGAGTAGATGTAGAATCCATCTAATTTATAAAAGAAAACATAAATGTTACACGTTGTCACATACATTACAATGATTAGTATTACACAACAGCTAGTTTGCAACATGGCAAACATCACAAGTCTAAGACTCTAATCTAGGTTTAGTTCACTCATCTTTCCTTAATGCATCATGTAATTTATCACACATACTTTATCAAACTATTTCACACAAATTATCACACAATGCTTCATGTAATTTATGCAAAAACAGAGACTCAAATATCTAGTGCTCATTTACTGTAAGCAAAGGCAAAAACAGAGACTCAAATATCCATTATCCAGTGCCTCAGTCTCATTTACTGTAAGATCAGAGACTTGAAAGTCGAATATCCAGTGCTCATCAAAGCAAAGCAATGAAATGTATAAGAAATTAACAAATAAATTCTCCTTAGTCTCATAAAAAATGCATAAGAACAGAGAAATTAACAACTAACAAAAATAGGACCCATAAAAACATAAAATACAAAGAAATTTAGAAAACTTACAGTGGCTATTTGGGACGATGGGAACCGGCGTTGCACGGCGTTAGACGCGGGGGAGAGAGGAGACGGGAGAACTGGTCAACTGGGAGTTTGAAAGAGGAGAGAGGGCTGTGGAGAGTGGGGATCGTTAGAGATGAGAGAGGAGAGAGTCTGAGAGTGAGAGCAAAGCACTGAAAAGGGAAAGGGAGAGGGTGAGGGAAAGGCCTGAGGTCACGAGAAGGAGAAGGAGTCTGGGAGATGACTCAGGAGTGAGGAGAGTGAGTATGAAGAAGAAGGAAGAAGGAAGAGGGGGGGGGGGGGGGAGATTCAAACGATTCCTAACCCCACCAAAAAACGACGGTGTTTGGTCTAAACCAAACTTAGACCAAACGACGTCATTTCGTTTAATTTTTTTTTCAAAGGGTTAAGAAATATATAATATATATGTATAATATGTCGGTCGGTTATTCAGTTTAGACCGGGCCTGAACAGGGACCGAACCGGCCGACGTCAGTTTTGTTAATTTTCTCCTGGCCGACTTGTTCTCCACCAGTTTCAACCAGTTCCTGAATCTGGCAGTTGGTCTCTGTCGACAACGGTCGGTCGACTCGGTCCGGCTGGTTTATGTACACTCCTAATTTACATATTATTCAACTATTCACAAATTATTTTATTATTATTTATAAAATTCTCACAATTTCTACATCTTATCTCGTTATTCTCTTAAATATCGTAAGCAGGTAAAGCGGGTGAAAATATGGACGGAGGGAGTCCATTGCCTTTTAAATTAGAAAAATTCTATTATTGGAAGAGCGGGTGAAAATATGGAAGAAGCCTTTTCCCGCACACCCTCGACATCACCGGGTATGATTGTCAATTTCAATTTTTACTTCTGTTTAAAACTACTCCTCCCTTTCGCCGGAAGCTCGAAAGACTTCTCATACGCAAAACTTTTCGCGTTTGGGAGAGAAGTTCTCTTCTCCTTCAGCCATTCGACTGGAAACCGTCTTCAAGCAATCGCAAGTCGCGAAAAGGATCTACAGAAAGGCTCTTCCCACATAAATGGTTCTTCGTCGGAATTCTGAGGATATGAACGAAATGGGTATGTTCTTCAAAGGATGAAGGTTTTGGAAAGGTGGGGGTCTAGATCTTCCTGCTTGCATCAACATTGAACAGGTTTGGGCCCATGTACTTCGATTCACAAAGCTCATGTTTCTCAAGCTTTTGAGAAAGTAACAGGTTGGTTGGTTTGTGGTGAACAAACATAGACAAAGGGTGGAATTGGAAGAATGACGAATTTCATGCCTGATTGTTGGACAAAGCTCGAGTATCTTCAAGGTAGAGAGAGAAAAGCTCGAGTATCTTCAAGGTAGAGAGAGAGTGAGAGAATAAATTTGCAAAATTGCTAATGCTTCTGTTGGGCAGCCACAATCGGATATACGCACAAGCAATTTTCCAAAATCAATTGAATCCCTTTGTGCAAGAGAACTAACTGTCGAGAGGTGAACTTTCCTTCCTTTCTTTCTTCCTTCCTCACACCATAAAATATAATCACAATAAAAGTACTCTAAATAATGCCAAGTCACTGGATGTGCATGGTGTGCAAAATAGAGGAGCTCTCTTGGAAGTAGGACCATTTGGTTGCAAGATTCAATTCAATTTAATTTTAAGTTGAGTTTAATATTTAAATATCAAACTTTCAAATTATGAAATTTATTTTAATTTAAAACTTCTTTACACTTAAAACTCACAATATTTTTCAACTCAACACATCTTTATACGTAAGATCTATAACCTTTTTTAATTTCTTATAAATAGTATTAAATTCATTTTAACATCTAAACATATTTAAACTCATTTTAAATAAATTCTACATAATTTACTTTATCTATTCAACTCATTATTACTTATAAAAAATTTAATTTAACATCTAAATACAGTCTAAATTAAAATTTCATTAGCTGTGGGCTCGTTCGGGTAACAGTGAATTGTCTATGCGAACCCATGTGATGGGCTGGGCTGGGCTGGCTGGGCTTGTTACGCAACGTGGCCCAAAGCTCTAGAACTTTTCTCTACTCTCTTGGTACTTGGTTTTCACAATTTGATCTTAAGAGTGAGAAATCAAAATTAAAAAATATTTTTTTATGAATATAAAAAAAATTTAACTTTTAACTATTCTAGTAACATAAATCTCTATATTGGAATAACTATTTTTTATTATATAATAATAAAATAATATAAAATGAATTTGATTTTAACTATTCACATCAAATCTCTATATTAGATTATCTATTTATCCATTATATAATAATGAGTAATTAATAATTTTAAAAATATTTAATTTTTTAATTATTAATTTATTATATTTTACTATTCTACCTATTATATATTAATTAGTAATCAAATTAATATATTACTAATTCAAATTAATATATCAATACATGAACCCAACCCCCAACACATGAACCTGTACACATAAATCTAACCATTGTGATAAAATATGTACACATGAACTCAGTCATTGTGATAAAATATGTGATAGAGAGAAAGTGAGAGAGAAATAATTGATAAAATATATATTTAATATATGTATAGTAACTTTTAAATTTAAAAATTCTTCTGAAATTAATTGTAGTTTATTTGAAATTTAGCTAATTTATTGTGATCACATTTTATATTCTAATAGTTAAATACTTAATAGATTTAATTTTTTATTGTGGGATGCTCTGGTAGGTGACCTGATTGGATAAATCCTCGAGCTCCAAAATAGAAGAACTGAATCCCGTATTAAAAAAAAAAAATTCTTCACGATTCGATACCCAAAATAAAATAAAAAAGAATGATTTTTTTTTTTTTAAATGGACTCTTATAGACTTATATTGCGACGATGCTTATCACATTCTGATTTTGGGGTTTACCGATCGAAACAATTCCGTGCCAACCCTCTGTCTTGGACAAAAGAATAAAGGTGAATTTCATTTTATTTTATTCGTTTACAATTTATTCTTGGTATTGCCGTAAGTATTATATATGCAGGACCTGTTTACGATCCTAGGGTTTTGTTTGTTAGGTTTATACCTCTCTGCGCGTGCGCGTATTTAAAGATTGCTTTGAAGCAGATGATAAAAATTGATTCCTCTTGTGCGCACACAGTTTCTGAATCTATATTTTGTTTTGTTTTGTTTTGTTTTTTTTTTTTTTTTTTTTTTTTTTTCTGTAAATTATTGTCTTTGCTTCATATTCTTGCTCTCTTATTTGATTCTTATTTTTTCTTTTCATCTTGTTTATAGGAAAATTATATTTGCAGTCTTAAGAGTGTTCAAACTTCCTAGATTGTGCAAGTTTCGCCCATGTCTTGTGATAAAGTGGATATATCTGGAGCACACATGAAAAAATTATTTTTTAATGATGGATCCCACTTTTTTAGCATTGCTCATTCTATAATCATACATTGAGAAAATGTACCTATCATTTGTACCGATCAGTTTTTTTTTTTTTTTAGCATGTGTTTGTTTATTTTTTGAGAAATGATATTTGTAGTCATGGAGTGCGCAAACACCGCGTAATCTTTTTTAAACAAAGTGAGTAAATATGAGATCTACGTGAAAAAAATAAATTTTTTAATAGTGGATCCTACTCTTTTTCAAAAGTATTGTGCAATACTTGCGCACTCCACGATTGTGTCTAGTAATACTCTTATTTTTAAGTTTTGTGTGTTTTTTTTTTTAACTAAATACACAAAATGCTTTAAAAAATAAATTAGAAAAATACTTTAACACTATGTATACAACGACCATTTCTTCATCGTGAAGTAGTCGAGGCTTTATGGGATGAAATCTTCACTAGCTTTGGTATTGCATGGGTAATGCCTAGGATGGTGATAGATTTAGTCATGTTGGAGAGGGATTCGGGGCAATCATCACATTGTAGCTGTTTGAAAGATGGTGCCTCTATGTTTAATCTTGTGCACATGGAACAAAAGAAATGGTCGTTGTTTGGACAATAGGGAACGCTCTCCGAATGGTTTTAGGGCCTTTTTCTTTCATACATTGTTGCTTTGGGCTTCATCGATTGTATTGAATGGAACGTGTTTTAATGACTTTTATGCTACTTTCCATAACGCGTAGTTTGTAATTAGGCTCATTCTTGTAGACTTTCTGTGTACTCGGACATTGCCTAATTACGTGTTCTAGCCAAGTTGTAGCACCATCCTTAAAAAAAATAAACTACCAATACTCATTTGCGTTTGGTGTGTCAAAAATAGGCTTGCAAATAGATTTATTCATTTATAAATATCGAGTCTGGTTCATGTTCAGGTGCTTAATTTATATTTATGTTTGCTATTTTGTTAGAAGGTAAATGGTCATTATGCTCTGTTGGTTCTGCCAAAGCAGGGTTATTTAGATATTTATTCTTCTATAATATTTTTATGTATAAAAAAATTATTTTCTACCAAGAGAGGAGCAGAAGAGCTTCTTTGTATATGTGCTAAACTATTAAAATATGATAATTGGATTGGCGATAGCACAAGAAATAGGATATGCCAGTGTATAGTAAGGATATTATGCATGTTTGAAGCAGGTGGTGGGGAAACAATAAAGAATTGCTGGTGTGCTTAGTAAATAGTTGAAAAATGCTTGTGTTTAGTGGTGTAGCCTTGTAATTAGGGTTTCCTATCCATTACTTGGTATTTTTGGGATTAAGCATTGCCTTGTTTTCCTTTCTGATGCTTTACAACTTGGCTTGAATTCCTGTCTGAATAGCTGTGGAATTGCTGGACCAAAAATGTCGGAGAATCAAGGAGATGATGCTGAATACATGGCAGAAGAATATGAAATGGAAGATGTAGATGATGAGATGGATGATGAGTTTCGTGGTAGAGAAATGGGGGGCTCAGAGTCCGATGTCGATGAATATGACCTCTCGGTTTGTGTTTATACTGATATGTTTTGCAAGATCACATACGTGCATCGCTTAAATAAAAATAAGCTTTCTTCTTACTTGATGCTAGTATGGAATGTAGCTTTTATTTACGGAAATCATTATGATTTTTGTTGGAGAAAAGTAGATTTTAAATGTCTTAAATATCTTAATATTCTAGTTCTGGTGCAGAACAGCAAAGTTACCACTGCTGTAGAAGCCAGAAGTGGAAAAGACATCCAGGGGATCCCTTGGGATAGGCTTAGCATCACTAGGGAGATGTACAGGCAAACTAGGCTAGAACAATACAAGAACTATGAAAACATCCCTCATTCTGGAGAGGGATCGGCGAAGGTAAAAGTTATTATTTTTGTCTTCTTTAGTTTTTATACTTATTAGCTGTGTTGTCAATTGTAATTTAATTGAGTAAATTGATACCATTACATTTTTTCTAAAAAAAATCTATTTCAAACAGGATTGTAAGGTTACCAAGAAAGGGGGCTCATTTTATGAGTTCAGAAGGAATTCAAGATCTGTGAAGTCAACCATTCTTCATTTTCAGGTTAGGCGAATGGATTATCATAATAACCTTTGGTTTTCCCATTTCCTTCAGTAATTTTTTCTTAGCCCATTCTTCATAATCAGTGAAATCTGTGAAATCAACCATTCTTCACTAGACTTGCTTCACTTTGTTGATCCTCTTATTGGTGTAAATAGCTCACATGAATTAATCTCATCAGAGCCCTCTCAGTTACAAACTCTTCACATAGAATTGCTAAAATGGGTTAGTTGAATTGCTTTGCTGACATGGATTCCATGAATTGCTGATACCTAGGCATGGTTCCTCGTGGATAACAGGACTTTGGGTATTATTGGCTGACCCACATTTTTGATGTGTGGTGAATCTGTGATGCAGTTGAGGAACTTGGTTTGGGCTACCTCAAAACATGATGTCTACCTTATGTCTCATTTTTCTGTCATCCATTGGTCTTCCTTAACTTGCCGCAAATCTGAACCTCTTAATGTCTTAGGGCATGTTGCACCATCAGAGGTTGGTTTTTTGGGAAGATATTCTGGTTTGATAATAGCATCTTATTTTTAATGTAATAAATGTATTTTGCTAGATCATTAATCATACTCTTCCCTGAAATCTATCCATCTATTTTTCCATACAGAAGCATCCAGGAAGTCTGTTGGAGGGATTTACTCAGACTCAAGTGAGTACTCTTTCTGTTAAAGATAAGTTGCTTGTTGCTGGAGGGTTCCAAGGAGAACTTATTTGCAAGGTAAGTTGCATACCTTTTCTGTAAGTATTTTCTCAAAAGGTACTCAAAGATATTACGGACTGAAGAAGCATTGGCACTGTAGTTGCATGTCCACGTATGTGCATGGTGACAGCATACATGGCTTTTGCTATTCAATTGTGCATCATCGATTTTCCATTCCCTGGAGTTTCCTATTAATCAAGCTTTACTGATAGAATATGACACAAGATGGAGATAACTTCTAATATTTGAGAATTGACTAAGCTTCCTTGTTAGGCTTTTGATAACTACTATAGTCCTGTCACTATCTCTAACCTTTTAAGATTTTTAAAACTGTGTTGCGAAGTATAGATAAAACATCAGGGCTAAAACTTTCTTTTACAAGCATTTTTTTGTTTGCAGCACCTGGATCGGCCTGGAGTTAGTTTTTGTTCCAGAACAACTTATGATGACAATGCCATAACCAATGCTATCGAGATCTATGCCAGCTCCAGGTACTTGTTGCCTTGGTCTTGGTGGTGGAACAATGAACTTAAACTAATTGGACTCATCTCTTTTAATCCTCAGTGGTGCAGTTCACTTCATAGCTTCAAATAATGATTGTGGAGTTAGAGACTTTGATATGGAGAAATTTCAGCTTTCTAAGCACTTCCGTTTTCCCTGGCCTGTGAATGTGAGCCTTTTTTTTTAATAAGTAATAGTAAATCTTATTAATGGAAAATGTAGAAGACATAGCCGCCATTTGGATAGTGAGATGAGATGAGATGGTTTTAGATAAAAGTTAAAAGTTGAATAAAATATTATTAGAATAGTATTTATTGTTATTATTATTATTATTTTGAGATTTGAAAAAGTTGAATTGTTTATTGTATTTTGTGTGGAAATTTGAGAAAGTTATAATAATGAGATGAGATGAGATAAGTTGAGATGGTTTCTCAATCCAAATGGGGCCATAGTCTAAGTACATAGGACATATACAAGGAGAACATGTAATTGGAAGTAGAAAAAGTACATGAAAATCATAAAAACTGGCCCATGCTCTAGATAATTCCATCTCAAATAATGCACAGATGACTTAAGCCTGCATGCAGGAACCATGTTTGTGTAATTTGTTTTTAGTATGATTCATGTCATATAGAGTTTTGCTACTCATTATCCTCACACACCACACACCACACTTATTTTAATTTTTTATTTTATTTTATTCTTCCTAAACTAATTGAATTCTTCTACTCATCATCCATATACTACACATTTGGTAAGAGAAAAAAATAAAAAAATAAAAAATTATGTGTGGTGTGTGGAGATGATGAGTAGAATTTTTGGGTCAATTAATGGGTTGATGATGTTGTCTGTGGTAGAAGTCTTTAGCTACACGAATCATTGCCTTCTTTAGAATAGTTGAACCATTTTTTACTCGACGCTTGGGCATCATTGATGGGTGGCCAATCATATCACATAATTTTGTTGATGGGGTCATATCATTTATTTATTTTTTACTTATAATCCCTTGGTAGTATTTGTAAATGCTCCTATACTTCTTACTCATTTTCTCAGACAAGATAACATTGTGTAAACTGTTGATTGATTCTGTGTGCTGTGTTTCGGATGGTTGTGGTTTAAGATGCATTTTTATCTCCTTTTCTTTTTGTTAAAGGATAGTGTAGTTTGGGAGTGAGATGCTATTGCCCTGATGTTGCTTATACTAAAGCTAAATTGCAAACAGTCGTTAGTTCTAAACAGTGGTTAGTTCGAATAATTGAATAACTAGTGGATGCTATATATTGCTATAACATGCTTTTAACTGCTATTCACAGCATACTTGTCTGAGTCCGGATGGTAAACTTCTCATAATTGTGGGAGACAACCCAGATGGTCTGATGGTGGACTCCCAAACTGGAAAGGTACGCTTTCTTTTTTAATTCTTCTAGGCTAATTTTGTGATTATCCATCTGGACCTTTACCATCCAAACATATATAATTTCTTCTTTAAAAAATTATTGCAGACAGTAATGTCCTTGTGCGGTCACTTGGATTTCTCATTTGCATCATCATGGCACCCCAATGGTTTGAATTTTGCTACTGGAAACCAGGACAAAACCTGCCGGGTTTGGGATGTCCGAAATCTATCCAAGTCAATCGCTGTTCTGAAGGGAAACCTTGGAGCCATCCGGTCTATCCGCTATACTTCTGATGGTCAGTATATGGCAATAGCAGAGCCTGCTGATTTTGTGCATGTGTATGATGTGAAAAATGGGTACGATAAGGAACAGGAGATTGATTTCTTTGGCGAGATAGCTGGCTTATCATTCAGTCCAGATACAGAGTCTCTTTTTATTGGAGTGTGGGATCGTACTTATGGTAGCCTCCTCGAGTATGGTAGATGCCGAAACTACTCATACCTTGATTCTCTAATTTAAATTGAATATGACACCTGAAAACAAGCCTATTGTTGTTGCTGATAAGCAGGCTTAATTGAAGAAAATCGATATCATATCATGAAGTTGGAGAGGGTGTAGTTGTATATTTGATAAGTTGTGCAATTGTAGGTAATTGGTCTTATTTTGTTGCCATTGAGGATTTGTCATAAAAGTGTGTAAAAGGGAGGGGATATACAGAAGGCTAGAGAAGGCATTTCTTTGCCAACAAGCGAAAAGAATGAATCAGTATATCGTGGGCTCGATATCTGGTTGCCATCCTTCTTGTATGTTAGAAATTTTATGACTTTATTTATTTATTTATTTATTTGTGAGAGACTGTCTTGTGGAACTTACCAGTGATCATCACGGATGTTTTATTTCTCGTCTCAATATTGGTGGTTCTTGTGCTAAACGTGAATTCTCGCAGTCGTGGCAAGAAGATTGTGCCATCTTTAAAGTAGACAAGGCATAGACCATCTAGAATCATTTCAAAGGAGCTCAGCTTTTTATGAACCAATCGGTTGGGCAAGGATCCTTTGGACTCGTGTGTTGTATTGAGTCTATTGACCGAGTAAGGCTTTTAGAAAATTATTAAAAATAAATAAATAAGAAAAATTTTACTCATCATTCTCAAATTAGATATTTTTTTTTTATTTTTTTCTTATTAAATGCGTGATGTATAGATGATGAGTAAAAAAAATCAATTAATTTAAGAAGAATAAAATAAAAATAAGTGTAATATATAAAGATGATGAATAGCAAAACTCATTCATGCATTAGACCATATAAATCCAGAGTTTTGCTACATAATTTTCACCACATTTTGCATTTTTTAAAATTTTTTAATATATATTTTTAAAATTTTTTAATATATTTTTTTTAATTTTTTTTAAGTTAATTTTTTTTAAATTATTTCAAATTTTTTATTTATTATTTATATAATAAATATTTAATAAAAAAATAATAAATATTAAAAAAAATGTGGAGTGTGAGAAACGAGAAAATTGTGAAGATTTATTCATAAACCTAAAAGTGAAAAGCTGGCAAAAAGTGGAGAATGTTAGAAGTACACATCATCGTCTGACCTTGCGATGAGATGGTACTTGTGATTTGCTAAAGAGTTCCACTACGCTCAGCTTCGCGCACGAAGCACACGTCAGCCCTCGTTTAAAAAAAAGAGAAATGTGAAACGCTTTGGAGCAGTCTATCTTTAAGTGTTTAACAGCCCATAAATGAAAGGCTGCCACGTCAGAAACTACACACAAATTAATCTAAGATCATCACACCCGATCAAGAGTCCTGTTACGCAAGCATCGGAGCCTTCAGCCCTCATATCGTCCTGTATACAAAATCGCCACCTCCAATATACGAAATCGCCCCTCGCCGCCGTCCCCTCAGGCACTTACATGGTAATCTTCCCCTCTTCTATTTCGTATGGGTCTACCTGCCTTTGCTGCGTCTGGTTACGCAGAAACTACCCATTGATTAGCTAGCTAGCTTTTGTTTGTTTCTTCCTCTTCTATTTTCCATTGTTTGTTACAAAAAGACAGCTGCGTTTAAGCAATGTTTTATGATCCGAACGCAAAGAAAAGTTGCGTATAAATATCTCGATAGGATAGCATTTCACTTATATATGTGGGTCTGATTGTTTGGAGAGTATGGGTGATCTGATTGTTTGGAAAGTATAGAGATTCTGTATGGGTCTGATTGTTTGAAGAGTATGGGTCTGATTGATCTCACTATTGTTCTATGGAAATGTAACTCAGCCCATTTTGAAAATTGAATTAATATATATATATAATTTCAACTAGTTTCCCAGCTCGTCTAGTCATATATATGGGAACCGTGATCTCTCATTAGATCTTATTTTTATAGTTTTAATTTCCTGACGTTTATGAAGTACTAGGATGTCATTAATTTACCAAGAAAGAAGTCGTGATTAGGCCTCTTTTAACATCATTCATGATGTACATAAACAGGTAGTTAATTTCTATAATTGTGTTTTACACCTCTTTAATCGAAGAAGTTAATTTTTTTTGTGTAATGGATTGAAGACCGTTCTGAGGAGTGGATATTAATTGAAATGTAGTTCTGAATGTTTACGTAATTTTGATCGTTTATGCAGCTATGAATGTAATTCTGAATATTTATGTAATTTTGAATGTAACCAATTGTTTATGTAATTCACCACATGTACAAAATTCCCATTACATTACCACATTCAGTTCATTCAATACATGTCCAAAACTTCCATTATATTCACCACATATACAGTACATTCAACTGAAAAAAAGTGTTAAAAAATATACATGGGTTACATGAGTCATAGCACTGGCCGACATACATTGTAGTTTTTCAGAAACAAAAAAATTACAGCAACAATTATCATAAAAAATAATCATGACAAGATTAGCACTTTCAAGATTCCCTTGTATTTTTTCTTCATTGCTTTAAATTCCCTCCACAATAGCACAATGGTCTCTCCAAACTAACTTTGTCTTCCCCTCTTGCAGTCCAAGAACTTTGTCCGGAATGAGAACCTGAACTTGTCATTTTCTGGAAAATGTAGAAGAAAGTAAGCACTATCATATCTAGAAATCCAACAAACCATTTGTGGAAACCATTTTGTCATTTCTATAACATGTCCAAGATCTGTATTACAAGTCACAAAAATGGCCTACTATCAATAACATGTACTCTTTGTTAATCCAAAGCCCAATGCAATCAGGTTCTGATGCTTACACTAGACAAAGACTTGATACTTGGACCAATGCGGACTAAAAAAATAGTTGGACCAGAGGAAGAGATTTAAAACTCGAAAAAAAAAAAGCATAGTTCCCTAAAATGGACAATACATTTGTAGTAGGTGCAGCAAGTTATCACAACAAAGCTACTTCTACAATCTCTGATTCTCTATGGCAGTGTTGACTATGTGGCGACGAATTATGTTCTTCAAATGTTACTTTGAAGGTCACATTAGTTTGTTTCATCATTTACTTACTGGTTTGGAACATTAGTTTGTTAATTTAAACTATTGTTGGATTACTTACTGGTCGGTCACAACAACAGAGATTCTAATTAGTCAATATCATGCCTACAGGCCATGCAGTGCCTAGATAACAGAAGATAAAAATAAAATAAATAGATCCCACCTGGGGTCAAAATAAGATAAGAAGGGATTTTGATCTTTTACCTCAAAATACAAAGAAAGGTTGAAGAAGCTTTCATATCAGCTCCATGACCCACTTAGAGAGATATAAAAGTAAATTAAAGCATGTCAAGTAACACAGCAGACCAACCTTACAGCATGTAAAGTAAATTAGTTTGTTTACTGATTCGTTTGAGCTTTTTATCAAACACTTGGCGTCCATTTCCATTTTTGAATACAGAAGACCAACCTTACAATTCCATCCTTCCTCATTACATCACAACAATCTTACAAATACTGATAGAAAATATATTCCCTTCACCTCCAAGAGCCAGAACAAGAAACTACATGGAAGCTTTCAAATCATTCTTACATTCAGAATCACTTCCATGTAAATCCAATAGGGGGCGGAAATGGGTGTTTATATATAAATCCAACAGAAAAACAACATCAGGTAATATATATAAATCGAATCAATAAAAGAAAATGAAAGAACACATGGACAACATCAAGAAGCACAAAATAGGAAATCAAAGAAATCTGCAAAGAATAACCAGCACGACAGCACTCTTACGGACAAAATCTGGAAATGTGCAAAGGAATACCAAATCACAGAAATACCAGATCACGACGGAGAGAGGGGCGGAGAGCGTGGCGGAGAGAATGCGGAAGAGGGGTGGCAGAGAGGGCAACTTTCTCGTGTGAGCTCTGTGCAAGGGGATGGAGAGGAGGGATGGTAGCCGTGCGTGATCCCCTGCAATGGGAGCACATTCTATAATTAGTGAGATGCCTACGTGGCACTCAGTCATTGAAAGGCTGTTTTTTAGAGAGAAACAGCTGACCGGTTAGAAGATTTATCCCAAAAAAAAAAAAAAAAAAAAAAAAAAATGGAAAAAGCTACTTTGCCTCTTCACTTTGCCTACTCTATTTGACTGCTGGTCAAAATTTTTTTATTTTTTATTTAGTGATTAAGGAAGTGATTTTAAGTGTATTGGTGTATTTTTTTTATTTTTTTAAAAATATTTAAATGTATTAAAAAAATGTGAAAAGAAAAAAAAAACATTTTACGTTGGGCGGTAAGCCCAACGGTCAAGTTGGGGCGGCATAGTAGCCACACCCAAATAAAATTGATGAAAACGCTTAGACGAAGAAGAGGAAATTGACGATTCCAACATTGCAGAAACGTCTCCCTCAAATTTCATGTCTCCTTTTTCATTTTCCACCCCAAAGACAACCAGAAAGAAACTGAAGGCTCCTTTTGGAGACTTGGAGTGCAAAAGCGGCCATGGATTCGCAGCAACAAAGAGCCAGAAGTCCACAGCCTCAGTCGCAGACACCTCTAGCTCGGTCTCAAGGTGTTGGTAGCGGAGATTTCACAGCGATTCTCACAGTTCTCTTCTCCTCCGTAGCCATCTTCGTCATGGTATACAACTTTCAAAAGCTCTATTGCCATTTCGTTATTCACAGGATGTTATGCAATTTAATATCTCATTCATTGTTGTATCCACTTTTTTTTTCTTTTTCTTTTTAAACTTCTTGGTCTTTTAATAGTGTTTTAGCATCTAATCCATCACCCTACCGGTTTTTTGTCTGATTTCATTTTGCTGTGTTCTCGTTTCTCTAGGATTCTCCCAACTTGATCCAAGATTTTTTTTGTTAATGCATCATTACTTCATTATCTTAGTCTAGGAAGTATTTTCAGTTTGAAAGATGGTGATTTGCAGGGATTAAGAAGAGAGAGAAGGGGAGGGATGCTAAGGGGAATGGACGAACCTTCAAGGACGTTTTCGTTTTCTCTTCCTACACCAAAACACTATTTTAATTTTTGTTAAGTCACGTTTCGTGCGCAAAGGGTGCGCAAAATGTATCCATAATTTTCCTTTGCTAAAACTTATCAAAAACTCTTCATGCACTCATTTTTACGTACTCTTTTATGTACTTTATTAATGTGATTGATTGTATTATTTTTTTAATATAAAATAATTGCTTTGGTCAATCATAAGTGGAGTGCGCAAAAAATACACAAAAGTGACTGTATGTCGCAGAACTCAAAATTTATACTGGGCTGGTTTGAGTAGTGAGTTGAGACGAGATGAATTGATATAGTTTGTAAGTGATAGTAAGTTGATTTGTGAATAGTAATGAAATGTTTTGAGTTAAAATATTTTATGGAATTTTGGGAAATGAAAGAAAAAAAATTGAATAAAAATATTATAAAGTTAAAATACTTTTAGAATATAGTTTTTTAATATAATTTTTTTGAGATTTCAAAAAGTTGAATTATTTTTTGTGTTTTATTTATAAGTTCGAAAAATTTGTAATAATTAAGAAATGATTAAATGAAAAATTTGAAAATTTGAAATTGAAAAGTGTTTGTATTTGTATTGTTTGGATATAGAGATGAGATAGAAGTATCTCTCTATCCAAACTAGGCCATTCTTTAGAGTTTTGTTATTCATCATCTTACACACCACACACCATACTTATTTTTATTTTATTCATACTAAACTAATTGAGTTCTTCTACTCATTATCTATATACCAAACATTTGAAAAAGGAAAAAGATTAAAATTAAAAAATCATGTATGATGTGTAGTGTAGTATGATGAGTAAAATTTTTCATGTAGGATTGATTTCCGAAGTGTAAACATTTTCATCCATTAATTTTGCCTTTTTGATACAAAGAATGCCCATTGCATCTACAAAATCTTTATTTATGAATTGGTGTGAATAACACACTTAATAAAATATTTATATGACATAAATTGATTTAGAAAAAAATTTAAAAGTTAGAATTCTTAGCCCGCTTATACCAACACTCCACCCTCTGTCTCCACAAGCAACCTTCCACCCAAGGAACTCCAAGAACCACCGAATAGATACACCAAATTTTTTCAGCAAAATCTCCTCCTGCAAGAATATGATTAATGTCTTCATAAGTATAACTGGAACAACAATCACAACGGGAAGCGACAAGAATACCAATTCTGCAAATTCTGTCATCCACAAGAAGACAATCATGTATGGCCTTACACATAGTGATCAAAATTTTTTTTGGAAGAGGAGAATGCCAAATCCATTTTGCCCAAGGGAAATCTAGACCCCTCAAACGAATACAATTCTAACCACTCTTAGTAGAGAAATTTCCGTCATCATTAGGGAGCCATATCAATATATCTTTCCCATGTTTAACCCTACCTAGCTGCAAAATAATGTCTTTAGCTTTTTGATGACCAACCAACCGAGCAAAAATCTCCATATTCCAACCCAACCCAGTTTTACAATCTTCCAACTTAAGATTTGGCATATCCGAAATCTGAATATTATCGCAAAGAGGGGCATCATCAGCCCACTTATCATGCCAAAAAAGGAGCTTACCCTCCCGAACTTTCCATTTAGAATTAGCTTGCATTAAATGAATACTTTGCAAGATCATCTTCTAGAAAATAGACCATTTCTTAGGATCCACCATAGAAATATGTCTATCACCAACATACTTAGCATGAAAAAAAGGAGCTTACCCTCCGAATCATTCCTGATAATATTAAAATCTCCCATCACCATCCATGGTAACTGGTGAATATTAGCCGCCATCAAAGAATCCCACAGTCTTCTACACCCCAAATAGGAGCATTTCGCATATACAAATGTAAATTGGACAACATTCGGATTATCAATACGAACTGTCAAGAGTTGATCTCCCATATACTCAACAACAAGATTTAATTCCTGAACCCAAAATATCCATAACTTATCTCCGTCATCAACATTAGAGCAACAACAGTCAAATCACAAACGATCACGCCACAAATCTAAACAGGAATTACTTACCATTGGCTCAGCAATAACAAGAATTTTAGGAAGAAATTTTGATACCAATTTTTTAAGACGCTTTCTCGACGTTCCAATCTCCCGAGCATTCCAATACAAGAAAGATGTCTTCATAAATTAAGCCGGGCGGGCTTATTTACAACCCTGGAAGAACCTCTTAACTTAATACATTTCCCCTTCCATTTATTGTTCAAATGAGAATCTGAATCTGAGGCCACAAGATTGTCTTTAGCTAAGTGTTCTAAAGCCCCTTCCAAATCCGAATTTGAGCAAGTGTGATCATTTGAGCAATAATTCGTACGTTCAACCTCCTCACAAACTGGATCACATCCTTCCTGGGTAGAGACTTCATCTAGCGTCCGTTGATCATGGCCTTCCGTATGTATATCCTCCATAATGGGTGCAAGCATGACCCCAGTTTGCAAACTTGCCATATCAGAAATAAGACCTATTGCCAACTCTTCTTGGACTATATCCAAATGCAAACCATCATTTCCTTTTAATGGCTCAGGTGCCACCGAAATCCCCTCCTTAAGAACCACCACCTCGGTAACAGCCAGTTCTGCATCCATTGATATACCATGCCCAACCTGGTCAATAACTGGACTGCCCCTAGTCAGCAACTAAGTTGTGGAACCAAGCTCTCCGTCGTTAACAACCTCTTCCTGCTCTAGTGTTGGAACAGCTTCAGTTCCTCTACCTTCAACAACATTCATTCGGTCCGTTTCCGAACTCTCCAATACCTGAACATTTGGAATAAATTTCTTCTCATTCAACGGCCTCTCTCCCACCTTGCTAGATTCACCCTTCTGAACAAGACTCCCACCCTTGGTTTCCTTGATAACCCAAGCTTGTTTGTCATTGCCTTATCTTTTGGTTCCTGCAGCTTCACATTCTGTTTCTTGCCTTCACCTTTACAAGTCTTGGAGTTATGGCCTTGAACATAACACCTTTGACAATATGCCGGCAATGTCTCAAACTCAATAATTTGATAAAGACTTTGAGGATTTCGGGGGGTACCAATCCACAAAGCCTGAATAGGCTCTTTAGAAATATCCATCTCTAAACAGAGTCTTGCGCCGTCTGTACGAGTAGCACATCGAGTGGGATTGTCTCACTTTAGAAATCTTCCAATTGGAGCCATAATGCTGCGAAGGAAAGACTCATGATAATAGTTTGGTGGAAGACCCGGCATCGTGATCCACACTGGCACACAGACAGGTTCTTGGTCTTCTTGGAATTCAGTAGTCCAATGAAATACTCTATATGGTACTCCATTGATTTCACAATTCTCACGAGCGAATGCCTTAACAAAATCTTCCTCCAAAGCCAGTCACACGAATACGTTCTGCGGCCTACTCATGGATGAAACAATCGGTTGGTTCGACAGACCCCATCTTGCTCTGATGAATGCTCTTATGAAATCAAGATAGGGTCTTTGTCGAAGGAATTTCAATACTAGGGAGTATTGAAAAGGTATAGCCGAGCTGTCCACTTCATCTTTAGATAAGACAATACATACCTTTCCATCAACAATTTTGTGAGAGCGGAAGGGTACCACGACTTCAGGGATGGGCTGAGGGGTCTCTAGGACCATGTCTGCAAAGGATATGAGGAGAGGAGCAGCCACCGAAATGGCCTAATGGCCTTCGGCGGTAGCCATGCAAAGCCCCAATCGCTCACGTAGATTGGAGCGTTTCTTGGAGTGAAGAAAGCAAGGAAGGCAAAGAAGCCAAGGAAATGTGAGGTAAGAGAAAAGTTTTTGGATTTGTTTTCCACTACTCTTCACGTCTTAAATCTGGAATTGGGGATGATGCCATTGGATAGTCAGGAATATGGAAGCAGTGAAAATGGAGCCACAAGCAAATATGGGCTCAACCCATCCTCCACAAGCAGTAGCGATGATAACTCTCAAGAGTTGGGTAGGAAAGCCAGCCGGAAGTAAGGTCCTTGAGCAAATTAACTCAATACTTCCTTTCCAAAATATGACTCAATTGGGTAAGAAAAACAAAACGACGAAATCGAATGGATAAGAGAAGTTGAGAGGATTCGCCAATTTTGGACTCGAGAGACTTGAAAGAGAAGTGAGAGGATTCGAGAGAGTAGAGGCCAAAAGAGACGAAATAGAATGAGTCAGGATTTTTAAAAAAAAAAAGGATTACGGATAACCGGATTACAAATAGGTATCTTACATTTGGGCTGATAATCGGCCGGATGCATTCGATTATGAGTTTTGGACCGGAAAAAAGGGGCCATAACTGCTTGGATGCATCCGAATTCCAAGTTTCGGATCGGACCGAAAAAAAAAAAAAAAGGGGCGGTTCAACATCCCTACTCTAGAGATGGCAATAAGCACGGACTTTAAAACCAAAAATTTTCTCATTGAAAGCTTTTAAGAATCCCGATCAAAAGATTTATGTCTTGGGCTTAAAGCAAAGATCTAAAACAGAAAAGCATATATATATATATATATATATATATAATCGTGATCTTCGGGAAATTATGAAGCTTTTAATTCATGCAATATTATGCAAACAAGGAATTTTCGGGCTTTCCTTCCGCACGCAGATCGAGCTCCAGAGAGAGAAGAGAAGAAAAACAAAATGCTCTACCTTTTTTTTTTTTTTTTTTGAAGCAACAAAATGCTCTACTTGGTAACGCCTACCAGTAAGAGCGACGGTTTATATGCATTGATACTGCTTTATTTATGGTAGATTCTGAAAGAGCGGAATAAGATGTAAAGGGACAACCAACTTGACAGTCTCGCTCATCTTTCCATACAAAGCCAGAGACGCTTCCCTTCCTTGAGCCTTTATGCTCTCTCCTCCTTTTCTCCCTTTTCTTCCAGTTTTTTCCTTTTTTCTTGTTTTATGGGTTTTGTATACCCAGCTAGCTAGCTGGCTGGGTCTGGATCGATCAGAATCTTCGAGGAAACACAACCCCCCCCCCCCCCCCCCCCCCCCCCCCCCCCCCCCCCCCCCCCCCCCCCCCCCCCCCCTCTAAAAAAAAAAAAAAAAATCGGTTTTCTTGTTAGCTAGCTACCAATATTTATCTGAATATTCTAGTCATTGTTTCATAACTTGTTCGTCGTCTCGTGCTCTGTCGTACCCTCTAATTAAGAGATAACTCATGATCAGTTACTGGAGAGGGACACAGAAGTCTGCTGTCCAGTCTTCTTCGACACATGATTATGTTAAGCTAATGGACGAATTAAATCAAGGGAGTCAGATTCTTGGTGATGATCATCATAAAATGCCTTCCGCGGCTGAGAACGCAGACTACTCAAGGTCAAGAATTTTGGGCGATAATATATATACCAACGGGAATGGGAGGCTTTGCATCGAGCTGAAGGTTACCAAGGCCAAGTTGGTTGATCAACAACAGAAACAAGAACACCCTCTTCCTGTTGTTGCAAAAGAGTTCCCTCGCATCTGCAACATTTGCGATAAAGGCTTTGGCTCTGGCAAAGCCCTTGGCGGTCACATGAGAATGCATGTTCAAGCCAGAAACAAGGAGCTCCTCGAAAATATTCAGAACCCAAAGTTCAAGAAGCACCCCACTGCCGCTGATGATCTTTCCACTGCTCGTCGAGCCAAAACCCATGCAAGCGTTTCATTCATCGGCGAACCCACTTGTTACGTTTGCGGTAAGAAATTCCCGACCACAAAAGCATTGTTTGGCCACATGAGGTCTCATCCTGGAAGGCCCTGGCGAGGAGTTGTACCACCTCCACCAGAGAAAACCAACGCAAGCTCTTCGTCATCGACCCTATCGGATGATAAGATTGGTTCTGCTAGTGCAAGTATTACCTCTTCAGAGGCTATCGTGGTTAATTTGTCAGGTTCTCTATCGGCCTGGAAGGTCACTGGTAAGAGAGGCCGGAAAAGCATCGCCGCCTCCACCCGCTGTTACGGAACTTCTGGTCTTTCCCAGGGTCTAGAGGAGGGGATGCAAGAAGCTGTCTACGATCTCATGATGCTGGCTAATTCCAATCCAAAGAAAAGATAAATTGACGACTCAGATCCCCAGGTGGCCATTGACAATATGGATTCCCCAACAAACGCAAGGAATTTAACATCGAGGAACGAGAAGCTAAGCAGCCATGATGAACATGTACCCAAAAAGATCAATGAGGACAAGGGGAACGAAAAGACTACTCTAGAAACTGCTCCATCAAATGCGAATTGGAAATTATCGCGGGAGGATGGAGACTGGCGACCCAGAGACTACTTTTACAGGAACGGCGCTGCTCATGAGCGTGAAGATCTGTTGCATCTAAACTATTCTGATAACAGTGAGCTCGTTTCTGATCACGATGAGATCTCGGGGAAAATGATGATAAGGAAGGTCAGGAAGAAAAGCAGAAAGACTATGGATCATAGTCACATTAATAAGGTTCCAGTAACATCCAATATTAGATCATACATATGCAGTATTTGCAATAAATCATTCCCAACTCACCAAGCTTTGGGGGGTCATAAGTCCATCCATAACAAATTAATGAAGTACAGGCAGACTATGGATGAATCTCATTTAGCAGCAAATGACTCAGCTACTGACGATATTTATGGACACCAAGTGGATGATCAAACTCATGTACTTGCAGCAGGCACGTACCGATGCAAGATTTGCAACAAGACATTCCCAACAGGTCAGGCATTTGGGGGTCACAAAAGATGTCATGTGGAATTGCAATCGAGTCAATTACCTGAAGAAGCTAAAGCTCAATCTAGTCAAGTAACATCAGCCGGAGAAGCCAGTCAGATCACAGGTCGAAGAATTTTTGATTTTGATCTCAATGACCTTCCAGCTATGGAGGTACTTGAAGAAGGTATCGACGTTGAGTCTGTCTTGTATGTACGGATTTAATTCATGACTGAACACGCAGCAGCTAGTTAAATAATTTTTATGGTTCATCCTCGAACAATTCAGTTGGTCGGTTCAAGTTCAATCTTAATTGGATTTTTTTTTTTTTTTGCCTCTGTCATGATATATAGTTCATTAATTTATTATAATTATTAAATCCTTTTTTCTTTTTAGACTGGTCTTGGTTGCATGCAGTAGTGAGATTAACGGTTACGTAAAGAGGAACCCTCTTGGTTCTTTCATGTATTAATTAATGTCCAGCAGGCTAGCTGGCTCGCTTTTTAGAAAAGATCTGAAATAGCTTATAAATTTGCAGTACGCGTCTAATTTGACGATGATCTCTATCTAATTTATAGCTATGATGAGAGGGAAGTAATAAATAATTAGTCAAGCATAACATTAATAATTCGGCCTAATTTCTGGTTATTATTTGAATTTGCAGTACTACTCCATTTTAATTCAATATATATATATATATATATGTTATAAGCTGGTTATACGCATGCATGCCAATTTACGTGATGACTACATTAAAAGGTTTGTTAATTTGAGAGGAGCCTATAATATAATATAAGAAAATATAATATGCACGAGAATCCCTCGCAAGCTAGCTAGATGATCAAGAAGCAACTAATTGTTAGCTATGAGCTAGCTGCAATGGCATGGCCTGGCCTGGCCAGGGTACGTTTGGGCAGTGAAAAGTGTTGAGAAAGAGTTGTGAATAGTAGTAAAAAAATAATAATAAAATAATAATAAAATATTGAATAGTACTAGTAAAACGTAATGAATAGTAGTAAAAAATAAATAAAAAATAATAATAAAATAATAAATAGTAGTGGAGTATTCTGAAAATACTTAAAGTATTATTGATATGAAAATCAAAGTTAATTTTGTATCTTCCACGAAGACCCGCCTAGCTAACAATAGGCAGGCACCGGAAAAAATAGTGTAAAGAATAAAGAAAGAGAGTGATATGGAAATGGTACGCTACTGCTCCCCGTCACCATGATCCACTTTTCTACACAATGCCACAAGGTAAACGTGATAGTAATGCAAACAGTACATATTTAGGAATGAAGGTGAAGAGGTTGCCACCAGATATTCCAATAGTTTTTTGCTTTATTGTTGTGTAAAATATGTATCTTACTCTTCTCTTCCGGTCGAATTTGATGTAAAAGAATTAACATTGTCGTTCGCAAATTTCTAGTACGAAAAATATTGCACGATTGGACATAAAAAACCGATTATTAATACTGCACCGACACCTAATTAACAAGGAAGACGAAAAAACACGTTCCACATAATAACAATGAAACTTAACATTCAAATATTTCATGCACCAAAAAAAAAAAAAAAACAAATCCGCTGCTCTCATGCTTAGGTCGGCACCACCACCACCAACCCCCCAGGTGGAGGCGATGACTGCAAGACAACATACCAAAACACCGTAACAAAAAATATCAACTGTATTAAAAAACACGATGTCAGTTTACACGCCCTCTGCAACTTCAAAACCTCTTTAGCCCCTACTCTATCTTCACTGTACGTCTCCAACTCTGGTCGTTTCTCAACCATCATGGCCTTGCTTTGTGCCTCTCCAAGTTTGTTCTGAACCTGCGATTGCTTCCCAGCCAGAAAATCTTGTTCCTCTGAGAATTGTTCACCTGCAGCCTCCTTCATTTTCTGTACTGTCCTTGTTATTGCCAGGTGCTCAACCTCAGCTTCAATCTTTTGCTTGAAGAGACTCTCAAGCTCTGTCTCTCTACATTTTTCATCCTCTATCCCTATGGAGGTGCTTGATTCTTCCTTTGGTGACTTGCTCCTGCTTATTGTGGCCTCAAGTTCAACAATCCTCGAGTCCTTTGCCTCAAGCATGGCCCCCATCTCCTCCAATTTGCTCTCTAAAAATCTCAAATCCTTCATCAAGCTTAATGCTTGGGATTCCAAGGAAGTCAAAGCAGTTTGTCTAATCTTTACAGATCCCAGCTGGTCAGATGAGCTTGGCCTGTAGGTCTCTGAATCAGTAGTAGTGAAATCTGCTGGCATACATCGACCAGTAGTTGAACTGTCATGCGATGATGTGGGTTCCTTTCCAATATCCTTTAGCTTATTAACTTCTGCAACAGCACCACAGAAAGTTTATTAGCTTAAAATGTTAATAAAAACCCGTCATAGCCTAAATTTTCATTAAGAACCATTCCACAGATAAAAGTCCAAAAGAACTTCAGCATAAAGCATGTTGTTGTTTCAAGCCGATAATGGGAAATGTTAGTTTTTGAATGCTTATTCCCAGGTCATGGCCTCAATATACTTAAATAACTATGACTACAATTCGACGAATATCATAGAGAATGAGGGGCAAAATATTTAGGCTTAACTGAAAAGAGAAAATGTTGAACCCTAAGAGAAAATGAACAGAGTAAGAGACCCAGGATCTTCCTCTCCGTAGTGCTTCTTGAGGCTCCACTCCCCTTCCCAAAATTCCCTGGGGGATAAGCAACACCCCAATGGCCTGGACTCCACCTCAAAACTTATTTAATAAATCAGCAAGATGGATTAGAACACAAACTGTCTTTCTCCAGAAAGAAAAATCCATGATAACTATTCTTAAGATGGCATCACGCCTTCAGTGAAAGCTAATTCACCAAACTTATGACAAGACAATCTGACCATTCCTTATTACGCATTGTTAATACGAGCATAACTTCCATCAGGTCTTGGTGTAAATCAATACACCCCCAAATTGAAATTACACCCTAACTTGCAAATCAACACTCCCATTTTCATTTTCTCCCGTGGCTCTATCTCACCAAGCGCAACACTCCGCCCTGCTGTGTCATGTCATCCACAAGATGGCATCAGGCCTTCAGTGAAAGCTAATTCACTCAACTTATGACGAGGGTATCGGAAACTCACATCCCTTTTCCATTTCACCAATGAACAAATTGGAGAATAGCAGCATTACATTGTGAAAGAAGTTGTACAAGGTGGTGAGCCTGACAATGATGCCAAGGACTGTCCTCTCACCCCTCCACCACCATGATGACCCCCAACAAGATGTCACCAAGCTCCCCATCTGATCCTTGTGTATTTGACAGTCCTCGAATTAATCAAACTCGGGTATTTATGATTTTCAGCTTACAGTGCAGATCACCAAAGGACAGAATCAGAGTGTATGCAGCAAGCTTGACCTCCTAGATTTTCTCCAAGGTAGAATTGCTTCAGAGCATTTGATAGAAAATTATGCAGAAAATTGAACTAAAATATTTTAACAACTTCGGTTAAATTCCTTTTACTTCAAATTGTTTGAATGTTTAGAAAACAAGCTTGGAGCTTTTTTTAGCAATGAAGAAACTGAAAACACAGATGGAATGGTTACAGAAAATACAGATGGCGTGGTTAGAAGGTAGAGAATTATGCAGCAAATTGCTCAAAATGAGGTGAATATGACGCACGGTTTAAGATTCCTCATTTTCCTATTTTTAACTACATTTTTTCTTCACAATAGAATGGATTAATGAGCGAGGAAACTCACTGGAGAATGATACGAAAATTGGCGTCAAATCGGGTCAGCTTTGAATTCAGTTGGAGTTAATATTCAACAAAGAAACAGAAGAAACTGACTTGAGTGATGCCATAAAAAGTGAGAGAGCTTCTGAATGGCTAACACAGATAAGAAGGTTGGGCACAGAGAGAAACAGAGAGAGGGAGTTGAGCTTTTGGGTTTAGTTTACTTCTGCAAAATGTTGGAAAACTAACAATAGGATGACATTGGGAATTATTGGGTGCTGCCAGTCTTTTTCAGAGATCTGTGGCAACTTTCCATTGAAGGGTGTAAAGATCTTCTTTACACCAGACTGGAATGAAGTCAAGAGTTTATTAACATATCTATCCTTTAAATAATTTCATTTGCTTCTTTTTAACCCTACCCTTCCTCTTTTCTTCCTTACCTAGATTTCTAGAAGAACAATTACCCTCCAACCCTCTTCCTCTTCATGTATCTATCTCCCTGTTTATTAAGCACAAAACTTCCATGCAATCATGATCTATTATTGGAGAACTACAGTGCAGTAATTTTGGAACCAGAGCCAGAATTAAGAAACCTATAATAGAATGCTCTAAATACAATATTGATACAACAATCTATAACTTTTCACAAACCAGAGAAAAAGTCATGCTCAAGGACAGTCTTTCCTGCCTTCTTACTCAGTTTCTCCCCACATAAAAAGGCGTCAACCCAAATCTGACAATCCACTTAGTTACCACCGTTGATGTCTAATTATCATTTGGCCAAAATACACCAAATAACATCCAGAGTTCCAGAAATTAAAAAAAAAAAAAAAAAACCAAACCACCTGAATTTCACACTTACTATAAATCTTTTACGGATCATTCCCACCATTGCAATAAAACTCCAATCCCTCACCAAAGGCATATCTTGAGAAGCCCTTATAACAAATGCTATATACCTAGTTCCATCAACCATCTTCTCGCCCCAACTACTACAACAAACACTCATGTCGTTCAGAAATCAAAACAGTTTCCAGGAGGGACTAAATAAAATTATATAATGGAAGTCAAATAGAAACTTGTAGTCGCATGACAATATTTTACTCGTCATTGTTTAGCCATAGTGTCTACCCCCCCTCCAAATTAACTTTCAACGCCAAACGCCTTAATGTGATCTGCCTAGTATATATGGGGTCCACAGAAACTTTAGCCTCCCGCCCAACTGATCGCTACTGTTCATCTACTCTGATCCTCTCTCAGATTTAAGCCACAAACAACTAAATTCCTTGTCTCATGCCACACAAAGATTTTGGGCATATGTTGAATTAAAAATTCCCAAACCTATGAGCTTTACCATGAATTTATCCCCCCCACCCGGACTTTGTTATTCTGACAGATTAGGCTAGCTAGTAGCTAGACAGGATAAATCCTTCGCAGATCCAATAAGAGGTGCAAGCATGATCCCGTATAGTAAATACATTGGCATTTTTTGTTATGAGATGATAAAAGTGACTTGTACTGAATCATCCTCAATTCCTCATAATTCCTTCTATTGATAACCACCGGAGATGAGTAGAAAAGAAACTTCTGATACAACTAATGCTACACTATTTCAGCTGGGATCATCAAATTAGGATAAACCCAACAGTAACTCATGGGACACAGCATTAGCAAGGAATATAAAACATCATAACACTGGGTATCAGAGTTGTCCTGATAGGGGTAAACCAAACCTTTTTCCAGTGCTTCTTGCACAGACTGGAGGCTAAAGAGAGAATCAACCAAAGGATCCCGATCTGTTGAGGGTTGATGGTTCTCACTTTTTTCTTCCTTAACTTCCCAAGACAAGTTTTCAGCTAAATCATCTAGTGAAAGATCTTTGACTTCTCCCACATTCTCTTTGTTGTAATCAGTATGAACGTCCTCGCTGAACTGCTCCTCACTTGTGTGAGCCTCATCACTATTCTCACCGTCATGATCCACTGACCTTCCAATTTGCTTTCCATTACTAGTTGCATTAAAAGCACCCTGCATGAAGACAAAATTGGAGCTTCTTGAGTCAGATTCCATGCTGGAAAGAGAGTCTTCCTTCTCGAGTTTGACCCTTTCTCCTCTAGGCTTCTTACTGCCTTCAGTCCATCCCTTTCCCTGATGAACCTTTTGAGCTGAATTACCCAAAATCTTCCCACCAACATTCTTTGTCCTGTTCTTCTCGTGCACACAACCCAGATCATACCTTCCCTTTGGAGCACTGATTGCTGTTAAAGACTTGCTAGTCCGATCTTCACTGTTCTCAGAATCTGTACCCACGGCAAAAGCAGACACTGCAAGCCTAGAATCCAAACTAGACTGCTTTACAAAACCATCAACAAATCCTATAGTTGTCAATAAATTTGCAGATCGTACCGAACCCTCACTATTTTGCTTGATCTCAAGGGGCAAATGCTGAGCTTTAGTTGGATTCCCAGAACCAGATAAACCCCGCTTCAAAATTTTACCAGTATGTAGACGTGCACTTGCGTAGCTAACAGATTCTCTCTTAATTCTCCTCCATTTCTTCAAGCCATATCCCCTTCTACCCCCAGGTGAATTCCCACCAGGAGATGTGGCATTCGGCGGAGGTGAAGTTCCCCCTTCTGCACTTTCAACATCCTCTTCTTTTGCATCCTCCCCCATCGATGTATTGGCACTAGAGTTTTCAGTGGAAACCAACTTACCAATATCATTAGGATACGATCCATTATTCTTTATCTCGCGGCCATCATCATGTGGAATTCTATGTTGGGCTACTTCATTGTCTTCCACCGATTCAAGAACCGAACATTCCCTCGTCAAATGACTCAAATCCATATACAAAATCCTGGTTCTCTCACAGTCATCACCCCCACCAAAAAACAGCCATATCAAGATCAAGAACAAGAACTATCATGCCAGCTCATAGTCAAGGAACAGCAAAATCCCAGAAAGATCAACCTCGGTTTGGGCAAATTTAAGGAGAAAAATGATCAAATTCCAAGCCGATATCCAGTGGATAAATGCGAATGTATTAATTTAAGCACAATTAAAAGTGGGAAAAGACAGAGATTCAAAGAGCGAAAAAGCAGAGGAAATGATGCTCTCGAACTGGAAGTGTAAATTACAATCCAGGAAGTTGATAATTGAATTAAAAAGAGTGAGATTAGAGAAAATGAGAGAGAGAGAGGGAGAGAGTGACGCGCACGTATCGTTAATATCATGACTCCTCGGGAAAAACTTCAAACCGGTCGGGTGTCGATTTCACTTTTACATATATTAGTAAAGTTGTAACATGTAGTAGACTTACTAAAGTTACGGTAGAATCACATCTATTCTACCTTCTCTCTTCTCTCCAAAGCTCTTCCTCGAGCCCATCTTCGTCTCCTTCAACAAAGGCCATCTTCATTCGACTCCTTCAATGTTTACCCCCTTTAACCAGAAAAAGACATCTCAATGATTTCATAAAACTTACAGTAGAATCAATACTAATTTCTGTCGCTCTATTTCTCCTCACTGCAAACTCTCTCTCTTAGCAAGCGCTCTCTCTCCCTCTCTCTCCAAGCTCTCTCTCCTCACTGTTGAGGAAATTTAATAATTTGCACATGGGTTGTCCTAGTCCTAGTCTTTAGTGAGTTTGTTTACCTAGTTATAGGAGTTTGTTTTTAACATGGAATAGTACCTATTTTCATGTTGCTTTCAGTTATGCATTAGCCTATTTATAGGCTGTTTGTTTATCAATGAAATGTAGAAAAGTTTATCCTCTGCCTTCTCTATAGCCTTTGCTTCCTAGTCTTATTGTGCAAAACATTTTCTTAGCTTTTTGTTTATATCAGTGGTACTAGAGCAGGTTTCGAGGAGAGTAAAAAGTGAAATTGATGGCTTCCGAAAGTTTTGTACAGCCGGCCATTCCACACTTTGATGGTCACTATGACCATTGGAGCATACTCATGGATAACTTCTTGAGGTCCAAAGAATATTGGACGGTTGTTGTTTCTAGAGTAGCAGAACTAGCAGAAGGTGTTGTGCTGACAGATGTGCAAAAGTCAGAGCTTGAAGGGCTGAAGTTAAAGGATCTTAAAGCAAAGAATGATCTCTTCCAAGCTATTGATCGCTCAATCTTGGAAACCATTCTTTGCAAGGACACCGCCAAGCATATTTGGGATTCCATGAAGAAGAAGTATCAAGATACAACAAGGGCTAAGAGGCAATAGCTTCAAGCACTTCGTTCGGAGTTCGAAATGCTTCGAATGAAGTCAGGAGAATCAGTTACAGACTATTTTTCAAGAACGATGGCAATCGTTAACAAGGTGTGGATCCATGGCAACAAGACAGATGATGTTCTCATTGTTGAGAAGATTCTTCGATCCTTGACATCAAAATTTAATTTTGTTGTCTGTTCTATAGAAGAAGCTAATGATGTTGGTTTATTGTCAATTGATGAATTACAAAGTTCTTTGTTGGTTCATGAGCAAAAAATTAAACAACAGGAAAAAGAAGAACAAGCATTGAAGGCCTTATTAGAAAATCACTCTACATCCAGTAGAGCTGATAGAGGATGAGGAAAAGGAAAAGGTCGAGGTAGAGGAGGCAGAAACAACAATGATCGTGGGAACCAATAACAAAATCATCATCATCAAGAGAGTCAATTTCAAGGAAGAGGCAGAGGACGTAGAGGCCACCACTCAACAACTTATAGATCAAAGTTAGCAGACAAGTCCAATGCTAAATGTTATAGATTTCATAGGTATGACCATTATAAATTAGAATGTCAAACTGATTTGAATAAGCAAAGTGGAGATCAAACTAACTTTGCAGAAAAGGAAGAAGAGGTGTATCTTTTGATGGTGTGTCACGTGAAGGAAGAAACTCAACAAAGCATGTGGTATTTGGACACTGGCTACAACAACCACAGGTGTGGAGAGAATGAGGCATTCTCTGACTTGGAGGAATCCTTTCGTAGCTCTGTTAAGTTTGGTGGCAACTCTAAAATTTCTGTTATGGGAAAAGGAAAGGTAACAATCCAAACCAAAGGAAATTCCATCCACATTATCGCTAATGTTCTTTTTGTGCCAAATTTAAAGACCAACTTGCTTAGTGTGGGTCAGTTACAAGAAAAAGGAAACGAGATTTTTATCAAAGATGGAGTATGTCAGATTTATGACGCAAAGTTGGGCTTAATTGCTCAAGTTAACATGACGTCAAATCGTATATTCCCACTTTATCTCCACAACACTGCTCATTCGTGCTTATCAGCAAAATTAAAAGATGAGGCTTTCTCTATGGGCATCTAAATTTTGGCGGAAAACACTATAACAGAATAACATGGTGACGGGGCTTTCTCAAATTACAGCTTCTTCTCAAGTTTGTGAAGAATGTGTTGTTAGCAAACAACACCGTAATCAATTCCCACAAGGAAAATCTTGGAAAGCGAAGAAGGCATTGGAGCTTGTTCATTTCGACATTTGTGGGCCAATAACACCACATTCTAATGGAGGTAAAAGATATATAATTACCTTCATTGATGATTATAGTCGTAAGATATAGGCTTATTTTTTGCAAGAAAAACCTGAAGCCTTTGTAGCTTTTAAAAGCTATAAAGTGCTTGTTGAGAAAGAAGTTGGCAACCCAATAAAAGTTCTTCGTACGGATCACGGTGGAGAATATAACTCACATGAATTTACAATTTTTTGTGAGAACTATGGAATCAAGAGACAACTTATAGCAGCTTATACACCCCAACAGAATGGTGTATGCGAGAGGAAGAACCGTACTATTATGAATATGGTGAGAAGTCTTTTGACAACAAGTGGCATTCCAAAATATTTTTGGCCTGAAGCAGTTAATTGGAGCATTCATATATTGAATAGAAGTCCCACACTTTCTGTTCAAAATAAGACGCCGGAAGAAGCATGGAGCAGAAGGAAATCTGTTGTAGTTCATTTCTAGAGTTTTGGGTGTATTGCCTATGCCCATATTCCAGATGAGAAGAGGAGGAACCTAAATAATAGAGGAGAAAAATGAGCAAATTATCATCAACCGTGATGTGGTATTTGATGAAAAAGGCACCTGGTCATGGAATCAAAATGGTGTTAAGGAAAATATTTCAGTAGATTTTGATGATGATGAGAAAGGGCAGTAGTCTATGGAGAATGAGCAAGAAGAGGAAGTCACTCAAAATGTTCCAATAGCTGATCAAATCCACTTGCAGCTGAATCACAAAGGCCTCAACATGTTCAAAGAAGACCAACATGGATGACTAATTATGAGGTAACTAGAGTTGACCAAGGTGATGACCCACTTACACATTTTGCTCTGTTTTCAGATTGTGATCCTACCATTTTGGAAGTAGCTGTCAAAGATCCAAAATGGAGAAAGGCTATGGATGCTGAAATTACAGCCATCGAAAGAAATGATACATGAGAGCTATGTGATCTTTCAAAAGGGTAGAAGACAATTGGTGTAAAGTGGGTTTACAAGAGAAAGCTGAAGGAGAATGATAAGGTTGACAAGCACAAGGCACGCTTCATAGCTAAGGCCGGCTACAGGCAGGAGTTTGGTGTTGATTATAAATAAGTCTTTGCTCCGGTTGCAAGGCATGATACAATCAGATTGGTGATTGCGATGGCAGCTCAAAACTCATAACCTATCTTCTAGTTGGATGTGAAATCAGCATTCCTCCATGGAAATTTGAAAGAAGAGGTATTTATTGATCAACCTCCTGGTTATGTAAAAGTTAGCAATGAGCATAAAGTGCATAAGTTAAAGAAAGCTCTATATGGATAAAAACAAGCTCCACGGGCTTAGTATAATCATATAGAAACTTATTTTTTGAAGGAAGGATTTCAAAAATGTCCTTATGAACATACACTTTTTATAAAGATTGAAGATGGAGGAAAAATGCTCATTGTTTGCTTATATGTAGATGATTTAATCTACACTAGAAATAATACAACCATGTTTGGAAGTTTTAAGAAATCCATGATGACTGAATTTGAGATGTCTGATCTTGGCATGATGCATTATTTTCTTGGCATTGACGTGGTGCAATCTTCTACTGGAATTTTGTTTCTCAAAAGAAGTATGTGCGAGAAATCTTGGACAGGTTTCAGAAGAAGGATTGTAATCCTGTAAATACTCCATCTGAGTTTGGTATGAAGCTAAACAAAGATAATGGAGGAAAGAAGGTGGACGACACTCTTTACAAACAAATAGTGGGGAGTTTAATGTATTTGACGGCAACAAGACCTGATATAATGCATGCTGTAAGTGTGATTAGCAGGTACATGGAATGTCTTACAAAGACTCATCTCTTGGCTACAAAAAGAATTTTCTGGTACTTGCAAGGTACTAAGGAGTTTGGGCTGTTCTACAAGAATGGAGAAAATTCGGATATGTTTGGATTTACAGATAGTGATTATGCAGGAGATCAGATGATCAAAAAAGCACATCTGGCTTGTGCTTGTCAAGCTATTTGGCTAAAGAAAATCCTTAAAGAGCTGCATTTCAAGATGGATGGACCTACTCAGATTTATTGTGACAACAGTTCAACAATAAAGCTTTCAAAAAATCCAGTTTTACATGGTCGAAGCAAACATATAGATGTGAAGTATCATTTCTTGAGGGATCTCACGAATGATGGAGTCATTAATCTTATTTACTACAGAGGTGAAGACCAGATCATTGATATTCTAACCAAGCCACTCAAGTTTCCTGCATTTCAAAAGCTCAAGAAGCTACTTCGTGTTTGTACTTCAAATGTTTCAATTTGAGGGATGGAGCTTCAAAGTTTAACTCTTATTAAACTGGATGTTATGTGTGGAACATCAGTTTAAGAGAGGGATTGTTGAGGAAATTTAATAATTTGCATGTGGGTTGTCCTAGTTTTTAGTGAGTTTGTTTACCTAGTCATAAGAGTTTGCTTTTAACATGGGATATTGTCTATTTTCATGTTGCTTTTAGTTATGTATTAGCCTATTTATAGGATGTTTGTTTATCAATGAAATGTAGAAAAGTTTATCCTCTGCTTTCTCTATATCCTCTACTTCCTACTCTTATTGTGCAAAATGTTTTATTAGTTTTTTGTTTATATCACTCACTCTTAACAAACTGCTTAGGATTTTAATAAAAGCTTAAGATCAGGCTGATTTACAATTTATTATTATTATTTTCTGAACCATCACAAACCGAAAAAAATGATTTAGGAGAGAGAGGGAGAAATATTACTCAAGAAGAGCAAAGAAAGAGATAAATATTATCTGTCAAATGTCAAAACGCTTGAGGAGAGAGAAAGAGAGCTTGAGAGTGATGGAGATGGGCTCAAATCATTTTTGCCGATCTGCTGCAATTATGTTCATAATAACAAAATTAATCAAGAGACATGGTTGTGTTTTATTGGAGGGTGTAAATCCCAAATTTACACCCATCCGGTCCAAAGAGCCTTCTCTCTTTAATAAATGAAGCTTTGAAGAGGATGATAGATGAATGGAAGGGCACGAGAACCCTCTCAATTGGTTGGATTTGCAGTTTTGTAGCCAAAACAAGATTTACTAGAATTGCCAATTAAACAAAAAAAAAAAAAAAAAGCTGTTATGAACATGAAGTGAAACGATCTTGTTGTCTATAATAGTCATTTGAGGGTTTTTAGTTAAGCTGTGCGTTTTGTGCCAGCCTTTTAGTTTACAATAGTATGTTATTTTCTTATGTTTGTCTACATGCATTTTATCATTGACACTTTTTGTTTGGGCGGTTACGCTGAGTGCGCTGAGTGAATTGTAAAAGGGGAAGGGAACTATAGGGGAAAACATTCTGGAATGTATTTTGGTCTGAAACTAAGGGAGGAATTGGGAGCCTTGAAAATCCCAAACCGTAGTCCTTTTATCAAATTTCATCCTCTTCAATTCATCTCTATTTTTTGTCTCTATGTTGTTCTTAACATCCATTTTCAGTCTTCTTCATTGTTACTCCACAAGTGGGTTCCTAACAAGAAGTATCTAGAGCCTAACTATTCTTCATGGAGGACAGAGTAAGATTCAAGAAACAGCAAGAAAATTTGCTGCTCATGGAAAAAATTCTTGAAGTGATTTAGCAGCTTAAGGACTCAGTTGACCGGTATCATGAAAATTACTAGGTTTTCAAGCAATCATTCTTGGAGTGGCAAGACCAGGTTGCGCAGGAGGAAGAAGAAAAGACAATAGAGGTGGATCGAGGAGATAGTGGCAGTGCCCGCGATAGCTGTCTCCAAAGAAATTCCTCTTTCATTTGTTCTCAAAAATTCTTTCGGCAATCCCATATTATTGTCTCAACCCTCATATTTCCCTATCTGTATTTCGTGTCCCTCCTCCATTAACAAGCCGTCAGATATTGATCTCACCACAATGAAGCACTTGATTACCGACATGCAGCTCATCAACAACGTTGACGATTCTAAGAGGCTAATTGAGCGTAGATGCAGGGATGTTTCTCTGCACCTCATATGGCATCCCCCATGGGAGACCCACGCCCTTGAGAGGCCTCCTCTCATTGTTGAGTGTTTTTTGGACCGAAATGAGCCCCTTGGCAAGGCATACTCAATCCAAAAGATGAGGGTCGGCATCCACACATCCTTGAGTGGCCCTTAGGTTGTTGTTGCCACCAAAGATGCCCTTTAGGAAATGGTATTTGATGTGGAGTTGAAGTCAGTGTACACCGAGATGGCCAAGAAAAACCTTTTTATCAAAAGAGGAATAGTAGCGGATTCAAGCATCTATGATTAGAGTAAACACATGCGAACTGTTGATTTGGATATCTTGGTACCTTTCAATCAAAGCCACAATCGAAGCCACAACACTAGCATTAGCAGCCATGGGTATCAATTTGGTCGTCGGTGGCAAGAACAAGGTCAACAAGCCGCCCTTGTCTCTCTCCAGTTGATTTGTTTCATGATGGCCAAAGGGGATACGATTGCAGTGGTTGTTGGGACTATGACATATGACATCCAATTGTATGAAATCTCCAATCTGAAAGTGATTACTATGAGGTTAGCAGAGTCTGTGACAGTTAGGATTGAGAAGATAGGTGAAGAATGCTTGACATTTGACCAGTTGGCTCTCAGAGCTCCTCTAGGATAGTGTATGGTTATTCTTAGAGGTCCTTAGAAAGCTTGTGAAGCAGTGAAGCTGCAGTTGGATGGACTCATTGTTATGGGTCAGAAACTTCTTGTTCATTATCTGCTTGATGTATTGTCACTTAAAGTGGTTTTTGAGCCCTTTAATTGAGAAGAGAAATAAATCCTAAAGGAGCGAAGTGTAAGAGTCTATAGAACACCATTTCCTTCTTCTTTACCCCCTACTATATCTACAATCCTGTCACCAAGCAATGGAAGAAACTCCCAAAACTCAATGCCGATTATGAGTCTAACCCTGCCCTTGTACTCATATTTGAACCTTTTATACTAAACTTTGTTGCTGAGTACAAGGTCTTTGTGCCTTTTCAACTTCTGATTTTGAAAGTGTTTGTTTGCTGGTTGTTGAGTGGTAGGAGTCTCTTTCAAAGAGTAGTAATAAATTGGATGAAGGAGGAAATATTGCACCTCAATTGTTTGAGATATTGCTACTTAGGGGTGTTTGTGGGATAAATTGCTACAACTTTGTGAATACCAATTGATAGAGGAACAAATATTATGGCCTTTTGACAGAGGAAGGGAAAAAGAAATTTGGGGCCGGGGGGGGGGGGGGGGACATTTCTTATGCGTCACTTTGCTGTAGTGTGTTATCTAGCTAGAGTGGAGTTAAATGTAGTTCTCTATAGTACACTTTTGGCCATGTGTGCTTATCTTGGATATGAGGTTGAAGCGTCAAGAAAAAAAGGAGGGACTTAAAGCTAGTGACCAGTACTTGCCACCTCTTGTTATAGTTGATGTGATTGGGAAGCAATTAAATTTCTCATTGGTTCATATAGCTAGAACTGATATTGTATAGGGAATTAAAAGGTTCATACTTGCATTTTTGTGGCAACTCATGAGACTTACCCTGCTCCAGTTCCTAGAAAACTTCATATCGCACTTCAAAGGTAAAGAAGGCAAGGAGATAATGGATGCAGAAATTCTAAAATGGACACGCAATGAACAAAACCCAAGTGGAAAGGCCACTGCCAGTGTTGTTCCAAATCATTGGCAACAAAACAATGATCTTCTTATGACTAATGATGTCTTAGGTGTCAACTGTGAAGAAGAAGTTCCGTGTATAGCCCTATCAAAGAATGACTTGTATGTAATGTCAGCTTGAGGTGGAAAGGTTTCTTTATTTAGCTTATGGCATTGCCAATTTTTCACTCTCCCAATTGGTATCGTTGCTGCCACCACAATTGGGTACATATACCACAAGTGTTCCGTTGCTACCATGTGCTTCAAGGTGTATGGACACATCAACATGACTCAAACTCTAACCTTTTTACCAGACTTTAAACTTGGACATTACATGAAGATTCCACCAAGATCGATATTCATGGCACGGGTGGTAGGAACTTTACTAGTAGTAAATGTATATATGGGAACCTTGGTTAACCAAGAGTGCATCACTATTCTAAACCTTGAGGACAAGGTTTTCTTTAAGGGGAGGAGATTGTTTTGAACTTGAAGTGAAACGATGTCATAGTCTACAATAGTCTTTTTGAGGGTCTTTGGTTAAGCTGTGCGTTTTGTGCCAGGTTTTTAGTTTACAATAATCTGTTATTTTCTTATGTTTGTCTACAGTCATTTTATCAATGACACTTTATGTTTGGATGGTTAGGCTAAATGGGTTGAGTTAATTGTAAAAGGAGAAGAGAGCTACAGGGGGAAACATTTTGGAATGTGTTTTGGTTTGAAACTAGGGGAGGAATTGGGAGCCTCAAACATCCCAAACCATTGCCCTTTTATCAAATTTCATCTTCGTCAATTCATCTCTATTTTCAATCTCTATTTTGTTCTTAATATTCATCTTCAGTCTTCTTCATCGTTACTCCACAAATGGATTCCTAATAAAAACAAAAGAAATTTCAAGACATAAGAGGAGACTTGGGGAGCAAACACTAATCGATTATATCGAGAAAATGTCTAAGACATTGCCCCCGTCCCAAATAATTCTAATGGATTTTGTATTTTAGAGTTGATATTCTATAAAATAAATTTATAATTCATAGTTTTATACGAATATGTTAAATTTATTTTATAATAAAAATAATTTTATAATTTAATATATCACATTAACTATATTAATTTATAAATTTATTTTTATAATTAAACCATTTCTCTGTTTTTAATAGTCGGCCCGACTTGGTTGATCGTCGCCTCATAGATGGGATGGCTAGATCTAGAGTTTTGACTCTGAGTCCACCATCACCGCACCGCCTAGTTACTGTCCGCCACGCACCAACTCTGACGCATGTGACCGCCACGAGCTTCTAGATCAAGTTATAGGATGTCGATCACATTTTGACGCAAGACGCTTAGCCGTCGATTGGCTTTCCAACCATTTATGCAATAGTTTTTTTATTTTTTGTGAATATTTTCTTGATCTTTTTTTAAAGACTTTTAACTCCAAGTGCCCTTGCTATAATCGGGTGGACCGACAAGCTTATAGCAATGACCCACAAATCCACAATGACCCATGCATTGCATTGCATGCTTCAGATCGGTTCCGAGCATGTACAGGGTCGCATAGCGCCTTTTCTTCGCATTCTAGGAAATCATTGGAGATATACAAACAAAAAATTACTAAAGAGAATTGAAAAACTAAAATGGAACGAACGAGTAAAAACTACAGAAACTCCTAATATATAATTTCGTGATGCATGGGTCCTAATTCTGGGTTATCATGTCATGGCAGTTGGCATACCCCACAAGCTAGGCTAGCTGTAAGATTCGCTGACCCTGCACGTACAATATAACGGTGGGGTCTCTCTTTAAATAAATAAATAAAAACTATATGACCGTACGTGTATCTGCATGTGCATGCGTTTATCGCTCCTGAATTTTTCTTCTTGGAGTACTGGACCTTACAAATGTGAGCGTTGTACCCACCAAAACAAGCTGAGAGATAAAAATTACCTTGAATCTTGACGCTATATATAAAGCCAATGAGGCCAAAGGTACGTCGCGTTATTGACATAATTCTCAATCTCTAAAATGAAAGTTTAGAGTTTGAAACCACCTTCTCCAAATATACCAATATATATATATATATATATATATAAAGCGAATGAGATCGGTATCCTTCCTCACAAACTTCATATACATTTATCTAAGTTTGTCACGATCGAGTAAATACAAGAGTTAACTTTGATGCTCGATCGGCTCAAATACAAAGGGAACTCCTTTTGGCGGTCGCTCTAAATTAGTACAGGTAGTTATATACGTGTATATTATATATATATATATATATATGTATGAATGTATCTATTGTTTCTATAATAGTCTTGCTTTCTAACTCTCTAATTTAAATCTGGCTGCTTTTTATTTGGAGCGGATACAAGGGAAAGATCAAGCACAATTTGGTTTGGTCAGCCACTATATCTAGCAGGAAAAAGTAACCAGATGTAGACATTCAACACAATGTCACAATTGATTGTGAAGACCTTGCATAGAGGTCTAGCTATAAAATTAGAAGGTTAAAACACATGAGAAAGGCAGCTGGAACTGACAAAATTTAACCCCCCACCCCCAAAAAAGAAGAAATTGCAGAGAGAGAGAATATTTCTCAATGGGACGCTCAACGTACGTCCATTGACTGTAAGCAAAAGTTCCTTGTCAACTATTATTCATAGATTGCTTTCTGGTCGATGGGTAGCTTGAAGAGTGCCTGAGGAGATCGAAAAGCCTCATAAGCTGCGTAATTTGTGGACCAACACTCGGGTATGCTCAAATATTTATATATATATACCACACCAGCTCAAGCAGATATTTCCACAGCTAAACTTGTCATGTGCAGGTTCTCTTTTTTATCAACTGCCATCGTTTTTGTCATCTCCGGATGTTTCTGCCAATCAGTAGCAGTTCGAGATTTCATTATGGGTTTGAAGAAAAACCTGGTTTGCGAGCAGAAGCAAATGGCCCATCCCAAAAAAAAAATCGTCAACTAGGTCAAGCTTGGAGAATTATACAGTGCAGATCTCAGATGACCTGTTGAGGATGATGCAGCGAAAAAAGGGTTCTGCTGCAGCACACTAGAACCTTCCGAAGTACAACTCCATCTAGCAGAACTTGCATTGGCTCCTCGAGAGGGGATTGCATGAAAGCTGTCTTTGGGCACCGCTGGTAATTCACCGAGTAGAGAATGGTCCTGTGACTGATAATAAGAGAAAGAATTCACATCTCTTGAGTTGTAGTCTGAAATCATTGGAATCGGTATGCCAGATGAAACTACCTTGCTTTCCCTCAACCCTGCAGAGTACTTTGTGACATCAGTGGTCAAGTTGGCTTCACTAGCGGCTATGTCATCAACCATGATAATTTCTCTATTAGCATTGACAGCAGAACGAGCACTCATCTGTTGGTAGTCAGGAATTGTTAAGCATTTCTGCATATTATATGTGGGCGCATAAATTGGTCTATTCTTAGACTTATTCTGTTCAGTTGACACATGGTAGTGACCTTTATACTCACGAGACTCCATTAAAGCAATAAAACCACCATCCTGGGGCTGGTCTGGAAATAAGCCTACTGGTCCTCTTTCGGCCAATTGTGGTGGCTTGGCAGCGCGCCTTCTTCTAAAACTATTTGACATCCTTCCATCAAAACAAGGACCCACTAAATCATGTGAATCTTGGCCTACTTGTGAGACCATATGATGATTGGAGCAGTGGGCCTGATTTTGGATATTTACAGGAGAGACTTCAGAAAATGTTGGAAACCTTGGAGTTGATGAGTTGAGCTGGTTGGGATGTGGTTCAGCCTGCACTAGTGGCATTGATGCATCTTCATCTTTGTTGACCACCATCAAATTCTTCCCCATCAGCCTTAGAATGGGATTAGAAGCAGATGGACTAGCAGAATCACAATTACCATGACCTGGAAACTTCACTCCAGCATCGGGGGAACGCTTAAAGGGAATGGGACCTGCAGGGGACTTTATGATGGGGGAAGCAACCTTTTCAGATTTTGAACTTAGGCAACTGTTCAGAGAGAATATTTCTGGCATCATGTCAGAATTGCCCGGTCTTGTGTTCAGATTACAACCCATTTGCTTTCCTAAGGTAGGCAATGTCACTGAAGCTATGGCCCTTCGCTTCAATAGTTGTGATTCTTGATAATTCAAAGCAACACCCTGAGAAGTTCTCTCCTTCCTTTGGCAACAGCATGGTTCATCACTTTTGAAACTGAGAGGACCCTTTTCAATAGAGATCTTATTAATTTTAGAATTCTCCCCATCAAAAGTAATCTTTTCTACTGCTGCACTAGTCATCTGCGGAACTATAGAAACACTTTCTGCTGAAGGCCGGATGCTAGCAACAGAGAAGCCTGTGCTCATCTTCTCTTGAACTGATTGAGTTCCTACAGATGAAAATGGTTCAGAATAGTTCTGATCATATCCAGTCACAGTGGAATTAGAGAGAGTTGATGCTGCAGAAATAGGAGAATCTGATGAATCCTGATCAATGAAATCATGCTGATCTAGAGAAGATTGAACCCGGCTTGAGGTTAATGATGAGTTCCCTTGAAGATCTTCAGATCCCATACCCCGAGGACTTGGCAAAAATGATCCTGGTGGCCCTGGAATTGGTATTGGATCTACCTCTGCAAAGAAGTTTGCCTGCCCAACATCAAAATCCACTTCTTCCACAACATGAACATGTTTCCCAATAAAGCCATGGCCCACTTTCTCAGCACTATATATGTCTTTTCCATAAAAAAGAGTTGGCTTACTTGGACCACTCGGCGTTTCATCTCCACATAAAGGCCCTTGACAATCTTCAACAGATTGTACAGAGTTGGATCGGTTCTCAGTAAAACTCCCCAGCTTGTGTTGTAGCTCAAGATCTACAGATTCAAAAAGATTTGTATAACCATCCCGAAAAACTTCTTTGGGGGCTGGTTCCGTGAAAATATCTTCCTCAGGAATCCAAATCTCTTTTTTATCAGACCTTGAGCCATAAACTTTGTGCATAAAATCATCAACTCTAACAGAAGAATCCATATGTTCACCCTCATCATGTCCATACCATTGAGGAGTTAACTGTGAACTCTTCAAAGCCATAGCTTCCTGCCTCTGAGATATACTTATTGCGCCTCTATCTTGCTTGAGTTTTAGCACAGTGCTACTGCCAAACGAAAGTTCTCTAGATATCTCTTCTCTTCCAGAATGATTGTCAATTAGATTGTGCATCAAATCATGTTGCTCGTCAGCTTCAGAATACCAGGCCGTTACTTTTTTGCCTATTTCTGCAGCTAAATGCACTCGAGAAGTCCTGAAAGCTGAACACTTCTTGGTCGCATCCGGGCTGGATTCAGTCACAGATGATCTGCCTTTAACAGCCAATACATTCTCCCTTGAAGAAGAGAATCCCATGGTTTTCGATGTTAAGGAATGATGACTCATATATGAATATGTGCTAGGAAATAGAGGAATATCAGAACTATGACTTGGCGGCCCTGCAGCAATATCATCCAGCTCGCTTCTCAACAACGATACATAATTTCCAGCAGACTTTGGAGATTTTAATATACAACCATCACAAACTGAATCGCTATCTTTAGTTAACTGATTCATTCGTCTCTTCATTAATGGAAGGGAACTCTTAACCCTGCCACTGGTACTGGATCCAAACAAGGGACTTCCCACTCTCTTTCTCCTAGGGGATCGCTCCCTCTTGTCACTAGCTCGGGCTTCACAAAAGGAATTCTTCATTCTCTCACTTTTTTCAGAAGAATAAATTGGGTTCTGAGACACATTTGCAAGTTTTGAGACCTGACTTCTCTCCACGAGAGAATTATCATAACATAAATGATCACTCTCACTTGGTAGTTGATGGTTGTCTTTTCTCTTTACCTTTTTTGCAACTCCAGTTCTTTTGGAGCATACCCAACGTCTTAAATTTCCAGAGTCACCGGGTTTGACTTGCTTCTTTATTGGACATTTCTTCTTCTTGCACCTTTCTTCCACTCCATGATAAACTCCTTGAACCCCATAAATCTGTTTAATAACAACATATCAGAACCAGAAACAGTAGAATGCTAAGGCTACCAATACAGCACCCAAAAGATGTTTAAAAAAATTCATAACAAAAATGGAAGATGGATTGAAATAATTGGATACTAAAAAGTGTAGCTTTCGAGAAGGAAATGTTTAAAAGTTATTCAATGCTCTAGCAATCAGTCCATGCCCAGGACCAAAATGAAATTACCCACAAAAGAAACCAGTGCCAAGATTATTGATCCAAGAATATTGGGAACAATGTAATTAACACCGTCTTTACTGTGTTATATAGCATGAGAAGCTTTTCATGGCATCAAAATATACATGTAAATCATCTGGTGAGACGCATGCTCAAATTTATTGGTACATTCTGGTAAAGATATTTATCTTAGTCTCTAAAGTTAATAAAAGCAGTCAATGAAGCCATGTAAAAGTAAAAAGAAAGTGAGAAAAAACACATACAAAGAAAGCAGGTGCGGAGTACCTGAGAAGAATGGGCCTTGTGAGAAAGAATTTTTTTGCTTTGAGGAGCAAGTTTGAGGTACTTGTGATGTTTGGGTGCACAGCACTTTTTCTTTTTGGTTGAAAATAATTTATTTCCTTTACCTCCTTTCGAAGGTTTCCTTGCTCCAAAATCCTCAGCCACTTGAGATGCTGATGGTCCACCGTCAAACTTAGATAAAATCCTCAGTTTGGTGCCACTGGCATCAATATAAACGGCACCCACATCACCAGTATCCGCAGTGTTAACAGGCAACATTCTTTGCTTGTTCCCTTCAGCAGGCATCTCAGACTTGTCATTATCCTGTATAGGCAAGCGTGAAACTGTGGCCCAGCTTGTACCATTTCTTCTATCAAGCTCTTCTAAAGTGCACCTTGCTGCCATAGCATAGATATCCACCATTAATCTCATCTTCCTTGGCTTAATTCTATGCTTGGTTAGTTTAGAATCAGCCATCCACTTGGGAGCTGATTCCATAGAAAGGCACTGATCAATATGAGCATTCAAGGTGGTGTTTGAAGACGATGAAAAAGTTTTGCAAACAGGGCATATCTTTGAAGCCATTGTTAATTCTGACATGCTGATACAATTTGAAGAGATATCTTCAGTTGAGCTACGATCGGAGTTGGCACAGAACTTCACCACCAATCTGCACTTCTTACCGGAGGGTCGGGTTGGGCTTTCAGTCTTGAGAGCAGGACCTGCAGCTGCAACTTCGACTGAGTCTTCAGGTAAGGTATCAGCGTCTATGGATGGGCTAGACAGCCTATTGGTGGGAAGTGACTCTATATCAGATCGAGAAAGACTTGTTATTGAGGATGGGAAATCACAATCTCCATCAGACCTACATGAAGTTGTCTCTATGCATGCTTTTGCTGGCTTCCGATTCAGTTGAGCATTTATGGACAAGTCTAATATAGCATGATCATCAGACCCAGACGGCTCTCCATCAAAATAACTCAAGTTCTTATCCTCAAATGCGCTACTTTCAACTTTACATCTCTGAAGGCATTTGTTCTTCACTTTATCAAGAGGCTCAAAAGGTGGCAACACATCCTTCACTCCATGTTTCAAGCAAAGATGAAGACTTTTCGAAGAAAAAGGCCAATTCGTCTTGATATCCTTGCTTCGGGTAATAAAAACATAATCTCTGCAGTGCAACCGCTAGATTATGTTAATTATTTAGTGACTCGTAATAAATTTAATCCAAATCTCGCCATCTAGAAATGAAAGGTATATACAATATGTGTGTGTAACTCGGACTAGAGTCACTAGACCCTTATATTGTATGTTGACTCAAGGATATTGTATGTTGACTCAAGGAAGCAAATCAATGACCATACGAACAGTGGAGCAACGGCCAAGAAAAACCCAAGTGACAAAGGAGATTCGATGATCTTGTGAACACAGGAAAAGTGATCTGAAGTGTGCAGCATGATATGCCCGGAACAAGTACAGATTGCAAGTGGGCTAGCAACAATTATCCCAGGGGCAGCTCTGGGAAGATTATCGTAGGGAAAGAGACATGAAATCACCAGCAGCATCAAGCAGGAAAAGCAACTAAAAAAATAAGTAACTATATTCGAATTAGAGTGTTACACAGACGAATAGGATAGTCTAGAGATGGCCCATGAAGAAGCGTAATCGTCCGGTCGAATTAAAGCCGTGAACAAGCTCTTTAGCCAAAGCAAAGCAAGATCCATCAGAGATCAAAATAGAGACAATACGGCTATTATCTAAAGCCGCGAAAAAGTTTCTTTTGTTCGACTGATCCACAAGAAACTTGTAACTCTGGATCTGACTCGACAAATTCGTCTTAAGATGCGAAAACTTTTGAGATCACCACCACCAGAGGAAAAGAAGCAGTTAGAGAGAGCACTGAAAACAAATTCAGAGAGAGAGAGAGAGAGAGAGAGAGAGAGAGAGAACCTTATGGAGAATCTGGGAAGTGGGGTTTCACCAAATGGGGCTGGATTGGACAGATCTACCTCTGGCAAGGGTAGGTTATGAGAAGCCCCCTCATCACTACCAGTTTTCAGCTGGGAAACATCGCAAGGGCATGAGGGATCTGGTGGAGAGTTTTCAATGGATAACATCTGATGAAAAGCTTCTCTCGTCTTGCGCTGTATTTCCTACAGTCACAAGCTCTATTACTACCTCTACCACTGGGCCTTATCTTTAACTTAGACTTCAGCATATATAACAACAACAGGCCTTTCACTTCTTTTCTTTTCTTTTTTTTTTTTCACTTTCTCACTCTCTCCCTACTCTGCAAACCCCACCACAAAGCCAACAACACAAAGCGCAGCAGCAATACGAAGCTGCGATTAAGTAGTGTTAAATCGAACAACAGCACTAGCTAGAATCTTCGTCCATCTGCCTGCAAGAGAAATAATAGAGAGCATGAGATCATAGAAGAAGAACCAGAAGAACAAGGCAAGCCGTTAGGTTCCAGACCCGCTAGATCGTTATTTTATGTAATGGGAGTACTTCCATCTAAATGTTCGGGCATTTTTCCGATCTTGTTTATACTGTTGTCTCGATGGAAAAATTATTGGAAAAAAAAACACACACACCCACACAAGCAACTTCATAAAAAATCTCTATTCCTAAACGCACGTCAACGGAGACCGGAGACCCAAAGGATCGAGCAAAAAACAGAATTAGAAACCACAAAGCAAAGACTATAACTCAACCCCAAAGTCAGCGAGTGTTATTTTATGTGGTAATGACTCGGAAAGAAATAGTCCTAAATTGAGGCTTTAGACTCTACGATCCAAGGCATACTTGAAGAATCATGTAAAATTGTTTATGCGAAAGATCATATGACATAAAGTGAGAGATTTAAGAGTTTAATCAAAGAAAGTATCAGGAGAAGAGAGCAACACAGCGATCGTTGGAGACGAAAAGAAAGAAATAGAGCACAAACTCTAAATCAGGAGCAGCAAAGAAAGATATTAATCACATCCAGAAGGAGGAGGTTTGATGGTCGAGAGAAAGTAAAAAGCAAGCCCAAATCTTTGGTCGTCCTAGCGTGTATAGCATGTGACCAAATCCAGTGTAAAACTAAGGCCGAAAGACCAGATTCATACTCGTTTTTTCTCCAAGGAAATCAAAAGCGATTGCTGGGTAAGTCCGTCAAAGTATTGAAGCTACTACGGAATCGTGGACAGAGAGATCATGAAATTACAAGGAGCTTTGGTATGCATTCAAGCTGAAAAAAGAAGCCAGAAACCCAGAAAGTAAATCCAGAAGCAAATAGCATGAAACCAGGTGAGAAGTAGGACAAGAATTAAGAAACAGAATAAAAAAGATAAGAAATCCAGAGCCAGATGATATGCAAACAAACCTCGTGCTTTTGAAGCTGTTAATGTGTGTGGGATGTGGTTAGGCCAGAAAATAGAAGAGAGATGAAGTCCGGGAAGACTATCTATCTATACTGATAAACGACAAAAGATGAGAGAGAAACAGCACCAGCCACTCACACATCGGGCTGAAAGCATCAGGTTCTCTCCCTCACTCCACCAAAAGCAGGTTTGTACCTTTTTCTTTTTTTTCTTTTCTCTTTTTTTTTTTCAAATAAAAAAGAATTATATTAAAGCAAATAACAAATACAACTGTACCGATTAGAAAAAATAAATTCTATTCATATTTTTATATTATGCATCTATTTTTTTATGTTTTTACTTATTAAATATCTAACCTATGAATGATTTGTAGAAATTTTTTTAATTTAATAAAAAAAGTAAATATAGTGTGTGATGATAGATCTTAGTAAAATTAGAATCAAAATACAGTCAATACATTATTAAAAACAAAAATGTTAGAGTCACTGAATGTTGGGTCTCGATTGAACCTTGATAAATTTATTTATTTATTTAATAATTAAGGAAACTTTCTTTTAGTGATATTGTAATTTTTTTAAAAAAAATGTTTAAAAATATAAAAGAAAAATTAACTAAAACAATAAAAAAACATTTTTATTCTAGACGGTCTCGTGCTACATCCACTGTACATGTTTTTGAAAATAATCGAAAGTACATGTTTTTGAAAATGACCTGTCGAGCTAGTCTGATGTTCCTTTAGACAGATGGTGATCACTTCCCAGTAGTCACCATGGCTTACTTATTTTTCATTTTTACATAAAATAATTAACAATATGTTAAATTAAAGTCTTCTTTAAGTTGTATAAAATCAACGTAAAACACATATTAGCTAAAGAGTTGTGCTATAGCTGCCGTTTGACTGCTGCATAGTATAAATGTGTGTTTTTATTTTATATTTTATATTTTATATTTTTTAACATATTTAAATATTTTTAAAAAATAAAAAGTACATCAACACATTAAAACTCAATTTCTTAATCGTTAAGTAAAAAAAACTTACTTTATTACTCCTCTTGGTAATTCTCTATCCCGTTTTTCGACCAAGCCAGCTATCACAATGTCGCCACCCAGAGGGGGGGTGGACCTTGGTCTCCTCCCCCTCTCCGATCGCCCAGCCGTAGTTTATAGGTTTTTTTGAACATTTTCCGACAATAGTAACTAGTTGCTCCGATCTGTTGTTTGCCAGCCTTTTTCGACCCCCACGCGCCTCTCCATTGGTCTCCCAGCGGCCGATCTGTCGGATGAAGGTAGAAATCTGTCCAGATCAGTGGCGTGTATAGCTCACGCGCGGCTTACAGTGCGCATAGACCCCATGCGCCACCACACCAGAGGGGTTTCCAGCCGTCACCCGCGGCACCACAGTGGCTAGCGGCCTCGGATCTTTCAGACCCACCTGCTCCTTTCTTGCTTAGTGTGGCGCGTGCCTTACACCCGCCATTGCCGTCGGTGGTGGCCTTTTGCTAGTGTATTGGATCTTCTAGTTGCTATTATCTTATGTTCCTACTTTCCCTAACCAGCGATCAAGATGATATGGTCGTGATAGTTTCTTACAGTTGGACCAGATCAACAAAATGCAGCGCACCCCTCTCGACTACGGCATTTAGTTGTAGGTTTATAGTCTGTTTATCAGACTATGTCAAAACTGCTTTTGAGTGGCATCCCCTTGTGAGACTGGGTTGTCAAGCCTTTGACTTACCCTTATTTTTTTTATCTTTATTTTTATTTTTATTTTGATGCTACTTTTTGTTTGTTTTGGGAAGATTGTCGGGGACTCTCACCCCACTGAATCTTGTATTATTGTAACCGCTTACATAAAATAATTAACAATATGTTAAATTAAAGTCTTCTTTAAGTTGTATAAAATCAACGTAAAACACATATTAGCTAAAGAGTTGTGCTATAGCTGCCGTTTGACTGTTGCATAGTATAAATGTGTGTTTTTATTTTTTTAACATATTTAAATATTTTTAAAAAATAAAAAGTACATCAATACATTAAAACTTACTTTCTTAATTGTTAAGTAAAAAAAACTTAAAAAAAATTAAATACACGAACAGTTAAAGTGAGGAGGCAAAGTGATGAGATAAACTAGCATTTTCCTTAGCTAAAATGATCTTTATATTTAATATGCACTATTTATTAACGTAATTATTTCTTATTATTTTTTTCTTTATATTTTTTTATTTTCCTCACATTTACAATTTTATTTATAAAATATGAAAAAGTTATAATATTATTATAATAATCTATCTTAATATGAACAATAAAAAGAATTTACTTACATGATAAAAATCAAAGTAAAAAAAAAAAAAGAGGGAATAAAAGAAATATCAATAATAAAAAAGAATTTACAGGATGAATAGAACCCGCTACATGTAGGCAATTCATTTACATAATCGGATGGAAATCTTTTTTAGAATAATTCTTCAAATAATTTATATTTTTGTATATTATAAAAGTCATTGAGAGTGTGCTTTAAAACTATAATAATATTTTTTAAGAAAATATAAAGAAAGAGAGGGTTAAAAGAATAAGAGAGGTATTATATTTACAAATAAATTTTATAAATTGACATAACTTACACAAAAAAAAAAAAAAAATTAAAATCTAATATATTAAGTAAATCATATGGTTTATATTTATAATATCTCTAATTATATTTCTCAAAAATAATATGCAAAGTTGTCGTATCTAATATCTACCCTACAAGTCCTAATTTTCTTCCCTTATTTATTTTCTTTATTCTCAATTTTTATTTTTAACTTTCATGGGAGTGACTGACTTTTCAAGGAGGCTATCGATTGCCTGGAGGGTCCCATGTCTTATAATTTATTTAAAATTTTTTTTTATAAATTATTTCTACACACCAGATAATATATATAATTTTTTTTAATATAAAATATGTGATATATAAATGATGGATAGAATAATTTTTTTAATTAAATAAAAATAAAATAAGATAAATAAAAATAAATTTTGGGCACACACTGTAGTGTCTGGCATCTGATTTATACTTTATGGTGCCTTCTCTGTCTAGTTGACCATCCGGAAGATGTCAAGGCAAGGCTTAATTTTTGGGCACAGGCTGTTGTATGTACTGTTAAATTATGCAGCTAAAGGAGCTAGTGAATCCATAGCAGAGGAAAACAAGGGAACATATTTCTTTGCAATTGGCTGCATTTTTTTCAGGAGTTAATGTTCCTCCATTTTTTTTAGCTGGAGATATAGATCTGCTAGAACCAAATAAGAATGGGAAGCCTTTCCACCTTATTTAAATAGTGAGTTGAGATAATATAAATTGAGATTATTTATAAATAGTAATAAAATAATTTATAAATAGTAGTAAAATTATTTGAGTTAAAATATTTTTTGAGATTTTAGGAAATGAGTGAGAAAAAGTTGAATAAAAATATTATAAAATTAAAATATTGTTAGAATATTATTTTTTAATATTATTTTTATTTTTAGATTTGAAAAAATTGAATTATTTTTTGTGTTCTGTTTGGAAGTTTGAGAAAATTATAATAATTAGGTAATGATTAGATAAAAAAATTAAAAATCTGAATTGAAAGTATTTGTGTTTGTTGTGTTTGGATATTAAAATGAGATAAGATGTATCTCTATATCCAAACCAGATCTTTGTGAAGTGGAGTGAGAGGAAGAAGAAAAATGTATATGGTTTTGTTGGGATTAACTAGTTATTAGTGGCTAATTTGAAATATAAAAGCGAAAGTAAACAAAAGAAAATCGACAATCACACACACCATACCAAGATTTAAGTGATTCGGCTCAGAGTAAGTCTACGTCCACTAGTGGGGTCGATTTCAATGAATTTACAATCAAACACAAATGTGGAATATAAGAGATCAATCACAAAAGTCCTCAATCTCATAGTCTTAATACATCCAATGAACTTTCAGAAATCTCACAAAAGAACTTCTCTCTCTTTTTCTGTATTCCGGTTGCAATAATAGTGACATACAGTGAAAATACGCATGTATTTATACTTAACAACATGTAAACTCTAATTTAAGAACGTTTGTTCAAGCGGAGTGTCGAGCGAACATTAAGTCTGGAACTTGCTCAAGCAGAGTGTCGAGTGAACACTCTGCCTGGATCTCGGTCTATCTGAGTATCAATCGAAAATTCTATATTGAATCTCGCTCGAGCTGATTGTCAAGCAACTGTCGATCTAATAATCTATTTGAAGTTACGCTCAGGCGGCAAGATCATGACTCGAGCAAACAATCTGGAAATGCATTTTTTTAATAGGAATCATCTCAACATGTATGAATTTAACCAAAACCCAACTGAGTGTGACTTAAATTCTTTTGAGGTTAAGATTATATTATTTGATTATTTGTATTTAGCAACTTTTGAATAAACAAGGATCTGAATAAATATATCTATCTTTAGCGTGTTCATTTTATGTTGTGCTACTCTACTGCTCAGAGTAGACCGCTGCAACTTAGCCAAAATCACATTTTTTTTTAAAAAAAATTTCACTTTTTTTTTCATATTTTTTTTTCATTTTAAAACATTTTTAAAAAATATAAAAATATTAATACACTAATAGTCACTTCCTTAACTATTAAGTAAAGAAAAAAAATTAAAAGAAAATTAAACTACATGAAGTGTCAAAATGAGAGGGCAAGTTGAGCAGACAAAATAGCATTGTTCTTTAGATTTTATGTGACTCTGAACTCCAACCTAGTTGCTGGTTTTATACAGAGATGATACTAGTTTGGATTTCAAACTCATTTCAACTCATCTTATCTAATCATTATAATTTTTCTAAATTCCAACACAACATATAAGAAACAATTCAATTTTTTTAAATCTTAAAGTAATAATAATATTAAAAAATAATATTCTAATAATATTTTATTCAACTTTCAACTTTTATTTTAACTCAACTCAACTCAGTTTAACATCCAAACGCAGCTTAAAGTTTCACCAGCCTCTTGACTTGTGTATAACAACATGTTAGCTTTCAGTAATTATATTTGTGATGGCAACCATTGAAAATATGATTGTTTAAACAATAATTTAATTATGATATGATTATTAATTAATATATAATTGGTAGAATTGTAAAATATGATAAAAAAAATTAGATAAAAATAATAAAACATTTGAAATTAATAATAATATTTTATTATTCATATAATAATAATAATAATAATAATAATAATAATAATAATAATATTTTATTAAACAAAAACAAAATATGTGACTTTAACCTTCCTTTGCCTAATTCAAATGATGCTCTAAAAACATCGCATACGGCTGAAGATCTCCTTGGCCAAAATCTATACATCTATATACTGACAACACAATATGATAAAACAGAGAGTTATAGACCATAAGTATAGGTTTTGTTGCGTTTGTGGGACTAAAATATCCCTCATAAAAGCAGGGCATTTTTTGTTGTGTGTAGTAGTATAACTTATATTGGGTTAGGGTTGGTATTGGCATGGTGCGGGGCGGGGTACCCTTTCCCACACCCCACCCTGTACCATGTGAGGGTGGGATTTTCCCCCCACCCCCCGCCCCGGTGCTGGGGGCGGAGGAAAAAACCCCATCCGCCCCGCCCCCTTCTTAAGCCAACACATTGAGTTTAAAAAAAAAAATTTTGATCTAAAAATATTTTTTAGACCCAAATTATAATATAATTTAAATTATAAATTAAGATTTATAAATACAAAAAAAACTTAAACTCATTAGAATTATATTTTGGATTGACTTGGCCTCCTAGGTCAACTTTTATATAGGAGGCCAAGGTAATACAATAGTCATCTTTAAGTAATGTGAGACTTAGTAGGTTGGTCTGGGAGATCAAGACAATCCAATGACTTGAATATAATTTCAAGTCTTTAATAAATTGTATATATCTATATACAATATATATATAAATATAAAAAAAAATTTATATATGTAGAGCGGAACAGGGAAGGACGGGGCCCCGCTGGGGTTATCTTACCCCTGCCCCTGCCCCTGCCCCGCATGGGTGGAGCTGGGTAGCGGGGTACGGGGCCCCGTTGCCCACCCCTATATTTGGTACGGGGTACGTGGCTCACCACCACTAGAATGGAGAACCTATATATTGTTTATCAATGGAGCTGTTCATGACCTGTAGAACGAAGATCACGAAGCCTCAGGCGCTGCCTCTTCCATCTTCGTATCTTCTCAAAAGGCTACCCATGGCTGTCACTTGTCAGCTCTCTTTTCCCTTGGTCATTTTCTCCGTATCCCGAGAGTTTCCATTTCCTTTTTTATTTTCTTCGCCTAATGCCAGTACTTCATATTTTGGTTAACGTGTGATTTTCTTTAGCCCATTTAAGGCTAAGGAAGGTAGTGTCGAAGGTGGTGATAGTTGTTGGAGCCAAAGGTACACTTTCATTTACACTTTTGAGTGTTGAAATGCATTTCTTCCTCTTTTGAGCCAAAACTCTCCTCTTCCGGTTTTTTTTTTGGCATAAGTTTGTGGAGCTTTTGAAAAATCTATTAATCTTTCTGGCTCCAACTAGTTGCAAAGAAAGTTGGTGGGAAGTGAAAGAAATTCGAGAAATCTAAGAGACGCGTCGGTTAGCGTTTAGGAACACCAGCTGGGCAGTTGATTCCATGCTTTTCTGTCTCTTTGTCTAGTCACTGTTTGCTTGCATTTGCATGTACTGGTGTTTGGCATCAGCTTGGCCAAATGCGAGTGCCAATCAAAAAGTTTAGGAGAGAAAATGCTTACATTAGATTAGGTATTTGACGACGGGCAGAATAATGGATTATTTTAAATAAGGGAGTATTTTGACAGTAGTTAAACAATAGAAGTTAGAGATTGAGATTGAGAAAAATTGCAAATAGAAACTCTGAGATTAAGATTTTATTATAAAATAAATCGAGTATTTTTTGAAGCCTACAAGTCGAGCTTAAATAGCTAACGATAAATGGTAAAATTGTAATTAAGACCAAATAATAGAATATGAAATAAGATAAATATAGTTAAAATCTAGCCTAAGAATATTCTGGATAAAATCGTTACCAAAGATAAACATTACCATAAAAGAAAATTGATGAAAAACAAAAGAGTTAACTAAAAATGACGATTCAAAAGGAAAAATAGCTAATTTTGGGGTTGGCAACCAAGACGTGCACGTCGAAGAGAGCTTTTTGGGTTGGAATTATATGTGCGATTCTGACACCTGTAGCCAAAATTATAGTTAAAATATTGATATCGCCACTTCTCTTTGCCCAACCGTAGAATAAGTCGTTCCTCGCCCAAATATGATGAAGACCGCTTTTTGCCCAAATCTGCCGCTTCTCGTCCAAATCCTAGCAATTCTCATATCTTCCCATTGGTTTTGCATTGGTCTACTTTCTCCAAGTAGTCCAGTGCTTTTAATGTCTCATTTGTCAGTTGAGCCTCATCAGATTCGGATCCCTCTACATCAGCCTCCCCTAGTTGGAAAGAACTCGCCCTCGAGTTCATGACATCGTCGACAAAGCATAGGCTAAGGTGTTTGACGTTGAACACATTCGAAGTCCTCATATGACTGGGTCTGGAACCTAATGGCTAACCTGTGATCGTTTTCCAGTCAAGAGTTAACTAAAAATGACGATTTAGAAGGAAAAATAGCTGATTTTGGGGTTGGCAACCAAGACGTGGACGTCGAAGAGAGCTTTTTGGGTTGGAATCATATGCACGATTCTGACATATGTAGCCAAAATTATGGTTAAAATATTGATATTGCCACTTCTCCTTGCCCAACCGAAGAATAAGTCATTCCTCGCCCAAATCCAACGAAAATCATTGTTTACCCAAATCTGCCACTTCTTGCCCAAATCCTAGCAATTCTCATATCTTTCCATTGGTTTTGCGTTGGTCTACTTTCTCCAAGTAGTCCAATGCTTTTAATGTCGCATTTGTCAGTTGAGCCTCATCAGACTCGGATCCCCCTACATCAGCCTCCTCGGGTTGGAAAGAACTCGCCCTCGAGTTCACGACATCGTCGACAAAGCATAAGTTGAGGTGTTTGACGTTGAACACATCCAAAGTCCTCATATAACTGGGAAGACATAGTCTATATGCATTTTTGTTGATCTTTTGGAGAACTTCTCAAGGTCCAATCTTCCCATCTTTAAACTTATTGTATTTGCTAACTGGAAAACGATCACAGGTTAGCACAATCCAAACAAAATTGTCGAATTACCAACATCAAAAAGTACCTCGCGGCGACAATTGTCGGCATGAACATTGTAATTTGCATTGCTCGTCTGAATTGCTTGTTTGACTTGGTTGTGTACTCCTCGAAGGTGTTTTGCCATCTCCTCGGCCATAACATTTAGGCGACCAATCCGTGGGACAGGGTCCAAGTCAAGGACTCCTGGTGGATTCTGACCGTACACAACTTCAAATGGACTCAACCCGATAGTCCAGCTCTTGGATCGGTTGTAAGCAAACTTTGCCTGCAATAAGACGAGGTCCCACTGTTTTGGCTTAGTACTTGCCAAACTTCTCAGGAGTTGCCCAAACTTCAGTTCACCACCTCAGTGTGCTCGTCCATTTCGGGGTGGTAGGCACTACTAAAGTTCAGCTTTGTTTCGAGTTTTTTCCACAAACTCTTATAGAAATTACTCATAAAATTTGTATCATGGTCTGAGGTGATAGATCGAAGAATACTATGTAGGCGAGCAATCTCTTTGAAATAAAGATGGGTGATCCGGGTGGCATCCATGGTCTTTCTGCAAGCTACAGAATCGGCCATCTTAGAATATCGATCGACTAGGACGAAGATTGAATCCATGGCGCATTGGGTCTTGGGTAAACCCAAGACAAAATCCATACTAATGTCAAGCCATGAACCATCAAGTATAGGTAACTGAGTGTAAAGGCCAAGATTGGTGAGGGTTCCCTTCGCTCTTTGGCACACGAAATATCTCACCACGTATCGCGCCACGTCACTGGTAAACTTGGGCCAGTAGTTATCTGCGGCGATCAAAGCCAAAGTCTTTTCTCAACCAAAGTGCCCCTAGCCATGTAGTTCACGTATAATGTGCTATCCCAAACTTCCGTCTACCCTCTTTAAGAATATTTCCAAAGGATGGATATCTGGCGTACAAATCCCTGAAAGTATCAAAGCCTACCACTCTGGTACTAATGGTGGTGAGGAGTGCCACGCGTCGACTTAAGGTGTCTATAACCTGGTTCAAGCTCACCGATTAGTGCCTCAACGAGAATGTGAACTCTTGCAGATAGGTGATCCACTTGGCATGTCGTCTGCTCAGCTTGTGTTTCTCGTTGATGTACTTCAACGCCTCATGGTCAGTAATTAGAATGAACTCCTTTTGTACAAAATAATGTCGCCAGTGGTTCAAGGACTGTACAATGGCGTAGAACTCCAAGTTGTACGTGGAGTAGTTTTTCCTTGATCTTGATAGTTTCTCATTGAAAAATACAACAGGTCTTCCTTCTTGAATCAGGACTAGACCAATACCCACCCCGGAAGCATTGCAATTTAGCTCGAAGATCTTTTCAAAATCAGGGAGTGTCAGAATTGGTGTTTCAGTCATCTTCTGCTTGGCAGAAAACTGGTCTCTGCTTCCTCGGACCATTGGAATGACCGTCCTTTCAGGCATTCTGTGATGAGAGCGATTAATGCGTTGAAATTACGGATGAATCATCAATAAAAGGAGGCTAATCCATGGAAGCTCCACACATCGTGTAAGGTCTTGGGGGTTGGCCACTCTAAAATGGCTTCTATTTTGGATTGATCTGTGTGGACACCATCTGTAGAGACAAAAGATCTAAGGAATGTAACAGAAGTGGCAAACAAATGAGCACTTCTTCCAGTTGATGGACAAACACTCCTTTTGTAATCTCTTGAAAATGACTTGAAGGTGCTCTACATGTGTCTCCCACATCGGACTATAGATGAGGATATCATCGAAGTAGAAGATGACAAGCTTTCTCATTAACCACTACACTACCTGATGCATAAATCTCACAAACGTACTTAGTGCGTTAGATAGCCCAAAGGGCATGACCAACCACTCATAAAGACCGTGTTGTGTCTTGAACGTCGTTTTCCACTTGTTGCAGGACGTATTCGGATATGGTGATATCCGCTTTTGAGATCAATTTTGAAAAAGGTCTTAGAGCCTGACAACTGATCTAACATGTCATCTAGGTAGGGGATTTGGAATCTATACTTCATGGTGATTCTATTAATGGCTCTACTATCCATGCACATACACCATGAACCATCTTTCTTGGGTACCAGAAAAGCAGGAACTACACATAGGTTCATACTCTCATGGATGTAGGCCCTCTTTAACAATTCTAGCACTTGGCGCTACAATTCTTCTGATTCCTTGGGGCCGAGCCGATATGCTGCTCTATTGGGTAAACTAGATCCCAGCACCAAGTTAATCTGGTGTTGGATATCTCTTATGGGCGGATGGCTAGGGGGAAGGTCTTCAGGCATTATATCTACAAACTCAGATAGTATCTGTTGAACTTTTGGTGGCATCCCACGGTCTATCCCGCCATGGTCATCACATCGTACCAAGGCAAACACCATGCCTTCTTTCTTTGCCTCCTCCAAGAATCTAGCCTTTGAAAGAAGAGTGTGTCCCTTTTCACTCTCAGGAGCAAAAGTAGCTCCCTTCCTTCGAGGTGCTAAGGTGACCCTTTAATGCTAAGGGAATATGTGTTTTTACGCCCATTGTGAATCGCTCTTCGATCATACTGCCATGGCCTGCCTAGCAGTAGATGACAAGCATCCATGGATACCACGTCACCCCACGCATTGTCAAAATACTTCTGACCAATCGAAAAGGAGACCAAACATTGTTGGTCGACGGTGACCTCGCTCCCCTTCTTTAGCCACGACAGTTTTTACAGCTTCAAGTGCTGGCCTATCTTGAGTTGTAGCTTTTGAACTGTTTCCATGGAGACCATGTTCTCACAGCTACCACTAGTTATGATCAGCTTGCACACCTTCTAAAAAATAGTGCAGGTAGTGTTGAAGATATTAGTCCTCAACTAGTCTTCACCTGAATCACCCTTGGGAGTTAGTAAGCTCTTTTTGACAAGGGTCTCGTCACCATCTCCATGCAAGACATCCCCTTCCTCACCATCTTTGTCATAGATCGATTTTCCAATGCTTTCAACATCCTATGTGTCATCTTCATTGATCAGGAGATTTTTCTTCTTCTGGTTGGTAGACTTTCTACATTTTGTTGCCTTATGGCCGGGCTCTTTGCATCTGAAGCGCCGAATATTGTGCTCGAACTTGGACTTTGAGTGGACCGTGGAGTAGGACGAGTCTCCTATAGATGGACCCCCCGTGTGTTCTAATCTTCCCTTGGCGCAGGTTGCCTGGTTTGCTGTTCTCCACGATTAGAGCACGTTGATAGGCTTCATTAACAGTCCACTGAGAATGGAGGCTGAGGACGTCCTGTAAAGGTTGTCGCAAGACACCCAAAAAACGTGCTACCAATTGCTCTTCAGTTTCAGAAATATCATTTCGGGCCTCTAGTTGATAGAACTCCTCGGTGTACTCATCAACGGATTTCATTCCCTGCCTTAACATGTGAAGTCACTAAAACAAAGTCTGAGTGTATCCGAAAGGCAAAAAGTGACTCTTCATCTTCTCCCAGTCGCCAATTTTGTCTTTACCCTGTTGCTTTCTAGATCGCTTCAACTGCTCCCACCAGGTAGACGCTTGGCCTTTTAGTTTGATGGCAGCTAGTTTCACCTTCATATGATCTGGGACATCCTTGTATTCAAAGATAAGTTCCACTTCGTGCAACCAATCGATGAAGACCTCTGCCTACAGAGTACCAGAAGATTCTGGTAGATACACTTTGAAGCCTAGGTCTCTACCTCACTCCTCCCTTCCACAATACTACCAAAAAGGAGCACGATTGTGATACAAGTTCTCAAAATTGGATTTATACTCATGATCATAAGTCTGACCCTCTAGATTTTGCACCTTTGGACAATGGCGTAATTTTGCTATTTGCTTCTATAAATTTGCAATCATCGCATCCTATACATTATGATTGCGGAGAAGGACTTCCTCATTTGGAACATGTGCACGTCGATCACAACCTCTACCATTAGCCATGAAAACTGACGATAACTCACAACAGGAAATGCTAAAGCTTTGATACCAGCTAATGTCGGTACAGAATAAGAGATTATTCTTACGGTTAGTTAAACAATGAAAGCTAGAGATTGAGAAAAATCACAAACAGAGAGAGAGAGAGATTCTAAGATAAACTCTAAGATTAGAGTTTTATTATAAAATAAATAGAATATTTTCTAAAACTCATAAGTCGGGCTTAAATAGCTAGCAAGAAATGGTAAAATTGTAATTAAGGCCAAATAAAAGAATACAGAATAAGATAACTATGGTTAAAATCTGGCCTAAGAATCTAGAATAAAATTGTTATCAAAGATAAACATTACCATAAAAGAAAATTGACCAAAAATAAAAGAGTTAACTAAAAATGACGGTTCAGAAGGAAAAATGGCTAATTCTGGGTTTGATAAGGGGCTCACCAGGCAAAGCTTGACAACCACGACGTGCGCGCCGAAGAGAGCTTTTTGGATTGGGGTCATATGCGCGATTCTGATACCTGTAGCCAAGATTATGGTTAAAATACTAATATTGTCACTTCTACTTTCTCAACCAAGGAATAATTTTTCTCGTCCAACCGAGGAATAAGTCGTTCATTGCCCAAATCTGAGGAATATTACTTCTCACCAAAATCTGCTGCTTCTCTCCAAATCCTAGGAATACTCATCTCCTCTCATTGGTTTTGCACTGGTCTATCTTCTCGAAATAGTCCAGTGCTTTTAACGTCACATCTGTCAGCTAAGCCTCATTAGACTCAGATCCTCCTGCATCAGTATTAGAGCATTAGCATCACTTCCCATCCCAACAGTTAAAATTTTCCTAATTCACAGCTTTTAACCTGTCTCTATCCCACTCAAAATCTAATAATTATTCATCTAAATTTTATATAATAATAAAGTATTATTAATTTTATTTTTTTTATTTTTTATCTAATTTATTTTCATAAAAAATCTACTTGTCATATTTTAATTTTTAGTCAAATAAAACGTAGTTTACAATAATTTTTATAATTTATAACGTACACTTTTTTGAATTATTTTATATTTAATAACATAACAATTTTTTTTATTTATTCTAATTAAATTATTGTTTTTACTTTTTTTTTTCAATAGTTCAATTGGATGAAATAATCACTAGGGGTGATGAAGCGAATAAAGGGGATTTACAATGGTATTGTGACACTTATGCATTCTAAGATGAGAAGAATAGAATTGCCCTCATGTAAGCAAATCACATACAATCCCCTCCCCCGTCGCTCTCTCTCTCTCTCTCTCTCTCTCTCTCTCTCTCTCTCTCTCTCTCTCTCTCTCTCTCTCTCTCTCTCTCTCTCTCTCTCTCTCTCTCTCCTGATCTTTTTTTCTCTCGTCTCCATTTTAGTTAGCTCAATCGTTACTCTGGTTTTTAGGCTACAAAATGAATAGCGAACACTCGACTTGAGTATGGGGTGAAGTTGTTTCAGGTCTAACTAAGAGTAGCATTGTGTTTGTGTTGAAAATGAAAGATACAAATTTTTTCGATTTTTTTCCCTTCATTTTCTTGGGAACCAAATAGAGCCCTAGATTGTAATTTTGCAGATCTGTTGTATTTCCTTTGGGTTTTGATATACCTATAAAACTCGATTTTGCTACTCCTTTTAGAATGCAGACGTGTCATAATGTCATTGAAGGATGTAAATCTCATTTATTAAGGCTGGACTCCAACTCTGACAAAGTTAGAAAGCCCAACTTTGATCTCCGACTCCGACCAAAGTTGGAGGCCAAGTCAAGCCTTGACTCTGACTTCGATCAGTAGCGGACTCCAACTTTGATCTGAGCACTAAATTCGAACTCAGAGGTCAGAACTCTGGTCGAAGTGGGGCTTTCTTATAATGGTTGACTCGCGGTGGTGTGTAGTGGAAGAGATGCATTGTTTTGGTGATGGCATCTCACAAGCTCATTTTCTTTTTCTAGTCCTCTCTCTTTGACTCTGTGGAAAAATAAAATAAACAACTAGTGGAAAATATGAAAATCTAAAGATCAGAAAAATTGATGGAACTAGAAAAAGGAAAAAAAAAAAAAAACCAGTAGGAAAAAAAGGTCAATGAGTCCAAGGAGAGAGTGAGAAATGGTGGAATGAGGGAAAAAAAAGAAGCAGAAGAGGGAAAAAGTACATAGGAAAATAAAGAAGAATGGGAAAGAAGACAGAGAGAGAAATAGGGATTGAGAGTAGAAACACTATAGCTAGGCGATCTGAGAAGAATAAATGTATTTATTGTTTGTTAATGAGGATTGATGAAAGGATAGGGGAGGCGACGCTGATTTTCTGCAACTCTATCCATTTCGGAGAGTAGGAACCGTACGATATATGTTTTCATAGTTAAAAATCTTCTTGTCTATGATGTCCACTTCAAGCTTGAGTTCTGAACAGCAAAAATGCAAAATCAACTTGCAATGCTACTACTATTGATACACTGTTGAGTGTTGACTTCTTACTGCCTTCAATGCCAAAATATATTACTTCACTTTAATTTTTGTTTCATCGATCAAGCGTGTAGGGTTCAAAAGGCCTTTCACTTGCCTTACCACTTTGTCCTACTATCTGCTACTGTGATGAAAGGATCGATGAAAGGATTTTTGATGGTACTAAATGAGGAACACATCAACTAGCCTGTAAAAAAAATAGCCTGCAACCTAAGTTTGGAATGCAAAAAAAAACGTGGCCTGCAACCTGAGTTCAGAATGCCAAAATAATATCACACGCCTAAGTTCAGAATGCGAAAAGACAAAAATGTCAGAGTTGAAGTTTGTAAGTCGGAGCCGATATTCGCTTCGATTCTGATAATTTTTTTCAGAGTAACTTTGATTCTAAACTCTAGGCTGGTTTGGGGAGTGAGATAATATGAGAATTTTGTGAATAGTAGTAAGATAGTTTGTGAATAGTAATGAGATAGTTTGAGTTAGATATTTTTTGAGTTTTGAGAAAGGAGAGAGAATAAGTTGAATAAAAATATTATAAAGTTAAAATATTGTAAGTGTAGAAATTCTGAGTTTCTTTTATGATCAAACTCAGTGCTTGAATGCCAAGAATGAAGCAAGAAGAGTGCAGTGACTTAAGAAAATAATGTAGAACAATATAAAGAACACAAAGATATTACGTGGTTTGATCCTAGTGATCTACATCCACGACAGGAACCATCTAAAGAGCTTTATTAAGGATAAAAGCACAATGCAAGATTACAACGATCATCCCTCCTCTCAGAGTTTTTCTTGATTCTTAAATCAGAATCAATATCATCTCAAGTACAATCTCTCATCTCTGTTTTTCTTCTCTGTGTTTTATCTCAACTTCTCATTCACCTGTATTACAATACAATATGACTCTCATATTTATAGTTCTCATTTGATCTAACTTTAACACTAAAACTAGAAGCTCTTTTACTTGCCACCTCAGCACATCCTGCATGAGTTTTGACTAGCTGACAACTTCTCTTATGTGTGAAGAGAAAATGTTGACATCACAAAATTGGGGAGGGACCACTATTGGACAGGTGACCCTAACTCTTCTTTAAAAAAAAAAAAAAAAAAAAAAAAAGAGGTTGACATCACAACAATTCTCCACCTTGGCAAGCTTTTCTTTTTTCTAATTTGCTCCTCTCTTATTCAGACAGTTCCTGCATTGTTCCCCCTATGAGGGGTACTTTAACAATTCCCCATGTTGATCAAGTTTAGATAATGTTTGAACTTGATGGTTGGCAAGGACTTAGTCATCATATCAAATGAATTTTCTTCATTAGGAATTTTTTCCACTTTAATTTCACCACCTGCTATGATGTCCCTGATAGAGTGAAGTCTAATGTCTATACGTTTTGATCTTTCATGGTATATCTGATTTTTGACAAGGTGGATAGTACTTTGATTATCATAGTGAACTATGATGTTTCCTATAAACATGCCTAATTCAGTTGATATACCTCTTAACCATATAGCCTCTTTGATGGCCTTAGTCATATCAATGTATTCAGCTTCAGTTGTCGATAAGGCAACCACAATTTGCAAATTTTCCTTCCAACTAATTGCTCCTCCAAAGGCTGTAAACACAAAACCAGTTAAAGATTTTCTGGTGTCTATGTTTCCAGCATAATCTGAGTCTATGAAACCTTGTAATTCACTTTCCTTCTGTATATTTTCACCAAACTTCAATCCCAAGCAGCTTGAACCAAACAAATACTGAAATACCCACTTAATGGCATGCCAATGGGGTTTTCCAGGATTGGTCATATATCTACTGACTATGCTTACTGCATATGTCAAGTCTGGCCTTAAGCAACCCATAGCATACATTATGCTTCCCACCATACTGGCATATGGTATTTTTTGCATAAACTCATTTTCTTCATCTGTTTAAGGTGCTTGGGTGACTGACAGTTTTGAATGTTGCCCCATAGGTGCACTTACTGACTTCAATTGGTCCATACCAAATCTTTTCAGAATTTTTGAGATGTATGACTTTTGAGATAGATAGAGTATTCTGTTCTTTCTATCTCTCAGTATTTCCATACCTAAAATTCTCTTAGCAGGTCCTAATTCCTCCATTTCAAATTCTGATTTGAATATACACTTAACTTGTTCAATCAGATTTAAGTCCTTACAAGCAACAAGCGTGTCATCTACATACAATAGTAGATAAACCATATTTTCCCCATATTGCTTGTAATACACACAACTATCATACCCACTTCTCTTGAAACCATTTTCAGTCATGTGTGAATCAAATCTCTTGTACCATTGCCTAGGGGACTGTTTTAGTCCATATAGAGATTTCTTTAGTAAACACACTTGATTTTCATTGATTTCATTTGAGAAACCTTCTGGTGATTGCACGTATATGACCTCATCAAGTTCTCCATGCAAGAAGGCTGTTTTTACATCCAATTGTTCCAAGTGTAGGTTTTCATAGGCAGGAGCCTTATGGAGCTATGTTTGACTACTAGTGGGAAGATTTCATTGAAATCTATCCCCTTTCTTTGAGTAAATCCATTTGCTACCAATTTTGCCTTATATCTAGGCCCCTCAACCCCTGTTGTGCATTCTTTCCTTTTGTAGATTCATTTAGATCTAACCAATTTTACCTTCTCTAGTTTAGAAACTAGTTCTCAAGTCTTGTTTTTATTAAGAGATCCCATTTCCTCAAGCATGACTAATATCCATTTATGAGACTCTTTGCTTGCCATAGCCTTTTTATAAGTCCTTGGTTCCATATAGATATCTTCTTCTGCTATTGTTACTTCTTCTACTACTGTTAGTGCAAAAGCAGTAAGCTCAGCATGGCCATACCTCTGAGGTGGTCTAATTACCATTTTCTGTCTATCCCTCACCAAGTTTTAGGAATTATTATCACCTTGATCTTTGTTCTTTGAGGTTCTTGTTGTTTTCTCAACTTGATTTTCCAGCTGAGGTGGTGAGCATTCTTCCAGCTCCACCTCAAGTTGCAATATCTCTAAGGTAAGCATTTATATAGGTTCAGTTTGCACTTTTTGTGCTCTAGCCATCTGTAGTTCATTGAAGATTACATTTCTACTTACTATGAACTTTTGTTTTCCAGGTCCATCCACCCACAATTTATACCCTTTAACCCCTTCAGGGTACCTCACAAAAATGCACTTAAGTGCTCTCGGTTTAGAGTGTGCATAGGCTACACATCCAAACACCCTCAAGTAATCATACTTTGAAGGCTTTCCAGACCACATTTCTTGTGGGGTTTTGAAACCTATTGCAGATGAGGGGCTTCTATTGATTAAATGGACAGTTGTGGCAGCAGCTTCAGCCCAGAACTGTTTTGGCAGACCTGAGTTTGATAGTAAGCATCTTACCTTCTCCAAAATGGTCTTGTTCATCCTCTCAGCAAGACCATTTTGTTGAGGGGTTTCCCTTACAGTCTTGTGCCTTGCTATTCCCTCTCTTTGACAAAACATATTGAACTCATTTGATAGAAACTCAAGCCCATTGTTTGTTCTAAATTTTCTGACCTTCCTTCCAACTTGATTTTCAACTAAGGTTTTCCATTTCTTGAACTTACTATAAGTGTCACTCTTATTTTTAAGTATGTATATCCATACCTTTCAGTAATTATCTATGATGGTTAAGAAGTAATTTCCTCCACCATGAGAACTGACCCTTGTGGGACCCCACAAGTCTGAGTGAATATAGTCCAAGACTTGTTTAGTCTAATGAATTGTAGCTTTAAAATTGACCCTCGCAGACTTTCCAAGTATGCAATCTTCACAAAATGGTAGTTCATCTAGATGTTTCTCACCCATCAAGCCTTGTTTATGAAGTTCTTGCAGTCCTCTTTGACTGACATGCCCCAACCTCCTAGGCCATAGCACAACCTTGTCTGTCTTTTTAGTCTGTGTATTTGAAGCCTCATTTATAACTATTTTCCCTATAAGTGTGTAAAGGCCATTTTTTATTACTCCCTTCATCATTGTTAAAGAGCCTTTAGCAACTCTCAATGTCCCTGATTCTGACTTAAAGGTACAACCAGATTGATCCAACATTCCAAGAGAAATTAAATTTCTCTTCAGTTCAGGTATGTATCTAACTTCTTGTAGTATTCTCTCCATACCATTATGCATCATAATTCTGACCGAGCCTTTTCCCAAAATTTTGCAGGTCTTGTTGTTGCCTAGGATTACATGCCCTCCATCTAACTCAGTGAAGGTTTCAAACTATGATTTCGTTGGGCACATGTGGAAAGAGCAGCCTAAGTCTAAGATCCACTCTTTACCTGAATCAACCTCAGATACATTCAGTACCTCAGCACTGTCATATACATCTAACACAACAACAACATTTCCTTCCTCTTTAGATTTGTTTGTAAGATTTGTTCTCTCAGGGCAGTCCCTTTTGAAATGCCTTTCTTTGTGGCATACAAAGCATTTTAATTGCATCTCCTTTGATTTTGATCTAACTTTATTATTTTTCCCTTTATGAATATGTTTTTTTTATTTTCCTCTTACAGTCAAACCTTCCCCAGTTTCTGATTTAATTTCTGCCTTGTTCTGTAATTCCCTCGAGTGCAAGACAGATTGCACTTCCTCCAAGGTTAATGCTTCTCTGCCATACATCATGGTTTCCTTCAAGTTTGCATATGAAGTATCTAAAGAACTTAACAGAAAAATAGCTTGATCTTCATCTTCTATGTTGATGTCTATGTTTGCAAGATCTTAAATAATCTTGTTGAACTCATCAAGATGTTCTTCCATAGACATACTTGGAATCATTTTGAAAGTGTAGAGTCTGGTTTTCTTGTGTAGGCGATTTGCCAAGGACTTGGTCATATAGAGATTTTCCAGCTTCAGCCATATGCCTGCTACTGTCTCCTCCTTGGCAACCTCCCTCAAAACCTTATCACCAAGAGACAAAATAATGGTGCTGTGAGCCTTTTGCAAGATCTCATTCTTCTCCTTGTTTGATAAAGATCCCATACTCTTTTCTCCAAGAAGTGAATCCTGCAGACCTTGTTGAACAAGAAGAGCTCGCATCTTGATTCTCCATAAGCCAAAATCATTTTTTCGAGTGAACTTTTCCACATCAAACTTGGTTGTCCCCATCAACCTTGCTCTTGATACCACTTGTAGAAATTCTGAGTTTCTTTTATGATCAAACTCAGTGCTTGAATGCCAAGAATGAAGCAAGAAAAGTGCAATGACTTAAGAAAACAATGTAGAACAATGTAAAGAACACAAAGATATTACGTGGTTCGATCCTGGTGATCTACATCCACGGCAGGATCCATCTAAAGAGCTTTATTGAGGATAAAAGCACAAATGCTAGATTACAAATATCATCCCACCTCTCAGAGTTTTTCTTGGTTCTTATATCAAAATCAATATCCTCTCAAGTACAATCTCTCCTCTCTATTTTTCTTCTCTGTGTTTTATCTCAACTTCTCATTCATGTGTATTACAATACAATATGACTCTCATATTTATAGTTCTCATTTGAACTAACTTTAACACTAAAACTAGAAGCTCTTTTACTTGCCACCTCAGCACATCTTGCATGAGTTTTGATTGGCTGACAGCTTCTCTTATGTGTGAAGAGAAAAGGTTGACATCACAACAGTAAGAATATAGTTTTGTAATATTATTTTTGTTTGGGGATTTGAAAAAGTTGGAATTATTTTTTATTTTTTATTTGAAAGTTTGAAAAGTTGTAATGATTAGTTTGAAAATTTTGTATTTGAATTATGTTTGGGAATAAAATGGGATGAGATGAAATGAGATCAGATGAAAATTTTGTATCTCATCTTAGGCCTCAAACTTGCCCTAAGGGCTCGTTTGAAGAGTGAGATGATATGAGAATTTTGTGAATAGTAGTAAGATAGTTTGTAAAAGTAGTGAGATAATTTGAGTTGAGTATCTTTTGAGTTTTGGAAAATTAGAGAGAAAAAGTTGAATAAAAAATATTATAAAGTTAAAATATTGTTAGAATATAGTTTTATAATATTATTTTTGTTTGGAGATTTAAAAAATGTGAGTTGTTTTTTATTTTTTGTTTGAAAGTTTGGGAAAATTGTAATGATTAGTTTAAAAAAATTGTGATGATTAGTTTAAAAATTTTGTATTTGAATTATGTTTGGGAAGTATATAAGATCAGATAAGATGTGAATTTTAGGATAAGATCTATTTCCAAACAAGCCCTAATTTTCTGACTCTGACTAAGTAGGAGTCAAAGCGAGTGTTGGCTGGAGTCGGAGCCAACACTCCAGCCAACACCAAGACCAGTTTGAAGTTATTCTCTATTTTCAATGGTTCGGTTGGATGAAAGAGTTAATACTTTACTTAAATTATTTTTAATGGAGAGAGGAAAACATAAGGTTGGGTTGGATGAAATAATCATAAAAAATTAAATGATCTTGCTAAAGTATTAAGAGCTAATGAAATCTATAATTTCTTGGTGAAAAAAAATAACAAACTTTCAGTTTAGCTTAGTAACAGTACTTACATATTTGGATAAGCACTCTTGTAAAAATTAGTTTAGCTAGTATTTTGACTACTCCAATGCAACCCATTTTCATCCTCATTGGCTAAAATATTGCTAGGTGGATGTTATACCGAATGGGATGATTGGTCCAGCCAAAGCCAAAGCCAAAGCCAAAGCCAAAGCCAAAGCCAAAGCCAAAATTTGGCAAAAACTAAATGTTTTGCCTAAAAGAGTATAACCCTACATTGGACTAGGTAATTATAAGCCAAAATAATAATATAATATTTTTATTCAATAATAATATTTTTTAATTTTTTTAATTTTTTATAATTATTCTAACCATATGTTAATTAATAATTTAACTTTTAATTAACTTATTGTTTCCCAACTATTTTTTAGCCTAATTATTCAACACATACCACATTTACAATTCTTGTGAGGAATGTCTTTGTCTTCTGATAGCAATTCATACACTTCATCATGTATGTGAATGCATACACATTCCTATCCAGGACATAAACGTTCCCAACTTAAAAAAATATCTTAATACATCATGAGCTCCATCATAAAAAATCTGTTATTCATCCTCTTTTTTCCAGCAAAAAATATCAAAGCCACGTGTTAACATCTAAAATCGGCACAACAGATTAGAAGGGGAGAAAGATTCATTCTCGGCCCGTTGAGGTGGTTTGGGCCTCAATTGGTGTGGTGTGGAACTCTCGACGATGGTCCGGTGTGGTTGTACGGTATCCGTATGTACATCCTTGAGTTTGTTAAGATCTACTGCTTTATACGCACTACCTCCTCCTTGCATGACATTTGCAAAAGGATGTATGATACAAACCGGTAGAAATGAAGATGATATTGACAACTCGATGTTCCACTTCCACTTCGAATTTGTTAGGAAGAAAAAAAGGAGATCAAGAAAGGAGTTGAAGAAAGGGAGAATGGTTTAATAAAAGAAAGTTGCACGTTATGGGGGATTTAGAGACATATTAAGTTTATCTTTTAGAAAACTTTTGAATGGAACTTTTAAAGTTTGCATTTATGTTTCAAGATTGGGAACAAAGTTTTAAGTTTTTAGCATAAACCTGGATGCGTTTATTTCCAGTTTTGAAAGAGACTACGGATGTTCTTTATTTTTGGGACTAGAGGAGGATAATTTATTTAATAGTCATGATCGCCCTGTCCCTCTTAGCTTGATCACTAATTCGATCTTAGGGTTAAAATTTGAAATATGATTTGATTTATGAAGCTTTAACTTATATTGCAAGCAAATAGAAGTACCTAATTGAGAAGGAAATATCAATCAAATATAGCAGGGTAGTAGCTCGCACGATGGGAATGGTCTCCTATCTTTTGAGTTTTGACAAGGAAAGTGGTTCGGTCACAACAATCGGTCTCTCTCCTAAACCAAAACCAATCTATGAATAAGAATCTTTCATTAGTAATATGAAGTAATTGTTATATAAGGATTGTGGTTCAAGTAATTTGAAATGGTTTAACATCTGGGGATTGGAACAGGATTAAGCCTTTAATAAGCATGCAAAAGAGTCTTTGCTATCAGCCCCAATCCGAGTCTTGCTGAAGAAAGAACAAACTTTTTAACTAATCTGATTTTCATCAAAACATCTTACTGTAATTTATGTGACAAATAAAGGCCGAAATAACTTTTGCAATACTCACAAAAAAATTATGAGATTGCTTTGGAATAAACATATTTGTATCAAGGTAAAAAAATTAAAAAAAAAAAAGAAAAAAGGTTCTAACATTGATAGGTTTCGAGGCTAAGTTAGATATTAGAGTAATGCTACTTACTATTCCAATTTTCATCATCATCTCATCATCCTATGATGTGGCATTAAATGATTAGAGACTATTTATATTATTTCATTTGTGAGCCTATCATCTAATGTCACATCATGAAATGATGAGAGGATGATGAGAAAATGGATGATGAATCTAGATATTATATTAGGAGTGGGAGAAGCTTTATAATAAGAGAGCAAGGGAAGATGATCATCATGAGTACCATCAAGATTGTTCCAATAAGAATTTGGCAAAGAAGCAAGATGTCAAGGGTAGTGACTTCAAAACTCTAGATCCTCTATTGACGTGGCCTAGGTTTCTTTTTCTCTGGTTTTCCCGTATCGTTTCTTGTGTGTGGGTAGCTTCTTTGCCTTTTACGTGTGGGTAGTTGCATGGCTGCTCAGGGGGATCCACCCCCTCTAGCGCGGACCCTCCTCAGGCGACGGCGGGACACCATCTGTTCACTGATATCATGGTGGAGTCCCTAGAGTCCCCGAAACCTCTTCTTGAAGTTGATATCTCTATGCATCACCCAAACTTTAAGGATGGCGAAATCTTCTTTAACTTCACAAAGAAGGAGATCGATTCATGGTCGTTTTGAAGTTCTTGTGAAAAAGACCCTCTCTTGATCTTATTCGAAAGTCCATCAAACAGAGATTGAGCTTGAAGACGCAACCTGTGGTGGGCGGGATGAGAAAATTGACCAATGTGATGGTTTGATTGACAAATGAAGAGGATTTTTGCACGGCTATGGCGAGGGAATTCTTTGACATTAAAGGTATGCCTTATCTAATTTTTCATTAGTCTCCTGATTTTGATGAAAATATTGAACCTGTTAATGTCCCGGTGTGCATATTTTTACCGGGATTACCCCCAAATTTCTATCACATATCTATGTTGAAAATTATTACTGGTGGTTATGGAAGATCTTTTTGGAGAAAAAATGCCACTTCGTGTGTTTCACGTCCAGAAGGTGCGAGATGTCGTATTGAGATGGATGTCTCGCAAGCTTTGCAGAATGGTTTCTGGATTGGGACCCCGGGTGAACCTGGAAGCTAATATCAGGAGGTCATCTTTGAGACCTTGCCTGCATTTTGTCATAAATGTCATATTCAAGGGCACAATGATAAGAATTGTTTACTACAAAGGAAAGAAATCAAGGAAGGAGAGCGCATATATTTTATTTTTTAATTTTTTCAAGCGATTTTGAATTATTTTTGCCATTATGTATTTCCAGTGGATAAGTTTCACCGAAATAGTGAAATCGATTTTGAATTATTGTTGCCATTATGTATTTCCAGTGGATAAGTTTCACCGAAATAGTGAAATCGATTTTGAATTATTGTTGCCATTATGTATTTCCAGTGGATAAGTTTCACCGAAATAGTGAAACCGAAAAAAAATTCAAAGATGGTGTGGCGTTAGATTGAAAAACCTGAAGTGGATCAGGAGTGATCCGGAAGAAACGAAGAGAAGAGATTCTTAATAAGATTAAGGAGAGGGAGAATGTTGTGAGGAAGATGTTGGGCTTCTTTATGTCTTTAAAGAAGGGATTTTGAGGAATATAGAGAAGGATAATAGGCAGAGTTCTTTGGTATTATTTGAAGTGCATGTAGTTGAGAAACCTGTTGAAGAGCTAAAGGAAAATGTTACTCCTCGTGAAACTTATTTGAATGTGACTGTTAATCATCATTCTCCATGTAGTTCTTTAAAAATGGTGGATGAAATTTTGGAATATGAATTGGGATGTGTTGCGCAACATGTTATTGATGAAATGGACCAAGAAAATGAAGAGGAATTAAGTATAAGTAAGAGGCAAAATGTTGTTGTTGTGTCCAATTCTGAAGGCCTATTGGAGGCTGAAAACATTGCCAGAAAGGACTATTCTTTTGATCTGGAGATGGGAATCACAATTAGGGAAATTTTGGAATCTGGAAAAAGGAAGCCTAGGGTGATTCGTGGAGTCACCACTCACTCCAAAAAATACCTTTAATTATGTTTAATATCTTTGCGTGGAATATTAGGGATGTGTGTACTTCTCAAAATCATTTGTCCCGTATTATGAAGAATTTTAAACCTCGTATTGTTGCTATTATGGATCCTTTCTTGGATGACAATAATCTGAAATTTTGGGCACGAAGATTGAAGCTCCAAAATTGTGTTTCGAATTCAGAAGAGGGTGGTAAAATTTGGCTATTTTGGGATGAGGATATTCATTTTTCAGCAAGTTTGTTTACGAACCAACTTTTATCGGGTTGGTTCTCGCTTAGTGATTACAGAATATTTTTTACATTTGTTTATGCCAACCATTTTAGGCGAATGCGGCTGGACTTGTGGGATGATATTAGGAGTTTTGATTGTGAGGGAAGGCCTTGGTTTTTGGTGGGGGATTTTAATATTATTCGAGATGATAATGAAAATGTGGGGGTGTTCATCAGGCTGCTGGGGCGAAACAGGATTTTAATAATCTCATTCATAATTGTGATTTGCTAAAGATTCCTTTTGAGGGATCTAAATTTTCTTGGTGCAATGGTCAAAATGGGCGTCGTCATATTTGGGCTAGACTGGATAGAGTTCTTGTTAATCCATCGTTTCTAAGTAGATTCTAGCATGTTAAAATGAAGTATCTTCCTCACACTTCCTCTGATCATAGTCTTATGTGCATTGAGTTGCTACAGTACAGTAGTTTTTCAGGCTCAATCTAGTTTCGGTTCCAAAGAATGTGGACATCTCATGATGATTTCCTTCCTCTAGTAAAGCGAGTGTGGGATTCTCATATGAATTGTAATACTTTGAAACGAGTGGCTAGGAGTTTATATAAGCTCAAATCTGCTCTTAAATTGTGGAATGTCTCAACTTTTGAGAGTGTGGAAAAGGAGTTACAATTGGTGGAGGATTAATTGGTTAGCTTGGAGAGTGAGGTTGCTGGAAATTATTCTAAAAAGGCTGAAAATCAAATGTTACAACTTAAGGCAAAACATCAGTTATGGTTAGATAGAAAGGAGATCTTATGGAAACAAAAATCACGCATTCAATGGTTGAAGGAGGGTGATGCGAATACTCGATTCTTTCATGTGAGTGTCATGAATAAAAAGAGAAGAAATATTCTTACTTCTTTAACCTTGCAGGATGGGTCTTCTTTAAAGACTCCTGAGGAGATTCATGTTGGTGCTATTAATTTTTATCAAAAGCTTTTGGCTTCCGAACCAGTTGTTAGGGATGGGGATGTGTTTTCTCTCATTCCTAAGTTGGTTTCGGAGGAGGATAATTTATAAAAGAAGTTAAAGAGGTATTGGATTTTATTCTCGATGATAGTTGCTCGGGGCCTGATGGTTTTTTGGCGGCATTTTTTAAAGTGTCATAGGATATTGTTCAAGATGATGTATGGCAGGCGGCAATTGAATTCTTTAATGGCTATCATTTACCCACTTTCTATGGTGCTACGATTTTAGTCCTTATTCCAAAAGTAGATAAACTGGATAGTTTCACTAAATTTAGGCCTATTAGCTTATGTTGTGTGGTTTATAAGATTTTCTCAAAAATTATGGTGAATCATATGGCTCCTATTGTAAGTAAGTTAATCTCACCAGCTCAATCAACTTTTGTTAGCAATCATAGTATTTTTAATAATATCTCCATTGCACAAGAATTGGTCACTGCTTTGGATAAAAAAGTTCATGGTGGGAATGTGGTTTGTAAAATTGATATGGAGAAGGCATATGATCTGGTGAATTGGTGGTTTCTTCTGCGCATTTTGAAGGGATTTGGCTTCTCCCTTAGCTGGTGTGACCTCATTCTTCAGTGTATTTCCTCTCCTACCTTTTCGATTATGTTGAATGGAATTTCTAAGGGTTTCTTCAAAGCTTCCCATGGTATAAGACAAGGTGATCCTCTTTCACCTTACCTTTTTATTTTATCGGAAGATGTCCTTTATAGATTATTGGATTCTCAATTTTGTATGGGCACCATTAAGTCTTATAATATTTCGACATCTTGTTTGATAATTTCACACATTCTCTATGCGGATGATTTACTGATTTTCATGAGGTGACAAACGGTCCTTGAGGGGTATTTTGAAAACTTATGAATTAGTTTCGGGACAAAAGATCAATGCAGAAAAATCAAGTTTGTTTTGCTCCAAAAAAATAAATTATGCTAGAAAACACCAGATGTTGGAAGCTTTGGGCTTTAGTAAGGGTAAATTCCCTTGTACTTACCTTGGTGTGTCGTTACATACTGGTAGACTTACAACTTTTATGCTGAAACCCCTTGTTGAGAAAATTAGAAAGAAGGTTGCAGGTTGGAAGAGGAGTCTTCTTTCCTCAGATGGTAGATTGATGCTTTTGAAACATGTCCTCAATAGTGTGCCGATTCATGTCTGTGCTTAAAATTCCTCTAATAGTGTTTACAGAGATTCAACATATGTTATCAGAATTTTTGTGGGATTCCAAAGAGGGGAGAAAGAAAAAAGCATGGGTTTCATGGAGGAAAGTTTGCCGACCAACTCAAGAGGGTGTTTTAGGGGTGAGATATCTTAAGGAAGTACAAGATTCGTTTTTATTCAAGTTTGCCTGGAAATTGACTGAGTGATTCCCTTTGGGCTAATTTCTTTAAAAGCCAGTATTTGAGAAATATTTCTCCTTTAGAAGCTGCTCAACTTCCTCGTGGATCTAGCTTCTGGAAAAGTGTAATGCATAGAGTCCATTTACTCTTTAATCATGGGATTTGGAAGGTTCAGGAGGGCAATTTCAATTTCTAGTTTGAACCTTGGCTTCCATCTGGTGTCCTAGTTGGTCGGGTCCAAGTGATTGAGTCCCTTTGCTACATATTTGTGATTTATTATCTCCAGCCAATTGGGATATTCCTTGTCTTTCTTCTTTGGTTGGGGCTGATTTATGCAATGAAATCCTTCAATCTAATATTCAGTTAAAGCAAGGTTCAGATATTTTCATATGGGTTTCTTCATCAGATGGTAATTTTTTTACTAAGGGGGCATGGAATATGTTCAGACTTCATTCGGACCCTCCCCATTAGGCAAAATGGACCTGGCTTAGAGGTATTCCAAGTAAAATCTCTTATATTGCTTGGAACTTCTAGAATCATTTGTTGCCTGTTGATGCAAATGTTAAAAATCTTGGTATTCATTTACCATCCCACTGCCATTGTTGTGTGGATAAAAGTGCTATTGAAACAGAAGAACATTTATTTGGGAATGATTTTCTAGTTGAAAACATCTGGGAATTCTTCTCCAAGAGGTTAGAGATGAGATATAGGAGAGGTCAAAGTATTTTTGATCGAGTTTTTCTTTGGTGGCCGAAAGCCAAATGCTCTTCTCAGCTGGGGATAGTGCAAGGTCTTATTCCAACTATGATTATTTAGGGACTTTGGTTTTTCTGATGTAAGATTCGCATGGAAGAGGGTAATTTCACTTGGAAGCATATTGTGTCGGCTATTCTATTGCGGATTCAAAATGTGTTTGTGGTGTCTATGAAGTTCATGTCTTGTTCTACTCGGGACCAAGAGGTATTGTGGAGCATTAGATGTCCTATCATTGTGCCGCAGGTTACTACAGCTAAAGCTTTTGCTTGGCAACCTCCTGATTGTGATTATTGAAAATTAAATATAAATGGTTGTTCACTTGGTAATCTCGGCTTATTTGGCGGTAGTGGTGTGGTTCGTGATCATAGAGGAGATTTATTTGCAAGTTTTTCTCACCACTACCAAACTCAGACCAATATTGTAGCTGAATTTTGGGCTTTGAGAGATGGCTTTAAACTTTGTAAAGATCTGGGATTATCGAATATAATAATTGAGACAAATTCTATAATGGTGCTTTCATGGATTTATCGTAGTGAATGTTCCCACTGATATTTATGGGATTTTTGGAAAGAGGTGATTGAGCTTATTAGGTCTCTTAATTGTTGCATTCATCGCGTCTTTCGTGAACGCAATATGGTGGCTGATTTTTTTGCTAAAGAAGGAGCCCGTGATTCTTGTATGGATCTTCATGCTCATAGTCTTATTCCTAGAAGACTTAAGGTTTGTTGCGCCTTGATAAATGCTCTTTACCTTTTTTGAGATTGAAATTTGCTTAGTGCAAGTTGCAGAAGTCTGGTGCTAGGATTCTTCACTTCCACGTTTGTTTTCTTATTATTTTCTTATTATCGTTCTTTGTTGAAACTATTCGGTAAGACCAATTTGGATTATGCGGTTTTCTATACAGGTTTTATGCAGATTTTTTAGTACACTATTCGGTTTTATGCATATTTAGTTGGCTTAAATTGATTCATTAAGATTTGAGTTCTGTTTGTTTATATTGGATAATTGTATAGGGTTGAGTTAGTCTATATCTTTTTTGATGACTAGATTTGGATTCTATGATTGTAACCCCTAGGCATCTGCTTGTAACCACGATATTCCTCCGTCATAAGTGAGGGCTATCAATAAAATTGAAATACCATATTGTTTTAAAAAAAAATTTAATAATCTAGATATTATACATGGTTTAGTACCCTTTCTATTTTTTTTTATAGATTAAAGAAATCTTTCTAGTTTACATTTTGTCATCATATGCATATGGGATATGAAAAAAATCTATTTACAAGCTCACTCATTCGATAACCCGACGCAACACATCACTGACATGAAAGCCTTCCATATCAACTAGCGTAAAATAAAAAATTAGTATTTTTATTTTTTATTTTTTTTTATAAATGTCAGTCTCATAGAACCCATAAGTGTGTTTACATACTAACCTGTAAGTAGCATAACTCATGAGAATCGGAATTCACTAAAAATCAAGTTAGAAAAATACTTTCAATCCAATCACACTACAATTATTTACGGAAAAATCCAGTCTCCGCACCAGTCAATGACGATGATGCGGATCTCAGTAAGATAGATTTTGACAACAGTCAAAAGCATCCAGGCATGTCATCCGATTTTTGATAAGATATCCTCTGGATAAGGTAGCACATGAGCATGTATGGATGGATAAAAGTCATAATCAAAAGGGTTTTTGCTTAGCGTGATGATGCAGTTTTTCACCGTGCGAAACCTCAAACCAGGCCATGTTAGTGAATAGTGATACAATATAGCATTTGGACAGCTGACAAGTAAGAAGAATTAGAAACCTTGCATGTGTATAGAGCAAATGGTCCCAACAAAACAAAGCATACCAATACATATTTCCAGAGAACTGAGGAATAGTTGCATTAGAAGGGCTTCTCATAGTCCCGTGGCGGTTGCTGCTCCCAGGCTGGCAAAAAGCCTACAGAATGGAACATAAGGGGATCAGAAGATAGCAGAAAATTACAAAGTAAAACTCATATTTAATGCTCATCACTACAGCAAGTGACAGTTTAGTAAAAGCATATGTAACAATTTTAAAAGGTTACTTTCCCTACAACAAGACTCCACAACCTGATGGTATGCCATAAATGCAATATACACTTGAAGGAAATAACAGATCAGCACAGGGGTCTGTCCAACATATTTGCAAGCTATTCTAAAATGAAATCAGCAACCTGAAATGAGTGTCCTCAACCTTTCTGTTTAAAAACCGTGAGGCATTCATGACCAGCTGAATCTTGAATAAAACAACTTCCAGGTCCACAGCTTACATAGTACAAGAAATTTTACATCCTTTCACTATAGCTCTTTCAAGTTAATTCTCTCAGGCAACAGTTGGTTTAGACAAATACAAATATCCTTTCAAATAGGGATTTGATGTTTTATGTGATGATTTTACCTGTAACATATTCATAGAACTCAAATCAATTCATCAAGGTGTAATTGCAATTTCTTCATCCGCATTACAGGAGAAATTTAGTAGAGACACATAGCTTGAGGCAAGACTCAATGATGCAAAGATGTTTCTTGAATAGAATCATCTCTTCCAGACCTATCTTTCTCATCAATAAATTTTTTGTTTACCAATTTAAAAAAAAAAAAAAAAAAAAAAAAAAAAAAAAGCTTTGTCTATGCCTTGTTCTATAGAATTGATGATCGAATATTTGGGGCCAACATATCTTTCAAGCTAACAAATTTCTTGGACAATGGAGGAGCACATATGTTTTCAGCAAATTCTCCATGTGTCTATTTATCAGGCTTTAGGTCAAGATGTGGTCAACACAACTCCAAATGTGACATGTCAGTCATCTCCTGCTTGATGCATGTAATCTATTAGAAAATGTATATGGCATAAATAACGTATCCATGCAGGTCTATATGCTAAGGGTGGTTCGACCCAGAGGTTTCAGCCAAGAGAAAGGGAATAGATCCAGAAAGCCACTCAACTGGGGATAGCAGATGCTACTCAAATAGACCAAGCCCCTCATTTGATTGTTAGAAGGAATCACTTAAAAGACACTTTTCTCAACTTCATATTGCTCACCAATATTTAATAGTGATTACAAAGCATGAGTGGTCAAGGTCACTAAATGCTAACAAACTCAAAACCCAAGTTCACTAGACATTCCCATACATCCCTCAACTTACAAAATAAATAAAGACAATTTCCAAATCAATTTATAGGCATCAGAATCTTCAATTATTAAAGAACTTGGTCATCGTTTGTCAGTACCCTTATTCGTGCACCATTCTCCCCTGATTGAAAATAACCCGTCCTCGAGTTTCTACATCCTTGCACACGTCATTTATAACAGGAGAACTCTTTGGGTTGAAAAGAACTCATGCTTAGATTCGCCATTGGAGTTTGGAGCTTCCTTTCTAATAGATTATGAATTTTGACCAGTTAATTCCCTTATCTTCCCTCCTCTCTTGCACTTTACACCTTGAGCTAGATGGACATTTTCACCTTATTTGTTTCATCCTTCAAGTGATTTATAAGATTCACGAAGACAAACATTGAAAAACAACAAATCAACCAACCCCAATAAAATAAATGGAACCTAGCTGAAGTTTTTAGGGCATTCATGACAAATTGGTGAGAGATCGAAAATCCACAAGTGCCTCATGGGGGCATTGTTTGGACCTGACCAATTCAGTCGGTCCACCATTTTCCCACACTGAAACCAACTGTGGAGAGCTATAGACCGGACCAGACCGGTTACTATCAGTCCAGTCAGTCTTATCAGTCCTACCGTGAAGGGTTTTTTCTTTTTCTTTTTTTTTTTTTCTGTGCAATTTGTTGGCAAAAAATTGTATTAGATGGTAAAATCATAAATTCAGTGAGTGCTTTAAATCTAAGTTGTCTAACTAAGTTACTATGTGTAATAAATTAATAATATTAATATTTAATAGTATGCTTATTATCAATTTATCATTGATCAATAAGAGACATAGTGTACAATTAGTTAATACTTAATACTTAATAGGCTATCTTAACATTTTATATATGATCATGGATCATACTTGCAAGCACTTAAGCATATTAAAAATATATACTTAACAACAAAAGTATTTTAATTAAGTGTAATAAATTAATAATGTTAATAGTATGTTATCAACGTTCACATTCACATATAAAATATAAGTTAATAGTTAGTAGCCTATCTTAAGTTCTTGACATTTGACATACTAATATCTAAGCATAGCTAATTAGGTTAAAAAAATTACATATTTATTTGGTTACAATTTACATTATTACATTAAAAATTTACCAAATGCATTAAAATATTATTTAAAAAATAGTATACATAATTCGGTTGGTCCAGGGTGAAAAAACCACACCCCGGGATCGGACCAAAGAGCAAAAATTTGGAAAACTCTGGACCAGTCAAAACCGGCTGGTTTGGTTGGTTTTTTTTGGGTCCACTACAAATTTTTACACCCTGACCTGTGACAGTCATATCTCATTAATAAAACCTCTGACTATGCTTTCTGAACAGAAGCAGTGTGAGGTTGATGCCTCGGCATGAATCCCTCACAAGAATCAGAACCTGCTAATACCAATTTGATGCAGTTGGGATATCACTAGACCAGGCGTAGAGAAAATGACTTCACTATTGATTGTGGATGCCACTCAACATAGTCACAACACACTTGATTCTCGGGAGGAATCATTCAACTCCAAGAAGCAAGATAACTTTTTTGTTTATAAGTTACTGACAAATAACTTATCAAAAAAAAAAAGTTACTGACAAATAATTTTCAGATCCAAAGAATTCTCCCATCTTACTTCTCATTGACATTTATAGGGGAATAAAAAGCATGACCAGTCAAGGTACTACATCAAATGCTAACTTTAAAAACAAAATTCAACTTACTAGGTGGTCTATAGACATTCCAAAGAAAAAACTTACTAAGCAACATCTTACTACAAATTGCATGCACTACTTTTTTTGATAGGTAATTCCATGCACTACTAAATTCGACAAATATTCAACGACAAATTTCAAAAAAATTTAAAATATAAAATAATATCAAAAGAGTTAAATTACTTATTCTCAAATTCTAGACATCAAAATCTTCATTTTACTAAAGGACTTTTTTTTTTTTTTTTTTATAAGTAATAAGAGATTTTATTGACAAGTAAATAGGCATAGCCCTAGTACACAAGAAGTATACAAGAGAAAACACCTAAATACAAGCTAAGAACTAGAATAGGCTTACTAAAGGACTTGGTCGCGATTTATCACCACCCATGCTCCTAAATCAATGAAAGAAAAGGAACACATGTCCTTGGATCCTCTAGAGTTCATTTGGATCTTAGAAAGAATGGGGAACAGAAAATAAAAATGATTGACGAGCAAGCAAATTGAAAGCATTTTCTTTTCTCTCTTGTTTCCAAGATTGAACTGTAGCCTTGGCTTAAAAATAAGGAACATTTCTGCAGAGAGGCACATTTGAAGGAAAACAATTTCAGCCAGAAAAGCACAAAAAAACAATACATGACTCCAATCTTGATATCTGTTTGACGCATAAAATGCAGTTAACACTGTGTTAACATGACATTCAAAGAATCAAACATCACCTCAGGCAAATCAACCATATAAACTCTAGATTTAAAAGAAAACAAACCATGAAATTAAATATCTGGCATACTTAATGGTATTTCTTCCAGGGACATATATATGGAATCATCATCAGCAAGAGACCCCTGAAACAAGCAGTGAAAAAATGTAAGTTACCTCATCAAGGTGGTCAAGGCACATGCATGACTATACATTAAAACTAAACCATAAACGGCAGGCCGGCGAAGGGGACAGCTGCAATAAGATCATTGTGTGCAGAATATGCAGGTAAACCAGTTATCAATAGTGGTGGTACCTCTCCATTGGGAAGGCCCATCCCGCTTTGCATTGAAGTAACATCCCCTGGTACTGAAGAACAATTTGAAAAATCACCTGCGAGCAGCTCTGAGATCATAAGCCCATAACCATCCTGAATGACAGAAATATCATTGGCATTCGGTGCATTGTTAGGGAAACCCTCAAGGCCCATATACACAGTCTCTGTCCTGTACAATCCGAAAACCAGCAAATCAATAAGAACAAGATATAAAAACAATACATAAAGTATCAGGTGCAGTTGGCGCACTCAAAAAATGCTATAGGGCAACAGGGAATGATTCTAAAAACAACTCCCGTGGGCAAGTCTATGCAATCACTTTTATTTATATTGATGAATTTAATCAATATCCTCATGAAGAGACATACTGATAAAGAAACTTACTTTCTTGCTGCATCATGGAAGGCCTTATCTTCCAGGGCAGAATCATTTTCTAAATCAATAACTTCAATCTCTTTAGCATCAGTGACATGTCTACTGTATTCACCAGATATCTTGGTGTTACTCATTGACAAGTCAACATCAATTGGTGCTGGTTCTTTTCTGTTTCTGGAAACAGAATGGTAAATATGGATCGGATCATTATCATGATTCTCATTGGTTTCAGAAGCTCCCCCGAGATTAAGGTCACAGATTTTAAATGAACCAGGAAAAAGTTGCTTCTCTTCTGCATACCCAACACATGGTTCAGTCTTAGCTTTAGCGAACAGAGAATCATTCTCCAAGCTCTCATGATCTAAAGCCATGATCATGTTCTCACCAGGTGAAGCCCTGTCTTCCTGTGAACTCTCCTTCTTTTCACTGGAGTTAGAAAGGTGGAGATACTCATCAGCCTTTGTTACCTGAGAGGGAGTCCTCTCTCTTGCCTTTTTTATTCCCTCCCTGATATCACTATCTTCTAGAGCTCTTTTTTCACCTCTTTCCTTAACAGTGGAGCTGCAACTTGGAAAACCAGGCAGTACTGGTGGTTCTTGCCTATTTTGCATATCCGAGAAAGACTGAGTCGCAAATTCACCCTGCTCAATATCATCTGCAGAATCTACTTTGACCACATTTTCAGCAGAACACACAAATTGAGCCCTAGCAACTTCAGATTCAATACACCTCGAATCATAAATTTTACTTGATGGAGCATCAACCAAGGAGGTGTCAACAGGGGCATTGTCAACTAAACATTCAGATCCTCTTTGAGGCCGCATATCAGGAGCTTTTCCTTCCTCAATCTTTGGAACAGGGTCAACCTTTGAGCCCCTATGCGACAATGAAGAGCGGGTTCTAGTGGGCACCTTGGAAAATTTACAGAGTGTTAGTAAATCAGTGCTGGTGTTGTCCGAGAAATTTCCATCCACAACACTATCCTGGATGGTTACTTCTTGTTTGGTACCCTGTTTGTCAGTCTCATCACTGCTGGTGCCATGCTTCACCTCTCCTATTCCCACATTCATATTCTTGAAATCATAAGACCTTGCTGGGAATTCTCCATTAGCCTCATGTTGATCTTTCCCTGTACTAGAAGAACTAGCCTTTATGAGCATATCATCATCTTGGAACTGATACTCATCCAATTCAAATTCCAAATCACCAGCATCCTCAGTTTTTGGTGCTAATTCACTTCGACCACCAATGTGCAGATCATCAGTGACATCTTTACCAAATTGCTTCTCCTCCTCATGGTACTGTCCAGAAGCAATATTGCCATCACCCTCAACGTCAGCGGATGACCTAAGTCTATCAGACCATGAGCCACTCCTTCTGTAGTCTCGGCCATAATCCGAGCTATAATTTCGGAATGATGCTGCTCTTCTTCTTCCTTTGGGATTAATATCACCTAAAAGCCTTCTCTTACCCGATCCCAACCCAGCATCAGAAGTAGAATTCGACAATCGGGCAAGGGCAGATGTTCGGCCCTCCGGTGGAAGGGAGAATTGGTCTCCCTCCTGAGGCCTAAGCTCTTGAAACTCCCCCAACTGCCTCTTCAAACTACCGTTTTGCCACTTAACAGCCGAAAGTGCACTTTGAGGTAGCAATCCCTGAGAAACCAAATACTCGGCTGCAAGTCGACCCGCTTCCATAAAGATGTCACCTTTACGCAGGGGTGGTTGTGGTGATTGTTGATATGATTTAGGGTGGCCCTGGCCACGCCCAAAACCACGACCAAAGTTCCTGAATTCGGAGCCGCCGTAAAACCCTCCATGGCCTCTAACCATCAAACCCTCAGGGGAGATCTGAGAGGCAGCTACACCCATTCCCATGGAACTGGACCTATACCCATTTCCAGGACTACGATGTCGGGGATGCATGTTTTCGTCTCTTATTTTTGTTTTTGATATAAACTATCTGTAGTTCACCACAAAACAATTGGAAATCCAGATAACCAAGGACTCCGCTGTTCTCTGAGGATCAATTCAGTATGCCGGTAACTGGGTTAAGATGCATACGAAATTGTGCTTTGTGAAGATGATCTTAATTTACACCCCAAGTAATAGAAGTTGAAAAATCCTGATTTCGTGCTCTGAGGAAAAGATCCACTAACATTGTGAAAATTAAATCTTAACAAAAGAAAGAAAGGAAATGTATTCTTACAGCAGAGGAAGGGCAAAACCCACCTCCCAAATCACAATACCAGAATGCCGAGCTCAAGTGCTGCTACCAGGTACCTACCACCCCCAACTTAAAACCCCAAACCCAACCAACAGTTACCTAATCGAGGAACCTTTCATTCATATGTTGCAGAACACACAAGTCAAACTCTAAGGAGAATTAGAGATCTTTGAGTTAAAGATCTGACCTTTTGGTTTTCCAAATTGAGGGGTGGGAGAGGGAGGAGACGGAAAATTTGTCTGATGCGGTGTTTGAACTTTGGTGCGTGTGGAGCGAGGAACATTATCTTTCAAGGGATTGGGAATTGGGATCCAATACGGTTTTACCAAGTATTAATCCAACAGATTAGATTTGCAGCACAGAAAAGTAATTCGGAATTCCCTCGTCCATACAGACCAGTGCAATGCTAAAAGAGTACATCTTTACCCTCTATTTCCTTTTAATTTACGGGTCCCTGACTCCTCTTCCTTCCTTCATATTTGCCAGGTTTTTTGTTATTTTATCTTTGAAGCAGTTCTTCTAAGCACAAACAATATCGTGTACCAATTGCGCACCAAATATTATATTGACGTGGCCAGCAGTTGTTTTATATTTAAAAAAAAAAATGATGAAAGAAAACGGAATGAAGAAGCAAAGGATGGAATCCCCATTTCAGCCCAAATCTCATCTTCCCGTTCATCGCCTCCGAAGTTTCATCGCCCATTTTCGCACTCCATTTTGTAAATCTCTCACGGCTCTCTCACATTTCTTCACGTCTCTCTCTCATTTTGTGGATCAAGTACTATCCTCCGCCACCCAACGCAGCCTCTCTCAGATCCTGTTGCTCTCTTCAGCAAACCACATGAACTCCGTTATCGTCGTCTCTGGTTAGTAAGTTTTTGTACTCTTTTAAAATCTTAAACATTGCTATCACAAATCGAGATTACACTCAAACTCTGTACCACACTGAATTTTTGGTCTAGATTATAAAGTTTTGATTTTCTTGAGTTCATTTGTTGACATTGTTGGTTCTCGGTTTTGTACGTTGAATTTGGTTCTGGTTGCATGTGTCATTTGTTGACATTGTGAATATATGACAGATCTATGAATGAACCAATGTGCTTGTCTTGAATGAATGTGCTTGTATAATCTCTTGCTTTTTCACAGTTTCGTTCAATATGTTTGTCTTGAATGAATGTTTAAAAGTAGGTGAATGAGTAGATTGTGCTTGTCTTGAATGAATGTGATTGTCTAATCTATCAAATATTCACAGTTTTTATTCAATATGCTTGTCCTAATGAATGCTTCCATTGTGCTTGTCTAATGTGCTTGTCTAATCTCTCAAATATTCACCCTTAAGTGCAGATCATCAATGCTTGTATAATCTGAAGTATGAGAAGAATTCATTCATCCCTAAACAAGCATATTGAATGAAAAGTAGTGAATGAACAGATTAGACAAACATATTCAAAGAAACGGTAAGTCGTTTGTCAGCAGCTCAACAATTTTCTTGAATGAATAAACAGTTTGCCATTAAAAATGCCTGTTTTGAATGAATGAACAGTTTGCAGTTTGCCACTAAAAATGCTATTCTCGAATGAATGAACAATTTACCTCTAAAAATGCTTGTCTTAGGTGAGTTCATTCAAGACTAGTTAATTTGGATGGTTAATTGAATTAGTACCCAGCTTTTACATATTTCTATTTATTTATTTTTCTTTTTAATTTCACAATTTATCTGCCAATTACATACCTAGAGTATGTTTCCAAAATAAACCATGTTAGCCCATCTTATAGTAGCATATGGTTGTATGCAAGTATGAATCTAAGATATTTACTTGTTTTTAACTATTAGATTATGTTCACAGATTCAACTTGGGGTGGATGAAACACAGCCAGATACTGGGGATGGAACACAATTGGATCTGTGTGGAGCTGTAGATGGGGATTTTGGTTTTCAATTCCAATGATATTGAGCACATGGAGCTGTTATTTGGACTAAATGTATTCTTAGGACATGGTTATATTGATTATTTGGATTTAAAATATTCGAAGTTGTTTTTTATTTTAGGTGATAGTGAAGTTACAAGTTTTTTTCTTTGATTCCAGAATACTGATGATATGGAATTGTAGATCACAGTGAGGAGTTCTTTCTCTGTATCCTGCAGTTTAAGGCCACAAATAACTTATAGTTTTGAAAAGTACTATCTTCCATATAGAGATTAAAATTTCGATTTATTCTATTGTAAACAACATGTAACATGTTGACAGACTATAATTGTGTATTGATGTTTATAACTGTGGAATATGTGAAGATAGTACTTTTTTTGTATTGATGTTTATAACTTATACTACAGTAAATTTGTTGAATATCTTCTAACTTATTTCCCATATTCGATGGGGTTTGTTTTCTATTCTTGGTCTCCTTACAGATTTTTATATGTTGATTGGATATTATGAAACCAGTTGATTCCAAATTACAGGGTCCAAATACTTCTAAGGATGATTTATCCAGCCTTGCTGGGGAGTTTAAAGCTCGTTTAAAAATGAATCATTACCCAATAACAAGGAAACGAATAATAGAGAAGTATAGATTATTGCATCATTTGTTGAATTACATTGGCAATGCGGTACGTACACCCATCCAATTATCAAATGGGGAATTTATATACTAGTTCAAGGATCAGAAGATCTGTTCTGCACTAGCAATATTCAACATAATCATATGATAACCACGAGTTTAGCCTCAAAACAACATGTCATTTTAACAATTTCCATTGGTAGACAACACAATGTCACAAAGACTAAGTCCCTTACAACAAAAACATATTTTGTCATAACTAATTTTTTGCTACCAAAACATAGTAGTCATTGTATTCGACACTAAACACAATGACTAAGTCCCATACAACAAAGTGAGCCACTTGCTGGTCAAGATTATACACAACAAAGTTTCAAAAATACGATGTACATAGTTTTCAAAAATATGACGAATGTCTGCTTATTGCCTTTGAATATCGACTTGGTCGTTGTGGACTCCCAACTCTATCTTCACAATCTCTTCCTCTCTTCACAATCTCTTCCTCTCTTCACAATCTTTTTTTTTTCGAAACTCCTCCTTCCTTAACAATTCAGTTCCTCTCTTCACAAGTTCTTTTTCTTTGTCTTCATGACTATCTGTCCATTTGAAATATTTGCAGTATAGTAATCCCTAATGACCAACAAACAAACAACCGGTTGTTAAGCCATCATTTTTCTACAAGTTTATCCATATTCGACATCAAGGGAAAAATATTGATAAAAACATTTATAATATAATCCAACAAAACAATTAAACCAGTTTATATCTAAAAACCATGAGTAAACAATTAGAAAGAATTGAAGTCCAAATATCTCCTATTAATTCTACTACTAAAGAAGCAAAAGCAACTCCTTTATTTGTTTCTCATGAAATCTCATCTCATCTAAAAACTATTCTTTCTAAAAACAAAAGTGACTTATTGGAACAAATCTCTAATAAATTAAAAAAATTAACTATTAGTAATACCGCATCTACTTTAAAACAACCACATATTAATGTATTAAGCAAGACTTACTCACCTATATTATCTGATTATGAAATTAGTAATATTGAAAACCAATTTAAAAATTTAGATTTACAAATAAATAAAATTAGAAGAGATCATGTTAATAGTTTTTCAGATAGGAATTTTAAACATCATGTTTCTATTACTCGTAATTGGTATCCGAGGTCTACTTCACCAGATATGCAATTCGAAGAGAGAGAACATATAGTAAGATCTGATTTTGCATCAGATGTATTATATAAATGGAATATAGATAGAAATGTACCATTTCCAAGAAATGATTATGGTTGCTAACGTCTATAAAAATAATAGAAAAATTGATCATCAAGTACCACATATAATTGTTACAGGTTTTATTGGCCAATTAAAAGGCTGATGAGATCATTATATTTCAAATGAACAAAAGACACAAATATTAATTGCATATAAACATGATGAAAACATGTAAGTGATTAAAACATAAAATAGTTTGTCATTAGAAGATGTTGTAAATACTTTAATACATGTATTAACTAAACACTTTGTTGGTGATCCTGTTCAATTCAAAGAAAGAACCAGTGATTTACTGATTAATTTAAAATGTCATTAATTATCTGATTTTCGTTGGTATAAAGATGTATTTCTAACTAGAGTCATGATTAGAAATGACTGCCAGCAACTATATTGGAAGAAAAAGTTCATAGTCGGACTAAGGATGAATTTTTTAGAGTGAGGAGTGAGTAGGACTAGTGATCTCAGAGATACAGGTGGAGAAGGTTACGTTTGAAGGGAACAATGGATCTTAGAGAGAATAATTGAATCGGTGTCTACTAATATGAATTCATAAAAATGTTGAGTTTTCTTAATATTTTGTGGAACATAATGTCAATCTGGTAAAAGAAATGCATCAAGTAATTTTTGGGGGTCAGACAGGTTTTGGATTTCATATTCGATGGGGAAGACTGGGTACAAGTGAGATTTGATGATAATAGAAGATGTAGAAGGCTGAGATAGTAATGAAGGATTAATAATTTAAGAAGGAGAATAGGAAGAAGAGGAAACAACTTTGGAGTAGGTTGGTAATTTTGGATAAGCTAATAGTGAAAATGAATTGTAAGATGGTCTAATGTTTGTGGTAACGACCCCAGTACCGTATATGGTCTTAGAGTTGCAAAAGAACAATGTGAAAGATAGGAAAGAGATGGTGGTCGTGCGTAAGAAGATTTAGACTTTACTTTTGACTTTGAGGTTGACATGATTTTTCCTTTAAGAATTCTCGGAATAGAAAATCAGGAAAAAAAAAATTAGATTCTCCTTTAATATGTTCAATATTAAAATAAAAAATACTTAATATAACTTAGAATTTAGCAAATATTTATTTAGCAGTCAAGTTTTTCACATATTTAATCAAAACCTCTTTGACTGATTTACAATCTATTCTAAGTAAAAAATTTTGGTTCAACAAATCATTTTGAAATTTAGAAATACATAATAGAATAACTAAAATTTCTTTTTTAATAGTACTATAATTCTTTTGGGCAGGATTCCAACATCCTTTATGGAATTGAACAATCTGTTTCGAATCAGTTGATAATTTTTGTTTCATAATTCATCCATAACCAAGATCAGAGGCATCTGTTTTGACAATTTTTAAAGTATGGGGAGATGAGAGTCCTAATTATGGTAATTTCTTAACGTGAGCTTTAATTTGTTTTATAATATTTGTATATTTTTCCATCCATAGGGTAGATTCTTTTTTAATATTTTAAATAATGGTTTACATAATGGTCTGAGATATTGATAACAATCTGCAACATAATTGAGGCTTCCTAAAAATCTTTGTAGTTGTTGCTTATTTTTTATTTCATCTAAAAATTTATCATCAAATTCTATTGCTATGCTAATTGGTGTAATAGTTCAATGATAAATTTCATGTCCAAGAAATCTAATTTTGTCCTGAAATAATTTTATTTTTGGTAATGAAACAACTAATCAATTTTGTTTAATAATGGATAAAAGTATTTACATGTTTCCAATGTTGTTCAATAGATGAGGAAAATATTAATACATCATCAATATAAACTATCGAAAAATGAGAGAAATGAGTAAATATTTCATTCATAATATTTTGAAATTCACTAGGAGCATTTTTTAACCCAAAGAGCATAACGTTTCATTCATAATGTCCAAAACAGACTGTGAATGTTGTTTTATAATGGTCTTTTCTCAATAATTTGGATTTGTCAAAATCTACTTTTCATGTTAAATTGTAAAAATACCGTAGCATTATAAAGTCGGGATAATAAATCTTTTTTTATTATGAATTGGGTATCTAATCCATTGTAATATATTATTTAAAGGTTTATAATTGATGACTAAATGAAGAGCTCCTCTTTCTAATTCTGCTATTTTTTTAACATAAAAGGCAGCACAATTCCATGGTGATTTATTTTTTCTAATTAATCATTTTGTTAGTAAATCATTAATTTCTTTTTTTACAGAATTCTAATAATTCATTATTCATTTGAATCGGTCTAACCTTAGTTTGAATACTTTTATCAGAAAATTCTTTTTCATAGGATAATTCAACTATATGTTCTTTTCTATTTCAGAAAGTATTGGGCGACTTAGAGCATACTTCATTTTCAATTATAGTTTTAAAATTTTCAATTTTTTGGGTTAATAACGGGTCTTTAATTGTTCTTGACTTCTTTTATATTTTAATTCTTGTTTTAAAAAACCTACCAGTTTTTCTTTTCTTCTAATTCTGTTTTTTGTTAAAAAATTAATTTCTCTAATTAATGAAACTTCCTTTAAAGGGTTAATTTATTTTGATACAGGAGAAATAAGAATTTAAATAAAATTTCTTGTCCAAGTATTTTGGTAGAGATTCATTTTTCTGTTACAGAGAAAGTATAAAGTAAGGTAAGGAAATGATTTCTTAATATTACTTTAATGTTAATATATTTTACTAAAATAAATGTCATTTTAAAACAAATTCCATTATTACAAATATGTGCATTAAATAATTTATAATTTATGTTTAATTTTGTTCCATTGGTTTGGGATAATGTCTCTTTTATTTTTTCAAAATATTTAGAAGGTATTAATCCCTCTTGTATACAATTTAAATCTACTCCTATGTCTAATAGGGCAATTGTGGTAAAAGAATATTCTTGATTAATTGGCACTGTTATTTCAGTATACCATTTCTGAAAATTTATCTTATCATGGATATTAATGAAATTATCTGTTTCGTATTTTATAACTATTGTTGAACAATTTCCTTGTTCTTTAGTATGTTCTTTATTATGAGAATTATTTACATTTTTATCTATTTTTAATAATATAATTTCTTGTAATAATTGTTCATGTGAAACTTCTAGTTTAAGATTATATGTTTTCAAATTTCTAATCTCTTATTTTATTTCATTAATTTCTGTTGTAGATCTTGTATTGTAATTCTTTGTTTTTCTATTTTAAACCTTTCTACTATTTCTGAAAAATTGTAAGGTGTTGAGGATGTTACAGAAGTATCTTGATTATTAAAAGTATCTTTTAATTTTTTTAAGTAATCTTTTCTTTCTTGGTGATCACTAATTTTGTCTATTAATTATAATATAATATCTTCTTATTTTGAAAGTAAATTAATGGTCTTATTAGAAATACAATTGTTTTTATCTAAACAATTGCATATTTGTACCTCATCATCTTCAGATTCACTATCAGAAGATTGTTCAGAAAAGCTTGACTCTTTTAATTGATAAATTTCTTCTTCTTCCGAATAGCTATCTCATTTTCACTTGAATGTATAAAAATGTTTAATAATTTTTCTTTTAATATTTCAAATATATATAATTCATTAATCTGTTGTTTAACTTTACAATTTGATTTATAACGTCCAACTTTTCCACATTTATAATAAACAATTTGTTTTTTTCTCTTTGTTAGTCTTTTTGGGATTTATTATTGGTTTATTATATATCTATTTATCTTTTGTTCTTTTATAAGCTTTTTTATATTTTCATTTTTTGTTAGAATAATTCTTATAAATTCTTTTTCCATTTTTGTGTCCTTTTGAATGGGCTAATAATAGAATATAACTAAATTGTTCACAAAAAGTATTTAATTCTTTTTTATCAAATTTCTTTTCCTTATCCATTTGCTTTTTTAATCTTAAATCGTTAGATATAGTTAGACCAGTTCTATTAATAGTAGTTATTATATCACCATATGTGAGATTATAAAAACCAATAGTACCGTCTGTTTTGACTAATGATTCTCGTACCTTTTGAGCGAAGTAATATGGAAGTCCAGTTATGAACTTTTTCTTCCAATATGGTTGCTGGCAGTCATTTCTGATCATAACTTTAATTAAAAATACATCTTTGTATCAATGGAAATCAGATAATTGATGGCATTTTAAATTAATCAGTAAATCACGGGTTCTTTATTTGAATTGAACAGGATCACCATCAAAGTATTTAGTTAATACATACATTAAAGTATTTACAACATCTTCTAATGGTAAACAATTTTCTGTTTTAATCACTTACATGTTTTCATCATGTTTATATGCAGTTAATATTTGTATTTTTTGTTCATTTGAAAGATAATGATCCTACCAGCCTTTTAATTGGCCAGTAAAACCTGTAACAATAATATGTGCTACTTGATGATCAATTTTTCTATTACTTTTATAGACGTTAGCAACCATAATCATTTATTGGAAATGATTTAATATTTCATACTTAGATAATCCATCTATATTCCATTTATATAATACATCTGGTGCAAAAGCATATTTTACTGTATGTTTTCTCTCTTCGAATTGCATATTCGGTGGAATAGGCCTCGGATATCAATTACGAGTAATAGAAACATGATGTTTAGAATCCCGACCTGAAAAACTATTAACAATATCTCATCTAATTTTATTTATTTGTAAATCTAAATTCTTAAATTGGTTTTTAATATTACTAATTTCAGAATTATCAGATAATATAGGTGAGTCTGTCTTGTTTAATACATTAATATGGAGTTGTTTTGAAGTAGATGCGGTATTACTAATAGTTAATTTTTCTAATTTATTAGAGATTTGTTCCAATAAGTCACTTTTTTTTTTAGAAAAAATAGTTTTTAGATGATATGAGATTTCATAGGGAACAAATAAAGGGGTTTCTTTTGCTTCTTTAGTAGTATGATTAATAGGAAATATTTTGGTTTCTAATTGTTTACTCATAGTTTTTAGATATAAATTGGTGTAATTATTTTGTTGTATTATATTAGCAATGTTTTTATCAGTATTTTTACCTTCTATTGTATTATTGTGTTTTTTTATTGGTGAAACTATTATTTGAGTATTTCTCTGATTGAACTTGATGTCTTCAAAATGGGAGTATTCTTCATAAACAATTTGATTATTCTCTTCTTTAATCCATTGGTTTGTAGTCGTGTTTATGGTAAACAATTAATTTGATTGATAGATTTCAAACCGTGTAAAGAAAGATATATTAATCTGTACTTTTTCTAGATACTCATAATATTTTTCTTGAATATAATCTCTTTCTATTTTTGTAAAAGTTGAGAAAAATACTAATCTTTTGTGACTATTTTTTTCTTTCATATAATTTTGTTTAAGATATTTTTTGTTAATTTTAAATTCTTTTTTATTCAGGGTATATATTTGAGCATCATTTTCAACTACTTGTGAATATGTTGGAGAAGAATGTTCCTTTTTAGGATTATGAGAGGTGGATGCCTTATATGGACGGTTAACAGTATATACTAGTGTATGAATAATATTTCTAGGAATAATTCACCAAATCTGTGTGTAAGACTCTGAGATCTGGTATCAAAAGATCTGGTGTCAAAATTTTGAGATATATTCCAAGAGATTTATGTAAGAACAGATTTTAGTGTATGATAACTAGAATGTGTTGGAGAAAAATAATGTGATAAAGATATTCTAAAAGGTTGAAAGTTATTTAGACTGTTTTGTCCGTTTTTTATCTATATATTCAAGATCGTTTTTAGAATTATTTTCTGCCTTAGGTAATAGAGCAATGTTCTCTAATTGCCATTCATTAGGGAGAGTAATTTGATTCCAATTAATTTGTTTAGGAATTAGTACATTAGAGTTTTGTGTACTGGATTGTAATAATAATATATATCCTTTTAGACTGGTAATAAGAGCTTGTGATTCTAATATTATTTTCATTAGTTTATAATGGATTATATAAACTACTATTAAAGGATGTGATCCTTTCATCATTTGACAACTGTTTGTTTTAATATTTAATATTAAAGTATGTAAATATTATAATCGAATAATGAAAGAAAATAATTGGGATAACAATTAAAATAAACTAGAACTTGGAACAAGCTTGATTCTACCTTTCCAAGTAATGAATCATGAAAATCATAGTGTCTTCCATCTCTTAAAGAGAGTAATACTGAGGTATTTAATCCACTTCTAGTGAGTGGTTTTATAACTACTTGTACTAGTCCAATATGTATGAAAGAGTATTTCTGTTCTTTGTGATGTTTAATAGCTTCATTTGTTAATAGTTGTAACGATTCATAATCGTTATTTAAACTAATGATTTTTTCTATTGTTTTAATAGTATAATTTGAAAGAAATGATAAATTAGAAGAAAAAGTAAAATGTTTGTATATTTGGCTTTTTGGACCATTAGGAATTGTCCAATCTTGTAAATTTCTTTCTATAGCTATTATACTTTAATCTTCTTAATTGATGTTATCAGGTTCTATGGGGATACTAGTAGTGGATTCATTAAGTTTGAATAAAGATTTCATTGAGACAGGTTTTTAAACAAAAATTTCCTATGTCCAAAGAGAAATAAATAGATTAAGAACTTGAGTGAACACTATCGGGATTATCCTTAAAGCCTTCCAGCATGAATAGGCTGACCAACGGATGTGTTATCTTGGTAAAAATATGTATTAGTGATTTCTTACTTTTTTTTTAATAAAGAAAGGATACTCAAATGGTTTATTACGCTTTTAATTTCGTTTTTTAGGAAGTCACAATGAGCTTCCCATTCCTCTATTGTCGCTTGTCTACTTTGATATATATGATATTTTTTCATCGTTAATGTATAGTTTTGTCTCATTAATTGTTGTTTTCTCTTAAGATCTTTTATATTATTCATCAATTTTTTCAATTCAGGCCTTAAATTATAATCTAGACATTTTAGATCATAAAGGTCACGAGAACCAATACTATGAGCATAATAATAATCCATCATAAAATATATCATTCAAAGTTAAATAGCAAAATAAAATAGCAACATAACAACAAAATATAATAATATAACAATATAATCACCAATGACTCTGATACCAAAGGTGATAACAATATAATCACCAATGGGCTGAGACATCCACGCAGCCCAAGACATCACGCACTGTTACTCTTGATCAGATTGCTGATATAGTGCGTACAGAGATCCAGACTGCCTTCTCTGGCTTACGTACAAAGATCATAGGTGTCATTTATGAGTTAGTTGTGAATGTTGATTGCGTGTCTCGAACTTAGGAGATGATATCTATTAGACTGACACATATAGAGACAAAAATAGATGTAATCGAGGATGTCCTCAAAGAGTTGGGGACATAGTATTTTATATCTTTTATTTGTATTTTGTTTTATTTTTGGTATGGACAATATTTGATGTTTTGTAAGTTTAATTAATTATACATTATATTTTTTTTTATAAATTAATTGTTGATTACTATTATTATTTCTTTAATTGATTAAATGTTTTATTAAATTAGTGTCACCATTCGAACACAATATTACCATTTGAACGTTAACTAACCGTTCAAATCCTATACACCGTTTGGAAATTGGTGATCTACATGTTCGAATAGTGTAGAGGGCTATTTGAACGGTAAATCAGTTTCTCGCGCTTAACCCACTAATTTTTTCCCCATCCTCAAATAATTATTTTATTAGGGACAAAATTTATCGTTCCTAAGTATACCATTCGAACGTGTTCGAATGGTCTGCACGTTTCAGTATTTTTTTGAAACGAAATCAGAATTTCGTTCTAGATCTTATTTTTTGGGACGATTTTTATTTCATTCTAAAGAAAAATCATCACAATAGCTCAAATTTGTTGTAATGATGTTGATTATTTGGAAGTGGTTGGATATTTAAATTCAGATTTTACGGGTTGTCAAGACAATAGAAAGTTCACTTAGGGTATGTTTTCATGTTAGCAGGAAGTGCATGCCATATTATGGAAGAGCACTAAACAGAAAATCATTGCATCATCTACATAGAGGCAAAGCTTATAGCATGATTTGAAGCAACTTCACAAGCGAAATGGTTGAGGAGTTTTATTACAGAGCTTCCAGTTGTAGATTTGATATCTAAACCTTTAAGAATTTATTGTGATAATTTGACAGCAATTTTCTTTTCTAAAAATAACAAAAGTGGGAGGAAAATGAAACATATTGACATAAAATATCTTGCTATTAGAGAGAGAGAGAGAGATTGCAGATTCCATGACAAAAGAGTTCTAGATAAAAATATTTTTTAAACATGTAGAGAGCATGGGTTAATGAGCTCATTTTATTTTTTATTTGACTTATAGAAAGTCATTCATAGAGATAAACCACATATGAAATTTATTTAGAGAGACTAATACATTGTAATACATGAAAGAAAATGTTAATAGAATAACATGGCATAATCATGATTCATGTATTACATCTTTCTTCTAAAGGTTATGATTTTAGTAGTTTTAATTGTTGTCATATTCAGTTTTAGTTACCCAGATGACTTTAAATGATTGTCAGTATGAAAGAACACGTTTCCTTGTAGGAGACTTGGCTCACATGCCACGATTTTTGTAAATATATATTATATATATGTATATTATATTATCTCAAAAGAGTTCTCATTAGTATTAAATTCTGAGTAATTAAAAATAAAGATAACTATTTATTAGGAAATGTTTGAATTAATGGGTACGTTTCTTGATGGAAGAAAATAATGCTTAGAAACTTGTGGATAAGGCTCTTGGTTTATTTATATGAAAGTTTGTGATTTTCCATAATCACAACATCAAAATAAAAATTAGATAGACTGAAAACCTTTATCCAACACGCTCCATGTATAAAATTGTGAGGAGATAACAATTCTGGTAGCCACATATCGGGGAAAAGAAAAACAAAGAAAAATGGAAGCGAGAGGAAAGGGAGCATACCCCTCCCCACTCGAGGTGAATTTCACTCGAGGTGTAGGAACCGAGAATTCGGTAGAGAGAAAACACATAAAAGAAAATGCATCAACTGCAAGTCTGCATGTGCTTGTTGTCAACATCCTATAAGTATCGTCACTTGAGATCAAATCACTATTTACGACTTTACTCGCAAGGGCCATACAATTACACAATTTCAAATTCATGCACACGCGGGTAAGCACACTATCCTAAGTCATTCGGCATGGACAATACACCGAGTATGATTAGAGAGACGGCACGAGCGACTAAAAATAAGTATTTCGATCCAAATTCACGACTTGCCTGCTCTTCATTTATTTGTTGGGCATGGCCCATCCAACCCCTAACCTTCGGCATGACCCTAAAATGCCACTTATACCCTCCCTCATAGGGCTGCAACTCGAGCAACCCGTTCAACATTTGGGCCCGACTCGACCCGCATTGCTTGATCGGTTGGGTAGAATCGACCCGACCCGCATATTCAACCCGTGTATTTTTTTTCCCCTCGTCTTCAACCCTCCTCTTCCTTCAAGCCATACTCTCACAGTTGGTGCTCTCGATTTTACTTCTCACTTCACATATTGTAAACCCAAGGTCCCTATTCCCACTACTGCTAGCCCGTCGCTGACTTGCTTCGGTTGCCTCTGGATCTCTACCTCGCCGTGCAGACGCCGTCCATCTCTACCCCGTCGGTTACCTTTGGATCTCTACCCCACCGTTATAGTTCTCAATGTAAAGTGAAGTAAAAATGTAAAATAGAATGACTGAGGAAATAGAAATGGATGTACTATTGTGAAATAGATGTAATCAGGAAAATGAATTAAAGAGAAAATGGTACGCTGCGTGAGAAGAGTGAAAAGCTTGTGAAGTGTTAGATAAAATGGGAAGATAAACTCAAAAAACTCAAATCGCCATGGTCTTGGTTCTCCCACAGTCACACTCCCAACTCACTGAGCTCAACAACCTGGTCTCCATCGATGAAGTCCTCCACCTCCCTGGTAATCCCGTCATAACTAGTCTTCCTCCCTCAACTTCACCCACGCGTTCCACAGCCGCTACAAAACCAAGGAAGACCTCGAGACTATACCTTTGATGGCAGCTTTCAATATCTTGAAGTAATTTTCGGTACTTAGAGAAGGGTTAAAACCGATTTTGGGAGGGGGGGTCAGGGTTTCATCTGCAGATTTTGTAAGCGGGTTGTATAGGTCGAACCTGATCAAGAGTTAAACCTGTATTTTTCGGTTCAGGTCTGGTCAGTGCTCATGGATGGGCCGGATCACTCATTTTTTGCACAGGCCTACTCCCTCATGAGGTATCTTTGTATACGTCTATATATATATACTCACCTTTTGCACATTTAAAGTAAATAATATTGACTAAAATCTTCTGATACTACGAGAATCTTGTCCCTATGAGCACAACGTTCATGGCTAGCTGAAATCTCCAATGTACACTATCCCTAGCCCATTGGTTGCAGATGCTAAGCACCCTAGCCCATTCATATATCAGTTTCACAACTTAAGACTCATGCCAGACAAATAAAAACCGAGAGGAAATATGACTCCTTGTTTTAAGCTTGTCACAATGAAATACATCTTATATGCCATCCGCCAGGTGCCTTCTATGGATAGAAGTCGCAATTACACCAACTTCGCAGATGTTTGCCAATATCAAGCAACTAGCTGCAGTATGCTCGGGAGAATTTATCGATGTTGGTGTCCAATTAGAATCTGGTCTATGATCTATATATTTGTGCTCAGGATGAAGCTTGGGGAAAATTTAGTGCATATTGTTGGTCCGAGTTTGAGTTTTAAATGTTGCCGTCTTTCTTTCTCTCTCTGAAACACACAACGGACACATGCATCTCGAGCATGCGCGCGAGAGATCGAGTGTACTTTACCAAGAGAAGATTAGTCACTCCCTTAATAATCTGGGTGGTAGGAGGTAGTAAAAGGAAAAAATATTATTCACTCTCTTAATCGTTAAGTAAAAAAATAAAATAAAAAAAGAGTAATAACTAAATGGGTTGAAGTAACAAGCCTATCATTATTCATCAAGGAATATACTTATAGCAGCAATTGAACATCAGCTCAGGTAAAAAAAGGAAAAAAAAAAAAAAAAAAGCAGCAGCCTTCTTTGCTTTAACATCATTCAATTGAAAAAGTGGCAAGGCTAATGATTCAAACTTGATAGATCACTTCCAAATATGAATCTGTCATTGTGGTTACTTCATGTGCGTCGCAGGAGAGTTCCGTACCAGTAACCAAAAGCAATTGGATTTCGTCCAAACAAACACGTTGGCCAAAAGGTTACGTCTGTATCAGCTGGAGAGACGGATGGATGTCTGTCAGTGCCATGCGTGCACCACTCCTAGCCTGATCAGTCATATTACTCCCAACACGCAAGCTAAGCTAAGCTAAGCTTTGTGACGCTCTGCCTTGTGGCCATCTTATCAGTGTCAGCTACCAAAGTAGAACCTAAAGGCTAAAAGTTTATTGTGGGATATGCACACCTCTACTCCCTCTACCAGAATACTTGCAATGTGCCCATTTAGGCCGAAACGCTAGCAATTTTTACGCTCTCCCATTAAATTAGAAGGGTCATCTGCCTTTGTTAAGTGCATTGTGCCGCTTATGATGCTCTCGTTAACTAACTTTTAACAAAAACATAACGTGACAAAAGAGACAGGAGGAGATCACAGAGAGCGGCGAGCGCAGCCGCTTGGGGGGGGGGGGGGGGGGGGGGGGGGGGGGGGGGGGGGGGGGGGGGGGGTGTTGTTGGTCGTTCAGTCTAAGAGACGGCAAGATTAGGAAAAAAAGGTGCAAGACATAGGTGCTCCTAGAAAAACCACATAACACGAGAAATCCCCGGCTCGCAGGAGGTTTTGAAGATGGTCCCTAGAGGAGGCAAGGTGAGCATGAAAAGCTCTATTTTGAGAACTTTGATGATTTTGTTGAGGGGACAAAAGGCAGAAATTAGGGTAATAAATAGTGCAATGTTAAACGACAGAAACAGGGAAAACGGGTTCTTAATTAGTGTTAATTGGTGCTAAAAACAAGAACCCTCATGCATCCTTTCTCGATGGCTCACAATTGAAGTAGACAATGGAATTTTGGGGAACAAGGGCGGCTCAGTGGCAAAGACGTTTGATGGACTTACTTTTCTTGTTGCCCTTATTTTATTAAGAGAGAAGAGAAGAAGATTCTAGTGCACGATAAATTAATACGAGCACCAATCAAGTGAAGCATTATTAGAATATACAACGAAAACAAAATCCAAGAAGAGATTATACCGGCACACCGGTGCTAGGTGTCACCAACCGGCCTCTATATGACTTTACATCGACTATACTATAGAATTAAAATATACTTCTCTCAGCAATAAGTTTCCTCCGAAGGCCGAAGAGGGATTGCTGGTCGACAGACCTAATTAGTTTAAGCAAAGAGATCATATAGAAAGACGGAAAGAGATTAAAGGCGACAAAGGCAAACAATATATTTCAAAGGCAACGATAAACCTGCAAAAATATTCATCAGTTTCAGCACCCAAGAAAAGACCAACCTTAGGAGCATGGCTAAGCGATCGAAATAAGGTGATGGGAGGCTGACTCGTTACGATCTATTTCTTCACCAATACTTTCATGCAAAGTACAGATTCACAACGCATTCAAATGCCCATGCAAGTGTACCGATCAAGGGTAGCTAAAGAGAGAGAGAGAGAGAGAGAGAGAGAGAGAGAGAGAGAGGGGTGTCTCAAATTTGGGTGGGTTGTAGCCATGTAGGAACCACGTAGTTAACTGACACTGCTCGCTTGTTAATTACAATATGGGGTTTAATACCTAATGAAGCGAAGGAGAGGTAGAAATATGGAGGGATCGACCTCAAACCATATCGGATCTTTATTTGCGTTGGGAAACGGGGTTGGGGTAAGGATATTGATTCACTGCCAGGAAGATACTGAGAAAAGAGCTCGATTCCGCCAGCCAAGGAATAAAGAGTCGTTGCGAATTTGCAGCTGATAACCCTCAGAAGGATAGTGGAGCCTCAGGAGGAGTTTGGCCTGCGAAAGCGCGAAGGGGCTCAAGGGAACATTGGAAAAGCCCGAGCTCCGAAGCATCACCTCCCACGATTCGTATCTCTCGTGCCTTTCTCTTCTGTTGTTTCCCTCTGCAGCGACGATGTCCATGATCTCTCTTCCGAACCATACCTGCTCGACAGTAACCCTCTCCCGGCTGTTCGGGGGCAACGTGGCCTCCAGGGAGTCAAAGACTGCCGTGTAGTGGTCCAAGGCCTCCACGAATCTCTGCATGAAGAGAGGGTGGTTGTGGTTGGCCTCTCTCTCGGCAATGGTAACCACCTTGGGGTTCAAGGCCTTGATTTTGTGGAGGAAGAGGCGTAGGCCACGGGAGTCATCCCTAAGGAGCCTGTGCAGATAAAGCACGCAGTTGACCGCAAGGGCTTCTTCTGGTAGGAGAGCAAGCGCGGGAGGAAAAGCTGGGACGTCGTTGCTGTTACCAAAGAGGAGAAGCGGGTGGAACTGAAACCTGAGGCCGAGGGACTGGGCGAACTTCAAAAGGCGGTCGCCGGTCTTGTGTAGGATGTTTAGATCGTGGCCTGTGGCGGTGATGCGAAGCATAGGAGGAGGGTAGGAGCGCTCGGCAAGGGCCTGCATCAGAGGAGGCCATTGCAGACCGTTCATGATGTCAAAATCAAGGATGTGGATGGCCTTCTGCCCTTCGTCTATGGCTTCCAAGATGGCTTGGTTGGCTGTCAGATGGCTGAACCTGACGAATGGGGTTATTTGGTTCAACGATAGATAGCATGACTGAAGATGCTCCTCTGGCTCTGTCATGTCTACATTGTTCCTATCGTTAGATAATGCAGTAGCAGCGGCCGTCGTTGGAGTACTCGCCATTATTATGGATGCTGATGCTGCACTGGTGGTGGTCGTTGCAGCGGCAGCCGCAGCGTAGCAGCAATTTTTAAGGCGGAGGGAGAGGGCTTTGGCAAACTGGTGGACCAACCTCTCAACGGAGTCTCCATAAGGGGACGAGTTACCGGACAAAATGGAGACGAGGCGGTGAGCAGCGGAGAAGTCGGACCTAGAGATGAGCTCAGCGCAACGAGTAAGTAATTGACGCATGTGGGTTGCATTCGACACTGCTGAGATGAAACCTTCCCGAGATGGTTCGGGGATAATCTGATGGTTGTATTGCAGATCTGTGCCGGGGTCCTCTTCCTGTTGATCATGATTTGAGGAATTGAGTGATGCCATGAACATATTATCCGATCACCAATTGATCAGAGCTCTCTACAAGCATATATTATGTGCAGGCGCAGTCCTAGCTAGCAGTGGTAATACTAGTACCAGGTATACGTGTATTTATATACATTGGGGGGAGACCCATGTCACTGAGACATAGTAGGAACTGAGAATAGGGTTGGAGAGAAAGGGACATGTACTCTCTTTCTCTCTCTCAATTATTCCAATAAAAATGAACATGGAAATTGGAACAAGGATATGAAGAGATAAAAGTAGGGCAGGACATCTGGGGGAAGATCGCATGTCTTTGCTTTAACGTAATATATATATATATATATATATATATATATATATATATATATATGAATATATATGATCGAAGACGATGAACCGGTTTTCTGTGACAGAACGTTAATGTCTGCCAGGAACAGAGAGGAACTGAAATACTTGTAGTAGTTAGTAACAGTAGCAGGACTGTTCCTCATCCTCTCGTAACGACAAACATATAGCATATATATATATATATATATATATGCACGCAGTTCTGATATGGTGGTTAATTGTTGGTTAGATGGCAAATGGTGAGAAAAATATTTGTACACATGAGAAAATAAAGAAAGATTACAGAAAAATGAGCCTCTTACGTTATTCCATATGCATAGACTTCTCCTGAGGGTTTTGACTAGACTCTACTATTTTGGAGGAGAGATATAAACATATAAATGGATCTGAGTATTTAATGATGAATAAAAAATTCATTCCGAATCTCCTATAATTATAAGGCTCGTTTGGTTCATAAATCTATTTCAACTCATTATTATAATTTTTTTAAATTGTAATATAAAATATAATAAATAATTTAACTTTTTCAAATATTAAAATAATAATAATATTAAAAAATAATATTCTAACAGTATTTTATCATCTCAACTTAACTCAATTCAACATCTAAATTAGAGGTATAAATTTAAACCGAAAAATCAAACTGGACCGAACTGGATAGGACCGGTTGGTCCGGTTTTGAACCAGTCCGGTCCAGAACCGGTTCCTATATTATAAAAACTGGCCGAAACGGTTCCATAGTTTTTGGAACCGGACCAGTTGGAAAAATTATATCTATAAAAATTAATTTTATATATTATACAAAATAATTATATATATAAGTTTTATATATAATATATAATTATATATTAAATTTTTATATATAATATATAATTATATATCATATATGAAATAATTTCATATTATAATTTATAAATTATAACATAAAATGTTAATCCTAAATATGAACATTTATAATTTGTTTGATCATATATTATTAATATAATTATACATAAGATAATATTATTATAATTTATAAAATAAAAGTTTAATCTTAAAGATGAAAATTTAATTGATCATATGCTTTAAACATAATATATATATTAAATTATTAATAATATTTTATCATAAGAAGTAACATTTTTTTTATATATTTTTTACATTTTACAAAAACTTGAAAACCGGACCGGACCGGATGTACCGGTTTAGGAGGGTAACCGGGGCGTAATCGGTTTTGAAAAATGAAAAACCGGTACATATCGGTTCGGTCCTAGATTTTGTTCAAAATCAGACCGGACCGGACCGGTTATACCCCTAATCCAAATGCAGCCTAAATATCGCACGATTCATTTTATATGTTATTTCTCTCACTTTAAATTTAAAAGTTCGGTCAAAATTTTAGAGGACTTAATTATATCCGCCACTCTGTTACTAGCAGAGTTAAGTATTAGGCCTAGTTCGTTTATGAATAATAATGAGATAATTTATGCATAATAGTGAAATAGTTTGAATTAAGATTTTGGGCAATGAGAGAGAAAAAGTGAATAAAAAATATTATAAAGTTAAAAGAAGGTTATAATATAATTTTTTAATATAATTTTAGTTTTAAAATTTGAAAAAATTAATTTTTTTTGGTGTTTTGTTTGGAAGTCTTAAAAATTGTAATGATTAGGTAATGATTAAATGAAAAATATGACAAATTGAACTTTTGAAATTGAAAAATGTTTGTATTTAAATGATGTTTAGATATTAAAATAAGAAAAGATGAAATAATATGGTTTTAAAGGTTTGTGAAACCAAACCATACCTTAATCTTTTGGGGCGACCATATATTATAATAATAATTGTTTATTTGTAAACTTCTTATATAATAATATAAAAATGAATACTATAAAACATAATCTAATATCAAAAAAATATAAACAAGATCTTAAACTTAAATATGCCTAAGTGCACCATGTAGGGCTGAGCAAAAATCCGACAATCCGACTCCGAATCCGACTCCGCTCCGGCTCCGCTCCGAGTCCGCTCCGACTCCGACAAGTCGGAGTCGGAGTCGGAGTTTTTTCCCTATTGGAAGTCGGAGTCGGAGTCGGAGTCGGAGTCATTGAAGAACCGACTCCGACTCCGCTCCGATCCGCCTCCGAAAATCCGCCTCCGCCTCCGACTTGGTCCTCCGACTCCGCCTCCGATTTTATACATATTTTATAAAAAAATACATGTGTTTTTCTATATATTAATCATTTAAATTTTATACAACTATATCTTATATAGTTAGTTAAACTCAATAATATACTAGTTAAATAATATATTTATACTATAATATATAGACTAAATTGACTAATAAATAATAATAGTTTAGTATATGACTATATGTAAATATCATACTATTACAAATTTATAATATTACTACCATGTTACATGTAAGTTGTAACACTAAATTACTAATGTATAAATATAATAACATGTAATACTAATGTGTAAATAATATACTATAAACACTAAGATGCATAATAACATCAACATGTAATACTAATGGATAAACACTAATCTATAAATTTAGAATAACATATAATACTAATGAATAATAACTAAAGTATTATTCATATAAATTTTATATAACAATATCTTGTATTAATTATATTTTTTGACTTAATAAATTCTCAACATATTCCTTTTGATAAATATATTAGTAATACTAATATACATTAGTATATTAATTAGATTTATGGTCTAATACTAATACTATTAGTAATCCACTTTAACTAATACTAATATTTATACTAATACTATTATAGACTATAGTTATAACTTATAGTATTATACCTACACTAAATCACTGATTCACTATAACTTATACTAATATAGTTATGTTAAATCACTATAACTAAAACTAATGTAGTTATACTAATCATTATAACTATATATAGTATTAATATCACTATTAGTATAATATATAGTATTAATAATAACTAATACTAATATAACTATTAGTATAACTAATGTCACTACTAGTATAACTAATACTAATATTAATATACTAATACTATTAGTGTATTACTAATATTTATATATATTAATATATATATCAAGTATAAGAGATTAGAGATTTAATATATATAATATTAAATCACTAGCATACTAATAGTATGATACTATAGTATTAGTAATTATACTATAAGATATAGTAATAGACTAATAGTATAATATATTAATACTATATTATATATAAAATAGTAATACTATATTTTGAATCTTCATTTCATATACGGTGCTTTTTTTTTTTAATATTCATATATAATAATATATATCATATATATAATATAATTAAAAATAGATTCATAGTAATTATAATAGTATACTATAGTAACTATACAGTGCTTTTTTTTTAATCTTCATTTCGTTTACGGTGCCTTTGTTTATTGTAGTGATTAGTTGGATGTGGATATGGAATCATGGACGATCGGAGTACATGTAAAAATATGACTTTCTTTTTATTTTTTGAATGTATGTTAGTATGTTACTTGTTTTATTTAGTTGTATTTTTTATTATAATCAAAAGTTTAATAAGTTTGGATTGTAATTTTGAGAAAATTGAAATTTGAAAGACCACAATTTTGTTTTTAAAGTGGGTCAAATATGAAGTTAAAAAAAAATTAAAAAAAAAAAGTCAAAAAATCCGACTCCGATCCGACTCCGATTCGACAAGTCGGAGTCGGATCGGAGTCGGATTCTCTACATGTCGGAGTCGGAGTCGGAGGTCGGATTCGACCTCCGACAAAGTCGGAGTCGGAGTCGGAGGTTGGGCCCTCCGACTCCGAAACTGTCGGTGCTCAGCCCTAGCACCATGGTTGTAAGAGATAAAGAATTGCAAATTATTATTTTCTTTCTATAATGGAAAACAAAATATTTTCACTCAAAATTGTGGAGAAGAATATGAAAGCCATTAAAAGGAATAAAAAATAATATATAAAAAATCATAGGTTGTACGTTGGCTTTAGAAAAGTACATATATAAAGTTTTAGAAACATTTTTGTCAAACTTGTGTTAAAAGTCTCTTTATTTTATTTAGTTCATCCTAAATGTTTTAATTTTATTAAAAAAAAATCTATACGCATACTTTTATTTTTTTATTTTATTTCCCTAATCAACATACTTTTATTTATTTAAAGGAATCTGTGAACCTTTTAAATATGTTAAAGTTATGGAATTATTTTTAGAAAATATATTTGATAGAATAATTCTATTTTATATCATTTAAAGATACGGAGAGGCTTTGGGTATTTCTTAGATCTCGGAGAGTTAGGAGGTGTTTTAAAATTTGGGGACCAATTTTTGTAGAACTTTTTAGGGTTAATTACATTTTACCCTCTCGAACTTTCACTCAATTTACAATGTGCCTCCGAAACTAATAATTGCATCAAAGTGAACTCTCAAACTTTCAAAACTTCTCAATCTCCATTTTTCGTCTATCAGCAACGTTAAAACTAATGAAAATTTACTGCACGTGCTATTCATGTGCATAACATTCAATGTAAAGATGTAATTTTCATATAATTTATTATCATTGACCATATAAAATATAAAATAATATATGCTATCAATTAATAATAAATCATAAATCATTAACCATATATAAAATAAATTTTTTTATTAATTCATATATGGTTAATGAATATCAAATAATTTCATTATATAAATAAATTATTTATACTTGCTTGCAACTTAGGTATAAAATAATTTTATATATGGTTAATGATTTGTTATTAATTGATAACACATATTATTTTATATTTTATATAGTCAATGATAATAAATTAGATGAAAATTACATCTTTGTAGTAGATTTTCGTTAGATTTGACGTTGCTGGTAGACGGAATGGGGGATTGGAAAGTTTTGAAAGTTCGAGGGTTTAGTTTGATGCAATTATTAGTTTTGGAGGCACATTGTGAATTAAGTGAAAGTTTGAAGGGGTAAAGTGTAATTAACCCAACTTTTTAAGGATAGTAGAAGGTATATTTACATCCCTCCCGGGCCAGGCCGAGCTTGTCTTGGAGGCCCAATGATTAGAAGTACAGTCTACACTTGAATTGCGTAAGGAAGAAGAAGGACCAAGGCCTGTGTGGGAAATTGGTCGACGTGGAAAGATAGGACGTCACCTACCCTGACACCACCTTGCAGATGCATGTCGTGATAGAATCACGCCGCATTTAAGAATTTGATACAGGACATGAAAAGAGATCATGGCAAGGCCTCCTGTCCCTGAAAAAGTGCACAGAAGTTGGCTACACTCACCCACCTGCCATTAAGGTATGGCCTAGGGAGGTCACACCTCATTAAAGACGACAACAAGGTATCCCATAAACGAGATACAAGAGACAAGGGTCTTTGACATGAGATACAGAGTATCATCTCGACAAGCAGTATAAAAGCCGAGCATCGGGTTAGAACATGAGACCTATGTTCTCTTGCTTATTGGAATTCTCTTTAAGAAACCAAAAACTAATTTAGGCATTCGAGGTGCCCCATCAACCCTGAGCCCCTCATATTCTTTGTGTTGTAGGTAACTGAGCTCAGTACCCGGTGTGTGAAACACGTAGTCACAGTGGCACCGTCTGTGGGATATGAATACAAATAACGTGTCTTTCATATGCCGGCTACAACGCGCACTCAAACAACCTGCATATAGGCAGCTTCGTCAACAAACATGGAAGAAGGGCTTGCAGAAATGGAGGAATGCCTGAGGTAGATGGTGAAGGAACTAAAGAACCTTCGGCGAGAAAATGAAGCCTTAAAAAGGAGGAACAACGAGCTGCAAGAGGATGTGGGGCCAAGCAAAAATGAGCATGCCAAATCCCGGAGTGCCGACAGGGTAGACGTTGGCGAGGAAGAAAGGAGGAGGATGCACCATGAATTGCGCAACCTCATGGATAAGTATGAGGAAATGGCGAAGAGGATGTGGGCTTTGTCGTCGGTCGACGAGCTGCTTACCACCACAGACTTTCCCTATAGCTCGGAGGTGATGTTCGCGCTGCTACCTCCAAAGTTTCGAGTTCCCTAGATGGAGATGTATGAAAGGTCTAAAGACCCTCTTGAAGATCTCGAGACCTTCAAGGCCTATATGACCTTGTACGGGTTTCTCAGAGAGATAACTTGCAGAGCTTTCCTGCTGACCTTAAAGGGAGCTGGGAGAGGGTTATTTAGGGTGTGGTAGCCCGGCTCAATTGATAGTTTTGGTGAGTTGGTTGGACTATTTTTGACATAGATCATGGCAAGAAGAAGAATGAGACGTCCGGCTGCTGACCTCTTGATCATTAAGCAGTGGGAGGATGAGAGCATGAAAACATACTTGGTCAGGTTCAACAAAGGGCGCATGAGGACAAGCAATCAAGATGAGATGATCACGCTGGCAATGCTCCTGGGAGGCGTGTGGCATCAAAACCTGTTCATGACAGAGTTAGCAAGGAAAACCCCCACTATGTTGTGGGAGTTCATGGACAAGGTGGATGGTTTCATCAATGCCGATGACACTCTTTAAGCCTTGAATTGGAGCAAGTCGATAAGAACTCCAATGCATCGGGGTGAACAAAGACAAAAAAAACAAAAAAAACAAAATCAAAAGGGAGCAGCAAGATAGGAGGGGGATGAGGCCCCCCCTCAAGAGGACAAGGTTACAAACACGCACGGTCTAGCCTTAGTGTGCAAGAAGAGAGCAAACCGAACACCTAAGAAGCTGACAAAGTTGACAGGGCTAACAACATTTTTGCACCTACCACCAGAAGGGAACCCACAACACCAAGGACTGCTACACCCTTAGGAGGAAAATGGACGAGTTGGAGTGCCTACCTGCCCATTATCCAACAGACCAAAGGAGGGAGTCGGAGCAAGATCTAGGAAGGCCCGAAGGGCCAAGAAGGAGCGAGAACCCCAAAAGGCGGAGAAAGAAAGGAGAACCTGCACGGAACACCCCTTGCCGAACCCTAACTCGCAATATAGCCCCCTGGGTGAGATCTATACCATCGTAGGGAGATTTACCAGGGGCAGCCCCACCTCATCCAGTAGAAAAGCTCATGCCCAGAGGGTGAACTATGAAGAAGTGTATTTGGTAGAGTGACCCCTCACCAATGAGAGGAGGTGCTTAACAACAGCAGTCATCTCCTTCGGCGACAACGACGAAGAAGGGGTCCTGTACCTCCATGAGGATACGCTGGTAGTAACCATGCTTATCCCCAACTTCATGACCAGAAGGATCCTAATTGACAACGGCAGCTCGACATATATCCTTTTTGGGATGCTTTCACAAAGATGGTGATTGATCCCAACCTCCTACGACCAGCGCCTATGTAATTCAAAAGGTTCTCAGGAGACATGGTCAAGTCAGTGGAAACCATCACCTTGTTGGTGTCGGCCCCTAACACGGCCACGATGATGGCCAACTACTTGATGGTGAAAGCCTCATTGTCTTACAATGCCATATTGGGACAACCTAGCCTCGACAATCTAAAGGCGGTATTGTCAACTCACCACCAAAATATGAAATTCTTGATGGTGACCGGCATAGTTGAAGTTTGGGGCAAATAGGTACTAGCACATAGTGCTACATACATGAGCTGAAGACAAGGGCCCAAACTGCCTTGAGGATGTGGTTAGACTAGGGACCAAGATGGAACTAGAAATAAGGCAGGCAATGAAACAACTCCTGACCGAACATCGGAATGTGTTCACCTAGAGCCATGGGGACATGCTCGGGATAGATAATGTGATAATTGAGCATTGCCTTTACGTAGATCTCGGGTGAAGAAGGTTAGGCAAAAGTGTCGAAGTTTTAGTGCGAGAAATGCATTGCCATAGATGACGAAGTCCACCACCATCTGATAACGGGACTCGTCTCAGAGGCACACTACCCAAAATGGCTATCCAACGTAGTATTAATGAAGAAGTCGAATGGAAAGTTAGGGATGTGCGTCGACTTCACTGAACTGAATAAAGCATGCCCGAAAGATAACTTCTTATTGCCTCGCATTGACCTGATCGTAGACTCCACCATTGGTCATTGCTTGCTAAGTTTAATGGATGCTTACTCAAGGTATAACCAGATCCGGATGAACCCCGATTATGAGGAGAAGACATCTTTCATTACGGGCTGGGGGCTGTATTACTACCGAGCCATGCCATTCAGGCTCAAGAATGAGGGAGCCACCTACCAAAGGTTGGGCAATCGCATGTTCAAGAGTCAGATAGGGTGCAATATGGAGGTCTATGTGGATGATCTACTTATCAAGAGTAAAGCACCCGAACAGCATTTGGCGAACTTAAGCAAGGCCTTCGCAGTGGTACAATGGTACCAGACGAAGCTCAATCCAGCCAAAGTATTTTCAACGTCGATTCAGGGAAGTTTTTGAGTTTCATGGTGTCTAAGAGAGGAATACAAGAAAACTGCGGAAAGGTGAAAGCCATAATGGACATGTCTTTGCCCTGGAATGTAAACGAGGTGTAGAGACTAGCCAAGTGGGTAGCTACCCTTAATCAGTTTGTTTCCTGGTCAACGAACAAGTGCCTACAATTCTTCATGATCAGGCATTCAAGAAACTCAAGGAGTACATCACTAGGCCGCTATTCCTCAATCAAGCCAAACTAGGAGAAGCTCTGAGCCTATAACTGCCTGTCGCCTTGAACGTCGTCTCCGCTGCCTTGGTAAGGGACATGAAAGGCTCCCAGAAACCTATGTACTGCACTACCCAGACCTTTCAGGGAGTAGAGGCGAGGTACCCCCAGATGGACATGCTGGCCTTTGGACTAGTAATGACAGCTCGGTGACTGAGGATATATTTCCAAGGCCATCTTATCAAAGTTCGTCAGAATTACCACTGAAGAAGATCTTTTAGCGGCCAGATATCTTAGGTCGTTTGATGAACCGGGTGATCGAATTGAGTGAATTCGACATCGACTATCTCCCTCGAAACGAGATAAAGGGATAGGTACTGACCAACTTTGTTGCAAAATTCATCAGCTACCCTGAAAAAATTTGAGATGCAAATGCGGTGAAGCCCTGACAGGTATTTGTTGACGGCTCGTCCTGCAGGGCTGGTGGGTGAGTAGATGTGCATTTTATCACGGATATGTTGGAAGAACACAAATACGCGATCAAGTTGGCATTCAAGACCACTAATAACGAGGCAGAATATGAAGCACTACTGGTCGGGCTAGAGGTTACCAAGTCGCTAGGGGCCACGAAAATGGAAGTAAAAGTTGGGAATAGTTTTCAACCAAGTTGGTGTGCGAAAAGCGCAACTATTTTTAGTATTTTTGTGTTCAACAAGTGTTGAGAGGAGAGACCCAAAAGGCCGACAAGTTAGCTTGGATGCCTCATTGGAGGAAGATTTTCCCCTTCTAGAACAGACGGCCTCCAGAACGATCGATGTGCCCGTAGTGGGAATCTAAATCTCAGAAATAAGGCCAGGAGCACCAAAATGGGCATTGGAGGTAATAAAATACCTGAATGCAAACTAACTCCCTGACGAGAAGTGGGAAGTGCAGAAGGTTAAAAATAGGGCAACATGCTTCACTATGGTCGACGGTATCCTATACAGGGGAGGCTACTCGAGACCCCTCCTGTGGTGCGCCTTGTTGGAAGAAGTGCAATACATACTGATCGAGATACATTAAGCGCATGCAGAAATCATTCTGGTGGGAGGGCATTAGCTAGAAAGGTGGTAAGGGCGGGGTACTACTGGCTGCACACTTTCAAAGACGCAGAAGAGTTTGTTTGAAAGTGCCCAAAGTGCCAATTGTATGCCCCAATACCACACTGCCCGCTGGAGGAGTTGATGCTGATCATGTCACCTTTGCCATTCGCTCATGAGGTTCGTAGTTGTCACCGTGGATTATTTCACCAAGTGGGTAGAAGTGGAAGCCCTGACAATGATCATCGCGAACAACATCACTCGATTTCTATCAAAGGATGTGGTTTGCAAGTTCAACATCCCCTGCATCATAATATTGGACAATGAGCGACGGTTTGACTCGAACCATAATCGTGACTGGTGCAAGGAGTTGGGAAAAGTTCAACTACTTTTTCCCGAGAAACCCGTAGGGCAATGGACAAGTTGAATCAACCAAAAAGACACTACTCGGGATACTAAAGAAGAAGCTCATTGACAAGAAGGGGATTTGGGTGGAAGAGCTCCCCGGGATCCTGTGGGCTTACCGAACCATGGTCATAATGTCGATTGGGGAAACCCATTTCGCCTTCACCTATGGAGGTGAAGCAGTAATGCCCATAGAGGTACGGATGCCAACCTATAGGGCCCAACACTTCGATCAAAACTCTAACGATGAAAAACTAGAAGATCAACTAGATCTGTTGAAAGAAAGAAGACAAGAGGCCGAGGCAAGAATAAAGATGAATAAAAGGAAGGCCGAGCACTACTTCAATAGGAGAGTCTGACCGAAGTCCTTCAAGGTGGGCGATTTGGTATTGAGACAGACAGAAACGACCACAAAAGAAGAAGGAAAGCTAAGGCTACGATGGTAAGGCCCGTTCGTCATCATAGCCAACAACAAACTGGGTTCTTATCGGCTTCGAGACTCCCAAGGAAATGAACTGCCACATCTCGAAAATGCGGAGCACTTGAGAAAATATTTTACTTAAATGTACTTAGAAAATGTATGCATAAACATTGAAAGATCATGAATAAGATTGTCTTTTCCAAATTACGTTTCTTGTCTCATAGGATATCCCATAAAGCGGAGTCATTGGACTCAAAGTGAATCAACAAGCAGGAAAAGTCACTTAATTGCCCGACCTCAATCACCACGAATCAACAGATGGGACAAGTTGCTTGATTGCCCGACCTCACTCGTGTCCAACAACGGGACAAGTCACTTGACATTACTCGCATGCAACAGGCGAGATAAGTCACTTGACTGCCCGACCTCACTCATTGTGAATCAACAGGTGGGACAAGTCACTTGACTGCTTGATCTCACTCGCGTCCAACAGGCGATGCAAGTCACTTGACTTCTTGACCTCACTCACCACGAATTAATAGGCGGGACAAGTCACTTGACTACCCAACCTCACTCGCATCTAACGGGCGGGACAAGTCACTTAACAGCTCGACCTCCCTATCTTGCGCATACAAAGATGAATGGAAGAAAACAACAGAAATAAATATGAAAATTGAGTAAGGTAAGAACATCTCTATGCATAAAGAAAAGTTTTCCTCATTTACATTCATTTGAATCTGTCCTTACATTCAAAAGAAAAAAAAAAAGAAGAAAAAAGCATACACTAATCTAGGAAGGGGTCGGGCATAAAGTCCTTGCCCACAGTGTTGGCGTCTAGTGGTCTGGCTGGAGAGACATTAGGTCCAAAAACTTCATGTCACTTTGAGGATTCTCTAGCAGGTAGTCCCTCAATTGGTCCATGCCCTCCTTGTAGCCGCAGGCCCACGCCTAGTTGCTGACCCTCTTTGGGGTTGACATCTGGGTTGATTCTTCCCGGGCAGTGGTCCCTTGGGAGTTAGCCAAATTGAACCTTAGGCCTTCAACTTGTAGATCACGAGAGGCCAACTCTTCTTGAGCGGCATCCAAGGTGGACTCTAGGTCCTCCACTTGCAGATCCCGCGACTACAACTCGCCCATAACCGATTCAGACTTCAAACCCCTAACTTGCGTGACCTCTTGCTTGACCTGAGAATCGAGGGAACACTTCCGCTTCCATGACTTAGTGAGGTACATGTAAGTTTTATGCAGCCAATTGTGGGTCCTCACGTCGGAATCATGCTGCTTGAGAAACCTCGCCTTCTTGCCTTGAAGGTCGTGGCTCAAGCTACGGAGTTCCTCCAGCTCGGCCTCTTTGTGGTCTTATAGGTCGTGCAAAGACTCGCGCTCTTCCTTCAAGAGTTTGATCTTGAGGAGACGTTGATTGGCCTCTTCCCGAGATTTGGCCAAAACTTCTTAGAGGAAGGCCTTCTCCCGGCAAAGCTTCGTGATCTTTTTCTTCTTCTTCTTCTGGCTAGAGTACACCAGGTCGAAAGTTTTCTCGACCTTTTCCCTTTTCGTGTTCGCCTTGTGAACCTCTAAGCGGGTAAGGTGGCGAGGGACCGCAGTGCTCAAATTTCCTCTTCCAGTTCCCCCTTTCACCAACAATTAAGGAGACCAACTGGTCTACCCTTGACAAACCAAGCAAAGTCAGATTTAGTAAGACACATATCGAAGAAAGGAACGCGCAAATTTGTGGTAGATGACGAAAGCAATGCCTTACCTTGGCGAAGAAGTCTTTAAGTTTGCCAGATTCCTGACTAATTGCCTCGGCTTGGGCTTTGTTGAAGTCAGAACTGGCCCGCTGGGTCCCATTTTTGTTGGCTCCTGAGGTGTGCATGATGTGCCCCAACTGCCAAAGGGACGAAGGAAGAACTTGGGAAGCAGGACCCTCACCTTCGTTAGACGGCAACTCTAGGGGACTTCAGCGCCTTCCACGACACTGCCTCCCGACGCCTGCCTAGATGCCCCTGTGGCTCTAGTGTCGACCAAAGTCTCTAATTTGAGATCCTATTTGACCCTATAGTCTTTGATTCTTAGATGGTCTCCCCCTCGGGTGTCTATGTGGCCTCGTGACTAGTCGTGATCTTCTACTCCGATATTGCAAGAGAACCTTACCTGCCCTCTAGGGCATCTGCGTTAACCACAGGACCCGATTCCCTCAAGGCGAGGTTGAGAAAAGCAAGGAAGAAGGCCGTCTCGAGCTGTTCCTTTCCCCCTAGCTAAGAATCCTAGCCAACCATACGTTGCCTGACGGGGTATGTAAAGGCAACTCTGGCTGCAACGTGGACCCCACATGGCCCTGTAGAGCAGAAGTCGGGAATGCTAGTCGTGATGTAATGGAGTGTTGATCAGGCCGAGCAACGCCCTTGCTACCTGAGGTAGAAAGATGACCTCGAAACATCCCTGCTGTCCTTGACAAGGATAGGATCTTAGAAGATTGACCGGGGGGAGGCAATTCAGTCAACTCGGAACTGCTATTGTTGAACCCCAAAGGCTTAAGGACTGCCTCATGTTCAACATGAAACTTCTTCCCTTTCCCCTCTAATTGCGGGCTAGGGGGCCTTTTCTAGTCTAGATATGCAGGAGCCTCCCTCTAGATGAGACAGAGAGAGACCGGGTCGGAGACATTAGGCACCTCTTTGTGGACGTGATGGTCGCCGGAGAGAAACCGGGTCGGAGACATTAGGTAGCGGTGGTCAACAGGACTTCGGTATGGATCTCCTCCTAGTGTCCTTCCACCCAGGTGTGGACCACCTTCAACAAGCCCTGCTTAGTCAAAGCCATGACAATCTCTTTGTCCTTTGGCATGACTCCCCAAACATCATGGATAGGAAACTTGCGGTGGGCAACCTCCTTAGTGGGAAACTCCCAGTCTTGACCTGACACGAAGAAGAGAAACTCCCTGGTAGTGAGGTCTGGGTAATCCTCACCAACGGCCCCCAAGACCATGCACAAGACAACGCAACAACACATTAAGATCTGTCATGCATTATGGTGAAGCTACGACGGAGCCAGCCTTAGATAGTCCAAGATGTCTCGAATGGGACGACAAAAGGGAAGTCATAGACCATTCGAGAAAGTCTAAGGGTATAACGCCACATTCATGGCAAAACCCTCTGAATCCACCCGATATCCTACTGGGATATGCAAGAAAGTGGAGTCAGGTACCTTGTAAAAAGACCTTAGTGACCTCAAGTCAACTGGGGAAACGTTCGAGGACTAGTTGTACCTCTCGAAGTATTGAGAGTTATCTTGGACTTCAGGGGGATCCAGACCTCTGAAAACCCTAGAGGATCCATTTGAACGAGATGAGTGCGAGACCCGGGAAGCAAAACAGGAGATGCTCTTGGGCGGAATTGAAGGAAAGAGGATGAGAATATGGGAAGGATCGAAGAATGAACGGGGTACAACAGTAAGAAAGCAGAGGGTGCTCATAATGTTGCAACGGGAACCGGGAAAGAGTGGAAGAAGGGAGGCGTTGGGATGAGGCTCAAGTTTAAATAGGCGCCCACGTCGTTTGGCTACTTAGACTAGAGGGCGACACATGTTGCCAAAAGTAGGATAACAAGAACAGATCTTGCGATTTTTGCAGCACGGGTAAACGTAGGGGAGTGAACCGTCACATGCAACCCAGACATGGAGGAACGAACCAACGCATGCAGTGAGTAACCAATTCGTCAAGCATGATTGACCAATGGAATATCGAGCATCTAAACAGAAAATAAAGAAGAGGGGCAAAAGGAAATGGGGGTAAGAAGGAGGAAATTCCCATTACACACGTGCAGTTTGAATTTGCGAGGTAACTGGGAGGGATATTTACATCCCTCCTGGGCCGGGCCGAGCTTATCCTGGAGGCCCACTGATTAGCAGTAAAGTTGGACCATGAATTGCGTAAGAAAGAAGAAAACCAAGGGCCTGTACGGGAAACTGATCGACGTGGAAAGATAGGACGTCGCCTACCCTGACACCACCCTGCAAACGCAAGTAGTGACAGAACCATGCCACATTTAAGGATCAGATACATGACATGGATAGAGATTACAACAAGGCCTCTTGTCTCTAACAGAGCGCACGAAAGGTGGTTGCATCACCCATCTGCCACTAAGGCGTGGTCCAGGGAGGCCACGCCATATTAAAGACGACAACGTGTTATCCCGTAAGGGAGACAAGGGCTTCTAACACGAGATATGTAATACTATCTCGACGAGCAGTATAAAAGCCGGGCACCAGTTTAGAATACGAGACTTTTGTTCTCGTACTTACTGAAATTCTCTCCAAAAAATAAAAAACTAATTTAGGTATTAGAGGTGTCCATTCAATCCTGAGCCCCTCATCTTTTTTAGAATAGAAGTTATAACGGCTTAAAAAAAAAAAAACGAGTCTCTACCGTAAAATATCACTGATTATTAAAGACATCACTTGAAGTCTTCACAACACCAAGTCGTAGAAAGTCAAAACGATAAGCATGAGTACCAACTTAATTGCGCACATTATTGCCAAATGGCTTCCTCCAATAATATAAGAAGAAGCATTCCCATATCCTCTATTTTTTCAGAGGCATAACAATAATTAGACTGCATGACCACCTCTAGATAAAATAAAGATATAATCATAGTTGCGGAAATATCATTTTTCTTTTAATAATGTATTCTCTAAATCTTTACTCTTCTTCCAACATATCCTATTCAACACTGTACATTTGTTCATAGTCTTCTCACTTTCTTAGTTACTTTTTAAATATTAATTTTCATGATTTCTTCTCGTATGGACCAAGTTGTTATAAAAATTATTTGTAAAGTAACTTATTTTCTCCTACTTGAGGGGATAGGAGGGTTTAGAGGAGAAAAAGCATATGCTGGGGCCCGGAGCAATTTCTTTACTTACTTCTCTACTACAGCAAAAATTACACGCAAAGCCTTAAATGTGGAATTTCACTTTTACTAGATATTCGCTTCAACGCTGACACCAGTTTTCCCTGGTTTATCTCTCCTTGTTGGACTCATCGTGTCATTGGGCACAGGACTTTTCATCTTATTTTGCCGTGAAATTTATTTTATATGGTTTTTTTTTTATTTTAAACAATTCAGACAAAAATCTGTCAAAAATTTAAATTTAAAATAAAATTAAAAAGTTGGAAGTGGGAAAATTTGACTTGCTTTACCACGTATGTGGAGTGGAGGAACAACAGCAGTAAAACAGCTGCTTAAACTAAGCATACGCTGTTTATAAAGTGAGTAATGATACACATAATATATTTCATAATATATTATATAATAATATTATAAAATCTTATTTAAAATATAATTGTGAAAATATTATAAAAAATTTTATATGTAATTATTTACTTTATAAATTATATTATATACAGAAGAAAGAAAAAAAAGCTAGGAATGGAATGAGCTATAAGACCTAAGAAAAGCCATGTCCGTCCCTGCTGGACATGGAACGGTTCCCGATAATGTTTTTATTGTTCAGGGTTCTTTCCAGGGTGATGTAATCACTACTCGACTTACTTGCTGGAAACCCACACCTCTCCCTCCTGCAAGCAGTACGCAGTGGCTCTTGACATAGAAGTCAGAAATGATGGATGATTAGCACAAGCAATCAAATCCTTACAACTCTTTTGTCCCCTTGCATCCTCCCACACAGCCCCACGTGCAAGTATATTGTTCTCTTTTCTTTCAAAGAACGAAAATTATGCTTTGGATAATGCATCCTCCCACACAGCCCCACTTTCTTTCTGTAGAACGTAAAGGGATTATGCTTTGGATTTTTGAATTTTCTAATTAATTTCTGTCCATCAAACTTTGGTTAGATATGACTCAATTTTTGTTGTATTTATTACAAGGTTGAGTTTACAACCGATTCAGCGTCGAGTTGATTATAGTATTTTATTTGAAAACATTCACAAAATCGATTGATCAATTGATCAATTTTAAACTGAGCTGAATCGATCATAAGAGATTAAAAAATGTATTTATTTTAATCAGCCTTAATCGAACCGGTATTAGTATTTTATTTTTAATCATTCACAAAAATTTCAAATTGACCTTTTCCCGAGTCAGTCTAGTCCAGTAGGAAATGGGCGGGCCTGCTGTCTAGACTCTAGACTGCATTCAATTAATCAATTCTTAAATTGATTTGAGACGATTCTAATATATTCAAAATTACATTTATTCTGTCAGAATATTTGTGACGCCTGGACTCCTACGTATAAAAATATGAAAATCGTGACGTTAAGATAATGATAACATGGGTCACGCATCCTAACAAAATATGCTTAAATATGTATAACATACAAAAGTGCATAATAAAAATCACAATAGATAATAAAAATAAGTCATCTAAGTACCAAAAGTGTAAATATAAATATTCAAAACAAATCATCTTTAAAAAGTTATACAGTCATCCCAAATTATATTACAAAGGCAAATACATAATAATTGATAAAATGAATCTCGATATACGGGAGCAATCCCAGATCACTCCCACAACGGAGTCAAGCTTAAAGCTCGTCATCCTCATCTGCATAAAATCTGTGATACCATAAAATAGTACCACAGGTAAGTAATAATCAAATAACTCTCGGGATAAAAACGCATTAATACAACTAACAAACAAATCCCAAAACCTCATTTTCCCCGAAAATGATTGTGTTCTAACACACGCCAAAATTCCAATTTGGCCCAAAAATATAATCCGTCATTTTTCCAGAAAATGATTCACACAAAAATCAACCATTTATCGGACACTGTAGGTGGGAATCGCAGGCGGGACTATACCACCATCCCTACCGCGTGCACCGTAGGCGGAAATCACAGGTGGGAATCACAAGCGCGACACAACCACCATCCCTACCGCGTGCACCCTAGGCGGGAATCGCAGGTGGGACTCTACCACCATCCCTGCTTACCACCATCCCTGCAGTTCCTTTCCACACAATGAATACTTATTAGAGCACTGTAGGCAGGAATCACAGGCGGGACTATACCACCATCTCTACCGCGTGCACTATAGGCGGGAATCACAGGCGGGACACAACCACCATCCCTGCTTACCACCATCCCTACCGTGTGCACCGTAGGCGGGAATCGCAGGGGGGACTCTACCACCATCCCTGCTTACCACCATCCCTACAGTCTCTTTTCCTTTTTCTAAAACCAGTCAATCCAGTCGTTTCAAACACACTCAGAATCATTTCACATGAAAATTCAATTTTCAAATAAAGACATAAAAACTCAGTTTTCAATAAACACATGAACATGAATGTATGTACATGAAAACCCAGTTTCATTTACAAACATGATTATGCGTGCAATATGCCATGTACATGAACAACGCCATAACAACAACCAACAATGCAAACCAAACATACAACAACTCCGTCCACAATCCATCCGACCCCCGAACTCCTCGGACTCAGTCTGGCATAACCAACCAGTTCGCAGATAAAATGAGTTAGTGCAAAAATACATTTAAATCACGAAGGTTCTTTGGGAAAATACTTACAGCGCTATATTATAATTTCTGAAGGATCACAGAGGTGCAAAAGGTGGCGACACAGTAACGTAACAGTGTAAAATACACTGTGGCCATGAGTCTCAAAAACTCACTTTTGAACGGAGACAAATCAAGACCCGAAATTGATAGGGTAGGGCTTCGAGATGTCGGTGAAGCTAGTGGTGGTGGTGGATTGCCGTGAGTGGCGGCGTAGGGGGCGGTTTTAGGCCAAAAATACCCAAAACGGAAATAGAGTTTGATGTACTTCACCAGTGACAGATCGGGGCTAAGGATGAGTGAGTTAGGTTGCTAGGAGGTCGAGAATGAAGTAGTAAAGAGATGGTGGCCGAAGGTGGCGTGACGGCGGCGCAACGGCGTAAGGAATTCCGCGGCTTTGTGTTGTGCATGGAGGAGAACGACGGAACGAGAGGAGCTGGAATTTGGGAGGTGGGGTCTCCGGCCGATGGGGAAGCGAACGGTAGGGGCGGTGACGGACACGAGCGGCCCATGGCGGCGCTGTGGGTGGAGGAGAAAATAGACGGGGGAGAGAAGAGAGCAGGTCGAAGTGCGCGGGAGAGTAGGGGAGAGAAAAAGAAAATGAAAGAAAATAAAAAAGAAGAAGAAAAGAAAAAGAGGAAAGAAAAATGGAGGGAAAGAAATGAGGTCCAATCCTCACATTTTAGGTCACAAAAATGATCCAACAAAAATAATTTCAAAACAGTAAGTTAAATAAAATAATTTAAACGAAATGATAAAATGAAGATAAAATAATTAAATCCAACAATCAATTAATTTAAAATAAAGAAAAATTTAAATGCATCACAATAATAAATATTAAGAAAACATAACAAATTAATTTTCACAATTTAAAGATCATAAAATAAACAATTTAAAATATTCAATAATTTTAAAACAAGAGAATAAATTTTTGAATTAATAAAAATAATCTTTCAATAAAAATACACTAAAATACGGGGTGTTACATTCTCCCCCCCTTAAAATAAAATTTCGTCCTCGAAATTTCTAAGGCCATACATCATGCTAAAGCAGGATACAAGATACAATCAGAACACACATGAGACAACATACCATCACTAATGCCCAAACAGACATGAGTAATGTTCTCTCAAATCTACTCCCATAGGCAATTCCATCATACTCGCATTAGTCTCCCAATGGCATCTCACGTCCAGTATTCCTAGGGTGGCTATGTTATCCAAAATCTCCATTTTTCACAAGAACTTTAATACAAATCCAATAAATTCTAACGATTAATAGCTCCATACAATAATCTGTGCTAACCTTAATCGACTCCTATGCTATAACTTCTAAACCTCCAATGAATTTTACCTTTAGTAACCTAATGGCCACTTCCAAAGTTAACCATCAATAACACATTTGCACAACCAAATGATTAATCTCCAGCTATAAGTATCGTCTCCAACTCCATTTCTGTTTTGGGCATTTTTGGCCTAAAACCGCCTCCTACGCCGCCACCCACAGTAAACCACCACCACCACTAGCTTCACCGACATCCCTAACAACTACCCTATCAATTTCGGGTCTTGGTTTGTCCCCATTCAAAAGTGAGTTTTTGAGACCCACGGTCATAGTGTATTTTACTCTGTTACGTTGCTGTGTCGCCACCTTTTGCACCTTCGTGATCCTTTGGAAATCACTATATAGCGCTGTAAGTATTTTTCTAAAGAACTTTCGTGATTTAAATACATTTTTGCACTAATTCATTTTATCTGTGAATTGCTTGGTTATGCCGGACTGAGTTTGAAGAGTTCGGAGGTTGGATGGATTGTGGACAGAGTTTTTGTGTGTTTGGTTTGGATTGTTGGTTGTTGTTAGGGTTTAGGGTTTTAGGGTTTTAGGGTTTAGCGTTTCTGGTTTATTTTTTTTTTTTTTAGGGTTTAGGGTTTTAGGGTTTTAGGGTTTAGGGTTTAGGGTTTAGGGTTTAGGGTTTAGGTTTAGGGTTTAGGGTTTAGGGTTTAGGGTTTTAGGGTTTTTTTTTAGGGTTTATTTAGGGTTTAGGGTTTAGGGTTTAGGGTTTAGGTTTAGGGTTTTTAGGGTTTAGGGTTTAGGGTTTAGGGTTTAGGGTTTAGGGTTTAGGGTTTTAGGGTTTAGGGTTTAGGGTTTAGGGTTTAGGGTTTTAGGGTTTAGGGTTTAGGGTTTAGGGTTTAGGGTTTAGGGTTTTTAGGGTTTAGGGTTTAGGGTTTAGGGTTTTTAGGGTTTTAGGGTTTAGGGTTTAGGGTTTAGGGTTTAGGGTTTAGGGTTTAGGGTTTAGGGTTTAGGGTTTAGGGTTTAGGGTTTGTTTAGGGTTTAGGGTTTAGGGTTTTAGGGTTTTAGGGTTTAGGGTTTTTTAGGGTTTTTAGGGTTTAGGGTTTAGGGTTTAGGGTTTTTAGGGTTTAGGGTTTAGGGTTTAGGGTTTAGGGTTTAGGGTTTAGGGTTTAGGGTTTAGGGTTTAGGGTTTAGGGTTTAGGGTTTAGGGTTTTAGGGTTTAGGGTTTTAGGGTTTAGGGTTTTAGGGTTTAGGTTTGTTTAGGGTTTAGGGTTTAGGGTTTTAGGGTTTAGGGTTTAGGGTTTTTTTTTTTTTTTTTTTTTTTTTTTTTTTTTTTTTTTTTTTTTTTTTTTTTTTTAGGGTTTTTTTTTAGGGTTTAGGGTTTAGGGTTTAGGGTTTTAGGGTTTAGGGTTTAGGGTTTTTTTTAGGGTTTAGGGTTTAGGGTTTAGGGTTTTAGGGTT